>NW_026712589.1:0-1200000 GCF_030625045.1 Achroia grisella
AAAACTAGTATATATATAAGTTACACGTACAATTTCAAAGACTTATTTCTTCAAAACTACTGGCTATTCTGAAATAAAACTTTAGGGTTTGTATATGTAATGTTTGCATATAAAATATGATTAAAGGTTACCAGTGTATTTACACTTTTACTGAACAAACAGAGTTGTTTAGTACTGAAAATATTGTGTGGAAGCCATCAATTACTTTCAGTGCACTTATAGCTTTGATCTTTTCTAATTATTATTATTAAGTTTTAAAGTGGTTGAATTTTGCGTAGAGTGTTTTTATACGTTATTTCTAATTTACCATTTATTTTAAGTTTTTTAAACTCTATTCATCGAGACCTATCTAATGAGTCCAAACACGATATTTCTGCTGTAAGTTTTCGAAGAGTATGTTCATCATCTGATAATACTGGTGCCAGTATGAAGTCAAGGTTAACAGATAACTAATTACTCTAATTTCGTCAAAATCTTTAGATTATGTATAATAAATTCATAATATCGCTACCTATTCGAATCAAAACAAGTATTTTAGGTACTTCATGTACTAGTATATAAATTCATCAACACACAAGTAAATGATTTTTTAAATATATTCAGAGCCAAAAAGTTTTTGTGCATTTAAAAAATTTTGCTGATACGGAGTCACTAATGCAGGAAATTGTTGAAAACATATATATCGAGTAAGTACAGGTACTATCGACGAATACTTTATCTAGGGAACACGCGGGAACGCGGAACGGCAACATGTTGCCGCTCCGCCACGATACCGTTGTAGTGGTAGAAAGAGAGAGACAGTGGAGTCAGCAAATGTATCTACGGGTCGTGGCTGGATCAACATAAATGTGCAAAAAAGTGCGCGTATATATATATATATATATACACTTGTCTTTAATTCAAAGGAAATATAAATAATGAACGCATCACATTTAAAACAGTAATAAGTACGTAATATTATCACATTATCAAACAGTAAGTACGTAATATTATCACATGGTAACAGCACGTATTATGGCAAAAATAAACATCGGCTGATTTGAAAAGATTTATTATAGTAATAATAGTAATCTCAGCACAATTCACACAGCTTCATCTAGACCCAAGTTAAGCTAGCTGAACATTGTGTTATGGGTACCAGACAACTGATACAAATACAAAGATTTTTTTCGTAAATTAATATATATTATCTATACATAGACAACACCCAGACCGTTACAAACAATCATACTCATGAATACAAATGTTTGCAGCGTGCGAGGAATCGAACCCTCGACCACCAAGCAGGAATCAAAGCGGTGTGCTAGCTAAATCGCTAGACTACCGACAACTAGCTGTACACGCGACTTCGTTCGCGTGGAATGTAACTTCTTAAATAATAGTTTTTGACTACGAGCATATGAATATAAATAGGGTACATGTACTAAAATTTATTTTTATACAATTTTTGTCTGTCTGTCTGTCTGTTTGTTCCGGCTAATCTCTGAAATGGCTGGACCGATTTTGATGGGACCTTTTTTGACAGGTAGCTGATGTAATAAGGAGTAACTTAGGCTACTTTTATTTTAGAAAAATAAATTTAAATTCCACACGAACTAAATCCCGTGTACAGCTACTCATCAATAAAAAAAACACGTAGGTATCTCTAATATATTATACACTAGCTATTCCCGCGACTTCGTCCGCGTGGTTTTTAACTTTATTTTTCTAAAATAAAAGTAGCCTAAGTTACTCCTTATTACATCAGCTACCTGTCAAAAAAGGTCCCATCAAAATCGGTCCAGCTATTTCAGAGATTAGCCGGAACAAACAGACAGACAGACAGACAAAAATTGTATAAAAATAAATTTTAGTATATGTACCGTATTTATATTCATATGCTCGTAGACAAAAACTATTATTTCAATATTAAGAACAACAGGCTTCAACATTCTCAAGTACCACAAAAAAGATGTTTTTTCTATCGAATAAACCGTTTTTATTAAAAACAAGCTGTTCCCGCGACTTCGTCCGCGTGGAATTTAACTTTATTTTTCTAATTTAATAGAATTTTTCTAAAATAAAAGTAGGCTAAGTTACTCCTTATAAATCAGCTACCTGCCAAAAAAAGTACCGTCAAAATCGGTCCAGCCATTTCAGATATTAGCCGGAACAAACAGACCGACAGACAGACAGACAAAAATTATAAAAATTGTTAATTTGGTATATGTACCTTATATATATTCATATGCATGTAGTAAAAATCGGTTATTTCAATATTACAAACAGACACTCCAATTTAATTTATATGTATAGATTTAAAAAAAGTAACAGTCATAAGGCTAGTCGTATGCCTAATATGATTTATTTATTTATTTATTCATCCAAAATAATACAAATTGTGTAGGATAATGTAATAGTAACATTACAGTAAAATTTTGTCAACAACATAATAGTAACTTAATCATCTCGGTATATCTATA
Organism: Achroia grisella; assembly: GCF_030625045.1. Classification (NCBI taxonomy): domain Eukaryota; kingdom Metazoa; phylum Arthropoda; class Insecta; order Lepidoptera; family Pyralidae; genus Achroia; species Achroia grisella. Next base: position 2,463 of record NW_026712589.1, read on the forward strand.
GATTAGCTGGCCCCAGCGACTTTGTCCGCGTGAAATTTTATTTTATTTTTCTAAAATAACAGTAGCGTAAGTTACTCCTTATTACATTAGCTACTTGCCAAAAAAAGTCCCGTCAAAATCGGTCCAGCTATTTCAGAGATTAGCCGGAACAAACAGACAGACAGACAGACAAAACTTGTAAAATATGTTATTTTGGTGTATGTACCGTATTTATATTCATATGCAAGTAGTAAAAAACGGTTATTTCAATATTACAAACAGACACTCCAATTTTATTTACATGTATAGATGTATAGATTAAAAAAAAGTAACAGTCATAAGGCTAGTCGTATGCCTAATATATATAATAATGTAATAAATTCATTTAAACAGAAATTGCGGGAACATTATTTAAATTTGTAACTTTTTTACTGTCCTCCTTTTTTCACATCTTTCTATTATATCCCTATAGTTCTCTCTATATTTTCTGTTTTTATTACTTTCAATTTGAGACTGTACTTATAATTTGATTATCGGATCATTATGTATTTATTTATACATTTATTTTTTTTATAGAAATTTATATTTTGCTTATCTTTATTATCTTTATAAATCTTTTTTTGACATTTCTTATTTATATTAGTGCACCGCCAATAATCTTTCGCTGCACCACTCATGGTTGCCTGGTAAATAACGCGGCAAAATATTAAGTCCGCCACATGTACAAATTTTTTTGTGCATTAAAGTTAAAGAAATAAAAAAAATACAATACTGTTTAATGAAAATGCGTATTGTCTAGTGCTTTGAGATGTATCAAAATAAGGTCAACAAAAAAGTCCGTGATGGTATATGTCTATCTCTTAAGGATAACCAAAAATAACCATTTTTTATCTTTTACATTTTACGGGATTTTTTTTTTATCGTATGTTTCCCTTAAAATCATGTAAACTATGTTATTATGTCATAATCTAAAGAAATAATAATATTTTATAGTGATATATCCACTATAAAATACCAAAAAGTAACAATGTAATTCGTTACGCGCGAATCAGCTGTTATAAGGTCAAAGGTCGGTGCACCCCGCGTATTTGATAAATAGTGCTTCTCTGGATGTCTTTAAGAGAAAATGGCAGTATGTACGTGTATATGTACAAGTCCTTAAGTGTTAAGTTTTTCAAATGTACAATAAAGAATAATTATTTTTAAGTACAGTACTTTCGTACATTAATATAATACCTACTTTTTACTTGTATCTATTGTTATCAAAATTAAATTATAAGTTCTTAACTTGACCACGACTATGTGACCCTCTCTTGGCGCCAAAACGAGTGAAAAAATGAACAGCATACGACGACGACGCAGTACCTATAGAGTGGAGCAACTGCTTATTCAGTTTTATTCAACTATTTAGTCCCTCCACCGTTACAATGAATGGAGACGGATATTACAATGTATGTAGCATTGCGAATATAAAATATCTAGATTAGGTATAATAAATTCATAATTGATAGACCGTTACGGTATCAGAGCCAAAAAGTCTTCTTTCTTTATTTATCTACTGTTAGATGCGAAAGCGACTTTGTTTTATACTACACTATGTAATGATTGATATATCTAAAACAAATAAAAAGTCTGAGGTTTGGACAAAAATTCAAAAGGTACTTTATTTTGAAAAAGTATTTTGAAAATACCTATTTTGCATTTAGTATTTGAAATACAAAACACAAAACTATTTTTGTTTTTAGAGTGACATTTCTATGAATTCACTGTTGATAGCGAGCGGTGCGATGGAAAAAGATAACCGTTTATAAAAATATAATAAATAGCCCTGGACAATTAACACAGACTGATACTGAACTGATATAAATAGATATTTTTATTTTGTAAATACATATAAAACACCCAGACCGATGAAAACAATCGATGACCGATGAGTACAATTGTTTGCACCGTGCGAGAAATCGAACCCGCGACCATCGGATGTAAAGCGGTGTGACCACCGAGGCAGTCGAAATATATAAATAATCTTATGAATTTAATTTATTCTAATTTGTTTGTGTGCGCGGGGTGCGGTGTACGGTGCTCCCCCTGCCTCCACCGTTGCTGGAGCTTGCATGTATGGAGCATTGCGAATATAAAATATCTAGATTAGTAAATTCATAATTGATAGACCGTTACGGTATCTATATATATTCGGTTTAAAATAAGTATCGCAATAAGGACCAGTATATAAAGTGATCAACACAATTAATTGATTTTTGAAATATATATACAGAGCCAAAAAGTCTTTGTGTATTCAAAAAATATCTAATTTGTTTGTGTGCGCGGGGTGCGGTGTACGGTGCAGGGGGGACCCTGCCTCCACCGTTGCTGGAGCTTGCATGTATGGAGCATTGCGAATATAAAATATCTACATTAGTAAATTAATAAATTCACAATTGATAGACCGTTACGGTATCTATATATATTCGGATGAAAGTAAGTATCGCAGTAAGGACGAGTATATAAAGTGATCAACATAATTAATTGATTTTTGGAATATATTCAGAGCCAAAAAGTCTTTGTGTATACCAAAAATTTAGCCGTTCGGAGCCATTCAGTCACGAATTATTAGTAAAAAAAGTGTCGAGTATATCGTACTATCGACGAATATATATGGCCACATCGCAAAATAGAATGCGACGTTGCCATACCGCCTGAGATATACGCGATAGGAGTCAAGTTATTCAGTGCAAAAGGTGGAATCAGCAAGTGTGTAGGTTGTGGCGTGATCAACAAAGTGCCCAAAGAGGTGTTTATATATATATATATACAGGTAACAGTTACCACTTAGTTTGGTATAGCATTTAATAAGCAATAAATTTCTTACAAGGTACTTACCGTCAAAGGTATATTCCAAGTGAAGAAATAAAACACGACCAATTTAGGCAGGTATTAATAATTTCATTCTGATACTAATTTAATTGTTAATAGTTATATTCACACGATGCATTTAAAATAATACGTTAACCATCCATTTTACATTACTATTGCAACTGGCAATACTATACACATAAAGTACAGCTCAATACTACCAACACATACAAATCATAACATTTTGATTAAAATAACTTTTAATCATACTAAGTTAAATATCCAAATAGCTACATTTCAGTGAGTATAAAGTGCATTTTAGCTTTGTAAACGTTATCAATGCAGTTATTAATTGTAGCTTTCACGTTGAAATTGATATTTACATTTAATTTCTGGCAACTTTGACGTGGCTCGTAGAGTTAGAGGCTACGGTGTAATGGCGTACTTGCTTTGAATAAACAAGACGCTATTTACGTTTTTATTGCAGGCATTTAAGATAAATTTGTTGTTATATTGTACATAATTGTATTTTAGTTATATAGTTATATATATTTTTAGCTGTGCTTGCGAGTTTGTGGAATAGTGACCTTGGTCCGCGTAGAACAGTGATCTTGGTTAACATCTTGTTCTAGCTTCAAAACTGACGAATTTACATACAAAGTTTTGTCGCGTATTTTATTTTACACTTATTATTTACAAACTTTGAATGTTATATTCAGTTATATTTAATCAACAGCCTAAAAATTTTAGCTTAAAAATTGTGAGACCTACAATGAGAGTCACTGGCAGTTTTTATATATTCTTTTATCCATATGTAAAATATGATGTTATGTATATACAATTGTTTTTGTAACACTTCTGTTCTGCTATAATAAACATCTATACAAGCATCTCTCTATTTTCATTTATTTCTACTAAAATGATAATACTTGCATACAACATTTTATCGCCTCTTTCAACCCCTTATAATTCTTTAAACATATATCCTTTCTCAGCATAGCTTTTAATTTAAATCGCTTCAGTAGTTTGAAGTTAAATTGCGACTGACAGCAGACACTCTGTTTGTATATCTGTCTTACCAGAGTCAGAAACAGAGTTACTTTCGCAATTATAATATCAGTAAAGATAATTGTAAAGTATTAACGCCTGTCTTTGTCTGTTATAATTAAAAAAAAAATACTATTAATATCATTTTTTAAATTATTATTAGTAAAAGTAACATTGAGTTTCTTGTTTTAAATTATTAATCTCTGATACTGAAATAATTGAAATATGTAGGTATTTATGTCAAGTGGGTAGTGTTACGGGATATAGCTAAATTACAATAACTTGTAATTGATACAAATATAACTTAATGGTCTGTTATGAAACTTGCCCAGTATGGCTGGATAATAATAGGGTATCAGTTATTAATCAATAGTTCGATTAGATACCCATAATTTAATACACTCCATCACCATCCTAAACACCCCTTTTTGCGCTGTCCATCTTGAGAAAGAAGGTCGACTCTGACGGCAAACATATGCGTAGCTTTTTGGTCATCATTACATAGTATAAAACAAAGTTGCTGTCGTTGTGTGTCCCTATGGATGCTTAAATCTTTAAAACTACGCAACGAATTTTGAAGCGGTTTTTTTTTAATAGAAAGAGTGATTCAAGAGGAAGGTTTATATATATAATACATGTACACTCGGATGAAGCCGGGGCGAATAGTAAATCATAAATCGGGCGTAATAATAATAACCTACGACAATTTAGACAATGCCATCTAGTACCTTACTAAGGAGTGTTTGTGTTATGTGTACTAGACAACTAGTATAATTACTTAAATACATTTTTTTTTGTAAAAAAGTGTACTTACACAATATACATAGGATACACCCATTAATATAAGTGAGTATGATTTTTTTAACCGTAAGATTTGGCTTTGTGTTTTACGGCCGGTTGCCACCTGACGCCAAGGTTGTACTTCCACCAGGAGAATTTTGGGCGCCGCCGTTGGCTCTTGTCGAGCTCTTCCACCGTCATCCCTTCTGCGCGACCAAACCTGATCGTGCAGCACTGCCAGTGGCCTCTGCTTCGATTACCTCAAAGACTACGCTACTTGGTGGAATAATATTAAGAAGCAGATGGACCAGGGCAACCTTAATATACAGACAACCCAGAACAGAGTTCTGTGGCGCAGATGTACAGGGAGACCCGACACCAGATAAACTGGGAACATGGGTTGGACAAAGAAGAAGATAATTTTTTTAACCGTGCGAGGAATCGAACCCGCCTTCATCGTAAGTAAGGCATTGTGCTAAACTGCTAAACCACCGAGGCGTCGCAACAACTATAAATTAATCAAAGACGAAGATATATGTGTCAAGACGCCAGGCGAAGTCGCAAGCTATTGTTAGTTTTTATTTTATAAATTAATAATAATGTAATAAAATAAAACTAATTTAATTAATTTACCGCTAACAAATTACAGTTGCAGTATCACAACGCGATGAAAATGGATTTGTCATAAAAAATAACCAAATAATCATTTAGAATAATCTTTTTCCTGCAACAATGAGCCCTTCTTTAAAACAATCATCCTAATAATATAGATTCGATAGCACTAAAGGGTTACACGATACTGTAAATTAACTGAAATTCGCCTTGGGTCTATCCTTTTTGAGTTCCCCTAAAGAATTACTCAAGAAAAAGTTACCCAAAGGGCACTTTGTAAGGTCATTTTATGAGTTTAAGCGTCCCAATTGATAATAAATATCTATGTTAAGTTTATTATTCACGTAATCCTTGTAATACTGCTGTATTAATAATACAGTTCTTTGTTTATAGCTACAGGGAGAGATTTATGAATATCACAATGATGTCAGAGCAAATAAAAACTCAAGAGCTGACATTAAATAAATAAAAGATTTCTTTATTAAATTGTGCGAGTTATTGATATATAATATTTTTATTTATTTCTCCTCACAAACATAGATGGCAACAAATACCTGTAGTATGTTTTATAAAACAATGCATAAATTTACTATGCTGTAAGGAGCTGGTGTCTGAAATATAGCCTGTAATTAGATTACGATGCATCTACTATGATCTATACATCTATACATATAAATGAAATTGGAGTAACTGTTTGTAATACAGAAAACATATACACCAAAAAAACACTCTATAAAATTTTTACTGTCTGTCTGTCGGTCTGTTTGCTCCGGCTAATCTCTGTAATGGCTAAACCGTTTTTGACGGGACATTTATTGGTAGGTAGCTGATGTAATAAGGAACTTTCTAAAATGAAAGTAGACTTAGTAAATACTAAGTCTACTTTCATTTTAGAAAAATAATATAAGATTCCACGCGGAAGAAGTCGTGGGTGCAGCTAGTACTAAATAAATTATAAGCGTATATTTATAAAACATATTATTTTATATTTGGTAAAGAATCTTAATACCGTTAAAAACGCGAAAGTTTGAGTGATGGATAGATGGATGTTCATGAACTCTTTCACGCAAAAATTACTGAATGGATTTTGATGTATCTTTACAGTAAGATAGCTTATATGTTTATCAGAATAACACATAGGCTATAAATGACACTACGGTGACAGCAAGTTATAAAATATTTAATTAAATATGTTTTTTTTTCGAACTACTCTAATGCTGACCGTAGCTGGCTTTTACAGCTTCACCGGACGTTAGGGGGCGAGTGCAGATGGCACTCCAAACCCGCGGAAGGACATAGAGCGGCTGAAGGCCAACTCCTGCCTGACGGATACGACTTTAGTCTGAGGGCACCACTAGGGGTCCGAACCTCGGCTCAGGCCGTCGTAATTTCGATCCCCGTTTGAATAGGATGGGGGATCGATCGGAGATGTAATTGAAATTACTATTATTTTAAAATATTTAGTAAAATGACAAAAATATATTTTTTAAATATTCAAATATATACTGTAATTATGTAAGTATATTTTTTTGTAATTAAATATATTTCACTCACAACTCATATCATCAAATATTAAATTTCATTATGAATAATATCGACAACAGTTTGTCAAAGGACAAGAACGCGTGTTATCTTACACATTACACACACTTCAACTTAAAAATGTAAAGAAAAATTCTATAGAAATTGAAATAATCTTTATTCAAATAAACTTATTATAAGCACTTTTGAATAGTCACATTTTTTTATTCTACCATTCGGAATCATTCATCAGAATGAAGATTCATCACAAGAAGAATGAGCAAGAAACTTATGTTATTTTAAATAGTTTTACTTAACAAGGATTAGGCATGCGACAATCAACATAGAAACCGCTACGCATTTAATCTCTGTTCAGTTAGATAACATTGTCAGCTCTATGAATTTTAAGTTAGATATTTTCTACAAAAATATTATTATCATTTATAAATTCTTCAATTTTATAATAACCTTTTTATTCTAAACGATTTGGTGGCTTCGCAGCGTTCCATCTCGAGTTTCTGTTGCTCTGCTATTAAAATGAAATTGGTGTGAGTGAGGGGATAAGGGAGGCGTGTACCTTTCTCAGTAAACATCAATTAACAGTTCCGATTGAGGACCTTGAGTAATAAGTAACTGTAACAACTGTCAGATGTAATAAAAAGTTGATTACTACGGTGTTAATGATTGTAGACTTGTTTTTAAGTGTATATTGAATAATGCAAACTCACTAGATTCGAGGAAGACTTGAGGATGCTTTATGGATTGAACTGATGACCCGTGTAATTTTCTTCATTTTTGCTTCACTTTTCAGCAGCTCTGCTTCTATAGTTTTTTTTTATTTTTTCGGACTATTCGACAATAAGAATATGCTTACATGACAAAATGTTGAAAATATCTTGCCACTGCGTAGTAGAACTTAGTTGTAAATGAGACAGCGACATCTAGTTCACTTTGTGGAACTATTATATTGTACAATTGTACTAGCTGACCCGCAAACGTTGTTTTGCCATACAAATTAAAATCGCTATTAAAAAATATACATTAGTGATTGGTAAGTTTTAATGTCCCATTAAAAAAATGTACAAAAAATAAAATAATAAATTTTAGTGGTGGGCAACTGTTATCATAAAGGGGTATGAAAAACAGATAGTAGCCGATTCTCAGACCTATTGAATATGCCTATAACATTTCATAAAAATTGGTCAAGCCCTTTCAGAGGAATATATACTCATAGTGACATGAGAATTTTATAGATATATACATACATATATACAGATATGAATATTATTATGAGTACATATTTTATCACGGGGACATTTGTGGGCTATTTTTTATTTCTAAAAAGCATAATTGCATATATACCATATAAACCTTTGTATATATCTATTTATATGTATGTAATGTAAAAAGGTCGACAGATAATCAATTATTTGTTTTATTGTGAGACTATTTTATTGGATAAGGGAATGAATCAGGTAGGCGAATAATCCGCTTAGGGATAATTACTTACTTGCCTTTTGTTTTCTATGGCTAGCGTTCATTTGACGATATTAATTTATAAACGTTCATTTTGTATCACACAGACAGGCTGACTGTTTCTATATATATAGTTGTAAATTCGTTTGTCCTGATTGTTCATAATCATACAGCTAAAACTCTTATGTTTGGAACGCAGAATTAGAAATTAGTTATATTTTATACTAGCTACCCGCCCGGCTTCGCACGGGTGTATATGTATTATATATTCAAATTGACAGTTGTCTGTTGCATGTCAGAAATGACTAAATGTGCGGAACAAAATTTAAGATTTAAAATACCACAACCAATGTACCACATTTTATTGTATAAAATTTCATTTCATTTCATTTATACATAAACCTTTCTTTTGAATCACTCTATCTAATAAAAAACTCGCTTCAAAATCAGCTGTGTAGTTTTACAGTAAATCTATAAAACTACGCAGTGTATTTTGAAGCACATATGCACATATTGACAGACAGTAACAGCGACTTTGTTTTATTATATGTAATGGTAACGTAAGCATCCATCACACATAAAGGATGTTTGAAAATTTGAATGCAACATGTCAAGGGCAACAAATAATGGTTAGTTATTAATAGTAGTATGTTATTGATAGCCTGAATACGATATTTTTAGACGGACTAAAAAAATGTATTTTGTAACTAAATTTTTGGTGAACGTGATATCCTATCTTATTAATATTATAAACGCGAAAGTTTGTGACTATGTACTCTTTCACGAAAAAACTACTGAACAGATTTTGATGAAACTTTACAGTAATGTAGCTTATACATCAGAATAACATTTAGGACCTAAATTACATGCTTGTGAAATTGCGGCATATTATAGATCACTTTGGAGTCCAACAAAAAGAAGAATAATTATACTAAACAATAACCGGGATATAATTGAGAAAACGATGCGGGTATATCCGCGAGACATAGCTAACTTATAAACGTTCATTATGTGGATTATACAGACAGACGTTTGTCTATGGCTTCTTTATTCATAGAACATCTATATACAATTTAATTTTGTTTAATTAAATCTACAATGCCACTAACGTCTAATCCTTTTTGTCTTTCCCTCCGGCCTTAGGTTTTAATGTTAAAGATAGGCTTTATATATAAACTAGATTTTGCCCGCGGTTTCGCTCGCGTTAATTTATCCCCTTAGGGGTGGAATTTATCAAAATCCTTTCTTAGGGGATGCCTACGTCATAGTAGCTTTATGCATGCAAAGTCTCAGCCCGATCGGTTTAAAATTGACAAAGTTTCATACAAACTTTCATCCCCTATTTTATCCCCTTAAGGGTAGAATTAATGTAATAACCTTTCTTAGCGGAAGCCTACGTTATAACATCTACCTGCATGCCAAATTTCAGCCCGATCCGTCCAGTAGTTTGAGCTGTGTGTTGATAGATCACTATGTTAGGCATCTTTGAGTTATATATACATATATATATTTAAATACTTTACGGCTGAATGGCAACCAGGCAGTTATAGCAGCTAGATATGTGCGTGAGGATTTCAGGGTTTATCTTTTGTAAATTAAAGGATCTTATGCTAGCTGCTTTTCTTTAAATACACAAAACTTTATGATAACCAAGTTGCGTGTGTCTTAACTGAAAGGAATATACTACTTATCCTATTGGTACAGTTGACATATTATATTTATAAAATAACGAGCAGTCGGCCCGCAAGTGCATCGGATTGGTTGTCTTGTGGCGGCATTTTTTGTAGTGATTGACACACAGTGAAATAACACAATAAGTGGCATGAAATCTTAGTTGATTGGGTCATTGGGCTCCCTAAAATATGGTCGAGCGCAGTGATGGCTGGCTCATCCGTCATACTCGTGAACGAGTGCTGTTTGTAGGGACTGGTCTGATCTTATCACTACTACTGATTTAATCTTATTGTGTTTTTACATGTGAGCCTAATTAAATTAGTGCTGGTTGGTAGTTTGTATTCACACGTTTCGATTTGTAAAATGTGAACTTACAAGGATTGTTTAAAAGAGCAACACACAAGTTTCTTGCTTATTCTTCTTGTCATGAGAAAGATTTCCGAAAAAGCGATAGATTTAAAAAAAAATTGGTGACTATTCAAAACCACTTAAAATAATAATATCAGGACAATTCACACAGCGCCATCTAGCACCGTGTGAGGAATCGAATCCGCGGCCATCGGAAGTAAGACGGTGTGCTAGACTGTCGAGACGCAGTAGGTCGAATAATTCCATTATTATCCAGAAAAAAATCACTTGTGGCTCTCACTTTATATGCCGTTTCAATTAAATAAAAAAATGCGGTAGACCGCTACTTGGTTAGTTAAGTCTATTATTTTTTAAGAGAGAAATATGCTTGTAGTGAAATAAGTTTCAATCCGTGAACAACAGGCCAGACACGATTCAATAACAACATTAAAACTATTCCCCTTTCTTCAATATCTTCGGAGGGACAAAAGCAACTTGGACTCAACTTGCAGAGTTAATTGTAAATGGTAAGCCAACCCGAAAGCCAGAAATAGTGTTCAAGAAAATAAATAACTTTACCCAAGAAGCGAAGTGGAGAGATGAAAATAATTTCTGTTAATAATTTTCGCGTCTGAATTATGTTTTGTTCACTGTACGTGTATAGCTAATTGCTTTTTAGCATATTGTAATCGCACGTAGACGTCTTTTACAAATTCTACTTCAAGTCAAAGTCTAGAGTCAATGGTAAATAAATTATGGTACTAGAGTCGAATTTTATGCTACGTATGTTCTTTACCAATTGACTTTAGGGAAGCAACTTTAAACATCCCTAACGTAGCATATTATATACATACACAACCTTACCAACCAACACCAACATATGATATTTAATGCCGCAATACATAGTACATATGTATAGAAGACATTTTGTCTTCTATACTAATACTAATATACTAACGGTTTTTAAACTAACTGTTATTTATATGTAACATAATGTTTTATATACCATATATGGATAAATACATTTTATTTCAATATATACACGTATACTAGCTTACACAGCAGATGTCGTTTGGCCATATAATATTGCTATTAAAAAATAGGGTTGGGTGGTAGAAACGTGAACATTTACGAGTGTATGTATTTTAATGACATACAAAAAGAAAAGTTGTGTTCTAAAAAAATTTAAGGTAAGTTAGCCATATTACTTACCCTGTATACATATAAAATTTAATCAAAATCGTTTCGGAGAATTATGGCAACTAATACTGTCACAATAGAATTTTATATATATAGAATATACAATAAGAATATTACTGCCTTTGTACCAGAAGGCACAATGAAGGAGGTTAAAATACGTTTTTAAAGTACATACATTTATTGGTAATTTTGTATACATGAATACGGTCAAAATTCCTTAAGTCTGTAGACTAAAAGAGTACTAATATTAAGTGCCATTAACGAAAGCAAAAGGTCAAAGTTATTGAATAAACACTAGCATTTATAAATAGGTTATTGAAATATAAATTTAACTTGATTTCAATGGAAATTAACGATGAAACACATTATGTTTGCTCTCGGTTAGGAGTTTACCATATTATTGGGGAAACTTTTCAATTTACCTACCAACTTAACTTCGTTCTGGAGTCAAAAGAGGATTCAATGAAAAGGGTACGTACCTAAGTCTTAATTATACTGATAAGCACGATCTCGGCTCGCTCTTCTTAGGGTTGTTATTTAGTTATACTTCACAAATTGTGCGAAATATTTGTTTAACAATACAACAATCAAACTTTTTCTGCATGTCATTATATTCCAACATAACTCGAATGCTAATCCAGCAGATTTTTGTTTAATTATTGTCTATATATGGTGTATATACATTTGCAGGCGGATGCACCCGTGTATATAGGTGCTTTGGCCTGCGTTAATGGATTACGCTGGTAGGGCAGCCTCAACCATTCCCAAACCTTGTAGGACTATACCCGCGTGTGTATATACAAGGATAAGAGACTTGGCAATGGCTAGAGCCAGTATGGTGGTTGTCAGGTTCATACTCCATCATTATCATTGTGTTTACCGTTATAGGGGCAGGGCAAAATACTTGCAGCTGACTGTTATGATTCGGTCAATTCTTACAAAATCTTTTAAATATATTCTGATGTAAACGCTAGACTATATTACTGTAGTTACCTAAAAATCCATAGTGTAGAGAGTAGCTTGAGAAAAGACATACATACATTAATGATAAGGTATGTGATATTTAATTTTACTATTTTAATATTTCTCGTGTATTTTATATAAAACTCATTTTAGTTAATGTAGAAGGATGCTGTTTATCTGATACGTGTAGTGTTCTTGGTTCTGAGTGTAATTAGAAGCGATGATAGCAAACTGGCGTGCAGTGTTAATGTGTGTTCGTTTAATTAAGTCTTTTGTGGAGTCTAGAGTTACACGAATAACCTAACGTTAGTCACCTTAGAATTAGTGTCTTTGATGGTAAATCTCTCGTTTGAATGTAAAATAATTCTTATCTTAGATATCATTTCTTTTGAAGTAAAAATATTTTCATCCTAATTAAAATAAAATAACGTTGCTTATTCCAGACCATATCTGGAAATAAAATAAATATACCTTAACGATTTTTATCAAACATCGACAATATTTCATGTATTTTCTTTTGTGAATGATAACGGAATGATGAACACAGAACTACAAACAGCTGAGAAGGTTTTAAAAAATATGTATTTATTTATTAAAAGACCTTTAAAACCGTTTCTTAAATATTTAACTAATTTTAAATTATATATTTCAAAGGTAAGTGTTGCATCGTCATAGAAACCTGCACATGGGGTACCAGTGGAGGTTTATAAAAAGAGAGTAAACTTAAGTTATTTAGACTAGACTATCTTGGCAACTAGCAATTGACCACGTTGGTTTCGAGGTGGAATCTTGACAATGGAATGGAATCTTGACTGGAGGGTCAACTTGACATGGTACATTGTCTTGACTTTGACTACAAAAATTGGGGTACAAGTAGTAGTATTCAATGTACCAACCCAAGTTGACCCTAATTGTAATATATAATAGACTCTATCCCTTACATCTAGTATTCATCAACAAAGCAGTCAACGTTTGATGTCACGGTGATCACAACATATACCCTGCTTACTTATTTTTTCATTTCTTACACGAATTTATTTGAATGCTATATGCTAGTAGGAGTGGCTGGTCTAAACGAGTGATCGATTGAAGTGATGATATATGGTTGATGGAAATAGTGCTAAAAAAACCGTTTAAAAGCGGTTTTTATCCACTGCTACATTGGCTTCAAATATACCCAGTAAAATGTTTTATTTGCCTCAAAATCAGTTAAGAATGTCTCCTACTATCCCACCTGGGATAACAGCCGTATAATTATACTATTCATTCTTTATTACATTTATATTGGAAACAAAGTTATATCTTAGCCAATGAAAATCGGTAATTGAATTCACAGTTGTTACACAATGTTATTTTAGGCAAGACTTCCTTTCAAAGTCGGCAAGAATCAGAGGATCTTAGAAAAATAGTAATGTTACCATCCCAGAAGGCATAAACTTGTTATTCATAAATTACACAACGGTCGTCTGTGACATCAAAGACCCTTTTATATTTATAAAACTTATTATAAAGCCTACACAGTCATGGCAATATTAATGTATATGTATCTCCGTTTATTAATACAACTAAAAATGTAATATGTGAAATTATAATACTGACTGTTACTTCACCTGCTTTTTTGAGGTGATATATAGCTTATATCCTTCCTCTAGTCTAGATTTTACAGTCTTTAAAATTAATTAAGATCCGTTCAGACGTTGATTTTTGAGTAGGCGACTAATAAACAGACAGATAGATGCCCTTCCATGTTCGTAATATAGATATGAATCTCTTTCTTTATTACAGCTTAAAATTATATAAAGATTTATAAAAATTAAATAAATTTCATCACGGTAATCTGGAAATCTTTCAAATCTTTTAATTAGTGTTCATCTTTTTCTATTCTATATTTTCACAACTAAAGAACAGAACAAATCTTAATTAAATTTTAGATAATGTCTAGTCTGTAAGATTGATATAATAGACCTACATGAATAAAGATATTTTATTTCGATTGGTTTTATACATATAATCATATTCATGAACACAAATGTTTGCACCGTGTGAGGAATCGAATCTGTGACCATCGAAAATAAAGCTCTATGCTATGCTAGATTACTAATAACGTCAACGTTAAGCTTATTATTTAGTCGTTTGCAACGTAATACAGTATGAACAAGTTTACTAACTGAAATGTTATGAAAGTGGATGGTTACTCTATTCAATTTCGTAGTTAGTTTGTTTCTCAATTTCCATGGCACTAACATGGTGGCACATATCTCTCATATAATTCTATTATACTTAGTATATACTTGTATATTGCAAATAAATAAATCTAATATAAATATTTAGAATTTGTGGTACCGAATGAAGAAAGTAAGAAAGTATATTTATATACAAATGCATATGCATATATGTACACTATTTTTTGGGGCTATTGAGCTGTTATTAGATACTAAGACCTGTCCTTTATCTGTAGTATCTCCTCAGGATAGAGTGTATACCTTCCAAAGGAGATATTCCGTTTATACATGAGTGGGTTACAGATTGTTGTTAAGCTCAGGCCTAATTTCGCCATGTGTTTATTCAATTTCCAGTTTCTAGTGAGGATCCTAGTCATAATGCATACATTGTTTATACTCAAATAATAGTCTATTGGAGTATTGATTCTAGTTATTAGGGCTTATGAATGTACTAATATATAATCCTGGCATACTGTGTCAGTGATTTAGTGCTTCCTGTTTGATTATTATTTTATGTCCCAATTTTAGGCAACGAGTATCCTGTTGGGCAGTTTTTGCCTCTAATTTTGCCTGTTGGACAGCATTTTCATTGTCAATAATAATAATAATAATAAACTTTATTCATAAATGTACGGTACAATTAAATATAGTTAGCCCTGGCTTTCGATACAGGTGACCCAGTGCCACGAAAGCCAGTTCCCTCCAATATTCTGTAAACATTTTTGGTACATTTGCAGTTGTATACACAAAGGAATGAAAAAAAAACTTAAATACTTTTGAATACAAAAAAAAATTCAAAACCAACTGTCAAAACTTATTAAAAAATTGGGAAGACGATTGGAAACGTACTATTTTTTATTATTAATTCTCCGATTTTTCTTTTGTGCTCTAGTAATGAAAATCAAACATTAGAACATATATTTTTTGATTGCCCGGCCTTCAATTTAAACAGAATTTTGCTCATTGCTCAAGCTTCAAGAACTATATAAGATTATTCCGCCATCGCTTCAAGAACTATTCAAATGCACTGGAACTTTTAAACCAATTTACGACTTCATTATAGCAACTATCGGTGAACTATAAACATTTCAATTATGGACACATACATGGACTTAACACAAACTTATAATTAATGAAAAGATTTGGCGATATCGCCTTGAAGAATTTTTGAATTTCATGGAAATACTACTGAAGATTAGGCTGTATGGTCTCGTACCTTTGCCTATCCACTTGTGGATAAAATATACCACTACTACTGTAATTCCGACAGTGCTCTGTAATAATATTGATCAATGGATAAAAAGGTTTCGCGTATCAAAGTTTAGGGCAGTCATGTTTAATGCAAGGAAAAGTATATTAACTTACAGTCTGCTATACAATCCAATTCCTATCCAATGACTTTGGATTGCGCTGTATACATACGCTGTATATGTTTTTTATACTTTTGAATTATACACTAGCAATATTAACTCTATATTTGCTGGTATCTAACTGGTAATAACTAACTGACAATTTCATTAAAAAAACAGTTTAAAGGTGTATTCATTTGAAATAGATTAAATATTAAGATTAGACTATAGAGTAGGTTTATAGGATTTTAACGACTTGTTGCTTAAGAAGGGTGTGTCTGAGCAATAAAATTACGATGTAGGTCTTTTTCAGTATTAGTTCTATTTAGTTTTCATTTGTCTATGGACGTATATAATAATTTCAATTTTGTACATTTTTCAATTTTTTTCTACTGTTATAATTTCACACTCATAATGAAAGATATTTAAAAAGCTTCATAGCGGCTCAAATAGATAAGTCTATATTATCCATATATACGATTTTTACAGTTTAATTGTAATAAATATTATTAGCTAAGAATGCAATATATCTGGTTACTCCAACATGTGCTTATTTCATTATCATCATTACATAGTATAAAACAAAGTCGCTGTCGCTGTCTGTCCGTCCCTAAGTATGTTTAAATCTTTGAAACTACGCAACAGAATTTGAAGCGATTTTTTTAATAGATAGAGTGATTCAAGAGGAAAGTTTATATATATATAATACATGTACACTCGTGTGAAGCCGGGGTGGGTAGCTAGGATAGTATAAAACAAAGTCGCTGTCGCTGTCTCTCCGTCCCTATATCTGCTTAAATCTTTGAAACTACACAACGGATTTTGAAGCGATTTTTTTAATAGATAGAGTGATTCAAGAGGAAAGTTTATATATATATAATACATGTACACCCGTGTGAAGCCGGGGCAAGTAGCTAATTTAAAACAAGTTGTACACAGTATATACAATTATACATATATATGTAGACATCTTCAATAGTATACATACTCTGTGTTCACAGGCATTAGAGACATTCCTGAATGAACGGATTTAACTTGGAATAGTAATAGGTAACACCGTTATTATTGTAATCTGAGGTAATGCCGGGCTTACAGCAATTTACATTTTGTAATCATTGATTGTGCTTCATTGAACTGTTTAATGCTTATCGTACAGATTATGCGGGGTTCGCTGTGAATTATACACGAAACCGAACGCCAGTAATAGTATTCATGAAACAACTTTATCAATAATAATAACCCTGGACAATTTGCACAGAGCCATCTATTTTTAAGTTCAGCAGAGTATGTATTATGTACTAAACAACAGATATAATATATATTTGTAAATATGTATAGAGAAAATATTCAAAAGTAGTAGTGCAAAAATTGAAAATGATTCATTTGCTATATAAATTAAAATCGCTTTCAAAAATAGGGGTTGATGGTAGGACGAAAATTTGGTGTTATATTTCTTTTTAATGCCACATTATAAATAAAAACTTTTGCACAAAAAATAATGTTAGGGGAGGACAACCCCCTATAACTTAGGGGTATGAAAAATATATAGTAGCCGATTCTCAGACCTACTAAATATGCTTATAAAATTTCATAAAATCGGTCAAGTTTCTGATTCAAACGTCAAGGTCAACGTTTTAGATGAGTATTGTAACTAACATATTAACACAAGAATAATATAAGATAATATAAGATTATAAAGCTGCAGTTTGTTTGTTTGAACGCGCTAATCTGAGGAACTACTGGTTTTGAATTGATAATTTATTTTTGTGTTGGATAGTCCTTTTATCGACGAAGGAGTTAAGTTATATAACGTATAGAAGTAATAGAAGCGAAGCATCAGTGAAAAATGTTGCAAAAACGGCGGAAATTAGTCATAATAATAATCTCAGGACAATTCACACAGCGCCATCTAGACCCAAGTTAAGCTAGCTAAAGCTCGTGTTATGGGTACTAAATAACTAATACATATACATAGATATTTTTTTAAGTACTTACATATTATACTTAGTAAACACCTAGACTGATATAAACAATCATACTCATGAATACAAATGTTTGCGCCGTGCGAGGAATCGAACCTGCGTCCATCGGAAGTACAGCGGTGTGCTAAACTAGTAGACCACTGACGTCAATTTATTATAAATAAATTAATATTGTAAAATATTACTATTGGCTGGTGTGATTAGAAATGAAAAGTTCAAAATTTGTTCATATTTTCTACAAGAAAATTAACAATCTAATATTACACATACGTATATACATAAAATTATCCATTTTTTCTATCCCTTTCAGGCCACGTGTCACTCCCTCTTATAACCTAGAAATAGGGTTGTCAACCTCAAAACATTTAAGTGTAAAATAAGTTTGTGTGTAAAATATCATATTATAGATATTTGCTCAGTTATTACTGATAAGTTTGTCTTAAAACAAATTGCCTTATAAACAATTACAAAAAACAATCATTGTAATCCAACGCGGCACATCGAGGCAGCGTACCCAGGATACTGGCAGCGTTGCCTCTTTGAATGGCCATACTTAGCCTTTGGGCAAAATAGCTACCAGCTCTCGGGTCACAAGTAACCTCAATGAGCCGCGCTCAGTTAGATCTCTAATCTCGCTTATCGTAGTATTTTGTATGATTTCAGTAGGTCCAAAATGTCCTCATATTTAAGTTTTTTCGAACTATTTATTCTAATGCTGTTGGCTGCAGCTGGCCTTAACAGTTACACCGAACGATAACAGGCGAGTGCAGATGGCACTTCAAACCTGTGTAAGGACTTATGTAGCAGCTGGAGATCATCTCCTGCCTTATAGATACGACTTAAGTCTGAGGATATCGCTAGTTCGATCCTCGGCTGTCGTAATTTCAATTCATTAATCATTTCAAGATCATTATTTGAATGGGTCGGGGCATCGAGCTTCTCGTATTTGTACGAGGATATCGTACAGTTGACATCCCTGCCTAAAAGCCGTCATGTGGGGAGTGTTACCATGACATAGTATCTTCGCCAGCCGTCAACGACCGCCAGTACTCTTTATGAATTCAATTTGTCGGGACTTAACACGAATTTCATAGTTTCAGCTAAGCGTGACATTATGCTCTGCTTTTACATAAATTGAGATAATGGACTTTTATGTGATTTGAAGGGCAATCATGTTAGACTTACTTGATGGTAAGTAGATGCCATGGTTTTCTCTAGAACACTCGAGGTTAACACAAATCAGAACAAAATACCTGAGGAAACATTGTGTACAATAAAAGTGAGATTGTAAATTTAAAATACAAAATAACTAAAAAAAACCACTGAATTTATTACCAGTACATTTCAATCGAATCTATATATTGAGAAAGGTAGGTAGAGGTAGAGGTAGGGGAAAATATAATAGAAAAAATTTGACGTTCATAAGCAGCCAATATATTATATGAAATAAATGATCATTCTGTGAAAATTAAAGTACATCAGTGAAGTATAGGTCTCATATGTTAAACATATGTATATGGAATAGCTACACAGTAAGTTCTTAAAATGAAAGGGGATACTGTAATTATTAATGTTTAAACAATAAATCTTCGCAACCACAACCTTCTAGCACATTCTTCTTGTGACGAGACTGTATTCCGAATGAGAGGTAGCAAAAAAAATTACTATTAAAAAGTACTTGTATTAAATTTACTTGAACTAAAAATATTTCTATTTTTAAAGTACTTGTATTAAATTTATTTGAACTAAAATTATTTCTATTTTTATTTTAAACAAAACGTTATTTAAGCAGTAAGTCAAATTTCTTGCTAATTCGTCTGCGTTCCAAATGATTGGTAGGATAAAAAAATATGACAGTTAAAAAGCGCGTTTAGGTATTAAGTTTATTTCAATAAATATTCTTTATATTTTAAACGAAACGTTTCATCTTGAATCGAGGTGTATTGAGTCACGTAATAACACGTGACAATACGTAAAGTAATGTGAGGTACACTCGGATTCACATAACACTATGTGGCTACGATGAAGGTGTTGTGTACAACACGACAGTACGTGACTGTCTTGTGTTATAAGTATATCTAGTTGACATACCTCGAATTTAGTGCCTTCATGTCATATAGTACGATTCAACGGTTATATATGAAAATATGGAATGGTCTCCCCACATGCGCTAACGGTTTACGATGATTGAACATTAGTGGAGGTTGATAAGATGAGTATGAGTTCAGGTCTTCACCAGGAACTTATCACGAAGGGTTCCAGGGGGAACCACGTGTAGATTGACCTAACATGGCATTGCTAGCAATGAACCCATTGTTAGTAATGTTCCATAGTTAGTCTTGGTAGTCTCATTCTCTCCAATATTTAGTATTTTAACATATGTTACAATGTATTGTATTGTAACATATGTTTATAACATAACACATATACACAATAATATATTACAATGTTATTTGTTTAGAAGTTTGTTTCAGATACTCGCGATTTCGTTTTTAAGTTTTATCCTCAATTTCACCCAGTTCCAGATTAGATATTTAATTAGATAAAAAAGCTCATGTAAAGCCTATGAAATACGTCCTTCTGATACAATATATCAGTTATTTAATTATATTGATGAAGATTAAAAAGTAAAAACTAGTAAGTCAAAACTCTAGCATTTTTCAAATGGGCTTATTGTAACCAATAACATTTGAAATTGACATTTGAAACATGATTGGTAGGTAGATATATCGAAGTTTATGATGATTGTGGAAATTGAAAAAAAAAACAAGAAAAAAATGGAAAAGCAAAATAGTATTTTTAGGAGCATAAACACTTAACTGTACTCCTCCTCACTCAGAAAACTGTGCTGTGATGTGTCTGCACTCCAAATGCAGGGTAATGCAAGGTGTTAGCCTGCTAGTGTCACCAGAACAATATGTTTATTTTATGTTTCAGTGTGTAGTTATGTTGAATATTTATTTATATATGGTAGTATGTCGTAAATGTTTACTCAGTGTTATCCGCCTAGATCTATGTATGTGTATTATTATTTTATTATATTTATTATATATGAAGGTATCCGCAGAATACCAGCGTCGTGGCACCCCGTCACGACATATGCTGGGCGGAGACCTATTTGGTACTATAAAATGTAAATTAAAATTTAAAAATTATTTTCAGTATTGCTATGTACCAAATAAACAATTTTCTTTCTTTCTAAACAAAGTGGCTGTATAAGATGATTAGTGACCGATAGACATTCTAAGTATTACCTAGAACGTCTATTAGTCACAACGGCACATTCAAGTAGTCGACTCGTAAAATATAGAATTAAAAGAAGCCATCGCTTTCATTGGGTGTAAAAAGTCTCATTAAAAGAAAAGGTTCTTAAGCTCATGCAGACATTATAGCGAATTTAAAAAGGCCGAATGTTTTCATTCATTAAAATTTAATAAAAATAACCCTAAAGGTAATACATATTAAGTATATTTTACAATACAGGTAGTTTACTATAAGGGACCATCCATAAATTATGTCATACCAATTTCAGTAATTTAACAGTCAGAGGTGGTCATATTTTAATTGTTATTTATACGTAAGACTTCTGGTAGAGGTCCCTTTTTTACACGAAACTCTGTGACTCCTTCAACCCCTTTTTATATATAAAAAACATTATAATGTTAGACTTTTTCGCCCCCTTAACGTGTGAAGTAATTTATGGATGGCCTCTAATTAGAGAAAAGTAGAGAGAGATGCATTTGTATATTAATATATGAAGATTCTATTTTATAATCAAAATTCATAAGAGTATGTAGAAATGTAGATATGACGAGAAAAAAGATGTTACGATAATATCACATTTATAACTTATATATATATCAATTATTGTTATGTCAATATATATGTAGATAGAGTGCGAAATGAGAGTAGCAGTACCTTGGACATATAATGCGAGATAAATCGAGTAATCGTCTTTTGCAATTCATAATTCAAGGAAAAATCCAGGACCGACAAAGACCGGATGAGCGCACATCATCCTTGAAGAACTTAAGAAGTGGTTCCGCGATTGGCACCAGATGACGAACAGCGGTGGACAAAGTTAAGATCGCCAACTTCTAGAAGGAGACAGCACATAAAGATGAAGAAAACTTGCGGATGCTAGCATTCAATCAGCGAGGGTTAACAACAATTTACACCTTATAACTAGACTTAACGGGACGTTGCGCTCTAAGATATTTAGTAGGCAACACCAAGTTTTTCAACATTAAAAATGCCGTTTGCTTTTATAGTGAGCGTTTATTGAATTTTCAAAGGGTTAACCGCTCCTAATTGCTTAATTGAGGGAAGGGTCCATCTTCGGACCTTTAGCTAAATTTGTCTTAGTTAGCGCATTATGTGGGACGGCGGAAAGTTGCGTCACTTTTATACAAAGGAATTCACACAGAACGGCTTGGCATAATTCTTCCAGCTTTATTGTACCTATTTACCTTTTTTTATTAGACACATATTAAATGTTGACACAATTATTAGAATCTAGGTGGCTCTAATTAAAAGCGAGCTGTGCTGTGCGAGCAGTCTCAAGTTATTTACTTATCCTTAGTAATATTATAAATGCGAAATTAGTTGTGTCTGTCTGTTTGTCACGCTTTCACCCGTAAGCGCGCGCTTTCACTTAAACGATTTAAATGAATTATTAACCGGGTCTTAACACGAATAATTTTATGGCAAATAAAGATATTTACCTCTCTCGACGTTTCGACTAGGTTGCACTAGCCGTGGTCACGTGACTGGAGTAACAGCGATGTCAATGTAGATAGGTGACAGCAGTTTTTTCTTCATCTACCGTCACTAGATTGTTTAACGAAAGTTCGCGACACACAGCACTCACGGTATCCGTACACTTATTGACTATTGATGCTACTGAACTTTGCTTGAATTTATTTATGACTGGATTCCACGCAGATGATAATTTTAAGACCCGGTTAATAATTTAAATAATGTATATTAAACACGAAAGTTTAAAATTAACGATTTAAATGAAATTTGGTACATAGACAGTCTAGACTCTGGGAAAGGACCATAGGCTTCTTTTTAATGCGCAAAAAGGTTGTCTGAAATTATTATTATTTTTAAAACTTGATACTTATTTTTTAGGCTGTTCATTAAATATAACATTCAAATCTTGTTTACCCTTAATGGTGTATAATAAAAAAGGTGATGAAAGTTTGTAGGGAAATAGAAACTCTGCAAGCATATTAAACTTTTTATACGTATATCTCTTATTTGTGGGGTAACTAGTCTAAATAATTTAAAATGATATACAAGGTCACTATTCCAGCTTATATACACGACTAGTGTAAAAGTGACTGTTGCCACTTACCGTCCTCTTATTTTCCCAAAACTATTTTTAAATATCAAACGAACGTAAGTATGTTTAGAAATATATTAACACCTGTATTTAGACTTCATATTTCTATAGGTATATGTACATATTTTAATAGGATTTTCATTTAAGGTTAGACATACACTCACTTGAGTGTCTTGGCAGTTTTTCTCAATTGAATCTGTATACTGAACTGGACTGTAGTGAAAAAATATTAATACAAATAACTTTACTTTTATATGCGGCTAAAATATCCTATATTAAGTAATGATTTTTGATTCGGTCCAAATGGATGTTAGTGAGTATGTTCAGAAAAATATAAAACCAGTATTTAGTGTGCATATTCATCTGAGTATAGTTACTAGAACATATATAACTATTGGAACGATTTCCTTACAACTTTTATTGTTATTTACTTAGGTGTGAGTAAATATAAAATACGTGAATACATTGAATAGATGCTTACTTGTATCTCATAAGATGGAAATTTATTTGATAGGTAGCAGTCAGTTCCAGAATTATGTTAAATCATAGGTGTTTATGATTTTGTGAAAAAATAAAAAGTCAAAGACAAAAGGTGTTAAAATAGAACTGTATTGTGTACCTTGATTGATAAACATTATAATGTCAGTTATACTGATATAATCATAGTCTGTTATAACTTCGTAATTTTTATATACGAAACGCAACTTACAAAGCAAGCAGCTCAGCGGCCGAAATAAGTGTAATGGAGGCACATGACTTTATGCAAAGTGTACAGTAACAATTTAAATATATTAAGAAAATAATGCCAAACTTTTACTTTTAGTAACTATTAAAATACTGCTACTATATTCGGTTACATATCATCACCAACTTAATCTTTACATGTATAATACAAAGTCGTCGCCTGTGTTCGCGTATATCTTTTTAATTACGATTTGATGCAGTTTTCAGAAATAGATAGAGTGATTGAAGATGAAGATTTATATGTATAATACATGCGTGTTATAGTATAGACAGGGCGAGATATTTAAAGATTTGTAATGCATCCATGCGAAGCCGGGACTGATTCAACATTGTAACCGCATAGTAAATCATCAATGTACTAGTTAATTTGTGTCATGTATTTCAGAAATATGTTTATCGACCATTAATAGAATGAAACCTAATGATATCCATGACTTGCACTCGCCAACAAAACCAATTTAAACTTCGCCGCGTAAATTGGTCAAACCGCCAAAATTCATTTCCAAATTTTGTCAATTATCGTCAATAACGCGAAAAGCTATGGAAAGCGACAAGTTACTTCAAAACTTCATAAGGGTATATATATTTTTAATAATAACAAAATTGTATTAAAAGCTAGCTATCATTTGGAAGAAGTTGAGAGATGAGAGTAAGAGATTATTAGTAATAGGAACTAGAAGCCCCATTTCTAAAAAATGAAGGTGTCAGGAAAATGTCAGGCGCACCTCATCGTTGCTAATGATTATTATGAAGGACTAACTGATCTTAGTTGACTGATTTCATCTTACTGAAGCTCCGCTAACGTATACCGTTAGTGCAGACGTCTGTGCAACAATCCATAATGCTCCATTAAAAATAACTATCTGCTACTACATTTGCTTCTTTTCCATCTATTTTATTGCTGTTAGCAATGTACCTTTAAAGTTATTTTTAAACATTCGTGTTTAATGTACATTATTTGAATTATTAACCGGGTCTTAACACGAATAATTTTATGGAAAATAAAGGTATTTACTGATCTCGACGTTTCGACAAATCACTGGATTGAACTGCATGGTCTTCTCTACTGATCGCCACTAATAACCACGAATGGTCCGGGAGGCGATTGAAATTATAAAACATCCCAATTTCAACAGAGAGGATGGCTTAAAATTATCTTATGCGTGAAATCCAGTCATAAATAAATTCAAACAAATTTCAGTAGCATCAACAGTCGATAAGTGTATGGATACCGTGAGTGCTGTGTGTCGCAAACTTTCGTTGAATAATCTTTTGACGATAGATGAAAAAACTGCTGTCACCTATCTACATTGACATCGCTGTTGCTTCAGTCAGTCCGTGACCACGTCTATTGCGACCTAGTCGAAACGTCGAGATAGGTAAATTTGTCATAAAATTATTCGTGTTAAGACCCGGTTAATAATTCAAATAATATCTTTACAGCTTACCGTACTGCAGCATATCTTTACAGCTTCTCCAGTATAAAAGGTAAGCAACTATAGACGATATTTCAAGCCCGCGGAAGGATCATGAAGCAGCTAAAAACCAAGTCCTGAGGGATACGTTTTTAGTTTGAAATCATCGCTAGACTAAAAGTAGGACTAAAATCTGAGAATCAGTAACATTACGTTGGATTGATGCACAAGCCCATAGCAGATAAGACATGTGTCTATTCCATTTAGTGTTGTATTTTTGTTTTAGATATAAATATAATTATTCACGTGATTTAACTCAAAGTCAAAATGACGACATGTCTACACGTAAATTTTTTTATCACTATCCCTACTGTTTTGTTCAGTTAACTACATCAGTTGGGTAGAACTGGCATGAAACTATATTAGTACATTTTTTACGTTATTACTCGTATATAACAGATTGTGTAGAAGAAAAGCTAACATCGTACATAGGAAATTAATAACGTAGTAGTGACAAGCGTTTTTCTTTCGACATACCGATTAGAACCTGTGCTAGTGTTACTCAGTTAATTTTCTTGCCAGATCACTGGCCGGTATAGTCGCATTGAAATCCTTTGGTCGTGTCCATTCGGGCATGGCATCCCAGTAACGTCTCCCTGCAAGGCGTTCATACACATATACCCATAAGATGAGTTTATTCATCTGCTACACTTGGTATAGGCTTTAGATATGCATAATTAAATTTTGCTTTGGTTCATATTATTGTACATACAAGATTAATCGGCATTTTTATTTGTGGATAATGGTGTGGTGCACTCTCTTGTGAACCTTAGGTCCAGTGAAGAATAAGCAGAATAAGATTGGCTTTAGGTTAATTAACCCATCGTGACACCTGGTGAGTTACACCAGGAACTTATCATGATGGTTTCCAGAGGGAATAGCGTGGAGATTAACTTTACCATAATACATTGCTACCGGTAAGTTTATTGGCCTAAAGTACTAATAATTCTATATTTATATACTCTTAATATTTGTGGGGAAGGCCCACAATTATTAATAGATAAGATGTAAAATTTAGACATGCGAAAAATTAATAAATTATTTTGACTTTAGCCTCAATTTAGATTTCGCCTGTGATGTATCAGTGTGGACGAAGTGAAAATAAAAAAAATATTAAATTAAATTATGAGGTAAAATTTATCAAGAGCGTCGGAAAAAATACGGGAAAATTACAAAAGGGGACAATAATTAATTAATTAATTTCTTTTGTTAATACATACATCTTTTTGCCTGTTAGTCGAATAAATTACATAAAATTATACTATAATTTTTATTTACTTTATATTTCTTCTACGTAAAGCCGATTCAAACTAGAGGTGTCTAAATATTCTCTGGAGTCATTTCCATTCAAACGTTACATATGCCCTTTACCATTTTGGCGTCCCGTCCGGTGGAGCTGTAAACGCATTGTGTATTTCCAAAAAAAACTAAGTTGCGAGCGCAGTTAGTGGCAAATTTTATCCCTCCATAGACAGTGAGTTACTAAGTGAGTTAATTTCTACACGGTTGCACCACAAAATTTTCTATGTGTTAACATACAAAATTTTCAAATGAAATTAGTAACGCATATTACGAGACCATCTGTCTTTCCATCCATATAAAACATGCAGCTGAACATCTGAACAGCCTGTGGTAACTTTCGAAATATTCATCTTTTTCACAATATACTGTTAAACTATTGTTACTGAATTGAATTTACGTGTTTGAGAATATTTTACACGTTAATAAAAGAGCTTGAGGGAAATTGCGTATTATCTAGGAAGTTTTATTTACTACCAATTAGCTCAGTTTTCACTTGAGTGCAGTCATTACAGCGATATCTACTTATATTTTTTAAGTAAAA
Source organism: Achroia grisella (assembly GCF_030625045.1). Classification (NCBI taxonomy): domain Eukaryota; kingdom Metazoa; phylum Arthropoda; class Insecta; order Lepidoptera; family Pyralidae; genus Achroia; species Achroia grisella. The sequence continues at coordinate 29,881 of NW_026712589.1, forward strand.
TATATCCTACTATAACACTATTAAGATATATGAGTACAAAATCTTCCAGAATTAATGAGTCGTAATTTTTTTTTGTATTTACACTGCTGTCCTTTGAAACAACACACAATAAGATTATAGATATTATTCTCAGACCGAACGGTCCGTACCGACGAACGACTCCATTCTATTTGCGAATTGGTTGTTACATACCGTCTTGTTTGTAATTGATATATCTCTCATACGATTCGTCAGGTTTGAACCTATTGCTGTTAGCCCCACTCTAAGTTGCCTAGTGTTTTTTTTTTTATTTAAATACATTTTTCCACAGACATATTCGTCCGTGCCTTTTTTAATTTACTTTAATATTATAATATTTATTTAATTTCCACTTTTGTACAACTCCAGCCGAGATGTTACAATTTGCCTAACAGTGACACCGAGGCAGACCTTATCCGTCTGGCCCAGAACCACCGCTGGCCGGCCGGGTGAGTTGACAACTTGCAGTGTCACCCATCTTTATTTGGAGGATTAGGTTTACCAATATGCATATACAATTATATAAATCTTACACTACTACTAATTTCACAGTTTTCATTACATTGCGCAATGTAAGAATTCATAATGTAACAATACACATTATGAATTCTTACACTGCATATACAAGTTGCCTGGTGTTAGAAATAGGCAAGATAGAAGGACCTACATAGGCCGTCGACGTCTACCTCGGTAATTATATTAAGTTAAAACTTTACTCATCGACTTCAAAACGATTTAAGTTGGTGCGGTGAAAATAATTACCAATAGAGGACGCCAATGGATGGATATTAATTATTGAAGCATTGTTACTACGCCAATTAATTATACGATCATAAATGGAACGTTAATGATTTACGATCAACGTCATTCAATATTGACGTTGGGCTGATGATACTAAAATATCCGATCCCCTAGAGTACTCACTCGCATGAATACAATTGTGTTCTGATGTGCTCATATTTGGGTAATGATTGCTCTGAGTTATATATTACACTTTTTTCATCTATAAATAGTGATATAATAATATCCTTGACAAAGTCCGCCACGAATATATTCGAGCGACATTTAGAGTATATGAAATACAGTAATAAATATGAGAAAATCGTTTGCGTTGGTGTGGACACGTGATGCGCCGAAATTAAGATTGTGTAACTAGACAAGTGTTGGCCATTGTCGAAAGCAAGCGGAACAGAGTATATCCAAAGGCCACCTGAGCTGTTTTTGCCGATGGATTTAATACCTAATATTTGGCAAAACTATCAATTATGGCTTATAAGTAATAGGAGGAGGAGGAAGGAGAGGTTAGGAGTCGGAGAGGTTGACGGAGTAGCAATATAGTTTATCAATTTTCTTTTTGCGAATTTCGTACAATTGGTTTATACGTTTTTTTTTCGGACTACTCTAATGCTGTTGGCCGCAGCTGGCCTTTACAGCTTCACTGGACGATAGGGGGCGAGTGCAGATGGCACTCGGACATATGGAGCGGCTGAAGGCCAACTCCCGCCTGACAGATACGACTTTAGTCTGAGGGCACCACTAAGGGTGCGAACCTCGGCCGTCGTAATATCGATCCCCGTTTGAATTGGACGGGGGATCGATCGAAGGGGAGGTTTATACGTATAATACACGAATATACAGCCTTGTGAAGCCTAGTTTGATAATCTAATATTATATAGAGGAATGGTATATTTTTTATAATTTATAATATTAAAAAAAAAAATGAAAAAAGTGCGAGCACAATATATCTGTATAGGTCGTAATTCTATAAGCCTAACGTATATTACAAGGGGGCCAGGGGATTGTTAGTAATGCCACAGATAATATAATATTGTAATGCGAAATGACAACACCATTGCTAGCAATGTACCATGTCAGGTTGACCTACACGCGATAAACTGTGAATTTGTCACGATGAAACTGACCTAACTTCATGCTCATCCTATCATCCTTCACTGGTGCCCCGCCAGGTAAACCACTAACGCATGCGGGTGCATTATTTCATTATCATTAATAAAAAAACGCAACTGGCGATATCCTAAACCCCTCAATAAAAGAGATGCCATATCTCTCATCCTGCAAAGTACTACATAGTATAAAACAGCCGCTTTCGCTGTCTGTCTGTCTGTCTGTCTTTACTTACAGCAGCAGTAAAAATATATAACGGAATTAGAAAGAAAAATTCAATGCAATCTCAGTAAATTAATGACGTCCCACCTTCAAACAATTTAATATCATTGTAATAATATTTGTGTCAGCGTCCCCTTGTTGGCTAGTCTAAAGTCTAAGTTACTGCCCCACTCTCTATGATTAATGAGCACATTATGTAGAGATTCATAATTAAATGCGAGCAAAAAGTATAATCAAGATACTTTATTCACTTGAGTGACATGTTCTCTTGGGAATCAGCGTGTCACCGCATTACGTTCGGACTGAAATTTACGAACCACTTATAAAAATTTGACGGTGCATTATTTATTTACAGGAAAATTAATATTATAAATTAATATTTTTTCAAATTCATTGCATACCTTCAAAAGGGAAGTAATATAAAAATTGAATTGTCTCTAATATAACACAATAATAATACTAATTATTTTCCGTATACTGTACTTAAGTATTCTTTGTTTGCTTAGTAATTAACAGTTATGTTTTCTTTACTGTCTATGTTATAATTGTTTTGTTATATTTCATATTACTGTATCGTCTGTTTATAATACTCGTTGTCTATCAACTATGTATATGTATATATATATACTTGTAATTATAACTGTAATGACTGTTTGTACCAAAATAAATAAAAAAAAAAATTGAGCGAAACTGTCAGATTAAAATATCTTGATATTTATAATAAAAACTTAAAACAAAAACGAAAATTTAATAATATTATTGTTTTAGCTAACACGCGATACTTGGTCTTCATTACACATGGTTGATATTCATATCATAATATTTCTCCCAATTTACATAATATATTTCTAAGTTGTAGTCTATATGTTATTATAACGTATCAGCTATATTTCATCAAAATCCATTTTATAGTTTTTGTTTAAACGAGTAATAAATATCCATCAATCAAATTCAAATTCAAAAATCATTTATTCATGTAGGACATTTTAGCCACCTATGAATGTCAAAAAGTGTTTCCCTACGGTCCAGTTCAGTATACAGATTCAATTGAGAAGAACTGGTAAGAAGCTCAATTATTTTTCTCTGAAGCCAGTTTATTTACAAAGTTTTCTTATATAAGTGTCTAAGTGTAACATTAAATGAAAACTCTGTGCATGAACAACTATTGTTTACGGGTAATTCCTATATATCCAATGTATCTATCATCCATAGCCACAAATTTTGGCATTTATAATATTGGTAAGATATTCTAATTATAGGTAGATTTTATACAAACTAAAAGCTAAACTATTCTGAAGCCCTTTATTTTAGTAGTAATTATATGAAAATTGATGCTTAAGTATAGTATCATAAATTGATCAATATACGAAAATTCTCTATTTCAGTAATCGGGGTAAACTGATCTTGATAAACAGAGTATTTAAGCTTGTTCCAAAAATAGTATTTAGGCAAGTCGTAGATTATTATTATACTTCAGATTTTGGGAATTAAAACGGTGAAACGGAACATTATCGTTTCATTTCTAAGAAGTGTACATAAATTATGGTCTAAGATACATAATAACAGAAGAGGATTTATATATATACCCTCATCTGTTATTTAATACTGGCAACGTTATATGTAAGTTGATAAGAAAATTTATAAATAAAATAAAAAAATATAATATTAATAATATCAGACCAATTCACACAGCACCATCTAGTCCCAAGTTAAGCTGGCTAACTGATACAAACACATAGATCTAGTTTTTGTTTCGTAAATACATATATATTATACACATAAAACACCCAGGTCGATACAAATTTGTGTTATTATTTAACAAATTTATCAAAGTCAAGAGCTGTTGTTACTTCCTTATTTGTAATAGCTATTGACTTTGTTAAATTTTGCAGCTAACCTGTTATTTGATCGGACCTATCAGCCATCAGCTATAACTGCACGAAACCCGCCTTGTATTAGTGTATTCACTGCAACCGTGGACAATACAATGCCGTTAAATCGGTCTCCAGTTTAGATAGTAACCTCCACTCGATCTTGTGTTCCTCTTTATTGATGTTTCCCTGTATTCCACTGGAATATTCCTAACTATATAGCGATTCACTGGAATACGTGATCGTATCTGGTATATTTTTCTGATCAACCAAAAGTTATTTTCATCAATAATATATAAATATTTATACCTTTTTGGAATACTAGCTGACCAGCGCAATTTCGTCTGCATTACACTTACTCGACATTTATTAATATATTTCGTCCAATTTACATAATATCTTTAAAAATTACCGCTTATTATTATATAATACTATATAAGCTACATTACTTTAAAGTTTCATTCATATCCGTTAAGTAGTTTTCGCGTGAAAGAGTAACAAACATCCATCCATACTCTCAAACTTTGGCGTTTATAATTTTAGTAAGATTCCGTTTAATTATATAAAAATAATACATCATATATGAAAAATAATACATATCAAAGATTAGTTTATTCCTATCATGTATTACCTTTTCTTACAATGTTACCGCAGGCTTCTTTACGAGCTTCCACCACTCTTATTGAGTACAGACGGTTTATCTAACAGGCTTTTCAATTTAATTATACATGAAAATAATACATATCGTAGATTATTTTATTCTTATCATTTAGTACCTTTTTTACAATGTTACCGCAGACTTCTCTACGAGCTTCCATAACTCGTATTGAGTAAAGACGTCTTATCTGTCAGGATTATCAATTTAATTACATTTTACAATAATATGAAAATAATACATACCGTAGATTATTTTATTCTTATCATTTAGTACCTTTTTTGCAATGTTACCGCAGACTTCTCTACGAGCTTCCATAACTCGTATTGAGTAAAGACGTCTTATCTGTCAGGATTATCAATTTAATTACATTTTACAATAATATGAAAATAATACATACCGTAGATTATTTTATTCTTATCATTTAGTACCTTTTTTGCAATGTTACCGCAGACTTCTCTACGAGCTTCCATAACTCGTATTGAGTAAAGACGTCTTATCTGTCAGGATTATCAATTTAATTACATTTTACAATAATATGAAAATAATACATACCGTAGATTATTTTATTCTTATCATTTAGTACCTTTTTTGCAATGTTACCGCAGACTTCTCTACGAGCTTCCATAACTCGTATTGAGTAAAGACGTCTTATCTGTCAGGATTATCAATTTAATTACATTTTACAATAATATGAAAATAATACATACCGTAGATTATTTTATTCTTATCATTTAGTACCTTTTTTACAATGTTACCGCAGACTTCTCTACGAGCTTCCATAACTCGTATTGAGTAAAGACGTCTTATCTGTCAGGATTATCAATTTAATTACATTTTACAATAATATGAAAATAATACATACCGTAGATTATTTTATTCTTATCATTTAGTACCTTTTTTGCAATGTTACCGCAGACTTCTCTACGAGCTTCCATAACTCGTATTGAGTAAAGACGTCTTATCTGTCAGGATTATCAATTTAATTACATTTTACAATAATATGAAAATAATACATACCGTAGATTATTTTATTCTTATCATTTAGTACCTTTTTTGCAATGTTACCGCAGACTTCTCTACGAGCTTCCATAACTCGTATTGAGTAAAGACGTCTTATCTGTCAGGATTATCAATTTAATTACATTTTACAATAATATGAAAATAATACATACCGTAGATTATTTTATTCTTATCATTTAGTACCTTTTTTGCAATGTTACCGCAGACTTCTCTACGAGCTTCCATAACTCGTATTGAGTAAAGACGTCTTATCTGTCAGGATTATCAATTTAATTACATTTTACAATAATATGAAAATAATACATACCGTAGATTATTTTATTCTTATCATTTAGTACCTTTTTTGCAATGTTACCGCAGACTTCTCTACGAGCTTCCATCACTCGTATTGAGTAAAGACGTCTTATCTGTCAGGATTCTCAATTTAATTACATTTTACAATAATATGAAAATAATACATACCTTAGATTATTTTATTCTTATCATGTATTACCTTTTTTGCAATGTTACTGCAGACTTCTCTACGAACTTCCATCACTCGTGTTGAGTAGAGACGTCTTAGCTATCAGGATTTTCAATTTAATTACATGAAAATAATACATATCCTAGATTATTTTATTCTTATCATGTATTATACACAGCTAAAGAGAAATTGTGAAATAAGAATTACCGTATTACAAACTTGACGGTAAGCAATTTACAAGGCAAGCGCTGTAATTGATGTTTATATAGGGTGTACCTTTTTTCGCGTGTTACCACAGGCTTCTACGAGGGCCCGCCCCTCGTGTTGAGTACGGCCGTCATATCTGACAGCCAGGCTTTCATCTTGATTGTATTACCGTGATCTCGTAAAGTTCTCGCTTAATTTGATGGTATCCATTCTGTGAATATAACTAATATTATCTATTTGAGTGACCTGTAGGTATGTACTACAATCGATAACAATAAATCTTGTATATAAAATTCTCGTATCACAATGTTAGTTACCTCCAACTATAGCTCATGTCGTTGTGACCTAAACATTGAGGTTAGGATTACATATTCGACTAGCATTATCCGCTACTTCGTCCGCGTGGAATTTAACTTTATTTTTCTAAAATAAAAGTAGTCTAAGTTACTCCTCATTACATCAGCAACCTGCCAAAATAAATCCCGTCAAATTGGTCTAATCATTTCAAAGATTTGCCGGAACAAACAGACAGACAAAAATTGTAAAAAATGATATTTTGGTGTATGTACCGTATTTATATTCATATGCATGTAGTAAAAACGGTTATTTAAATATTACAAACAGACACTCCAATTTTAATTATATCTACAGATTTAGAGAAGTGGAACATTTTTAAAAATTTAATATAATATCCTAACGAATTGCAACTCTAGAATTCAGAGCATATGAAATTAATTGCAATGGCCATAGATATATCAGTGTAGTAGTAGTCGAGTACGTGCTATGTATGGAACAGATAACTTGTACAGAAGTTAGTAACTAAGACGTTACTCGGTATGCCGGTCCGTGTTAGATATGACCGAGAAACTACATTCCATCGATTGATATTAAAAATATTGCGTTGGTATCTTGTAACAGTATTATCAACTCATTTGACTCATCGCTTCACTCAAGGAACTTGTATCCATTTGCAAATATAAAGTTGAAATGAAATGAAAATTCTTTATTGTCTCCTTACAGAATTCAAATTGACATTTAGATAATTATGAATTTGCCTATATTTCTATATTGCCTAAAAACTCCAGTGTCTGTTTCACCTCCATTCCGCTCTCGATCGTGTGGCACTGCAATTGCTATCGAGTTTTACTGAATACCAATGTCTAATTTCCAGTTTCCGCTTTCGAATTCGTAAGTGATGCTTAGAGAATAGCTCTATAGTATTAACTAAATTGAATGACATTTTATTTATTGTTATTATTTTATTTAACATATTATTATTATTTTATTTATTCTATACTTATAATAAATCTGTAGAGAGGTCAATTCTGTACATGAAATATATTTCCAAAATTGCTATCAGGGGGTGATTAGAGATCGATACTGATGCCAAAAGTGCAATCAGTAAAATTTTTGTCTGTCTGTCTGCATGCTCATTTTAGAAACAAAAACGACTCTACAGATTTTAGCGAAGCTTGGTACATTATTCTTCATACTCCTAGGCAGGTTATTTTTCATCATGCTACGGTCAATAGAAGCTGAGCAGTGAAGGGAAATGTTAGGATAACACATAAAAACCACTGAACCGTGAGAAAGGACATGGCTACTTATTTAACTAAAAACGACGGAAACGCAGACGAAGTCGCAGGCAACGGCTAGTATTTCATAATTGCCTTGCCTTTATCCCATTATCTGGGGTCGTTGCAGTATGTTCTCTTCTTCCAATGATCCTATCAGCCGTCATATCTGTAATTATTTTGTTTGTATAAATATCATCTTTCACACAATAAAATAAAATTGCCGCCGCTGTCTGTTATCTTGTATTTCAAATAACGCAACGAATTTTAATGCAGTTTTCAGCAATAGATAGTGTGATTTAAAAGGAATATTTATATGTATAATATGTGCGTGTAATAATATAGAATAAGCCGAGAAATTCAAAGATTTGTAAGGTTAAGCAATTTAATGGTAATGATATCCGTTTACCTTAAATAGGCCGTAGGCTTATCACCATCGTAGAATAAAAAAATGCATCCGTAGCGAGAATTTCATAAAGCAGTCTCTCTCTCTTTCTCTTTCAACATAAAGTAGTCCACTGCTGGACGTATGCCTCTTGCGTAGTTTTCCACTTAGTTCTATCTGTGGCGCATCTTGTCCAGGTCGGCCCTGCCATCTTCCTGATGTCATCAGACCATCGTGCGGTTGGTCTGCCTACGCTTCTGCTTCCCATCCTAGGTCGCCACATTAAGGATTTGTATGTCCATCTGTCGTCATTATTTCGACATACATGACCAGCCCAACGCCACTTTAGTTGCGCTATTCTTTGGATGATGTCGGTAACTCCAGTGCGCCTTCTGATCTCAGTGTTCAATCGCAATCTGTCTCGAAGGGAGATACCGAGTATAGATCGCTCCATTGCTCTTTGGGTGACTTGCAGCTTGTTGACCCTTTCGGGGGTTAGCGTCTACGTTTCGCAAGCGTATGTTATTACTGGTAGAACGCATTGGTTGTAAAGTCTTGTTTTCAATGTTTGCGGGATCTTAGATTTAAAAACATCTTTTAGTTTACCAAAATCGCCCCATCCTAGCAGTAGCATAAAGCAGTAACATTACAATAAACATGAGCTAATTTTTTTTTCACTTGCTAATTCTACAATATCCTTTCCTATTTAAATAGAAGTATGTCGAATCACCACCTGTTTTCTTTTTAATTTTGTACAATCTAAGCCTCCAATTATCTCGGATAACAGGCTAATTCTGCTATAGTAAACTGTTACAATGCAACTGTTTCAGACGTTTTAATTAAAGTGGTAATAATCTGAGCAACTGCTTCTGGCATCCTGTTGCATAGTAGATGCGTGATCTTAGATTGACGGCCTCGATGCTCCAATGGGTTTTCCTCGGGCTACAAATCCTTGTAGTACGTACGAGGGATTATGGAAGTAAGTAAGTAAGTACGAGAGATTATGGAAATACATCCTTTTTATTAATAACTGCAATAATTATGTAATGATTTTGTGTTTACAGTTTATAATGATTCAGAACCTATGTTTGTTATTCTAATACTTGATAAAGGAATGGATGGATTTGGATGCGATTAGTTTGTTTAACAGATACTCATACAGACGATTTTGAAATATCTGCCAAGGCAAATATATTGTATTAGAGGTTTACATTATTTAAATATTTTAAATAACGCTGCAGATTTCTCCCATCCACAATGGATATAAATATTTGGGTTTTTGTCAGCGTTATTTTTTTGCTGGTCGGGTCAAGTCATCACCATTCAGCACCACGTCAAGTGTTATAGTTACTGCAACGTCCACAACTGTCTCATCGCATCTGGGATTACAGTTATGAAGATATACCAACATGCTATTTAGTTTATTTAATTATAATCATGTGAATTTCGTTATTAAAGTTTATAAAAAAAATATTTACTAATGGTACAAGGTACGGAAATATTTACCATCACACAAGGCGCTGGATTTCTGGGTGAGTTGAAGAGACAAATAGAGTCGGTAGGAGACGCTATTATTATTATCCGACGGTCTCGGTGGTCTAGCGGATTTGTACACCGCCTTACTTCTGATGGTCGGGGGTTCGATTCCTCGCACGGACAAATTTTTGTATTAATGAATATGAGTTTGTTTCGTTGTGAAAAAAATGTATGTATATATCTTGTATTTGTATCAATTATCTAGTACCCATAACACAAACTTTAGTTAGCTTAACTTGGGATTAGATGGCGATGTTTAAATTGTCCTGAGTTTATTATTATTATCTTATTATTATTATTGTTATGTTCTTGGTGTCGGCTATATTTGAACCGACGATCATTAGAGTCTTATTCATGGTGGCATATCACTACACCACTGTGATAGAATAGATACATGTAAATAAAAAACACAAAAGAATACATCGTACGTAACAAATAAACATGTAATACTTTCTTTATATAAAGTTTTAGGTCACATCTGTGTTTTATAGCTGGGCCAGTGTGTGCCGTGACATTTTCAGGGACGATTATGTCCGCAAAGCTTTGACAATCTGGGGTGTTATGATTAGGGTTGCCAACTATTTGGATTTAGTTGGAATGTTCCGATTCTAGACACCTGTGTTCCATTCTCCCGTTGTAAAGACTAGCTGGATGCCAATTCATATAATTTTTTAAGTATATTTATTTATATTTTTTATATAGTATTATATTTATTGCTCTTCGCGGTAGAAGCATATAACTAGGTCCAAAAGTGTTAAAATATATTAAAAACTATCTTTTTTTTTAATTATATTTGCACTGTGTATCAGCCCATGTTGGTTTGACTGTAAGAGATCTCTTTTAGGGATAAATGCTCCTTTTCTAAATATGTTTCTTATAATTATAGCAATTATGTTTTTAAAACTGCAATACAGAATTTATAAAACTATGTACCAGATTTCTTCTTCTCAACTGAGATCGTGTGCCGAACTGTGAAGTGTCCATCATCTTAATACTAATATAATATTATAAACGTGAAAGTTTTTGAGTATGGATGTTTGTTACTCTTTACACAAAACCTACTGAACGGATTTTGATGAAACTTTACAGTAATATAGCTTATACATCAGAATAACACATAGACTATATTTTTTTATATGTTAAAATTTAACGCGAGTGAAACCGCGGGCAAAGTCAGTATTATAATAAATTGGTTTTAATTTGACTTCGATATCAATATTTTTCCCGTCCCGCTTATTTGTCAGTTCAATCCCGAAAATTTGGTCATCCTAGTTATGACCCAGAATTCTGTGCTTTGCTTTCGTATAAATACTGACACTGTTCTGTTGCGATGAGAATTTTATTATCAAGATGGCCATGTATAATGTTCTAAGAAACATACAGAATTATTATTTTAATACTTATTTCTTATATACACATATTAATATTAATTATTTGCTTAAAATTTCTCAGACTCCTCTGCGAAGCATATTTAGCTTTTGTACCAAACTTTATTTTGACAATAAAGTTATCCTGTTCTATTAACTAACTATTATATTATTATAGATAATAAAAAAAAACTTGTATGTATATATATATATTATATAACCTTATCTGTGAATTTAGTAGAATACTCAGAATTATAAATACGTACATGTGAATGAATGTGTGTAAATATACCTATGTAAATATAATTTTGAAAATGTATATACAGGTAAATATTTCTTTCTATTCTTTATATAAATGAAATATTTTAATAATAAATTTCCAAACATGCTGGATATATTTGTTTTTTGACATAACTGCCCCACAACGCTTTCTGTATACCTAAAGGTTAGCTGGTGGAGAATGCCATATGGCATTAACCTCGCCTTTGTACAAGTTTTATTGTGCATTAAATAATAAATAAAAAATAAATAAATATAACTCGTTAATTTAACTTGTACGGGTTGACCTTTTTGACTTGGGGAAAATTCTAATGGAGACCCGTCCAGTCCGGGGAAGTGGACGGGTGCAGCCGGACTCTTACCGGCTCATAATCCTAAGGTGTTCCCTCTATTCAGCTTTCAGGGTTTAGTCAGGGTTACAGGTAGGCGCGTGCAATCTTCCACAAGAAAAGCAGGAGTTGGGCACTACACTTGGATGGTAATGATAATGTTCATTATCATATTATTAAATATATATGTATGTATGTATAGAAATTTATACATTACTTGCGTTATATATTTTTATGACTCAGTTATATTAGTGCACTGCCAACATTGCACTTGTGTTTCTCTGCACCACTCATGGGTAACTGGTAGGAAGTTCGCTATATGTACAAAGATTATAACCTCTATGCGCGTGTATATAATAATATATGGTAGTATGTGTAATGTTTTTTTATTGATTTCATGTATTTATTATGAATAATTAAAAAATTATTTGCATTCTGCACTCCTTCCCTATATGAACTAAAACTTTTTTGTAAAAAGGAGTACGAAGTTAATTAATGTGGTAAACAAATCATATATTAATATAAAAACGCACAAATATCGGTGTCTGTCTGTTACCCGAATTAAATAGTGGGAACGAGATACCGAGATAAATAACCTATAAAAAAAAGACAACTCATCATCCCAGATGGGAAAATCATTTTTTAGTCATTAATTAACATTTGCGACTGTATATTTACATTTTATTAGGTAGATATACAAGATTAGATAGATAAACCTTTATTGCCAACATAACAAATAACAAAGAATACTCAAAATAAGAAAAAACATATAAAGTTGGCAATAGAAGCAGCCTCTGTTGTTACTGATATAAGCACAACCTCAACGAGGTGCATCTATACAGCGCTGATTTTCAGGTTTTATTTAGCAGATACTTGTACATAATAGTGTAACTCGAGAATAACCTTTTCATCCATAACAAGATGTAGGCGGCTCGTATTTTCCTGAAGATATCTCATATTTAATTTAAGTTAATAAGATGAGTTCTAAAGATGTTTCAGGGTAATTAATCTAAATCTGTACACATCTTCAAGTTAACACAATTAATAGTAATTAATAAAATATTAAGGCTGAGCTTGAACTTTATTGGGATATTTTTGTTACTTTTTTATTGTAACGACTTTTTTGAAACGACTGTTGGGGCCTAAGTTAGGGTCACGGGTTGCCTAAAATGTTATCGGTTTCTTACGTCTTTCTGTTATTTTATTTGGTAGATATTCATTACATAATTAATGAATTATTTACACGTCTTTATCAGTAAAACTGTACTCTAAAAAGGTGCGTATGCAGGATAGTTAAGAAAAATGAGGAGACCCGTTTAGTAATGTTACGTTCACAGTATTTTTGTAAAATACTTGAGGAGTACATAAATATACTTACACAATCCTTATCGACTAATGTTTATAGAATGCTTCAAGTAGAAGTTAAACAAGTTTCGGTGAAGCAACCACCATCGTATTGAAAGAAGAAAAAACAACCGATTCATCGTAAGTCGTAAATTCATTTACTTTCCGACGAGGAATAAAAGCTATTGCAAAGTTTTCCTGCATTCAAATTGAGCCTGGAAGGCTTTTCAATTCAAGTTTTCTAAAGAACAATTCGCGCCGAACGACTACAGCCAAGCATAATAACAATATTTTAGTTTTACACCATCCTTCAATTCAAATCGACTGGGATTTTAGATGGCTGCCGGGCAAACATCGTATACTAACTAACACGCGCAACTTCGTCTGCCTTACACTAGATAGAAAAGTGGAATAGATTTTCTCCGGTTTTGCAACATTTTTCATTGATGCTTGAGCAAAGTACATCACGCTTCGACGTATAGGGGTATACGTCGAAGCGTGATGTGTAAAATATATACTTACATATATATTTTAACTTTATAATAATCCCTGAACAAATCACATAGATTTAATATTATATTTCTTTATTCATTCACTACAGTAGGGATAAAACAGTGACTGTATAAGAGGCGGAAAGGTCCTAAATGAAGTAAGTTGTAATCATTTACATTATATTTTTTTTTACCCAATTGCAGTTGCAAACAAGCTAATGGTTTAAAACTGAGTTGGCTAAATGATAACGATACTTTTTACAAAGCCTCCCTCGGTCAATATTAATAGAATTTCATAAAATAAGTAGGGATAGTGATAAAACTCTGTGCATAAGATGCCGAAAGGTCCAAAATGAATTAGTCAGTACTACTATATTTCTTCTTTTTACTTCATTAAAATGATAAACAAGTTGACGGCTGAAAACTAAGTGATAACCGTAGGCCGAGTCGAAGTAAGTCGTAGTTTAGTCAATTATATTATAATTGACTATACTTTTTTATTGCAATGACAAACAAGCTGACGGCCTAATTCTAAGTGATAACCGTAGGCCGAGACGTCCTAATCGAAGTAAGTCGTATTTTAGTCAAATATATTATAATTGACTAAACTTTTTTATTGCAATGACAAACATAGCTGACGGCCTAATTCTAAGTGATAACCGTAGGCCGAGACGTCCTAATCGAAGTAAGTCGTAGTTTAGTCAACTATATTATAATTGACTAAACTTTTTTATTGCAATGACAAATATAGCTGACGGCCTAATTCTAAGTGATAACCGTAGGCCGAGAGGTCCTATATGAAGTAAGTTGTAGTCATTTATATTGTAATTATATTTTTTTACATAATTGAAATGGCAAACAAGCTGACGGCCTAATTCTAAGTGATAATCGAAGGCCGAGAGGTCCTATATGAAGTAAGTTGTAGTCATTTATATTGTAATTATATTTTTTTACATAATTGAAATGGCAAACAAGCTGACGACCTAATTCTAAGTGATAATCGAAGGCCGAGAGATCCTATATGAAGTAAGTTGTAGTCATTTATATTGTAATTATATTTTTTTACATAATTGAAATGGCAAACAAGCTGACGGCCTAATTCTAAGTGATAACCGTAGGCCGAGACGTCCTAATCGAAGTAAGTCGTAGTTTAGTCAACTATATTATAATTGACTAAACTTTTTTATTGCAATGACAAACAAGCTGCAGCCTAATTCTAAGTGATAATCGAAGGCCGAGAAGGACCTCTCGAATGAAGTATGAAATCTCGATATGAAGTAAGTTGTAGTCATTTATATTGTAATTATATTTTTTTACATAATTGAAATGGCAAACAAGCTGATGTCTTAAAACTAAGTGATGATCGTACTTTTTACATAACCTACCTAGCACAATACCAAAATAATTTCATTATAACCCTGCATTTGTATTAACTTATTACAATTACTATCGGTCATAAAGTTCGCACTGTGATTTGATTGGCCACGTGACTACGTCGGCTTACGCTCGATTTTGCTCTGGAATGCAAATGAATTTATCATGTAACGGAGAGCAGAGTACGTGGCACTTGCATTAGTTATTCATTGAACTCCGTCCACATTATCACTGCCGGCATACCGCATGTTTAGTCTATTGAGTTGGTTAGAGGTTCTGCAAACAAATTTAACTTTACGAATGTTTCCCGTCATTTAATCGAAACTGTTGATTGACTTGTTAAATACGAAAATATACATAAAATATACTTTGTATATAATAATAATAATAATCTCAGGACAATTCACAGAGCGCCATCTAGACCTAAAGTTAAGCTAGCTAAAGCTTGTGTTATGGGTAATAGATAACTGATACAAATACATAGATATTTTTTGTAAATATATACATATTATACATAGAAAATACCCCGACCGATACAAACAATCATACTCATGAATACTAATGTTTGTGCCGTAAGAGGAATCGAACCCACGACCATCGGACGTAAAGCGGTGTGCTAGACCGCTAGACCACCGAGGTCGTCATAATATCTGAGAGAAATCGCTTTTCAGCGATAAGGCCGCCCATTGTTGCCTGTTTCCTTGGTCAATGTTGTATGTTTGTACATATTTATGTATCAATAATAGTGTATATAAATGTTTGTTTGAATTATGGGAGAACTATGACAAGAACCATAAAGACTTCATTTCATAATATCTATATAATAAATACATATCATTTAAAAGTATTCGCATAAATCCTTATTAATTTCCTTATTTCCTTACTAATGTTTGCTGGAGGAATATTGCAGTGGTTGATATGTTTTAAATTTAAATAAAAAGAATATTTAGATTGTATTGTACGTTGATTTTAATAGTGACGCCACGGAATGTTCGAGAAGGAGTGCAAAATTGTATATAAAATATCATCGATGTTCTGTGCCTGACGTTCGAAATTTGAAAATTGAAATTTTATTTTTAAATAAAGTAAAGGGCTATTTGCGATCGCAAACAACTAATATTGTAAATGCGAAAGTAACTCTGTCTGTCTGTTGCGCTTTCACGCCAGAACAATCGAACAGATTCAAATGAAATTTAATACACGGATAGTCCAGACCATGAGAAAGGACATTGGCTATTTTTAATGCTAAAAATGACTATAAGGTTTTGAAAGGATAGATTATTTATTTAGTAAATATTATTGATTATTGATTAATATGCATTAAAAACAGTAGGTATAGACAAATTAAATTGGCAGCATACATACACCGTTCTATCCTCCATCCAAACCAAATGGAGTGCCATCTGCACTCACCCCCTATCGTTCGGTGGAGCTGTAAAAGCCAGCTGCGGCCATCAGTCCGAAAAAAAGACACATATATATACACATAACCACACCATTATATAATAAAATAATTAGTTACCAATATGCTACAAATATAATAAAATGATAATGGAAAGACAGCCTCGGTGGTCTAGCGGTTTAGCACACCGCTTTACATCCGATGGTCGCGGGTTCGATTCCAGGCACGGTGCAAATATTTTTATTCATGAGTATGGTTGTTTTTATCGGACATTCTATGATCTAGATATTTTTACGGAAACACATACATAATATAGTATGTGTTTCCGTAAAAATATCTAAATATATATATTAGTTGTCTAGTACCCATAACACACTTTTTCTGCATACCGTGGGACTAGATGACATTGTGTTAATAATAAAGGGTTATTTATTATTTATATATAATATAATAAAGTATTTGTAAAAAAGGAGTACACTTAGTATATCGCTAAAGCCGAAATTACATCGCTTATTTTCTAATATTGATTTAAATACTCAAGATAATTTGCTCTACATCAAAAGCCGGAAAACACGTTAATCAGTGTCGAAGATTAAAAATGCTACACACCATGGGGTGTCTATGGTATATATATAGTATATTATATAGTGTATATATATATATTAATAAACATTACTTAATAGGCCTCTAGTCTTAACATGCATTGTGAATTAATTGGATATGTTTGGACGTGATCGTATAACCGTGACCTGAGGCAATACCAATAAATAACATAAGTTACCTAAACTTGCATATTGAAGAGTCTACACACGATCCCATAATAGGGGTGGTATCTGGTACAGATCGTCTCGTGTGTAGACAAATTGTTAGCGCCTCGGTAGTGTAGCGGACCAGCAGACCGCCTTACTTTCGTTGTTCGCATGTTCGAATCCCCGCATGGTATAATAATTTGTATTTTGTATTAGTCTAGGTATTTCCAATATATATTATGTATATATATTTCTGTAATATTTAAGTATTGCCTTTCTTTAATTGGTGGTAGGTTCAATTCCCCGCATGGGGCAAGAATTTGTATACATTAATGTTTGTATTAGTCCAGGTGTTTTTAATGTACATTATACATATATGTATTTTAGTTATGTAATGTATTTACAAAAAATGTTTTTAAGTATGTATATTAGTTATTTAGAACCCATAACACAAAGGAAGGTTAGCTTAGCTTGGGACTAGATGGCGCTGTATAAATTATCCGGGTTGTTATTATAATTATGATATACATATATTATCCTACCTGACGATCTCTCATGCAATTTCTAGGGAGTTCCACTCTATTATTAACTAACCTACCATTAACTAACTATAAGCTATAAATATTAGGATCTCCAACTATACTAGCTGGCTTATACTTGATTCACTTGTAGGGACTGGTCTGCTCTAATCACTACGACTGATTTTTTATTTAACCCTAGTAAATTAGTACAAATTGGTATTTTGTATTCACACGTTTCGACTTAAAAATGTAAAGTTCTTTTTTTATTCTTACATTTATTTAGTGACTTTTATATTAATATCATAATGGCAGTCTCATCGTATCTTAGTACTAATGTTATCTCCTACTGTACAATGAAAATATTTTTTTTGCTGGCGATGATACAGGATCAGATATACTATGGTACATACTAACTGTAAAGTTACAACGATTATTTAAAAAAGAACGCAAGTTTCTTGTTTGTTCTTCTAATGATGAGAGAGTTTTCCGAATGAGCCATAGATTAAAAGAAGAATATCTATGACGGTTCAAAAGTGTTCTAATGTAATATTCTATTCTATTCTGCTCTAATAATATTACCGAATTTAATGTCGTATGTAGGCGCCATTATGTTCTATAAATTTCAAACTTAATTATGTTTAAGACATAATTCCAAAACTGCCCTTGAGGAAACTTTATATACAAACATAACAGTAAGCAGTTTACTTATATATGTAACTTTCTATGTTATGTTAAGTAGTTACTAACCCAAACAAAAAGGAATATTCTTTTGTAAACTACCGCCGGAAGGATATGTTATGCTTCATTATAAGTAACTACCCGCGTTAAATTTCAATAAAAAATATAGCCCATATATTATTTTGATGCATAAACTATATTATTGTAAAGAATCATCAAAATTCATTCAGTAACTTTTGCGTGAAAGAGTAACAAACATTTATACCTATTCACAGAATATTCGAGACTCTACGTTATACATGACAGTAGCAAAACATAAACCCCATAACAGAAATACTACAAGATTAAAAAAAATACAATTTGAAAATGTAGACACATTTAAATATTTAGGTAGTTTGATTACCAGTGACTCTAGATATACTAAGGACATTAACATTAGAATAGCTATAGCGAAAAGCTAGAGCTAGAGAGCTAATATATCAAAGTCCTCTCGGAAACAACTTATCAAGACCTACATCTGGAGTATAGCCTTGTATGCCTGTGAGACGAGGACATTGTCACAAAAGGTAAGAGGCAAACTGGAAGCCTTTGAAATGTGGTGTTGGAGAAGAATGGAAAGAAGCTGGAAAGATAAAATAAGAAATGAAGAAGTGCTTGAGAGGATTAAAGAAAAGAGATAGATCATAGATATTATTGAGAATAGGCGGGGAAAAATGTTGGGGCACTTGATACGACACGACGAACTAATTAACAACATTATTGAAGGAAAAATAGATGGAAAGAGAGGAAGGGGAAGACCGAGACACAGCTATATCAAACAAGTTAAAGAAAAAGTTGGAGTCGTGTCGTATCAACAGCTAAAAGGACTGGTGGAAGAACGTGGAAGGTGGCGGGAGCTCCACCGACAAGAGCACAGCTCTTAAATTAAGAATGAATGAAACGTTATATATGTAACATGTTGTAGTAACAGTGTTACAAATAAGCTCCAAAAGAGCAGTAAGACAAAATTTTTCTCGATTATATATATAAATGTTTGTTACTCTTTCGAGCAAAAAGGACACAATGAATTTTAATTAAATAATAATAATAGTAATCTCAGGACAATTCACACAGCGTCATCTAGACCCAAGTTAAGCTAGCTAAAGCTTGTGTTATGGGTACTAGACAACTGATACAAATACATAGATAATTTTTTTTTCGTAAATACATACATATTATACATAGAAAATACCCAGACCGATACAAATAATCATACTCATGAATACAAATGTTTGTGCCGTACGAGGAATCGAACCCGCGATCATCGGACGTAAAACGGTGTGCTATACCGCTAGACCAACGACGTCGTCAATTTTAAGGAAATTTTACAATAGTGTAGTTTATATATAAGAATAACAAAAATATAACGACTATGTAGTGATATACATCCTTATAACGGTATGTCTAGTAAGTAGGAAGTTGTTCTGTTAGGTGTGTGCATTTGTTACGCCTTTACAACTAAACCGCAGAACTAATTTTGATAGAAAGATAACCTTAGAGAAAAAAATAAGCTACTCAAAGTACTAATCCAGTCGAAACGTCGAGAGACGTAGGTAACTTTTATCTATACATATAAATAAAATTGGAGTGTCCGTTTGTAATATTGCAATAACCGTTTTTTACTACATGCATATCAATATAAATACGATACATACACTGAAATAACATTTTTTACAATTTTTGTCTGTCTGTCTGTTTGTTCCGGCTAATCTCTGAAATGGCTGGACCGATTGTGACGGGACTTTTTTGGCAGGTATCTGATGTAATAAGGAGTAACTTGGGCTACTTTTATTTTAGAAATTTCTCTAATTTTTTTTTTTTAATTCCATGAGGACGAAGTCGCGGGAACAGCTAGTTTATTATAAAATTGTTTGTGCATAAAACCCGTTTAAATATATTAATAACTAAACATTTAAGTTTAAAAATAAGTATGACTGTCTTGTAGGTATACGATGTGAGATTTTTATTTATTTCAGAGATGAAAGGGTCATGAAAGGTCAATATTGATAGCGTGTAGACAATAGAGCGCAATTTTGATGTACTGTCCATTTAAGACAGTGGTTCCCAACCTATGGTTCGAAACAACAATTGTCCATGAATTTTTCTTCTATTATATTAATTCGTTCTTAATTCAAATTACGTGTTAGGAACCTAATATTGAACGATTATACGTTTAATAGGAATGCATTTGATTAATATTGAGTAACACATTGTGTATAATATCCACTCCCCATAGTACCATATTTTTAGTTCCTTTCATATATTAAACTTTTATAATAACGGATGATAATTCATACAGAAGCGCTGTGAATTGTCATCTCTCAGTTAGATCATATCAGATATCATATCTAGTCTCAAGCTAAGCAGAACTTGTGTTATGGATACTAGACAACTAATAGAGATACTTCATAATTTTTTTTATAAAAGCATACATTATATACATAAACATCCAGGCAATTGATAAGAAATATACTAATTAATACAAAAATGTTTGCATCGAGCGAGGAATCAAACCCGTGACCATCCAAAATAAAGCGGTCGACTAAATCGCTAGACCGTCAGTAAGTAAATTATCTGTATAAAAAATCCGTCAATATGTTACACTTTTTTTTAATATTTTATACAACTACAAAGTATAGTATTGTTATAGTAGTAGTAGAAATAGTTGGTTATAGTATTTTGTACAACTACTATAGTTGAACATTTGTCGTAAAAAGTTTGAGAATCACTGATTTAAATGGTATTGTAAAAGTTTTATGGTAGTTTTCATGGAAGGTAGGACGTAAAGAAATAGTCGTTCGCTATGCCATATATTATACAAAATGAATACATTGTTGAACAAGAATATAGTATATTGTTGCAATATATTCAGCTAATTGACAACTGACTATTACTTCCTCATAAAAGCCTTAATACTACTTAATGATTCATGCATGCAATGATGAAACGTTAAATCTGTACAGTTCCATGTAAAATATATGTAAGCTGTATGCATTCGCTTTCCACTGGAAATAGAAATAGAATTAATATTTATTCAAATAAACTTAATGTAAGCACTTTTGAATAGTCATATTTTTTATTCTACCACTCGTTCGGAACGCAAACTCTTATATATAAATATGATCTACTTTTCAATATACACTTATATATATATTACATCATATATTTATAATAGATCATTCTGATAATTTTTTGATTATAATAATTTCTCATATACAGACTCCAGATATACAGTTTTTTTGTAATTACATAAAAAATTATATACACCACGACTATTAGTAGGGGTAGTCGGGGCCACATTTGAATTAAACATGGCAAAAGGACAGTCAACTCGATCATTTTGATTAATTTTTAATATCATGTCGGTGTTTTTATTACTAGAGAGTCAGTGAGTATTTAGTGTTCATGCGATTTGAATTAACAGCATACGGATATAAGTCTGTCTACTAACTAAACCACAAGTCGAAACGCTCTCTATAATTGTATACATTCGACATTTGAAGCAATTTATATATACATAGTTATTATAATAGATATCTTGGTTTAAGTTCGTCATGTTAAGTAAGCACGTACACAACCTACAGTTTCTTTTCTTGCAAAACATCAAGAAAAGTAAATATAGGGACCATTTCATCTCGCTCCAAAGTGGTGACGAGTAACAGAGACAAACAAGCAGCAGAAAACTGAAACCAGAGATCCACTGTTTCAGTCAATTACCTCCCAAGTGCCTAAGGTATACCTGTGATAAATTTACCTCGTGACCTGCATCAACAAGCTCGAATAAACTCCGAGAATTTTATCTCTTCTTTTATCTTATTTTCTTCCTCCCTGTACAGAAATTTTTAGAAGGGACACGTAGTAAAAATATCAGGAGACTGTTAAAAGGTAAATTTAAAGGACGTGCTCGAAATTATAACCCGGTTTCTTTTGGTGCGGACTTATTTGCATATCGCCTTGGGAGGCGGCTGTTTTACATCATGCCCTAAAGCAGAGCGTCAGATTTTTGTTTGGTTTATTTATAGCGTATAATAACAGGCCGGCATCGGTGATTGCGTATAAAATACACTGCATAACGCCGGCACATGAATCCCTTATTATGTTATGAGATATGGTTAGCGCCACTGCTTGCATAAATCCACTTATAAAGTATCTTATACGTACAATTAGGGAACGGGATCTTAGCTAGATAGATAGATATAATATACTTTATTTGCAACGTACAGTAAAGAAGAAGCACAAACAATATAAGAAAGGACACATGTATCTTAGTACGTTTTATTTATTTTTATTGAGTTACCTAGTGCCATGATCATGGGTAAAATTGACTCCTGAGCATGGACCTTTATTGAATTTAATTGTACTTATAAAGAATCACCGCGTCAAATTTAAATCAATATTTAATATCCCATATTCTCATTTAGAATTAAATCTATCTATACCAAATTGGATTTGAGTACTTATGTTTAAAATAAAATAACTCGCTGCTCATTTGCGGTATAACGAATAAGTATAAGGTACTTCATTTGAAATTTATCTGACCTAACAACATTGTAGACATATGCGCTTAACATTTATCAGTTTTTTTATCTCTTTTTATTAAACTCAATGTGTATTTTAAAGAAATATACAAAGAAATGCATGCAATTTCTACGAGTAACGACCTCATCTTGTCACTGAATGCACTATGTGAATTGTACAGGATATTTTTTTTACTTATGATTATTATATACGAAAATTTTACTAACAAATTTATATTATGCGAGCTGTTGTAATTAAATTGAATATACTGATAATGTATTTATTTGACACTTTGTTTGTTGGCGTGCGGTTTAACACCGCGGTGTATTTTCATGACATGACTATGAATATTTATAATAATAATGTATATAGAGAATGTGGAATTTATTATGAGGAAAGTAACTAACTGCGTACTAAATGCATTCATTTTTGTGCAAATACATTTGATTGTACTGAGTTAACTAATAACCTGTGCTACGTGGTGCCAACCAGTGTGCACCGTCGTTCGGTGAGGGTACCTCGTGTATTCTTCACCCCAACCTATCGGACGTACGCCGGTGCACGAGCACCTCTTCACCATATTGTTGATGTATTTAACACCAAATTTCCTGATTTAGATATATTTGATTTGTCATACTTTAAATTTAAGAAAACCCTATTATACATATTAGTTAGAAACCAGTAATAAATAATGCATATAATAATAAGAGTAACATAACATAAGTATTAACCCGTGGATATCTGTATTGGTTTTACTATTATTAATCTATATACTTAAATACATACTACATTGTGAAACTGTTTGTATCCCAAATAAAATAAAATAAAATAAATAAATTCATTTGAGAGTTTCTGTTAATTTTCAAAAGATACATAATTCGAGAGTGATATAATCTATTCATTAGGTTCGTGTATGTAAAATACTAAACAAACATCGAGGAAATCGCGGCGGGCTATGTTTAATATCTAGTTTAGTTCAAAACTTGCACTGTATCTGAGCAATTAGATAGAAAAACTTAAATATAGAATATACATATTGACTTTGCCGACGTGTGTCTTGCCAACTTTACTCAGGAACAGTTGAATAAGTTAGATCGTTTACTTAACAACTGTATCCGGTTCATCTCTGGACTGTGTAAGTATGACCACGTATTTGAATTTCGCTCACAATTTAAATGGCTGAATATTCATAACCACAGATATTGGAGCACTCTATGTACTCACTTAACTTGTCATATATGACACTTCCATACACAGATATTTCAAAGACACACACATAGTCACACATATTTCAAAGATAAGTTCCAATTCATCGGGTACTCCTATTCGCATAATGTTCGTTGGGTCAACTTCTCTTCTTCCTTTAAATTCTAGACTTCTAGACTTATGTCTAAATCTTTCACTGGCCGCAATCTCTTAAATTAGGTGACAAGTGAAACCACAGGAAACAGATTGTATTGTATGTACTCAAAAACACAAAGCTCTGAACTCTCTTTTTCTTCTTCATTGTCTTATTATTATTATAAATTCGAAAGTTTGTAATATTTGTTACTCTTTCACGCAAAAACTAATGAACGGATTTTGATGAAACTACCGTAATATAGCTCATGCATCATAAGCTATATATTATATTGAAATTTAATGTGAATGAAACCGCGGGCGCATCTAGTATTACATAAATACAGAAATCTTTTACTGCACGCTAAAATAGAATTATATTTTTTTGGGTATATTCATAATGACCTAAAAAAATAAAAATAGGATTTCATCTGCCAAATTTTAGTTTTGCAATACGGCCATCGTTAATGAATTAAACAAACGTTTAGTATTTCCAATGTATATTCAGCCAATTGTCCACTCTCACATAACCTAGTAGGTTTTAAATTACTTTTGATACATACCGTCCTCTGTGAATCAAAAATCTAGTTCAACAAGCTGGTTTCGGAGTACAAATAGTTGTGTTGATAAAGCTGAAAACTATCATATACAAAAGTGATGTTGAAATCCTTTGAAATGTGCATTTATTTTAGTTGCTATATTTGTGTGTTGCAGGGTTGTAACCGGGTTAGCTGACTTTGATATTGATTATCAGATTTTTACGGATTTTAAAGATATAAATAAAAAGTTAAAATCGCACTACCTCTCTACCATCACGTGATTAGTTTCATCGCTGTACTGACATTTGTAGAATCGTATGCATTAATTTTTATTCATATATATATCTGATTATTAGATTTTTTTTTATTTCTAGTTATATATTTGTATTGAATATTTATGTATATAAATATATTTAAATATATATTTATATTGTATTTACATGTACTTTGTATTTGTAGTTATATATCACATTTAACGTTAATTCTTTAGTTTTAATTTTTAATTCATCTTTTCTTAAATTTATTATTTGCACTCCTGTGACCCACACACCACTTCCTGTGTCACGCTGTTTTGGGTTGACTGGAAGAGATCTCTTTTAGAGATAAGTCCTCCTTTGTAAATAAAACTTATAACATATATTCAAAACTTGTATTTAAAAGTGCAATAAAGTATATATGAGATCTGGACGGATAAAAATTGGATTTTAAAAGTCGTATCTCAGCATGTAATGTAGCAATATAACCGGGAAAATTAACAAATATCACAGGAACAATATAATCATCACCATCATCATCATCGCAGCCCAGATGACGTCCACTGCTGGACATAGACCTCCCCCAAAGATCTCCACGACGGTCCTGCGCTGCGCATCCAATGCCTTCCAACGATCTTGACCAGACATACGTAAGAATATAATATACGTTGAAAATTGGGACAATTGGCGTCCCGCCAATCTTTTCGTTGAGTCGTAGGGGTCTGAAATCGAGACTCTCCAATGAAATCAGACTAGTTTGCAACCCTTGTTTTAACCTTAACTCTTCTTGCTTTTCAACAAATGAACTCTAAAATCTCGTATATTTGTTTTTCGTCCTCGTGCATCGTCATATTAGACGATAGTGTCTAGGAGGACGGCGCAGGGAGAAGTGGGGTGTGCGGGGTACAGCTAGGGTTGTTACTTGTTATTGTTACAATGCATATGAAGCAAAATTTGTTAAAAAGAAATATAAAAATAATGAACTGGAATTATTATTATTGATTATAAAATTTAACGCTACAACGACAAATTTTACTCATACTATTTTCGGTGGAATTTTTATTTATCATAAATCTAGATACTGTATTATTTAAACATAATTTTAAAAAAGCTAACCATCACATACACTGCCTTTATATTATGATGGAGAACAAAAGGTTAATGTCAATTTTTTTTTATTGTCATATCAACGAATCGGTGTTTGTTTCTGTGCTGTTATCAAAGTAATCTACGAGTATATGAACTAAGTCTTTGACCATATAACCTTAATGATGTTCAAACTTGTAATTTAAATTAATTATGGTCGAATTTCGACCTCTGAGAGGCCACTACTTATAATTACTTTGTTAAAATATCATGCCTCCGTGTTCTCTATTTCTACTGCTATATCTTAGTTTTCAATTGAAAGAACTTGCTATGTAAACTGCTCGTTAAGATATTGGTGCGACAGAGGGGCCCAAACAGATGACTTTGAATAAAGTGGTACAAGGTTGATGCTGTGCTTCCAATGCTTAAGTAACATAATACCATTTTGCGTCGTCGGGAAATTTCAGTTTTTTTAATACCATCACTGTCGATCAGCTTTGTATGATTTACGTCTAACAGTATAGAAATAGGCTAGAATAACGTTCCGAGAAACGTTGCAGTTGCAAATTCCTCGTGAATTCGCGATGACAGAGTAACTGACATGCCTTCACCCACATCATATCATCCTTCAATAGAGATAGGGAGGCATCCCTATCGTCCGTTAGCGTAGTCCGGTGCAACAATCTAAATACTATTCAAAATAAAAAAGTAACCCAGCAACCCTGTCATAGAGTATTGGTGTCATTACATCAAACGTTTATGTTGAACGAATTTGGCAGTTACGCGTTTCAAAGGTGCATTCGATATTTGAATAGAGGTCATATATGTAAATTGTTCATATTTGAAAGGTTATAAAGTGTTTTAACGTTTATGTCTATGTCTTTATAGAGGTAATATTGATCATGTTATATTATACAAAGCTCAGTGGTTTCACTGGTATTACTTTCATATTTAATAACATATCTATTTTGTGGAAATTTCTTTATAAATGCTCCAGTCCTATTTACGTGACAGCTAACAAATACAGTGATATAGACTTGTATAGATTATTTTATTTTTATAAAGCTGATAAATATGTACATAAATATTATGATATTTTAGATTACCTAAAATTTATATAAATACATACATATTTTTTAATTTGTTGCATTACAAATTCTTCTCATATGACTGTGTCATATGAACCAATAATATCAAACAATCGAAATTTGAATCTTTCTAAAGTCATTCGAAAATCAAATCTTGCCACATTATAGAAACGAACACATTAAAATCGGTTCCATCGTTTCTTTATTTAAAATCGGGAATTAAAATCGGAATAGGAAAACGATTATACCGAGTGAAATAATCATTCAAGTGGAACTGATAGAAAGCTAATTGCGCGTGACGAGCTATCGATATCTCGCAGCTGGACCGTATGGGCAGATAATTAACGCTAATTTTGACCGAGTACCGTGATTTAACCTCGTCTAAACATCGTATCGCTGAAATATTAGAATTAATCGTTAATTAGGGAAACACTTGTTCAGCAAGGCATTGTATTACACTTTATTATATATATATGTAAAAACTAAGTTAAATAAAGGTTTTAGTTTTACTTTTTAAAAACATTTTATTTAAGGGTAATTCCAACATATCCTTTGGTATCTTATTGTAAATTTTTATACCTATTCCCATAAAAGATCTATTAACTTTTTCTAAACGATACTTGGGAACAGCAAGTTTGTCTTTAAATCTAGTATTAATATTATGAATATTGCTGTTTTTATTAATGCTTAAGAAAGGTTAAGAACAGTATATCGTAAACAATAACTTATACTGCTAGTGTTGTAGAATATATATCTCTCTGAATATAGTATGAACCTAAATTCAATGTATCATATTCACTATTTGCATATAGACATCATACTTCACTGTATATGATTGACTGTACATCATGTTGACGAAAATTTATGGAAAATATCTCAGTAGTGTATAAGCATACAGTGGCATATTGTCTTGTAATATTCATAGTGTAATATTAATATTCATAGTATAATGTTAATATTCAAGGTATAATATTAATATTTATAGTATAGTAACATTATATAGTATATTTAATACTTTATTGAGACTGTCCGTAGTCGTACTATCCCACGTCGTTGTCTTACACTCAAAGGTCGTCAATTCAAATCTGATCGATACCAAAGCAAAACTTTTTTGTGTTTTTTTATATTTACTATACTACTATTACTATTTATATGTTATATGTATGTTATACTGGTTATCATGCACAAGTGATTGGGAACTGGGAAGTCATAAATCTTAATTTCAGATGAATATTAGTTTCTTACCAACCTTTTTTTAACTGTTTTTTAGTCAGAAATATAATATAATATCCTGGACAATTTAATTTTTAAATTATATAAAAAATACTTACATACATATATACCAAATATTCTGACAGTCATAGAATTATACAGAGTAAATAAGAAAAAAAACTGAAAGAAGAGATGAACTAAAAAATAATACCATAAAATTAGAAAATACTAGCTGACCCAACAAACGTTGTTTTGCTAAATAAATTAAAACACTATTAACCTTCTCTCGAAGGGTGAAAATTGGGGTTGCATGTATTTTTAATGCCACATTATTAAAAAAAATGTCCCTTATCACTTATGGATATGAAAAATAGATATTAGCCGATTCTCAGAGCTACTGAATATGCATATAAGATTTCATAAAATTCGGTTACCGTTTCAGAGGAGTATGGTAACTAACACTGTAACCCGAGTATTTTATATATAAGATTCTCGTAATTTACTTATAATAAAAATGTGTTCGTAGGGTCTCGATATCAAGAAGTCACTCCAAAGTTAATACACATCTAGTTACTTGTTTAGTATTTATAGCACAAGTCTTGCATTGCACTAAGATTGAGTATCTTAGTGCAGTGCAAGAGTATAATATTAATAAGAGTATATAATTATATAATATATGTATAGATTTAGTACTAGTATTTCTATGATCGATTGATTCGTAATAGTTTGTGTCTATTAATCATTTTGACGGTCTACGCTAAATCATAGTCGTTTAGCATACCACCCTATATCCGATGGTTGCAGTTCATTCCCTCGCACATTGCTAATGCATAATATGTATGTGTATATAGTACAATATGTACACTATTTAAAAAATCTAATCGGTCTGGGTGTTTGCTACGTCTATTATAAATTAATAAAATAGTTAAACGAGTTTAACGCGAATAATTTTATGACAAATAAAGGTAAAAAATAAAATATCGATGTTTCGACTATGTTGCACTAAAGGTAATCTGACTCGCATGTATATTATGTATGTATTTAAAAAATGTATATATATCAGTTGTCTAGTAAATAATAAAAAAGTTTTGCCTATCTTGGAACTAGATGGCGCTGTGTACAGTCCTGAGATACTATTATTATTATAAACTATAAAAACATCGCAAAGAGAACATATTCGTTACTATACATTGATAATAATAACGATAATGTAATATATATATTGTAATACCCCGTAAAATAATATAATAGTGGCAGATAAAAAAAAATGTTATGACTATTCAAAATTGCTTATTATTTGAATAAATGATTTTCTATTCTATTCTATTCTGTATTTAATAAATAAGATTTAGTACTAACCTATTAAAAGTAATTAAAAATTCATCATCAAGATTACCTTCCCACTACTTGGAATTAATACAATTCGTTCCTTATAATTTTTTATCTAAATTAACTTGTCATAGAAGTCAGAAAATTTCATCTATTTAAAAGTGAAATACTTGGACTAATTTATTCAGCAAAAGGGGTCGTACAAAGTGAAACGATAATTATTGAGTTTCACGACCAAGTGATTTCTGAAAGAACAAATCAGTTTCATTTGGACTTTTTCGAGAGTTTAATTGCGAGAAGTGACATAATGCGGTCATTAGTCATTGTAAGTAGATACTTGGGCTTTGGCAAAAATTTGCCGTCGCCATCCAAGTTTTTTTATGTAATTAAAATGGCAAATAAGCTGACAGCTCACCTGTAAATGGTAACCGGCGACTAATATCACTACTGTAATACATATGGATAACAAAACTATCGTTTTGTGTTTCTACCTCGTTTTTTTTAATGTTTTAGGGAAAAATAGTAATACAAAAAAAACTTAATTTACATATGTTCTAAGTTAAAACTTTTTCATTATGGATTTACGAATGATACTTTTTTATTAATAACTAGCTTTTACCCGCGACCTCATCTACTTAAAATTTCTATCTCTATTTTGTTATTGTATTTTTTCCAGATAATTTTCTGAGAAAAAAATTGGTTATTTCCTTATGAGATTCAATGTGAATATGTTATATATTTCCGTTAAATCACATTATGATTCGTTCAGTCATTTCGTTGTGACAAATATTTATAATATTTGTATGAGTTAGGTACATAGATAGATGAAATTATGATACATTTACATAGTATAAAAAAATCGCTGCCGCTGTCTATTCACTTATATCTTTTAAATTATAAACGGATTCTAATGCACTTATCAGCAATAGATACAGTGATTCAAGAGGTAGGTAATGTATAACACATGCCTGTTATAGAGAAACCCGAGAAGTTCAAAGATTTGTAATACATCCGTCTGAAACCTGCACAAGTAGCTACTTATTACAATAATTTACAATTTAAAAGAAAGCCGACTTTCTTTGTCAATTAGTCTCGACTCAAACTATAATTTCGAAGTTCTGCTGATAATAGATTAGACTAATCATAATTGTCTATTTAATAATAGAGTTAGTTGAATAGAGTTATTTAATTTAGTTCATAGTAGTTGAGGTTAATGTTAAATAAGAAAATATTTGCGTAGCCGTAAATGTCACTAAAGAACATTGTATTTTTAATGTATATTTATATGGATTAGATAATTTATAAAATATTATCTTATTATGTATTTTTTATTGTATATTTGTGATTATACCTACTTATAATATTTTTTTTATTAAAGAACAATTATTGGCTGACCCTATAATTTTTATTTATACACAATTTGAAGTAAAACAAACGCTCAATATAAAATGAAGCTTACATTAGTGAAAATCGTACCCACATCGGTTAAGCTGTATTTGAGAGTAATCTGTAGTTCTAGAAAGTCTAACAATCATTATTTTAGGTTGAATAATAACGATAAAGTCTCCCAGTAATAGTTTTTATTAATATATAGGTATATATATTTATATATCATGCATATTTTATGTACAGATAGTTACTGTTTTGTTGTTTTATTTAGTTACTGACTACTGACACTGTAAATTGATGAAAACGTCTGGCAATCTTATGCTGTGCCCAACAAAAACCTGCAGATTTTGCCAAACTGAAACGTCACTATACATCCAACGTGGTTTTAACACACATGTATTTTGAAATATTTCCTTTAGAAAGTTTACACTCTATCCTGAGGAGAAATCTCCTAAGAATATCCTTTAATTCTTGTTCGAGACTGGTAAGCACGATATATCTAAGTAGGATCTAAGTAGCTATAGGTCCAAGCACCTGACAATAGCCCAAACATCAAAATAAAAAAATAAAATAGTATATATACATATATAAATACTAGCACTCCTCCCGCAGCTTCGCCCGAGTGGACCTAGAATATATGGGTTATCGCTCGTTTAAAGATCTGTGTTCAGTTGTGGGACGTTATATATCCTAAACCTTCCTCTTGAGTCACTCTATCTATTTTGTATTTTAAATAATAACGCATCAAAATCCGTGTAGTTTTTTTAAGATCAAAACATACGTAGGTCTATTACATAGAAGATATTTTAACCGGAAATTGAAGTCGTTTAAAAGATTGGATCATGCTTTTGAGAAATTCCGATTTTTGACGTCAAATCGTATGATAGCAGTCTAGAAGGGTTTAGTAAAAAATCCTGTCGATAATGAACTGCGTTTTCAATATTAGTCAATGTGTCGATTGATTTGTAATGTCTTATTTGTCCGGAAACTTTTTGAGTAATCAGATTATTTCGTTGACAGTATCCCTCTTAGGCTTAACACTATTGCCCTAGATGATAACCAATGAAAGCCTTTTTCGTGCAAATTCTTGATGTCAGGATATGCAGCATCTTTCGAAATTTCTAAATTATGGGTTATTTGACCTAGGGACTCTATCTATCTACCTATCCATATATATTTTAAGGTTCTATCCGAAGCATATGACTCATGTTGTATTCATCCCACATAATCAATGAGGCATCTTGTAATAATTTATTAAAGGCCCTAATTTGTTTATATAACATGTAGGTTGAAAAATGTTTAAAAGTAGAATGAGCAGTTTTTTTTATCCTTTATGACAGCTGCAGCAATTACTGACAATGCAAATGCTATCGCTATCTTCCCCAATTGTTTTATCTTAAAAAGTATCCCCCACCTGTGTACCCATACCCCAGTGACGCCCCTAAATCACATTTGGTTTATAGCTGACAGAGGAGTAGGTTTTTTTCTAATACTTACATTGTTGAATTCGTAATATCTTTCGAATGGAATGTCCGAATTGAATAATTCAAAGAGTTATATACAGGTATTGAAGCTGTAGTTAATATGAGGTAATTTATTTTCATAAGGATTAATACAAAGATACAAAATAGAGAGACTTTTCTGGCGGCGTCGCTTCAATTAAATTTAACAATAAAAAAATACTTACTGTGACGTAACTATAATAGATAGACAAATGTCGTCCCGACACTTTTTATAGGTAATGATGTGCTCTACAAAATTGTAGTACAGCATTTTGTTCTATCAATAATAGTTTTCGCAGCTCATGCGGTATTAAGTAGGAAGGTAGAAGTATCCCTAATTTTTTTGGAAATAGAATATAGCTTATGACACTCACGGATAGTGTAGCTTCCTAATGGTGAAAGATTTTTTCAAATCGGTCCAGTAGTTTCGGAGCCTATTCAATACAAACAAACAAACAAACTTTTCCTCTTTATAATATTAGTATGATTATGTTTATATGTAGCTAGTATTGTGACTGGGGTGGGAACACAACCAAAACGGCTCACAGCGAAGAAGTAACAAGTCAAAAGTGACATATAAAAGCAGATATCAAAAATAAAAAGAATGGTAGACAAACTGCCACCAACAAGTATAATATTCGTTCGATTTACAAATTTACGCGATATTTAGACTTAAAGAACAACGAACGATATTGTTACATAAATGCTAATTCCGGGTGTCTCATTTTCATCTACGTATCCCCGAATTCTGACACCATGGATGTAAATTACAGCCGGATGAGATGCCATTTGTAGCCACTCATCTTAATTGTGCCCACACAACTTTACGTTTCGTACCGACAATATGTTATGTTTTAATAGGTGGAGCGTTTGTGCTTTTCAGGCGGATTTTCAGTTACATACAAGTTGTTGGATTACGAGTCTTTTAGAATAGAATAGAAAATCATATATTCAAATAAACTTACATTGAAGCACTTTTGAATAGTCATCACATTTTTTTAATCTACCGCTCATTCGGAAAGCTGATCATCATCATCACAAGAAGAACGAGCAAGAAACTTGCGTGTTGCTCTTTTAAATAATTTTATTATTACTTTACATTTTTAAGTTTAAGTGTGTGAATAAAATCCACCAATTAGCTCTAATTCAATTAAATACTCAAATAGAAAAAATATTGAATATATAACCAACTGGTTAAACAATTAATAAGAGTAAATCAGTCATAGTGATTAGAGCAGACCAGTCCCTAGACAAGCAGCACCCGTTCACGAGTATGACGGATGTGCCAGCCATCCCTGCGCTTGACCATATTTTAGTAAGTCCAATGACCCGGCCCACGATGCCGCCACAAGTCTGGACATTTTAGTGAGCATGACTATTCAAAACACTAGACCACGTCATAGCTACTTACAATCGCCATCTGATAGTTATGTATTCACATTTTACATAAGAATGCGTACAGCAATCAAAACGCTACGCTTTCATATTTCTAAAATAATGAAATCAAGAAAATGAAAGAAAGAAAGAAAATGAGATAAATAAATTATAACGTTGCATGCTAATAAATCCGTATAAAGAATAAACAAAAATAGAGAGTGGACTGTATTTTAAAAAAAAAGAAAGAAAAATGGAATAGGCCGGAGAAATACGATTTCGCCCGGAAGAACTTCCGTACTCTGAACATCCTAAAGTAAGCAATGTAACACCAAACATACTCACCTTAGCTCAGGAACGTCTTCGAACGTCGATGTGTAGTACTGTTTAGTGGCCATGCATTGAAGAGTGTACATTTTCATAAAACCAATTATATTATAATAATTAAATCAATAATTTTCTTGTTTTACATAGTTAAAAACACAGAGCGTCCTTTTTATTCCAGTTCTTATTTTCAACTGTTTTTTTCTTCTTCTACATTCAAATTTTAAGTGGCCGTATGTTTTTGCTGCTCCAGTAAGGAAGCCAGTTATATAACCTGCTTAGACTATGAAAGTTACAGGCACAGGTTTGCGAATACTCTTAGATTTTTGCGTACAATGAACAGTATAATTTTATTCAGTACTAAGACCCCGCTCCGGTTTCGCATGGATACAACATTTGAAGTTCTTTTTTTATTAAAACTAAGATTTCTCCTAAAGTATTCGTTGAAATCAAATGATGTACAGGACAATTTGGTTCAAAATTAAATACCTACTTATAATAAATAAGGTATTTATTTGAATAATGATTAATATCATGTTTATATCATGAGTTTCTTGTCAGTTCTTCTCATCTCGAAATCATTCCGAACTGACGGTAGGTTTGACATAACATAAGAGTCTGTAATAGATCTACATGAATAATATTATTTTGAATTTTGAATAAAAATACATTGACATATAAAGCATTATTTTAGAAGAAATTTCATTACCATATTAAAGGTTATAGTTAACTTTAAAAGATAGAAATATATTTTATTTTATTTTAATTTTAATTCGGATTACATCCATATTGTGTTAGTAAAAAACTTATAAAACTATGTTAGTAACTTATAATATACATATACGTAGATATATTTAATTCATATATCTGTGTCCACGTCCAGAAGCACTGGGTCCACAATGCAACGTTATCCAGTGCCTCTGGAGCGGACAATCAGGTATATTCGCAACAGTTTTTATTATATCTCTATATATTGTTTTTGACATTTTTTTAGAACTTTTAAAGGAAAAGAACTCCGTGATATATATTTTTTGCATAACTTTAACCGTTTAGCAGCGGTAGCACTCAAAATGAATATATTTTCGCCACATTGCAGCTTCGCTCCTATTGGTCATAGCGTAGATGTTATAACCTATAACACTCAGGGATAATATAACTTTCTGAGAATTTTTTTTAATCAGATCAGAAGAAACTGAAATTACCGCGAACAAACAAACATACAAACTTTACCTTTTTATAATTATAGTATAGATTATTTTTATGGATATCGATGGAATGGCTATAGACTGCGTTAATGGTAGCTGGAAGTACCAATGGATGAAGACGGGATGAGGATGAAGGCAGGTCAAGGAATCTATAGTGCCAAGGTACCAGGATATAATGACTATGGTTTGAAGACCTTGTAGATATCGTAATGATGGCATTGTCTATTGGTTCACTATACCCTATAAAATAATCTCCTCTTTTTAAAGAGGTACATAATCGTAAGCGAACACCTCTATCTTACAAATATATGTTCGCCATGCATATTGCTTTCTGTGTATAGGTTGAATGATGAGACATAGCAGTAAAACTGCAGGATAAGAAAGCAAAACTTCTTGGTGGTAATGGCAACACATGAATCGTATTACGGACGTCACAATGCATTTTGTGTTATCCGTGGTGCTGATAAAGTTTATAGTTGACAGCTATAATCCATCATGTGGGTCGACAGCTCGTTTGCCATTCCAAATGATTGAGTGAATTGAGGGCTCTCGTAGTCTCATGGTTGAGCGCAGTGATGGCTGGCTCATCTATACATATAAATAAAATTGGAGTGTCTGCTTGTAATATTGAATTAACCATTTTTTACTACATGCATATGAATATAAATACGGTACTTACACCAAAATAAAAGTTTTTATAATTTTTATCTGTCTGTCTGTTTGTTCCGGCTGATCTCTGAAATGGCTGAACCGAGTTTGACGGGACTATTTTTGGCATTTAGGTAATGTAATAAGGAGTAACTTAGGCTGCTTTTATTTTTGAATAATTATTTTATTTCAGAAAAATAAAGTTAAATTCCACGGAGACGAAGTCGCGAGCAACTAGTATGTTATAAATGTGAACGGGTGCTGCTTGTAGGGACTGGTCTCTGATAACTGACTGACTCCTTTTGTTACTCATAACTATTTATTTAATTATATCGACTTTGCTATTTGTTGTTTGTATTCACACACAAAATCTTCAAAATGTAATGCTTAACAACATTTATTTAAATAAGCATACGCAAGTTTCTTGTTCATTCTTCTTGTGATGAATCTGCTTTCCGAATGAGCAGATAATCCTTAGTAATATATAAATGCGGGAATAACTCTGTCTGTCTTGCTTTTTACACCAAAACTACTGAACCGAAATGAAATTGGATACATATATAGCCTAGACCTTTTAGGACGTAGGCTATTTTTTAATGCGAAAAAGGGTTGAAATATAAGATGAAAGCTGTAAGCTGTGGATTAAATACAAATAAATATGACATTAAAAATTGTAAAAATGTTACCCTTAATTATGGGGGTATTATAAACTAGGGTATGGAAGTTTGTATGAAAATTCGTAATTTTGGAAGCTACAATAATGAAACTTTTTTTTTTGTTTAGTTAAGGTCACTATAACACGCAGACGAAGTCGCGGGCACAGCTAGTAAAATATATAAATGACAATTCAAGAGTGCTTGTATACTTACATGCTTTGCATGCTTTCGTATACTTACTTCCGATGCTTGAATCTATTAGAATACAGACAATTATGTGCGTGAATATAGTTGATTGTCTGTCTGGATGCTTTTGTATATATATATATATGTAAAATATATATACATATTGCCATAAGTTGCTTAGTACTCATATTGCAAAAAATTTCCCTACGTTATTTTAATTAACAACTTGTTACCTACATAAGACAAGTGGAACATCTTTTGTAAAGTAAATAACGTTGTATAACTATTATGTGAATAAAACCACTCTACGACGCTGTACTTTATTTTCTGTATTTATTATTGAATATAAAAATAAGTGGCGTATTGAAAATAATTACAATATTAATTCTTTCAGATAGTAAGATTTAATTTCTCATCGATTTTTAACATGTTTCTGTGAAAATTTCATCCTAATTCACCCAGCCGTTTTTTTCTGTGTATTCAGAAAAATCGGCTAAATACAAACAAACACTCTTTTCTTTGTCAAGATTTTATGATTGCATTACATGTGAACGTTATAAATGTTATATTCACATAGTACAACGCATATTCGATGAAATTCTTATATTTGTTTGAAATATTTTCCGACGTGTGATTTTATAATAGTAACTAGAGAATTTCATCGCTCACGTGATGCGGGAAAATATATTCATATTTATTCATGGGAATATCATTCAGTACGTATATTGAGAAACTAAGCAATATGATAACCACAATGTTGCAGCCACAGAGGGCCAACGCAATCGGAAAACCTCGAGCTGAAAAGTCTCATAATTTCATTTCGGGAAAACATGAGTATGCAGGGTCATGTTTTTTATGAATATGATTATATATATTTATATATATTTTTTAAAGTAAGCTTTTTAATTTTATGTACTTAGTTGTACAATTAAGTTATGACAATAAAATTCAATACATTCATTATTTTTTAAATGTATGTATTGAATTTTATTGTCATATCACACAATCTGTACAAATCAGTAACCATGACTGTGCGATTAAAAGACCATGAAGCCAAGGTCGAATTAAAGAGAGGCGTGAGACAAGGTGATATGATTTTACCCAAACTCTTCACTAACGTACTGGAAGACCTTTTCAAGTCACTGGATTGGACAGATATGGGCCTAAACATCGATGGTCAATACCTAAACCACCTCTGTTTCGCCGACGATATTGTGCTGTTGGCTGAAAACCCAGAAGACTTAGTTAAAATGCTTGGCAGCCTAAGTCCAGTATCTGGTCGAGTAGGCCTAAAGATGTATCTGCAGAAGACTAAGTGGATGGGGCCCTTAAACATGATATCGGTTTCAATTCAGGGAACCACCTTAGAATACGTGGAAGAATACATCTATCTAGGTAAGAAAATCCGACTAGATACAGAGTCCTTGGATGCAGAGTTAGATAGGCGAATTCAGCTAGGATGGGGCGCTTTTGGGAAACTAAAAGATGTTTTTATGTAAATACAACATCCCGCAAACATTAAAAATAAAACTGTATAACCAATGCGATAACAATTCTCCCAGTGATAACATACGCAACGAAACGTGGACGCTAACCGCCGAAAGGGTCAACACGCTGCAAGTCACCCAAAGAGCGATGGAGCGATCTACGAGTATCTCCCTACGAGACAGACTGCGGAACTCTGAGATCAGAAGGCGCACTGGAGTTACTGACATCATCCAAAGAATCGCGCAGATAAAGTGGCGTTGTGCTGGTCATGTATGCCGAAGTAAAGACGACAGATGGACATACAGATCCCTAATGTGGCGACCTAGGATGCTGCTTCCCATCCTAGGTCG
Source organism: Achroia grisella (assembly GCF_030625045.1). Taxonomy (NCBI): domain Eukaryota; kingdom Metazoa; phylum Arthropoda; class Insecta; order Lepidoptera; family Pyralidae; genus Achroia; species Achroia grisella. Next base: position 68,799 of record NW_026712589.1, read on the forward strand.
CCACATTAGGGAGGGGCGTAGGCAGACCAACTGCTAGATGGTCGGATGACATCAGGAAGACGGCAGCACCGACCTGGACAAGACACGCCACAGCTAGACTGAAGTGGAAAATTATGCAAGAAAGAAAAAAAAATGTATACATCTCAATATACATTTAAAAAATATATAAAAACACACATCTCACAGCAACAAGAACTAAGATGTTCCGATGACAGAGCGCAGTAGTATTGTAAATGTTTTCCTTTTACTGAAAACATTTACACACTTTTCAGTTCCCACATGATTATATTATAGTCATGTGAGATATATAAATAAATATAAAAATAATAATAATTATTAAAATATATATAAGCTTAAATATATAACAGTTGTAATTATTATTATTTTTACACATTTTCATTCCTATTTATAGTATTCATATATCTCAAATTAAATTAAATCTATATATCAAGTGCTCTAGCTCTAGCGGTGGTCTAGCGCATTAGCTTACCCTTAGATGGTTGCGGTTCAATTCTTGGAAGCTGCGAGACAGTAATACCACAGTTAAGATATTATTTAGTAATACGATGTTGCAGGTTTATACGATATATATTAATGGATGATTGCAAACAAACTATACTTTGTTCGATCTTCATTACATAGTACAAAACAAAGTCGCTTTGGCTGTCTGTCCGTCCCTATGTATACTTAAATCTTTAAAACTACGCAACTGATATTAAAGCTGGTTTTTCAAAAGATAGAGTGATTCCAGAGGAATGTTTATACGTATAATACATGTCCACCCGGGCGAAGCCGGGTTGGGTAGCTAGTATAGTATAAAACAAAGTCGCTGTTGCTGTCTCTCCGTCCCTATGTATGTTTAAATCTTTAAAACTACGCAACGGATTTTGAAACTGGTTTCTATAAAAGATATAGTGATTCTAGAGGAAGGTTTATATGTATAATTAGCTGTTCCCGCGACTTCGTCCGCGTGGAATTTATTTTCATACTTCTTTTTCTAAAATAAAAAAAAATCTAAAATAAAAGTAGCCTAAGTTACTCCTTAGTTATCAGCTACTTATCAAAAAAAGTCCCGTCAAAATCGGTCCAGCCATTTCAGAGATTAGCCGGAACAAACAGACCGACAGACAGACAGACAAAAATTATAAAAAATGTTATTTTGGTATGTGTACCGTATATATATTCATATGTATGTAGTAAAAAACAGACACTCCAATTTTATTTATATGTATAGATACATGTACACCCAGGAGAAGCCGGGGCCAGTAGCTAGTATATATTAAACAACGATAGTGAAATGTAAGGTCACTCGGTTTAGTGCAGTGCTTAATAGACAATACTTATTTTGCTGGTAAAATTATTGCCCTTATTAATTGCTTATTACCTTCCTGGTATAAAAAATAACATTCTAATAATACGACCATATCACAATTGAGTATTTAAGGAATTGTGGCCCCTAGATATGGGAATGACAATATAGACATTTTGTATTCATGAGTACGATTGTTGTTTTGATCAAATTCAAATTCAAATTCAAAAATCATTTATTCATGTAGGACATTTTAGCCGCTTATGAACGTCAAGTTTTAACATTACATTTTTTTTCCCTACCGTCCAGTTCGGTATATAGATCAAATTGAGAAGAACTGGCAAGAAACTCCATTAAATTACATTTTTTTAAAAGCCAGTTTATTTACAATGCATAGGTATTTATATAGGTGTCTATGTCTAACATTAAATGAAAATCCCGAACATGAAAACTATTGCCATGCACGCTCGTCATTCAAGTAATCGTTTAGTGAGTAATAGGCCTTGCTCAGTAAATATGATTTAACAGATGTTTTGAATTTATTTAAGGGTAATTCCAGTATATCCTTTAGTATCTTATTGTAAATTTTTATACCTATTCCCATAAAAGACCTATTGACTTTTTCTAAACGATACTTGGGGACAGTAAGTTTGTCTTTAAATCTAGTATTAATATTATGAATATGCTCTGGTTACGTTGTATGTATACTATTGTATACTGTATGATATGAGTTTAATCATATTTATGTTTGGTAACATAGAGTTTAAAGTATACCTGTTTATGGATTTAATGACACTGCGCTGTATATTATTGCAGTTTATGCTATAAATAATATAAATGACGTAGTGGAGTAACTTGAAACAGTCATGCTCGCTATAAAGTTCAAACTTATGGCGGCGTGGTGGGCCGGGTCGATGTGCTCCCTCTAATATGGTTGAGTGCAATGATGGCTGGCTCATCCGTCATACTCGTGAACGGGTGCTGTTTGTGGAAACTGGTCTGTTCAGGTTGCGAACACTGATTAGATTTTTTGATTTTTTTTATATAGCATAGTAATTCAATTCATAATTCAAATTTGGATTTAAATGAAATAGTATTATTGAAAATATGTTCAAGATTTAAAAAAAATACGAGCTGAGTTTCTCGTCAGTTTTGCTCATCTCGAAATCATTCCGAACTGACGATAGATTTGAGATATCATAAGAGTCTGTGATATACCTATGTACATGAATAAAGATATTTTTAATTTGAATTTGTACTTTTATACTTACTACTACTATACTACTACTATTGTAGAACAAAGTTCCTAATTTTATTCTTCTATACAGCACAGAGTGCAACATCTATTCAAAAGAGCAACACACAAGTTTCTTGCTCATCTTTCTTGTGTTGAGTCTACGTTTCGAATGAGTTGTACAATAAATAATGTTAGTCACATTAACAAGTGCTTGCATTGAGTTCATTTAAATAAAGATTTTTTTTCTAGCGCATACGATCGGGCTGCCGATTATCAATTGCTTGTGCACTACAACACAAGGCGATTTGCGGTTCGATGCGGCCTTTTTAGGAAGGTACATGCTTTTCTCTTGAATGTTTCAATATCGTTCGGAAATGCCTCTGCTGCGGGTTGATTCCATAGTGTTTTCGAGCGTAACAGAAAATTTATGTAGGAACGTTCGGTAGAAAACCACAGAGGGTCGTGTAGGAATTTTAATTTGCGGTGGGTTATACGATTGTATACATTATATAGACAGGATATTTACCATGATTTTACAAATTTACAAGAATTAGGCTCTACACAATATCTGCTGTCTACTCGGGTGCCTCTATTCACATCTATAAAAAGAACTATGTAGATAGACAAATTATATATAGCTGTTTCCGCGACTTTTTCGCGTGGAATTTACCTTTTTTTTTCTAAAATAAAAGTAGTCTAAGTTACTCCTTATTACATCAGCTACTTGCCAAAAAAAGTCCCGTCAAAATCGGTACAGCAATTTCAGAGTTTAGGCGGAATAAACAGACAGATAGACAAAAATTGTCAAAAATGTTTTTTTTTTATGTATGTACCGTATATATATTCATATGCATGTAGTAAAAAATGGTAATTTCAATATTACAAACAGACACTACAATTTTATTTATATGTATAGAAAATGACAGTGAAATTAGTGAAAAATACAAAAAGTTTTTTCCTTTTGTATTGATTAAGGCCGTGATAGACGAAAGTTAGTAATTTAATGTATGGAGGCGAGAAATGCCACTTACCTCATCCATATGATTGTTATGTACATAGCTATATATCCTTTGTAATCTCAATAACTTAATCTAGGCTTTGTTGAATCACACTCTGTTAATTGTGACGACAGCATGGCCAATGAGTACTGTTGTCGAAGCTTGATTGGGATAGAAACTGATTTCACTCGATGACTCATCAGTTATATGATTATACGAATATGGTCGAGCGCAGTGATGGCTCATCCGTCATACTCGTGAACGGGTGCTGCTTGTAGGGACTGGCCTGCTCTAATCACTATGACTGATTTCCTCTTATTAATTGTTTAACCAGTTGGTTATATATTCAATATTTTTTCTATTTGAGTTTTTAATTGAATTAGTGCTAACTGGTGGTTTGTATTCACACACTTAAACTTAAAAATGTAAAGTAATAATAAAATTATTTAAAAGAGCAACATGCAAGTTTCTTGCTCGTTCTTCTTGTGATGAGATAGCTTTCCGAATGAGCGGTAGATTAAAAAAATGTAATGACTGTTCAAAAGTGCTTCAATGTAAGTTTATTTGAATAAATGATTTGCTATTTCTATTTCTATGTCTAAAAAATATTCCTCTACATTTATTCCTCGTGTATCGAGAAGCTGATTAACGAAGTATAATGAAATTGAAGTGAAATGTATAAATGATATTAACATCACGGCTGTTTACCTAGTCTCTATGAAATTTTTATAAAGTATAAGCGCATTAGTCATTATAAATGGAAAACTTATTTTGATGAAAGGTCAAAAAGTAAGGGTATTTGGTATAAAAGTTTACAATGTGAGCCTCCTCATGTCCCTGGTTTCATTTCATTAAGTACAATAGAAAATTAATTGTCACAGCATTAAGGCCGCGTTCCGGACACTATCAATTAAATTCATTTTCCTTTTTAATGCATAAATCGAATTCCCCCAACTGCGAAACATGCAATACTATAGAAGATCTGCATCACATATTAATGGAGTGTGTCCGAGACACTGTTAAAAGGCATGTTTTTAAAAAAATTTGGACTGAATCGGCTTGATGTTGGTATGTACCACGGTATACTATCTGATCCTGTATCATCGCCAGCAAAATTTTTATTTTCATTGTGCAGTAGAAGATAAGATTAGTAATAAGATACGATGGGACTGCCATTATCATGTTATGATAAAAGTCCCTAAATAAAAAAAAATTAAAAAAAAACATCACGGCTGTTATGCCAGATAGGGTAGTACAGAACTTATAAACCGTGAACGTTGAGAATCGATAAGTGAGCGCATCATCGTAGAGTCACGGATTCATTTAATATTATTCATACTTAACAATTTACATTGTGTTGAATTTAATTATCATTACCTTTATTACAATTTAATAATTAAAATGCCATACATTTTTAAGTTATATAATGTTTGGGAAATGTTAATTTATAACTATGAATAATAATTAGGTACTTATAATACGTCACTCACGTCATAAATTCATCAATTGTATATATAATTTCATCAGAAAAATTCTTTAAATTGATTTAAAATTCAGTTGTATATAATAAGAATGTAATACTAAAAGTCGATGTAATTTATCTTCTTTTTTATGTATTTGGAAAGACCACCTGATGAAGTGATAGCTTTCATCGATGTATATTTATAGCATATCACGTTATCATACGTGATATTACTCTCGTTGCAATTTTGTAGAACTAATATATCATTCTAATTATAAACGCGAAACTTTGTGAGTAAGGATGGATGTTTGTTACTCTTTCACGCAAAAACTATTGAACGGATTTTGGTAAAACTTTACAGTCATGTAGCTTATACATCAGAATAATGCAGATGAATCTATCTAGAGGCAAAATATCAAGTAAGTGAGATGCAGACGAAGTTCTGCGGGTCAGCTGTTTCTATTATAATGCAATTATACTGCTTTATCGTAGCCTTCAATAGGAACAAAGTTTATAAAGCAAACTACTTGGTGACTGAAATAGGTGAGACGAAGGTTACGTCTTTTTACAAAGATTACCTCGGTTTAAACCTCGCTGAAAATGTTTCACACCAGTCACTTTTCTAGATTAAATGCCAGCAACATACAAAGAAAGTTCTTTAGTGGTCCCGTAGATTCATATCAACTTGTGTTCGTACAAAGTTCGCAGAAGTTAATTCACTTTTTGTTCCATGTTTCCGTTGAGGAGTCCTCAGGTTTAAACAGGATGAAGTTTTAGCAAAGTCGTCTTAGAATAATTAATTCGCATCTCTAACTAATATTAATGTTATGTGTGTATTATATACATTATCACATTATGTAGGTTGATTTAAATTTCTTTTTTTTCTGCAATTGTAATGGCGGAGTAACTGATGGTAATGTGGTTGAGTTCTTTTGCGATGAGATCATATGTATGGTTAATAAACAATATGGTCGTTAGAAGAATAGAATATTATTTATTTATTAAAACTTCAATTATAAATACACAAATAAAGGTGCACAGTGTGGACTTAACATTTTAAGGCATTTCTTCCAGTCAACCATTGACCAAACAGAGATCATGTGGGCGGTGCATTATCAAAATTTATAAGAGAAATGCATGGTTTTTGAGGAAAAAATACGAAGGTAATTGAAATGCAAAAGCAAAATACATGTAAAAGAGTAGGTAAAAAATATATGATTACAAAATTTAAAAATAATATATGTCCTATTTAACACAGTTTACAAAAGAAAATGTTTGGCGACTGAAATAGTTACGGATGTGATAATAAAATTAATCTATACTAATATTACAAAGCTGAGGAGTTTGTTTGTTCGTTTGTTTGAACGCGCTAATCTCAGGAACTACTGGTTCGAATTGAAAAAAATTTTGCGATGAATAGTCCATTTGTCGAGGAAAGCTTTAAGCTATATAACATTACGCTACGGCCAATAGGAGCGGAGCTGCAATGAAAAATATTGCAAAAGGTGAGGAAATGAAACGCAGACGAATTTGTGCTGTGTAATATAATAAGAAAAATCAATGGCTGTATTTTATAGACAAGAAAAAAATGATAGAAATAAATATAATGTATAATACGTACTATTTATACATATATCGATAGAGAGCATCAACAGCAGCAACAGTAGAAAATAAAACACCTGAGCTCACGGTTCTCAAGTAGGTACTTATTGCGATTGACGTTGATTACGAGTAAATGTAAAAGGAACACTTACGCAAATTAAATTTACTGTATTGCGTTGCGTTAAAAATCCGTTACGTAATTTGATAAGTACTCTTTATAAATCATACATAACTAGATTTAGCGCGCGGGTTTGTTCCTGACTTAAAACCCTGTCTTAAAAGGTATGCACTTTTCTGCAAAGATAAAGTAAAAGTCATTTATGTATTATGTAGCCATTTCGACCTCTGTGGTCTAGCGGTTTAGCACACCACTCTACTTCTATGATCGCGGGTTCGATTCCTAACACGGTAAAAGATTTTATTATTATTATTTCAGCCACATATAAAGGCTTCAGCTGAAATTGTTAGGATACTCAACTGGTAGTTTTTTAATCAGTTTAAATCTTGAATAAAAATAACTCAGCGTTGAAATATACATATGTATATACGTCTAACATATTCCAAATGCACTAGACTGAACAACTAACGTTTACAAGATCAACATACGAATGATAGCAAAAAAAAATTAAATTTTAGAATTAAAAATAAAAAAAAAACAGAAGACATCCTATTAATATTATAAACGCAAAAGTTTGTGAGTATCGATGTGTGTTTGTTACTCTTTCACACAAAAACTACTGAACGGCTTTAAATGAAACATTCCAGCAATACAGCTGAAAATCATGTGGATTTCAGCTGTATTGCTGGAATGTTTCATGCAACTACAAATACAAATTTCTACAAATTTAAATTTAAATAATATATGAAATTTGTAGCTATTTGTAAATTTCTACAAATTTACAAACAGCTAATTAAATTTCATGCAAGTAAAAGTGCGGGCATAAGAAAAGGTAATAAGAAAGCATGAATTTATTAAAAGGTAGTTCCAAAATATCTTTCGATTTCATAATAAAGAATTTAGTGTCCATTCCCATAAAACATCAATATTAACTTTATCTAAATAAAAAATGGAGATTTAATTTTGTACTTAGTATTAACGTAAATTACTTTCTTTTTGAGATATATAAAATTCTTTTCAGTGAGAAGCGTATCGCGTATTTTATTTATTATATCTGTATAATATTGTGAATAACAAGGATAATTTTAAAAGTGATAATAATTGCTACTTAAAATTTTGCTCTTAGTGAATCGCGAATTCACACAGAATAAATTTCATGAACAGCACGTTTTCATAATCTTCTTCAAGCCAATCGCAACGCTGACAATCCCTGAATACCCCTTTGATGGTATCCAGAGGATAACGTGCCTCAGTTCTCTGTAATTTTATTGCAATATTTCACCCTGAAATAGTGGAGACAGTATACATGCAGATATATTTATACATTTTGAGTGTAATATCTTTACTAACGTATGAACGTATAACGTTAAAAGCACACCAAACTGATTTGACATATTATAAGAGTTTGTAATAGACCTACATAAATAAACATATAGAAAGAACGAAGAAAGAAAAATATTTTATTCAGTGCAATGTAAAAATACAATATAAACAACAAACGAAAAAAAGAGCAAATAAAATGTACATATAATTAAACTTAATTTACCGTGTAGATAATTAAAAATAAACATAAAATAATTATTTTTACATCTAAAAATGCACTGAAATGGCTCCATTCACCTTTAATGTATGACCTAGGTGAATATACAGCTGGTTTTCAGTGGCACGAAAATGAGGAAAAAATATATATATAATAGGGGGGAGAGAGAGGCACTATTTAAAATAATGAAATAAAATAATAATTAAAACAAAAATACAACTAATAAATACAAACCAAAAAACATATACTAGAAAGAACAAAATAGAATAAAATAACTTTAATAAATATAAACATTAAATATATATATATATATATATACTTTGTCGTAAGATTTGTATGTAGGTTAAATAGTACATAGATAATTCGTGCATAGTTTTTTAAAGGTGAACAATGATTATATCATATCTTGATTGATTTTCATTGAAATGTTATAAAATAAATACAATATTATGTTATCAACCATTTACTAGAAAAGGAAAAATGTGAATATGAGATAGTTCATCTGCCACACATTTCCGGAACGTTTCTATCAAAATCAATACTTATGGCGCGAAAAAATAACAGAGGAGCCACTCGTCAAATCTCGAGCAGTCATTAGGACAGTTTTTGCTTGAATTGCTCTATTGTTTTTTGACACATCGACTCTTGGGAGAAATATGTTGAAAAACTTATCCCGGATACACGCTGAGTGCGTACGAAACAAAAGGACGTTGCGTCGGTCCGGTAGTGGTGGTGACTGCTAGTCTTAATTCCATTTCGTCTACAGTAAGTTTTACTACATTGACATACTATGCTCGCGAATGCTTATATAATATTACTAGCTGTACATGCGACTTCGGCCGTGTGGAATTTAACTTTATTTTCCCAAAATTAAAGATTTTTTCTGAAATAACAGTAGTCTAAGTTACTCTTTATTACATCAGCTACCTGCCAATAAAAGTCCCGTCAAAATCGGTCCAGCCATTTCAGAGATAATTCGGAACAAACAGACAGACAGACAGACAAAAATTGTAAAACATATTATTTTGGTGCATATTTATATTTATATGCATGTAGTAAAAAAAGGTTATTTCAATATTACAAACAGACTTTCCAATTTTATTTATATGTATAGATAAGAAGAAAGATATTTTTATGGTGTATTTAGAATCTGTTTTTTCATATAGAAAGCTACATAATAATATAGATAAAAAGCTACATTATATCTATTAAGATATATATGTCGCGGGATAAGATTAGTGTAATATTGTAGTTTCTTTAGTGAAGTTAATTTTGTAAAAAGTTGTGTGTATCTTAGAATGTTTTAATATGTAATGTTTTGGTTATAGATTTAGATAGGACTGTGAAATTAGAGGATATAGAAATATAGTAACTTAGTCTTTCGGAATGGTAATGCACGACGTAATCTTATTAGGAGAGAGCGAGAAAAAGTGAAAGAAAGAGAGTATGTGTCATGTGTTTTTGTTCAAATATATGTCTATATATAACTGTATCTATTTACCATCAGGTTAGCACATTTGTAATTACAAATATATAAAATAACTGGCTACTAGCCCCGGCTAGGCACGGGTGTACATGTATTATACATTTATGTATAATATATAGAGTAAAAAACCGCTTCAAAATCCGTTGCGTAGTTTTAAAGATTTAAGCATACATAGGGACGGACAGACAGCGACAGCGACTTTGTTTTTTACTATGTTATGAGTATTAGTATCATTCAAATTAAATGATTATTATTAACAGATGTAATAGTAGTAATAGTTAAAATAAAATCGCTTCAAAATCCATTGCGTTATTGTAAAGATATTTAATCGAATTAGATGTTATTTTGCGGAAGTCTATTTCACTACTTGATGAATTTATATTATTTTGTTAAATTCAGAATTAAACAAAATAGTTTTAAAAATTTAAGCATACATAGGGACGGACAGACAGCTATAGCGACTTTGTTTTATACTATCTAATAATGATTGCAGAAATGGAGATAATCCTTATTCAAATGAACTTAAAACAAGCACTTTCGAATCGTCATACTTTTTATTATACACCTCGGAGGGCAGAATAATCACAATAAGTATGTTCTTGTACAGAAATTTATTGCTCTTTTAAATAGACGTTTTTTTTTTATTATTTTATTTGTTTCACTGACATTATTCGTTTTTATTAACACATTGACTTCAGCTGCGATTTGATACAGCAGAAGTTTTCGTAGGGCTACTTGTGTTTCACTAGGTGTTTATTATATATATTTATATTTATATAGATGACACTTAAATAGACGGTGACCAGCAATACATTTTTAAGATTTTGTGAATAAAACAGTCAATTAGCAAACACATTAGTAAATAAATAGTTACTTGAGTAACAAAATAAAGCAGTTATTGTCATCAAAGCAGACCGATCCTTAAATTATTTATTAAAACCTGAACACGAAAATATAAAAAGTCCAACAAAGCAGCTGCTATGTCTGTAACTGAAATATACTTATATCGTAAACCGAAGGTGTATATTATGCGGAGGCTGTTCTACCCAGCGGTCACCAAGTTTAGCCGAAATGTGCTGAAATCTTTTTTCGTCATCGAAACGCAAGAAAGGCACCGAGCCGACTGTTCGAGAGTGTTTTTTCCCGAGATGTCATAAATCAGAAGGCGGCAGATGGTGTTGACCTGCACCATTATAGCCATGTTTCTAGCTGAGAATTATTATTGCTCTCGTTTCGGACTTCGTACTCCAATAATTCTTTAGAATTCGGCCATGCGGTAGATGTTGCGTCCATTGCGGATAACTGTTTTAAATATTAATAATTCATTTATCATATTTTGGATGGGAATTTTAATATTTATAATATTAACAACTACTAGTCTCAAACTGAGTATAACAAAGTCGAGGCGTAACATTTTAGTCGACAATACTCACCACTACAAAATGATTTTTCTAATTAGACCAGTTGCAGCAATTACGCTTTCAAACGAACAAATAAGCAACCTTTTCATTTTAGCTTTATTTAAGTATCTCAAAATTATGTATTACACAACATGGTTATATCTATATATTCGTCTTGACATATCTACATTATATATTTCAGTATCTGTATCTTGGAGGTATTGGCCGGTGTTCAACATAAGCCAACAGATCAAATCGATATTATATGACGACCTCGGTGGTCTTGCGGTCTAGCACACCGCTTTACGACCGATGGTCGCGGGTTCGATTCCTCGCACGGCACAAACATTTGTATTCATGAGTATGATTGTATCGGGCTGGGTGTTTTCTATGTATAATATGTATGTATTTACAAAAAAATATCTATGTATTTGTATCAGTTATCTAGTACCCATAACATAAGCTTTAGCTAGCTTAACTTGGGTCTAGATGGCGCTGTGTGAACTGTCCTGAGATTATTATTATTATTAGATTATATATAAAAATAATTTATTCATGTAGGACATTGTAGTCGCTTATGAGCGTCAAGTTTTTGTGTTAACATAGTTTCCCCTACTGTCCAGTTCCATACAGATTCAATTGAGATGAGTCTTTTGTCAGACTCATCCGGATTTCTTTTTTTTCTAAAGCTAGTTTTTTTCCAATCCAATTTCCTTTTGTAGGTCTCTATATCTAGCAGTAAACATCCTGTGCTTGAACGATACTGCCATGCACGTTTGCCAAGCTGTTGGTCACTCTATACATACACAACAGAAATTAAATTTTTTTTTAAAAGTGTTTCCAGTATATCCTTCGGTATCTTATTTGCTTCATTACCATAGCGTGCCAGTGGTATGGGAACATTTGTATGCTTAGTTCACAGTTTTTGCTCGATACATAGATGTACAAGTAAATATTACAAATAGACATGGGAAAATACAAACCTACCGTTTAATGAATTTGCGAGAATTAGGTAAATAGAAGTAACAAAATAAACAATAAAATGTATTAGTGACTTCATTAAAATTTCGGATCGTATTGTTCGGTATAACGGTACAAACAGTAAACAATAGTACTTGATAGCAGGGCTAATTGACGATTAGATTTCACGAAAAGGTCAACATCAATCAATTATGATAGAATTGGTATGGTGGATTGCAATAAAATCATGAAATTAGGTGATGTTATTTTTTTAAGTGCCACCATATAGAAAGAATACACTCGAGTACATAGTGGTAAAAATATTTTAATGTACAGAACATTATAATATTTTTTAATAATTAGTTGTTACATACTTTACCTTGTATTTGACACTTTCGCATATATACTCTGTTGTTTATTGTTAAGTCTCTTTAGTCTGTACTCAAATAGAGAATAGATTAATATTGTTTGTCTTTAATCATATTTGTCTATAGTTCTACTTTATTTTAAACTAACTCTTCCCGCGACTTCGCCCGCGTGGAATTTAATTTTGTTTTTCTAAAATAAAAGAAGCCTAAGTTACTCCTTATTACATCAGCTAGTCACAGAAAATAGTCCCGTTAAAATCGGTCCAGCCATTTCAGATATTCAGATTTCAGAGATCAGCCGGAACAAGCAGACATACAGAAAAGTGTAAAAAATGTTATTACGATGTATACCGTATTTACTAGTATATTAATATTATATGCGTATGAATGTAAATACGGTAAAAAAGGGTTATTTCAATATTACAAACAGACCCTCTAATTTTATTTATATGTATAGATTAATTATGGTAGAATTTCTGTGATTGTGCGACCACTAGCTACTTTTAATTTTTCATATAAAAACATGCTTATTTTTAAATAAATCGATAATGTAAAATAATACACCAGTTTCATATAATGCGTATAAAGAAATAATCTATCTTGATTAGGTTGAACTGTACTCAGAATGTGGCAATAAATTAGATGTTAATCAAAGGCACAGGCCGTTTGCTCGCGCTCAATAATGATACTATAGCGTACATTTGTTCTGACCGGCCTTCCGTTTATCCTCCACAGATCTCACGTGACTACGGGGCTTGGACACTAAATCCTTTGTCTGATTTCATTTTCTTTCCACTTAATAATTTTGCCATAGCCCCTAAGATGCTATGACTTTTGACACTCTATTTGTATATCGAATATGATTCTGTATCAAGTCAAACATCATTTATTTATTTATTTATTTATTTATTAAAGGAAAACCAAAGCTATTCAAGTACATCTTAAATAAAATCAATATATATGTCACAGTAAGCCACTGACAGGCTTTCACTAATAACAATAGACTAATTCTTAAAAAAATTACATCACTACGTATAAAGGCATTATAAAGTTAACAGAGAATATGAAATTAATTAACAAGAGTACAGTAACAAATAGTGAATTTATAGAAATATATACATATACATGATTTTCAATAATAATTAATTGTTATTTAAAGAAGGGCTCACTTAGTTGGTGTCTCGTTGATTTAATATTATTACAAAATATATCTATATTAACTGTTTTAGTGTTTTATTAAAATTGTTGCTAGCTCGCCAGAGAAATGAATTCTGCTTATAGTTCGATGACTCTAGGGGAACAGATAGAAGAGGATTGTGCCTTGTTGATACTCGTGGTACATTAATGGTAAATTTACCCAGGAGATTTGGGCAGTCGACAGCACCAGAGGCTATTCTCATGAGATATGTAATATCCGCGATTTCCCTACGCTACTCAAGAGGCAGAAGGTGGTGTTTTTTACAAAACTCAAGATACCTAGATGAATCATACGGATCTCGTAATCTGTAGGCTAAAAAACGAATAAATTTCTTTTGAATATTTTCGAGACGTAGTATGTAGGTTTTGTACCTAGGATTCCAAATCTGCGAAGCGTATTCCAATTTACTTCTAACCAACGTGCAGTATAATATTTATTCATGTAGGATTAAATTTTATATTCACCTCATTATTCCATCCTAATTCGATATTTGAATTTTTTCAAACAAAATGTATTGCTAGCCTACTGGCAGTCTATAATGATATTTATTATTCAGCTCTTATTAATTGATATTTCAAACATTGTATCTTTACATAGTTTTAAATAGGCCGCTTACGCAGTCTGTTTGCTTAGGTCTTTTAAAATATGCAACGAATTTTAATGTAGTTTTTAACAATAGATAGAGTGATTCAAGAGAAAGGTTTATATATACAATGTACTTATATAATATAATTGCGTAGCCGGAACGGGCTAATATTCATAATTTTTAAAATCATTGTTATCTTTAATATAACATTATATACGTACAAAATATTCTAAATTATATACACATAGAATGAACAAAGTACTTAATGAATTAAATGAGTTAAGAACTAGTAATATTAATACGGCAATTCATTTATATAAAATCTCTGAATATTTCTAAGATACTGGCAGCCTATAAAAATATTATATTTTCGTATTACAAGTTTTATCATTATTTTTATAAATCGAACATTCTGTATTTATATAAATACTTACAAGAAATTATACACATTTCTAGAAGATTCCAAGAAATTAATGATACACATTTCTATAACACGACAATTATACAAGTTAATAATCTTAATATTTATGTCGTTCCTTGAATTACATATTCCATACAGCTAACAAACATATATCACAAACAAAGATAAAGTAATCTCGTGAGCTATATGTAGATTACAGGACATTAACGGACTAGCATTTGTTCAATCATAGTAATGGATAATATATGGGAGTCAATTGGTGCGTGGAACCTATGTTTCTGCACAGGGCCGTCCTTCACCTATTAGAGGCCCTGGTCACATTAAGCACCATAGCCACTTGGGCACCATAGTAATAAAGTACTATTTTGTTAGACTAAACAAAGTCATTTTTGAACATGATTCTTTAGATATGTATATGGGGACCTACCTTCAAAACAAATCAGGAAAAATATTTTTAAAAAGCCGTTATATGATGAAGTAATCAAGTTCTTGCTAGACATTTTTAATAAAATTAACAAAAACGAACAAATTGACCATAGTCTGAAGCATTTATTAAGGCTGATTTTCAGGCGAGAGTAGAGTAGCTATCGGTTATCGTTTGGTAATGGAGTTGGGACTAGACTAGATTTGGGGGGCCCAATGCATCGCGGGGCCCTGGATACGTGCCCAGTGTGCCCAGTTGGGAAGAGGGGCCTGTTTCTACATGAAGCGTAGATAAGTTTGTAGATAAGGGAGGGCCATTTGTGGGCCGTGATTTATACGTAGCGTTGAGGTGCCGCGATCTCGACCTGGGGTACAGTCTATCACGCGTCCAATATATCAATCGTCTCGTATATATTCAATGGGAAATGGACTTGGCTTTTGTAATTCAGGCCCTTAATTGTATATTAAGTTTTGATTACCGTATAGTAAGTAAATGAAGGTATACTAATTTATGACATTATAATTGGGTATACCAGAAAAATAGAAATCCATACTATATAATAATCTCTAGTTTTCTATTATTTGACTTTTGTAAAACATTTTTATTGTATTGTACCTAATATTATTGCGCAATAAATAGTTATTATTATTAACTGATTAAAAGTGGTAACCACTTACATACATGAACAGTATCGTGATGCTCCCCTATTATTGATCCCCTATCTGAGTTGTAAACGGGGATCAAAATTAAGATAGGTCGAGGTTCAAACACCCTAGCCCTCAGACTAAATTGTAGCCGTTAGGCAGGAGTAGGCCTTTAGCCATAAGTCCTTCCGCAGGTTTGGAGTACCATCTGCAATGACTCCATTCAGTGAAGCTGTTAGGGCCAACAGTAATATTAAAAAAAAAGAGACTCGTCATCGTATAAAAAATATTGAGACACCTATAGCGTTGTCCATCGCTCATGCGTTGAATGTATAAGAACTAAGAAATCCCTGTAATTTAGTAGCATATATGTATTTTTAACTCAAATGTATTGCAGTGTATATTTTAGTTATCTAGTTCATGTGTAGTGTTACTAATAATGTATGAGCTAGTATACTAGCCAGAATAATAAAAACTAGAAAACTATCAAATTATTAAACGTATTTCAATGAAATCGTTAGAGAAACAACTACATATAATTTTGCGAATGAAAATTTTTGACAAAATAAATAATATGTACTAGAGTTTCATTAAATAGGTAAACAGATACAATAATCAATATAAAGTCGGAAAGCTTTAGAGCTTGTTTTTATATCTACTATTACTTTCGAATATGCACTAAAGTTTAGTGTCATAAGTAATTAATACAATGTTCTTTAATTTCTAATTAACATTATTTAATTTTTATGGAAGGAAAATGCATAAAACATACGTTTATCTCCATAAATATATCTCACTAAGAAGTTAAACCCACCTAAAAAGAGGTCAAATTTACCATTTTGGATTTGGTGTATTTTAGTTGAGATACCTCTAAGGTAGCCGGGAACATTGAGTACATATTGTAACAGCTCTTTAGTTTAAAACAAGTAGGTGCTATATGTGTGGTCTAGGGAAACTGTTAAGCATGTTTAAGATTTCTTATACTTCGAACTAAAACTCTTTGAATTATAGATATTCACTATCCATCAAAATACTTACCGAAATTGTATTGATCAATAATTCCACACTTCAATTATCCGACCCTATCGAAGTGAAGTTTCATGTTAAGCCGAGATTCAAAGATAGAATTCAAGGAAAACATTATTTTCACTAAGATAATAAATATATTATCTAAGTGAAAATATTCAAATTAATGAATAAACAAATTATTAAAATTATTTTCAGTTTTCATTGTGTTGCTTAATTTTTATGTCTCAGAAGTGTTCTATCTATTTTTGAATTGATATACTCTTTGCAAGCTATGTGCAATCCTATTTGTATGTAATAAATAGTTCTTGCCTGTTAATTTTTTTTTAGTTAATAGATAGCCTATGTCCAGTACATGATATATAGTAATATCAAATTTATTTTAAACAAATTTAACCGTTGAAAGGAACAAGAAAAAGGTTCTTAAGTCAGCCGTCTATAAGCTACAGTAACCGTTTACCATCAAATAGGCCGTACGCTTGTTTGCGACCATTGCTGTCCAAAAAGACAAATGTATTTAGTATTAATGGATTATACTACTAATAATAGAGTTTTAGACAAAAAGTTTAAATCAGTTTTTGTTTAAAACTACATCTATTACACCATTACGTTAGTGACTAGTTGTATTAAAAATGCGTCAATAGATTTATTATTTGCTAATAATTTCCTGACAGTTCCAAACTCATTTCTCTTAATAATAATTAATGTGGACAGAGTGGTCTCATTTAAATTAAAATGATTACTTTTGCTTTAAGACCCTGAGCCACAGCAAATAATTGTGCGTCCACAAAGTTTCACGAAACATAGCCTCTTTTGTTAATTTAAAATTGAATTTTCGACCAAGAAGGTCGCCGTTTTTAGGGTTCCGACCCTAAAACGTAAAATGGAACTCCTATAGTACGTTTTGTTCGTTATACAGCCCATAGGTCATAACGAAAGAATAATATGTATTAATAATAACAAAGGATATTTCAGCGCAATACCATTTTAAGATTATAATATAAGCATATTATATTGGATGCTAAACTACTGATACAGTTACTTAAATACATTTTTAAAAGCATAAAAGTATTTATAATATTTCTATATAGATGTCATGAAGTCCAATAGAAACAGTCATACTAATGAATAAATGTTTGTATATTGCGAAAAAATCGAACTATCGAATATTGTGAGTAAGGTGGCGCGGCGTGTTAAACAGCTAGACCGCCGAGGCAGTCAAGAACTCGAAGAATTTTAGGTTGTACACTCATACGACCTACCAACGTAGTACAGAATTACAATAATCAAAAGACTGACTAAACAAGTAAACGTACTATGTTTGATATCGGTGTGTTGTTTACAAAGGAGGTCCTGGTTTAATCTTATAAAGTCGGCCTTGACCTTTTTTAAAAATTTTCGAGTGGTAAAAGGTAGAGACCGTTTTTCGATGAAATTTTGGTCAAGATCGATAAAACCGTTTCGGAGTAAAGTTACCAAGAGTGCAAATCTGATCTCTAACATCATTCCGTGCTTCGCACTCCGCTCAATAACAAAACAATATTAATTAAAAATTCTAATTGACGTATCCGTAAACAAAACACTATCGACGTAGATACGGCAAACAAAACCGCGCAATCATAGATACCGGGGTATTCCAATATGCAAATTCCTTTATAAGCCCATGGCTTTGGAATAAAAACAGTTCACATTGACGCGGCGCGACCTGTCGTTATATTTAGACAGGTAATTTTACTTTTCCATTAATTAATTAGTATTGTACTGGAATTACATGTAATTAACTGTAATTAAATGGGAAATAATGACGAGATAATGAGGCATGCGTTCAGCTATTTTTAATTTAGTTGTAAAAAAGTAAAACAATATGTAATTCAACGGTATTATTTTGGATGATGTTGAAATAATGCATTTGCCTACGCTAATAGCTTATGCTAGCCTAACGTTAGAGACGAATTAGTCTTAAAATTAACTAGAATGTTTTCAAGGTAGACCGGGTGAAGGTCGACCTGACACGGTTTATTTCTAGGGACCGATAATTCCCTCTCAAATTGCGCTCATCCAGGTATTTACTGGAGTTCTTGTAAAATTTGTGTTAGAATCCGACTACATAAAATAAATGACATAAACCCTGGAACCCATAAATATGGACTCACAGAAAATCCAAGGTATCCGTAAGGTAAGAATCCCTTATTGCCGGAGTCACGAGATCGCAATAACAGACTCCGCAGCGTCTCCGCCTGCATCGGCCTGCTTTAGTGTGTAGTTTGCCCTTTACTTTGTTTTAAGTGCACTTAAAACTACATAAAACATAAGGGCAACTAAACTGGTAATATATATAAAATAAATAAATAAATACCGGATGGGGAGTTTTTTTTTATGGATGATAATGGAATAGTGTGACCGCCTTCATTAACGGTTTACGCTGGCCGAGCACCAGTGGAGAATAAGTTGAGAGTTAAGTCAAGTCAGTTAACTCATCGTTTTGTAAATTCGATGGTTTCCAAGATGAACCGCGTATAGGTCAACCTAACTTAGTCATTGCTAGTAATTGGTTTCCCTATCGGTCGGGTTTATCTCAGGAAATCTCAATTCGTAATGGTGAATACAACACATTTTGATATGTATATTCAAATGACATACAGCAGGGTGTACTTATCGTCGCCATTTTTTTTAAATTATTATCAGAGTTTAGTTTAATCGGTGAGATTTTTTTTGGTATCAAACAGATTCAAATTGGCGATCTTTTGGTATATATCCGGGTAGTTTACCACTGGACCATAACGGCTAACGTTATAATGCGTATAACAGTATCAATAAATATTCATGAAAGTGTAGTCACCGTCGAAACAGTGGTATTTATTGCTAGAATTATAGAGCTAATTATTGCATAAATAATTTCAAATAGATAATAATTAATCAGAGACAATATAGACAGTAGTGTATATAGTTAATAATAATTACTGATCAATTATTCTACACTATACCACCCTATTAATTAAGATTGCATGTTATGAAGTGATCTGCTTGTCTTGGATAGCAATTATGGCTGATAAATTATTTGCTGAAGATAATTACATTGTGCATTGTTCTTAACCCCTAACGAAAAAAGAAGGGTGTTATATGTTTAACGTGTCTAACCGTATATGTATCTATTTGTGGCATCAAAGCTCCCTAATAGCTGACCAATTATTTTCTAGTATTTTTTTATTAATTTGTCTTACGGCTCTGGATACGAGTCCTTTTTAGCTCAACTTAACAAGTACACTAACTCGAATACTACAATTATGTTTGAAAGTTGCCATGCTTGAGTCGTATTTTTTGCAGGAATTTATGAATACCTATAACTCATTTTTTGGTTGATGAAGGGTTTTTATTAATATTTTTCTTGGGGTTCGTTAAATTTTTAATTTTATGTTAACTTCTTATTTTAAAACGTAGTTCATAATTTATGTTTTTTTTTATAGAATAATAATTATAAATAACAATTTTATTATTATTATTACATTGCACCATCCGATCCCAAACTAAGTAGAGCTTAAGTTTTTGATAATAGATAATTGATATAATATTATTTTATAAATACAGACGTAGTTGATGTAGAAAACACACATTAATACAAGTTTTTGCATTGTGCGAGGAATCGAACCCCAGGACAGTAGTAAAACGGTGCGCTGAACCGAGGCCCTTAATTTACATTATTGCATACGTCTTATAACATATAAAGAGGCAACTAAAAGGAACATAAGACGAAAAAATAATGACAGGCTAAAGACGTCTCAAAAAAGGGATAAATGTCATTGACACTCCATTGTGTTCTCTGTATAAGTAACCGAGCGAGTAGATGGGATTGTATATCTTGCAACTCTGAGAGAAAACACCAAGTATGAGACGGGAAGTGGGAAATATTTATCTCTAGTATTAGCTGACGTCGCTCAGTGTTGCCAGCAATGTTTATGCGAGCCCATATCTAACTCTTATATTTACCAATTTTGTTTACCAATTATATACTAGAGATCGCTAAAAAGGTTGAATTTAATATGAAAAATAATTAATAATTTTAATGAAAAAGTTTAGTTATAAAATTGGTTTTAAAACAGTATTAATTTCCTATTCCTATATGAGAATATGTCTATGGCAGCTCTAAAATATTATGAATAAAATAGTTTATTCGTCATTAATTAGTAACTTATTGAAATCTATTCATTTGTTACCATACGTTATTCCCACCAATTCATAATATACCGACAAATACCGTTTTAGTACTAAAATAATTAATATAGCTACACTGACGTCGCCAAAACATATAAAATCCGCCAGTTTTAGTAGTAAAATCACAATAATGGCAACACTGAGGTCGCCAGAACATTGGAGGTAAAATGTTGCACCGTAGCGCGTCTCGTCACGTCGCCGATGTCAAATAAAATAACAGATTATCGAGAACGAGGTCGTGCTTTGAATAACAAAGTGTTAATGGCCAAAAGCGATTTCGGCTAAGAAGGCACGTTGTTGAACTTACAAACTTCTTGATAAAGTATGTTAATTCCATAATATGGATTTAGATTTTGTGTTTTAACAAATAAGTCCTATTTTTCTTTGCTTATGTTAGATTTACGAGTTGAGTGGATTTGCGGAAGGTTAAATGTACTTAAGTATACTTATGGAAGACTTGATGAAATTTAATTAATGGAAAATTATTATTAATTGTTAATATTATTATTTTACTGATATATATAACCTTTTAGACTGGCACTGTTGGAAAGAGAAGCTACAGATAACACAAATATTTACTTAAAACAGAGATAATACATTTCACTTTGCACAAAGTGTACAGGACTCCTTACATTCGGGCTGCTGGTATCGATAACAGTATGAATGAACCGATTGGAAAATTTCTCATTATTTTATACATACACTATTCCAGAGACTATAAGCTATCATATATAAAACATAGAAAGCTATAAGATCTTGGATAAAGCCGGGCCATACAACTAGTATATCTGACTTCAATAAACACATAATTCCACAGAAAAAGCTCTCTTCCGTTAACGATGTATACAAACTAGGTTAGAATAACTTATAGAATGGGTACAGCCGTACAATATTTTATACTCTGTTTATAAATCCTAAGACTGACTAATTAATTCCTTGTAATACATTTAAAGTAATTTCAACTCTACGTAACTATCTTACGAAATACAGCTTCTCATCCTGATGTAACCTAATTAGTTCCACAACGGATAAATCTTAGATTTATCTCGAAATTCTACCTGTTACGGTATAGAACTTACCGGAGGAGAGTAAAGGAATTTTCCAGAGGTATAATCAAGCGATAGTATAAGAATAAATATATTTATTATGTGATTATATATAATATATATATATAAGATAAATATATTATCTTATATATATATATATTATATATAATCTTATATATAAATAAAAAATATTATCTTATATATATATATTATATATAAAATATAACTTTAAAAAAAAAACGCAGTATGGATGAAGTGGCGGCAGGTTACGGCAACGACGTGTGACTCGCGTATTCCCCTTAAGCTTAAGGGGAAAATTTACAAGACCATGATCCGACCTGCTGTCTTGTATGGATCAGAGTGCTGGCCCGTAAAGGCGACGAATGAAAGACGACTGCATGTAACTGAAATGAGAATGTTGAGGTGGATGTGTGGTGTGACAAGAATGGATAAGATAAAGAATGAATACTTTAGAGGAAGTATGAAAGTGGCACCGGTGTCAGAGAGGTTGAAGAGTAATCGTCTATCATGGTATGGACATGTAATGCGTAGGAACGAGGATAATATTTTAAGAAAGGTGTTACATATGAATGTGGATGGTTATAAGGGCAGAGGAAGGCCGAAAAAAAGATGGAAGGACTGTGTGAAAGATGATATGGTAAGAAAGGAAGTAAATAACGCGATGACTGCGAACAGGGATGAATGGAAGCGAAAAACATATTACGCCGACCCCAAATAAATGGGATAAGGAAGAAGCAGATGATGATATAACTTTAAAAAAAATATTATAGGTCTTCTCGGCTCGAAAGCACTCTGAACTGACGGAAAATTTAACTTATTATATGAGTCTGTAATGGATCTACAATAAAGACATTTTGATTGATTAATTGACGACTTTGTATGAAGTCTGATTAGGTTGATTTGAAAGTTAACATTAGTAGTAAGCATTTTGAACGTAAAATATATGGTATATAAGTTTATTTTATATTAACTAAGCTATACGGTTTCACGAAGATCCACCGCATCACATGGCCTGATTTTCCGATAGTTTTAATAATTATTCCACTATTCGGAGTGGAGAGAAGTTTACCGAATCAGAGATCATAAAAACGATGTAACTGACTGTAGTTGTTTTTATGATAGGTGTCTATATATATTTACCGACGGACGGACGATTATTTTTCGGTGGTCTAGCGGTTTATCATACCGCCGAACTATCGATGGTCGTGGATTCGATTACTCGCAGATTACGTAAATTTGTAATCATGAGTATGATTGTGACTTAACTGTACAATATGCATCTATTTAAAAAAAAATTGTAAACATTTGTTTCAGTAGTATAGTATCTATAACACAAACTTAAGACTAGATGTGTGAATTTTCGTAAATATTATTATTATTTTAATATATAAAAGTTTCGTGTCACATTGTTTGTCCGCAATGGAACGCCCTGAACTACAGAACAGATTTTGATGAAATTTTATACTACAACAATATCTATACTCCTTAGGACTGCAAATAGGTTGTAATCTAATTTTTAGACTCCTAAATGATATCGACTTAAAAACTTTTCTTTATTTCTAGACATATTTCTTTATAATTCGGCATTAAAAACACGTACAACCCAAAATTTCCAGTTTTCTACCATCAATCCCTTTTTAATGGCAATATTAATTTACATGGCAAAACAACGGTTGCTGGGTTAGCTAGAATACGCACTGCAGTTTTTTTTTTTGACAATTCACACAGCGCCATCTAGACCCAAGTTAAGCTAGCTAAAGCTTGTTTTACGGGTACTAGATAACTGATACAAATACATAGTTTTTTTTTCATAATTACATACATATTATACATAGAAAACACCCAGACCGATACTAACAACCATACTCATGAATACAAATGTTTGTGCCGTGCAAGGCATCGAACCCGCGACCTTCAAACGTAAAGCGGTGTGCTAGACCACTAGACCACCGAGGTCGTCTATATATATACATACATATATATAACTAGTTATACTACTATATATATATATACATAGGAAACATCAGATTAACAAAACTCATAGAATGTTTATATCATGAAGAATTAACCAGCGAACACTAGACTTGTGTGTTTAAACGTTTTGGAAATAAGAGAAAGCAGCAGCAGATTAAATATTAAAATATATGTTGACATTACAAACATTACTGAGATATTTAAAGTGACATATTCTATAAAAATGTACAAACACCTAATTCTACGATGGCCAGCATTATACTTCCAACAAAACGGTAGCTGAAACCGTCTGAATTAACTACAGTCGACGAGTGAGAGAGCTAGTTGTATTAGCTGTTAGAGCTGACATGTTAAGGTTAACTCCGCCCGTCTCAATAAAGTTCGACAAGAACTACTCCTAACACGATTGCCACGAGCTGAACTTTAAAGTTGAACGCAAAGTTAGTGATGGTGATGTAAACTGTCAATCTTAACCCGTCTGATCGATTGGGTTCTAATATGCGACCTTGAAACATAATTGGAATAGTAAAGTAACGGCCGACTTGATGGTAGGTGGTAACGGTCACCTGTATATAATAAGTAACTGTTCCCGGACTTCGTCCGCGTGGATATTATTTTGGAGATTTTTTTAAAAAAATCTATAATAAAAGTAGACTAAGTTACTCCTTATTATATCAGCTACCTGCCAAAAAAATTACCGTCAAAATCGGTCTAGCCATTTCTGAGATTAGCCGGAACAAACAGACCTACAGACAGATAGACAAAAATTATAAAAAAAAAATTTTTTATATGTACCGTATATATATTCATATGCATGTAGCAAAAAAAGGTTATTTCAATATTACAAACTATATAGCTATAGATGTATAGATAATAAAAATTACTTGATATAAGAATTACCCGTAACTTACTTACCATCATGTGAGCCGCGAGCTATGCTATAGAAAAGAGACACTCTACATCTATATGAAGCCAATGAATAATTAATTATAATAAAACATAAAACATTTATGCTTATAATTATGTATAAGAATTTTAATGAACCAAGCGAAGCGAGATGCGGTGAATACTCACACTTTAAGAAGACTTTTGAATGAAGTTGCAACAATTGTCGCGCAAAATGAACACATAGTAAGTTCATTAAACTCTTAAACTCACTGCATAGTTCAAAAAGTACTTGTGAAAAATGTAAGTAACATTCATGACTATTTTAAAGAATCGCATGGCAATATTGTTTAATCTATACATATAAATAAAATTGGAGTGTCTGTTTGTAATATTGAAATAACCGTGTTTTACTACATGCATATGAATATAAATACGGTATATACACTAAAATAACATGTTTTACAATTTTTGTCTGTCTGTTTGTTTGTTCTGGCTAATCTTTGAAATGGCTGGACCGATTTTGACGGGACTTTATTTAGCAGGTAGCTGATGTAATAAGGAGTTAAGGCTACTTTTATTTCAGCAAAAAATCTTTTTTTTTAAAAAAACAGCTAGATTAATATAAATTAAGGGTGAGTAACATTAAAGTCAAATAATATTAAATATTCACTAATTTAAATAATATACTATAAATAATGGACATCAATAATCTACAAAATATTTACCATATACTGTTCTTAAAGATAAAGATTTATATTGAAATTAATTTGTATGTAATCCATAAACTTATATATTTAGTTTATTTATGTAATTATACATTTTATACGGGTATATTAGTATGTTTATATATATATATTGTTTTTCTGTATTTATCTGTTCTTTTTTTTAATATTAATTATTAAAATGCACTGCCTTATTACCACTGATCAAAGTGACGCGACGGTTGCCTGGTAGAGAATGCCATCAGGCGTTCAGTCCGCCGTGTATATATTTTTGTGTTCAAAAGATATATAAATAAGAGTAATATGTAATATATTGTAGGTATATAGTACGTACGAATTAAAGTGAAAGCATTTTTAAGGTCCTTAATAATACCATAAAATTCCGTTTACACCCTGCATCTAACATTATCCCTTAATAACATTTTAATCACTGCCATAACAATTAAACGAAACGGTCTCCAAAAGTACCATTCTCGTACTAAAAAGGCATAGGGACAAAAAACAACGTACATTTTGGCACGAATATTGATTCGGTTTGGTCATACCATACCGAAAGGAATTCAATTAAGTTAATGGTGACTGTACTGAACACAGCCAAATATACTGTTAAGGTCCGCTTAAAAGCCTTTCAGTAATGAACCCTATACAAGATCAACATGTACCCTAAATAAAAGTATTGCTTTTTCATGTTGCCAATAGTCGGTACAGGATTATTGTATTCACCCTGCACTGCCGTTCAATGACGTAGCTAATGCTCGAGTCAATATTTTTATTTTATACACTAACTTTTCTTTCAACTTAATACCACGGAGCTATTAAGGAGCTCTTATTTTTCCGTAGACGTTAAGTATAAAGAAAAAAATTTGATACATTTTCACGTTGAGGGTTCTGACTAAATAAAATCAATAGGAATATATTTGAATTTTATAATAATTATTTTGTGTGCCCAGGTGGATTTTACAACCCACTTATCTGTATGGACATTGCTGTCTGATCCATATTACCTCTGTTTGATTTGTAAGAATAACAGTTAGAATAATTTTGTTTACATATTATTTTATTAAATATTGTATATATATTATAAAAAAATTAAAGGTAAATTTCTTTATATAGTTACTTTATTAATAATGTATGTAACGCAATGTTATTAATATGATGTATAATATAAAGAAATTAGCTGAAAGATATAGTTGTCTGATCCATATTTAGCTCTGTTTAATTTGTAAACTGTGTTCAGTTTAAAAAATAACAATAAGAAATACATCTTCATACATATATCATATTATGATACATGTAACGCAACGTTTCATATATTGGTAATTATACAATATATAAGTACCAACATTTTTAAAGGTATGCAGTTAAAAATGATACAATACATAAATTGTTAACTATCTGATTTTAAAATATTAAAATTTGTCATTTAAGAATATTTTACATCCGTACTAGCATGAATACGGCTCATTTTAAATGTCGAATTAATTGGCCGCAACTTGCAATGAAATCGTCAGCCAAAAACATAACAGTTATGTGAAAACGTCGAAATTGAAAATTATTAATACGTCAAAACCATACCTGGCTATAAAATGCAGGAATTTATACTACAATTCCATATATTGTAACGAATTAAAGCATACTTAATATAATAATAATAATACCAGGGCAATTCACACATCGCCATCTAGTTCCAAGTTAAGCTAGTTAAAGCTTGTGTTATGGATACTAGATGACTGATACAAATGCATTGATATTTTTTTTTGTAATTATAGTACATGCATATTATATATAAAAAACACCCAGACCGATAAAAACAATCATATTCGTTAATACTTTGTGCAGTAGAAGGAATCAAATCCGCGACCATTGGCAGTAAAGCGTATAACATAATGTATTTTTGACGATCATCCTAGCGCAGTGATTTAATATATTCTCTCATCTAGTCATTGGTTCAATTCCCGTGTAAATATCTATTTCTAATAATGGTAAAGCGGAATACTAAACTGCTAAACCACATGTCAAATAAACATATATATAAACTAACGAAAGAAACTAAAAAATCATAAATTTATACACACCTGGGTCACAAGTTGTATAAACGTACAAACCAAATATTAACTATTATAATTCGACTACTAGTGTATGAATAATGTACGCTGGTAATAGGCTTAAAGTGCATAAGTCGTTACGTTAAATCTGCTACTTACGAGTATGTCTAAAAGCTATATTGCATATATTATTAGAACTAAATTTTCCATACATAACCCCTGTTATTCACTCGCAAAATGTTACAAATTGAACATACAAATTTCGAAGCTTATCCTAAAATCTGCAGCTTCCTACGTTCAAAGGTGAAAACAGGCGTAGTTAGTGTTCAAGTTAATCAATTTTGCAGTTTCCCTGATATGTGGGATACATTTTTGGGAACTACATACATTTGTATTTCAGAATTAGTCATGATTTTACGAAATAGGTAGGTAATCTCTCCCTCTGTTATTAAAGTCAGTTATTTATTAACATTCTATGTACGTTAAAGATAACATTTTAACTTTTCTTTGTGAACATTTTTATAATTATTTACTGTAATAGTGTGGAGTAAATAATTCAAATCAAAAATCACTTATTCATGTAGGACATTTTAGCTGCTTAGAAACGTATTTTTTTTTTGTTTTAATTGTTTTTCCCTACCGTCCAATTCAGTATACATAATTAATTGAAAAGAACTGGCTAGATACAGAACTGAATTCTTTTTTTTTATATAAGTTTATTTATATTGTTTACTTATATAGGTATCTATGTCTAATGTTAACTGAAAGTCCCGTCAATACTACTAGAACTACTGTCATGCACGTTTGATATTTAAGTAATGGTTTAGTAAGGCTTTGCTCAATAAATACGATTTAACAGATTTTTTCATTGAACAGCAATTCCAGTATTTCCATTTTTATAGTAAAGTCTCACTCAAAAGCTGTCTGTATATTTACGTTAATCTCAAAAACTGCCGATGTTTCGTGCGGTTTTCATAAATTGAAAAGCAAAATTTTATATTAATACATTCGAGAGCAATCAATGCGGGTCATCAAAAGTAACCTATAAATCTCGAAAACTAAGAATACTAGCTTAAAAAAATAAACCGTGTTTAATAGACAATACAATACCCGTTAAATGAAAATAATAAAATTTGTAAGTCACTATATTTTATTTATTAAAAATTACGTAAAGAAAAGTGTACAAAGTCTGATCCAAATTATTCATCTCCATAGTTATAATACTGCGGTAATGTTAGTTCCTTGAAAAATGCATTTGAATATCAAATTAAGATTAAATTATAATAATCATTAGATGACCTCGATTATTACAAACTAACTGTACCCACAGGTTCTCCTGCATTAAATTTCAATATCAAATATAACCTATCTCTTAACTAAACTAAAAATGGCAAATTCAGGTTTTTACCTAGTGTCTAGGACGGCAGATGAAACAACTGCTGTCACCTATCTACATTGACATCGCTGTTACTCCAGTCACGTGACCACGGCTAGTGCAACCTAGTCGAAACGTCGAGAGAGGTAAATACCTTTATTTGCCATGAAATTAGTTCGTGTTAAGACCCGGTTAATAATATAAATAATGTATAGCTATGTGTTGTTCTGATGCATAAGTTATATTACTGTAAAGTTTTATCATTCAGTAGTTTTTGCGTGAAAGAAAAACAAACATACTTACAAATTATTGCGTTTATAATGTTATTAAAATATTAGTATTATACGGGAATTGAACCAGGGAGAGTGTACGTTAAACGCCAGTACGGTCGTAAAGCTACATTATGTATACATATAACAAAAGGGAGATAAAGAGAAAAGTTGTTTAAGTTTTATTGTGTAGTTCAACTAGTTCGGCGATAAGGTAAATAGTTGTGAATATTTCGCGAACATTTACGTCGTTTTCTCGCCTGTAATACAGATGCGTGAACTTGGCTTTAACGCGGCCAGTTTCCGGGATCAAAGCGGATTTTTTGTGCTTTATTCTAACTGCATTATGTAATGTGGGTGGAATTCTCGGTAGACCATCCCAAACATTATGTTCTGACGCTTTGAGGTATGTAAGGGAAAGATGATAGAATTAACTATTCTACTTCCGGTATCAATTGACCGAAAATTTTACACCTTTTTACGGAATGTACATACATAGTTTGTATTCGATATTTTTGTATATACTTACTAGAGGTTGTACAGTATGACGGTCTCGGTGGTATAGTGGTTTAGCACCGCTTCACTTCCGATAGTCGTAGGTTCGATTCCGCACGGTATAAACATTTTTATTCATGAGTAGAGTTGTATGTATCGGACTGGATGTTTTCTATGTATATTATGTATGTATTTACAAAAATGTATCTACGTATTTATAGCAAAAAATAAACACATCATCGTAAAATTATTAGGTAATAATTTTATGAAAATGTGTATAAATTATTATATACATTTCCTATTTTTATCTGTCTATTATGTATACTCTAATATACTATAATCTAAATATATATAAGTCAAACGTGACTGACGTAGTGATCTATCAACGCACAGCCCAAACCACTGGACAGATCGGGCTGAAATTTGGCATGCAAGTAGATGTTATAACGTAGGTATCCGCTAAGAAAGGATTTTGATTAATTCTATCCCTAAAGGAATAAAATAGGGGACGAAAGTTTATATGAAACTTCATCAATTTTAAACCGATCGGGCTGAGACTTTGCTTGCATAAAGCTACTATGACGTAGCCACCTCCTAAGTAAAGGATTTTGATAAATTCCACCCCTAAGGGGATAAATTAACGCGAGCGAAGCCGCGAGCAAAAGCTAATAATAATATTAAAAGTCACTTAATATCCACTATTTTCTAGTATTGTTTTATTGATGGCCTCGGTGAGTTAGTGGTTTCAAACAATACCTGACTTGTGATAGTCGCGGGTTCGATTTTTTCATGAATATGTTTGTTTGTATCGGTCTGAGTTTTGTCTATGTATGTATTTACATAAAAAGAACTACCTATTAATATATAATTTTTAAGTATACTATAATAATAATAATATAAAAAGTCACTTGATTTTCACTATTTTAAAATATTGTTTTATTGATGTCGTCGGTGATCTGGAGGTTTCGTACAACGCCTGAATTCTGGTGGTCGTGGGTTCGATTCCTCGCACGGAACATACATTTGTTTTATGGAGTATGTTATTTGTATTGGTCTGAGTGTTGTTTATGTATATTATGTATTTCTTTATATCAGTTGTCTGGTACTCATAACAGTAGCTCTATCTAGCGTGGGTGCAAGCTCTGTCTAGATATAGCTGAGTGTTACTCATAGTATTAATATCGCACATACTGCCATGACGCGCTAGTCATTGTACTGCGGCTGCGCGCCGTGAAATATTATGAATCTGTGGCGCATTGCGTTTGCGCGGGAAAACAAACTACAAAATGACTTCTTCTGCAGACATTCTTATAAACTATTGTACTTCTGATTGCTGATTATTTTACACTCTTCTAAATAACTATATATGTCTGAAATTTACTCTAATTTTAATAAACAACTTATATACAACAAAACATACAAATAAAGCCACTAATCATTCCGCTAACATTGAGTACTTTGTTTTGAGATATTATTACTACTACCTGAAAAATAACTATTTACATTTTTATTAATAAAGGTCTAAATAAAAATGGTGTATTTTTAAATAAAACACTCCTATGGGTGTTAATCACTTTATTTTTGATCATTACAACAAACATTCATATTAGGTTTTGACATATGGAGTAATTATAGTAATATGTAGTTAGTACACGTTCAGACATTGAATTATATATGTATCCCATGAAATACTATTTTAATACTAAATCGTACGCAGTAATTACTGCGAGGATATCGGCAAATATGACTGACACACCTATTTATTATAACGTTAACATATTAAAATGTGTCCTAAACCTAAATATTATATTCAATGAAAAGATTATGTAAATCAGTCATTTGAAGAATAATATTAACTTAACAATACATTTATATTAATACTACCGAAACATAAATAGTTTAACATACGCACCCTTAATTTAATACTGCATTATTTCAAATTACAATTTTATTGGATAATAGACTTAAGTATTGTTATTTTAAAGTCTAGTTCCAAATGTTTGTAACTTTTGAGTTATGACAGTATTGTATTAAATGTTCGATATATATATCGCATATCTAGTACTATACCGGTGTAAGTCAATATTAAAAATTTTTGAAATTAGACTTAACACCACAGTTACAAAGTGGTATTTCCAAAATTTGTAATTTTTGAGTTAAGCCAGTATTATAATAAGTGTGCGAAATGTATACATATATATATTTATATATATATATATATAGTTACATTTAATAACGGAACGCGATAGAAAATAATGAAAATAGAGCCGACGCTGTTAGAAGTGTTGCATTTTACTTCGAGCATGTATTATGAAAGCTGTAATGGATTGACGATTTATTGTGCACAGAGCGAAACGAACGCGTTATGTATTTTAAAAATTTAGGCATCGTTTATCATAGCAAATATGACATTTGAAAAATGATTTATACTCAACGTATAAGCTTTTATTTGCCTGTTAAATAAAAAATCATTTATTTTATACATTTCTTTTACGTATAATGTTTGCCTTGTTTTTATTTTATTTATTTTGAATGTATTTTATTTAGTATTTGTGAAACAAAACTGTTAAATATTGCTGTAAAATATCCCATTGAATTAAACTTCAATAAATTAATATACCAAAATATTAAATACAGGCTTTTCAACAACAAAGAGTAATAGGTAATTTTGGACCTAACAAACTGTGAATATTACATTCAATTGGAAATATTAATACGGTATTATAACCGTATACATTAGTTATAATGCAACATTTCCATGGAAATTGTTAATAAGTTACTGGTCAGTGCCACAGAATAAATACGCTTCAAATTATATTAACAGTGCGCCGAGGGGAAAAGATCAGCCTTCACTAACGGACGGATGTAAACCGCATACACTATATAATTATTCCCATTCCATTTGGTATTGGTTCGCTTTTGTTCATATTATAAAATACATTATATTCAGCGATTGGCACAACAATTTACCAAAATGTACCTACAACTTATATAACTGCGCGCATAAGAAAGATTTTCAATTTTATATTCAAACAATAGCGTCGATTTATAATTACTTTGGCAATTAACAGCTTAATAAGTGTCAAACGAATTCTATATTTAAATGTTAGCGGCAGCAGTAATTTTTTTAGCTAATGTAAATTAGGCATATTAGCAACAATATAAAACTAAAATGAGGCCACACTGTTACGCTAACTTTGAAAAGATGAATATAGTCAATGAGATCAATTCTTAACTCATCCTCTAAAACTATCACTAAAATTATCTTCTCATGTGTCTTTGCATTAGATCCGTTACGGGATAAGAATGAAACGGGTATCTATCGTAACATCGTAACAGTATCCTGTCGTAACACAGTTAATATGAAAAACATTAAGATATGACGTAGTTTACCAATGTATTGTTGTAAATTTGGTTTACATTGGAGTTAATTATTTAACTGTGTTAATAAATTAATTTTAGAAATAGTTTAAAAGAATATTATTAAAGATTCAATCCCAATAATAAATTATATTATAGTAGGACGGAAGCATAAGTTAAGAAGTTAATATAAGGAAAAACTTATAGCTTTTAGTAAGTATCTATTAAAAACGAAAAGAATTTTATTCTTAGACTTTTGGTTGATATGACTTATACCGTGCCTTTGGCCATATTTTAATAATAACAATACTTAGAAACATCACTTAAATAAGATGGAAGAAATGATTATATACAATGCATCGGTAATAAAACAAATGTTAAATATACCAGTTAATATTGAAGAGCAGACAGTTGAATCTTATGTTTCACATACGATTAATATCATTGAAATGAAGTTCAGTTGACGATTACATGCAATTACAATTAAGGCCTATCTAATAACTAATGATAAAATGAACTGTAATAATTCATATATTATCACACAGTAAATTTACCAGTACATGACATTAAATTTATTTTAGAATTAAGTACTTTAATATTATGTAATTACTTACTACTATAATCTATATACTGATCACTAAAATGGATTAAACAATTACAGTTTTACATTTAGATTTGATAAGGTTATACCAATTGTAATGTTCCTCACACTAGAATATTATAGCATGTAATATGTTTTAAAACTACAATGAAATCCATTTTTACTATTGGATTTTTGGGACACGGGGGACATCAATACAAACAGAGAATTACATCCAATATTCGTATATATCGAAGCTGCTAATACTATACTAACATTACTATTTTTTATGTAGTTTGATTTAAATATTAAAAACACATAAATATTCATATTGATTGCAAGTGCATACATCGTGATTAATGACTATGTTCCTATTGTAACAACATCGATGAACAATATTAACTTATTTTTAAGCACAGAAGGTAACTACTACGATTATTTGAAGATCGTATCCTGCGAATCCATTAAATTGTTAGGTACTGGAATAGTAACAAGAGTTAACATCATTTGCGGCAGTAGCTTGCCCATAATTAACCTTTATCTAACTACTTGGTATAACTTTAGAATTTAAGGTTTAATTTATGTTGCCTAATTGAAAAAGTTTTTACACACTAAACACGTACTCGTAGTATAAGACCCTGATATTTATCTACTTGGTAATAATAACCAGGACTTCATGAAAGTGAATAACATTATCGATTTTAAATGGAGATCGTATTTTATGAATTGTATACGATTAGTTTACCTGTCTAAGAAGGCAGGTTGGGTTTGGTTTTATACAACAACCAAGTACCCAATCAGTCAAAATACATTCCACATAAGTTGTGGTAAAGGATTTATCAGCTGAAAGAATTGTGTAGACCGTTGATAGAAACTTGCCAAGAAGGAAAGCAATTTGAAATGGAAATTATTTAATGAATCATTATAATAAATGATTAAAATTTCATTAGAATCATTTTCAATTTTAGTTTTCTAATTTATCTATATTTTGTTTCAGGTTTCTTCGGATAACTTGTTGGTGTAGACTGAAAAACATTTTGCATTACACACATAAAACAAGTGTAGAAAATGAAGATAGTGATTACGAATACAAGCAGCTTTGCTAGCAGACATTCCTAGAACATTATCTTTATAAGCACCTTCAGTATTGACACAATCTCATCTCAATATCAATCCTAATCAATAACGATCGAATATAAGTCTTAAATTCTTTTATTTTCTGTTCAATTTTGCATGACTATCAAATCTCATTTGACATCCATTGCTAAAAAAAAAAGTATTCACAGCTCGATTATTTCTATTCAAGTATGTAATATAAAGATTAAATGCAATATTTATCCGACGAAACCTCAACAAAAGTAAGAAATAAGCTTGTAAATAAGTTGATTACTGAAGAGTTCGTCATTATAGTGATAAAAATATTAACATAGTACAGGATCAAAAAGATCCTGTAACCAAGAATGGAAGTCCTTATCCCGGGGATATACGTAAAAGATATTTAAGACTTCATACATTTTTGATTAGAGGATTTTTAAAGGCAGTTCCTCAAAGTTACACAGTCATAAATCATAGCATTAGTCGGTCACTTTGAATAGACTATCCATCGGTACCGTGTATTTTAATAAATGACGTCAATTTTTTCTAACATTCTGAACGTAATCGAACAATTTGGTATATAACCAAACATTTCACTGTAAAGAAAGAGAAAACGAAATCATATATACTCATAAAAATTACCATACAATTCGAAAGCAGTACGTAATATTTAAAAACTGACAATTTAGGAATACATTTCCAATGGTTTCAAAGAGAAATTATATTTTCATAGTGCAGTAGTACCGATAGATAGTATGCTGTCATCTAGTCGATCTTCTTTACAGCTGGTAGAGGTCGACTGAGCTCGAAAGCTGCTTAGAGTGGGACGGTCGGCGTACGACACCAGCGTCCCTGGCTGAGGATCAAACCTGCGTAAAGCTAGCGTGCAACGCCGTCTCCTCTTGACCGATCTGGTTGGCAGGCGAGTAGTACTGTTAAAAAAATATTATTATTATTACTTATCTTATTAATACCTACTATAAAGACGGAAGTTTGTCTGTGTGGGTGGTTAGGTGGATGGATGTTTGTTACTCTTTCACGCAAAAACTACTGACTGGATTCTAATGAAACTTGACAATAATATAGCTTAATATTTTGAATCTAATGAATTAGTTCATTGGTAGTTTGTATTCACACATTTCAATTTAAAAATGTAAAGTTACAATTGTTTAAATGAGCAAAACTCAAGTTTCCTGGATATTCTTGTGAGATAAATATTTCTATATGAGCGGTAGCTAAGTGTGACTATTTAGAAGTGCTTTAGGTTAAGTTTATTTCACTGTAGAATAAAACTATATACAAATTATTATATTGTAAATACAGTACAGTAGCGATAGCGTCATAGCCCAGTATCTACTATTCTGAATTACATCTAAGAGATCGTGAGTACAAATCTGATCATATCAAAAAAATAGTGGGTAATTCACATTTTCGACTGACTTTTTCTGACTCTTGAAACACTGATATGAAATCAAAAATTAATCCGAGTGGCGGTAAGCTCGCCTTCTGTTACGCTTAAATATATCTAAAGAAATGTGCTTGTCAAATGTTAAGTTCATCACAACTTTGACAGTTGATAATGCCTCTAACTAACCCATCCCAGATAACAGTCCAACGGGTTTGTATGTTTTGTTTTGATAGTATAATATAGTTCACAATTATTGGACAGTTTACAATTTAACATTAATAAATATATATGATTTCATTTGAAAAATTACTTATTACTTATTTATATATACGGTATCTTATATGGTGTTTTGAAACTTACTTAAAAATACAAAAATATTGTTGTTAACAATGTTTTTTAATACAATAACAGTTAATAAATGAAATGGTATTTAGAGAGATAACCCACACGTATTTAGATAAGGCTTAGAAATATTAGTGTGATAATAGGTTTAGTGCTACTTTAGTATATATAGATGAGAATAAGACCTATGTAAATATTGTTAGACATTTCGTAAATAGTTTGTATTGTATTTTCTATGATAACAGTCGAGATGAAAGTATGAAATTCAAAAGAGAAATAGCTGTTTCTATTTTAAAATGTCATTTTATTTTTGTAAAAAGAACACAATATGATATAGTTATTACTCAAATTTATATTATAGGCGAGTATTAGCAAATATTTTTTAGTCTTATTTATCCTTATAGGAAAGGCAAAGACTCATTGCCCATACAGCCGTTATCTTTAGTAAAATTGAATCTGCATAACTTTATGATATGTTAGGTATTCTTTTTTCAAAATTTTGAATGACACTGTTTGAATGAAATTACGAAAAAAGAATAAATAAACGCAAATATACTATTAGTGAATAATCTAAAGAGAGGTTTACTTAAATATATCGTTCTAGATTTAACATTTATATATACGTTATCAAACATTACTTACACCAGTGAAGGCGCCCCCATTCCATCCGAGACGGTCGTGTTCGCGCTGCGGGGTACGTTGCGGTGGAGTTTTGCTTTCAGGCCGCTGATTCATGCGAGCTTTGGATTTCAGGGCTGTCCCAAGTGGTATATTGGAACGTGCTGCCTCAGTTCTGCCGTGATGGCAGAATTCTAGAAGCGCCACACATAGAGCGACTGCCAAACCCACCATAAGCACATAGAACAGTCCGGCCACTTGGTTCAACGACAACTCAGTTCCACGGATGTACTGTCAAAAAGAAGCTTGAATTATTATAGGATCAGAAATATATTAAATAGTCTAAAAATGCATTGGTTTTTACAATAGTAAAATGTAATATAAAATTGTTATGAAAGAAATTTAATATTTTATGGCTGTTTTATAAAAATAATAATAAATAAAATACTAATTTCAATGGTAAAAATTGAAATATTAATTTAAAAGTATGCAATTACACTGTTTTAGTAATAAAAAATATATTTTTGATATTTACAATAAAAAATGACTTACCAGTATAAATAAAATAACAATATAAATATAAACAAGAAGAAGAAAGAAGAGAAGTATCATCTCCTATAATATTAATAAATGAACTTACCGGTTCGTTAAGGTCACATTCACTCTTCGTGAACCATTTACGAACGAGCTTTTGTATTTCTCCATCATTCTTTAACGACTGCAGAGCCAAATTGATGCCATCCCTACGAAAAATCTCAAATAGTTAATACCTTAAATATACTATCAAAATTAATGTAATTATAATTAAAAATAAACATACAATGAAAAATTTGGGTATTTCTAAAACATAGTCATCAGATCGCTAAAATTAATCGCAATATTTCTTTTAAGTTTTAATAGTAAATTCCTATATACCCTAGCAATGAATGAAGTTATGAATGACAGGATGTCTAAATATTAAGTGAATTAGATATAACTTACGGGGAAACTGAAATGATTGTAATAGTTTGTGACGCGCAAAATTCGCAATATAAGTTAAAAAAATGCAAAGCAACCATCGCAGTAGCTTAACAAAGATTACTCATTCAACAAAGATGCGCACCGAAGCTTGGATCCCTTGGGCAGTGCAATGGCGAAGTCCTTAACACCAGTGTTTGTGATAGTCACTATCATCTCGCAAGGTTTGTAGTCCGGTTTACCAGATTTGTCGATAAGGAAAGCCAGCCAGCCATGCTCATCTGCTGCGATATCTTGATGGATTGCAACACTCCTTTGTGTATCTGAAGTGTCCTAAAACATGATGCATTTAAGATAAGTAAATTAAACCCTAATTATCATTTAATTTGAATTGAAATTACAATGCGAGTGTAATGTAAAAATGTAGGATGATAAAATTGGAACAAAATATTGACTACTAGAAAGATTTATAAGTATTTTAAAAAAGATGGTATTTTTTTTTAAATACATACAATTATATATCTTATTTTGATACTCTTTTTATATTATGATACTAATGTATTTTGATATTATATAATTACTAAGAAATCTCGCCAGACATGTGTTTTTGTTTATCTGGAAAAGTTGTAAATTTTTATTAAATTTCTGTTGAGACTAACAAATAAGTTAATGGACAAGTTAATTGAAAGTAGTGAATACTGTTTACTAAACAATGTTGTGGATATCATAGAGTTTAGTATATCCTAATGACACCTCTCTAACTTGAATAATGTGACTCGGAACTCCATAGTCTATCAGTAAGTATTGAAAAGTAAGTTAAAGTTAAAGTATTGAAAATATTATAAAAAATGTTAATTATATATATTTTTTATTAATATAAAAACATCGATTATGGACTAAATCATACGACAACGAAACGACGATCGATTCGTCTGTCGAATCTGGAATATTTTCAGTGAAATATAAGTAATATTGTTTAATGTAGAACAGTTAACAATACGTCTGAATATTCCATTACAATTATAGTAATAAGGATATATAATTTTAGATAACAATTTGAAAGAAATTTATTTCTTAACTAAATGAATATTGAAAAAGTTAGATTTTCCTGAGCGGGTTAACGATTAACGTTTATTACCCACTATTGAACTGCTTAAATTCAAACTGAATATACGAGAATGGCTTTTACGGCACTAATTTATACTTATTTGTAGCTGTACCATAAAGTGTAACAGTCACGTATATAGAGAGTAAACAATTTTGTACTTTAACCATGAAGTAATTAGAAAAGAAATTGCATAATGTAAAATATTAGCATAATATGAAAAATAATATAAGGTCCTTCTTCTGAGGTTTAATATTAAAGAATAGTATGCAAAAAACTATTCGATTTGTTTTTAAAAAAATTGACATCGTTATAGGATCCCATTTCGTTGAAATTCAATTAATTATATTAAGGTGTGAACGCAATATACCTTAATTTTGAATAGAATAATATCTTAATTATATTAAAAAGAATAAAAAAATATATAGGTACCACTATTATTTCAAATGCATTATAAAGCATAATATACTGTAAAAAAATATAACTTAAAAAATAAAATATGATACTTTAATATTCAATACATAATATGTTATATTTTTTTAATCTGTGATAGTAAATGTTTCATTTTATATTATAAGAGTGTATTACCTCAGGGCACATGGCTATTTTCTCATAAGATGGAATAGGTTCGGAGATGCGTGCGAGTGTTAAATACGACGCCATGTTTGCGGTGTACGAGGATATCACTACCAACGTAAAGAACCACCACACTGATCCAACGATCCTTCCAGACACAGATCTGTAAGAAATATTTAATATAAATATATTAACTACGTGGTGATATTTTACTCAATTTGAATGATACTCAATTTTAACATGTTTGCGATTATGTAAGTTTGATCTTTAGGCCTTCAACCATATCAACAAATAGCATAATTGCAATTATAACAAGTAGATCATAAGGAAAAAAATACAAACTAACTACATTTCTACTTTTATTTGTTAAAACTACAAATGGATACAAAAAGGCTTTATTATTATGTTTGACAGTTTCGTGTTGTGTTGCAATTGCATCGCGTAATTGCAATTGTCAATTTGTATTACAATAATAACACAATTATGAATAGTAATGCTCTCATAGTATGCAAACGTAGTGTAGAGTAGTGGGTTAGTAAGTGGATAAGAAGAGCTGAAGATGGTGCCCAGTGACGTGTCTTGGAAGAGACCTATGTCCAGCGGTATAGTGGGCTGATGATGATGATACTCTCATCAAGCTGCTATTATGCTACCAGTACTAGACAACAGTTTTATAAGAGTTTAAGAGTAACAAGAAAAAATATTGGTCATTTAGAACCGTAAAATTTCAGTAAACGTTATAATATATCTTACGGACCAAAACATTGAACTTATGTCCTTAAACACAGTATCAGCATGTTTAACTTAAATGAAATGTTAGCTATTTTATTATAAAATGACATAATGTACTACGAACTTCCTTAGTCTATGCAGGTTGTATTACCAGCTTGCTTACTGGAGCAAAGGGTGATTGGTAATACTGGCCACAAATAAAAACATGTCGCCACTTAAATTTCGAATATAGAATAAAAAAAACAATTGAAAATAACAACTGGAATGGAATAACAAAAGGACGCTCCGTATTTTTAACTATATAAAATTAAAAATATTTATTTAATTATTTCACTATAATTGTTTTTATTAAAATAAACACTCTACAGTGCATGGCCACTAAACTGTGTTACACATCGCGAACGTTCCTGAGCAAAGGTGAGTATGTTAGATGTTACTTTGCTTACTTGGATGATCGGAATGTGGAAGACGTTCTTCCTGGGTGAAATCGTATTTCTCCTGTCCATTTTCATTAATTATTTTCTTTTTGAAATATACAGTCCACTATCTATTTTATTCATTAGTTTATAAGGATTCGTAATCCAATAGTAGGAGTTTAGGGGGGGAAGGAGTTTGTTAGTAATGGGAACTAGTAACTTCCATTGCTAGCAATGTACCATGTTAGGTCGACCTTCACGCGGTACCCCCTGGAAACCATCATGATAAAAATTCTTGTTGAATGTGTCGATGGGCTAACTGACCTCACCTCATGCTCATTTTATCATCCTCCGCTGGTGTCCCGCCAGCGTAAACCGTTAGCGCAGGCGGGAGGACCATTCCATTATCATATATAAAAAAAAATAGTACGAGTATATACTAGATAATAATATATTTATATATTCACTAACCTTGGAGTAATCTCACTACCCTGTTGCATGAATGAGCCCAGTGAAAACCACAGGGCATTCCAGAAGTTGAACTCATTGACAACCGTAGTCTGCAACATTGTAATTTATACTTTCGTTATTGTACACACACTATATATACATATAAATAAAATTGGAGTGTCTGTTTGTAATATAGAAATAACCGTGTTTTACTACATGCATTTTAATATAAATACGGTACATACACAAAAATAACATTTTTTATAATTTTTGTCTGTCGGTCTGTTTGTTCCGGCTAATCTCAAAAATGGCTGGACCGATTTAGACGAGACTTTTTTTGCCAGATAGCTAATATAATAAGGAATAACTTAAGCTGCTTTTATATTAGAAAATTCTATTGTTTTATAAAAATATAGTTAAATTCCACGCGGACGAAGTCGCGGGAATAGGTAGTTATATAATATAAACTTTATTTTAAAGAATACAAAGTCCTTAGTAAAGAAATGAGAATAATATCGAACTTATCTCATTATAGAGAGAAATTAAACTCTTCAATGATTGAGAGTCGTGGAAACAAAACTTTATTAATACAAGAAATTTGTATATTACATAAACAATACGGAACACTAAGGTAATTATCATTACATAGTATAAAACAAAGTCACTGTCACTGTCTGTCTTAGCGATAAAACCGCCCTTGTACATATACATATACTCGGTATATATAATAATTTTAATTGTATTACCGTTCTAGTGTGATAAAGAGTGTGGCAACACTGCCAGTTTGATAGCCATTCGGTTCCCGCGAAAAGGGGACACAAAAAAATGACAGAAGGGTGTAATAGTTTGAGAAGGTGATGAAAAATTACTATGTTAACTATCGTAAGAACGACTGATTGTAATGTATGATTGATGAATATATATTGGAAATAACTATGAGTTTTTCTGCCGTCTGGCTATTGACGTCCAATTCACAATCTCAACATAGATGAGTTTTCGCGTCGGCAAAGAATGACGCATGTCCTAACTCTAAAAGAGTATTAAATAAAAAAATAATAATATACATAATATCATGATAAAATCAAATAATAATTTCAGCAACAAACCGCAAACGAGCGAATATATTAATATGAAATATAATTATATTAATGTGTATTTACTGGAAATAGGGAGATTATAATTTGTTAATATAATGCGTCGAACACTTCACAATAATATTGGCATGCAACATTCTCGGAAACAATTCAATTAATATTAATTAATTATATTATCAATCATCTATATGAAGTCGATTTTGTGTGAGTTGAATATAATATAAATAACTGTTAATTAAAAATGTTATTAGCAAAATAACATTTTTAATTAACAGTTATTTATTAAATGGATCTCATGTCGTTTTAGTAGGAGCTGAATATTTATTAATACATACCTACATACAATTTTTTTAAACAGTGTTTTTTAACAATCATTTCTTAAACAATAAACAATTCTTACAACTGCAATC
The DNA here is from genome assembly GCF_030625045.1 of Achroia grisella. Taxonomy (NCBI): domain Eukaryota; kingdom Metazoa; phylum Arthropoda; class Insecta; order Lepidoptera; family Pyralidae; genus Achroia; species Achroia grisella. Next base: position 111,765 of record NW_026712589.1, read on the forward strand.
AGATCTTTTAGAATAGAATAGAATAGAATACTACTATTTAAACTAGACGCGACGAACAAACATTGGTTGTGTGGAATTAAGATGATTTTTGGAAAAAAAATCTGGGCATATAGCGCAGAGAAGAGAAAGTTTAACATGAACTCAGTTACGAAGAAAATTATTAGTAAGAGAATATCTATAGTCTAAAATTTGCAAATCTTGCAAAGTTTGTTTTTTTAATGAACTCTTTAATTAATTGCATGCTTGACTAAATAAATGAATTGTATATTGATTAAAACAATCTTAAGTAATTTAATCACTTTGTTTCTTTGAAGCGTAGAAGATTTTTTTTATATATTAAAATCAATACGTTTATTTGATATTTTAGTAATGAAATTAGATAGAAATTTTATTATTACTAAAAGTATATATTGTAGGAACGTTTTAATAGAATGTCGTAATTATATATTGTGGAATTTCACTGTATGTAAAAATACGAATTATACAAATAAAGACAAAATTAAATTATTAAATTTATTTTTAGGTAAGGTCCAAGATGCTGACGTATATACAGAAGCCTTTCATAAAATAAAATAAGAATATTTTTATAATCGTATAATTTTAAGTAGTATAAATAGTTTTAAAATATAAACGTGATGGCAATTAGCTGTAAGTTTATATTGTGTTAATTAAATGAATAAATAAATAAAATAATATATAACTTTGAAAAGGAAATGTATATAATTTAAAAAATGATTTCTGTTTATTACTAGCCAGTAATTTCGAATCGAACAATACCAAACATAATACGTTCACTTATTTGTTCTGGAATAATTGGCAATATTTGCGTCTTGTCAAAAGAAAATAAACCTTTTTATTGCAACTGAATATACATATATACATATTAAATAATACATTGATCTACCCGAAAGAACTTCTTAAAAGGCCATATAAGAATAGTAACAGGTCAAATGCATTATGTTTTTGTGACTATTTTATTATAAAGCAAGTTTGTAATAAAAACTATGTTGGCGTACCTTCGTAGTCGCGACTTCTGAGTGTTCAGACGACTGGGTATCAGTGAAAGAGACAACACGCCATTCGTAAGGCGAAAATCTCGACACGATGAATAAAACCACGCTAACTGCGAATATACTGCACAGGATGCATAGCTGAAAATGTACGTAATATTAGGATATGCTACTTTACAAAATATTTTATATACTAGTGGAGCTCCTTCCAATCGATACCCCGTCCAATTCAAACGAGGTTCGAACCCTTAGCGGTGCCCTCAGACTAAAGTCGTATCCGTCAGGTGGGAGTTGGCCTTCAGCCGCTCCATAAGTCCTTCCGCGGGTTAGGAGTGCCATCTACACTCGCCCCTTACCGCCCGGTGAAGCTGTAAAGGCCAGCTACGGCTAACAGCATTAGAGTAGTCCCGAGTAACAGAACGAGTAACAGAGCGAGCTTAAAACAGGACTAAAGATATACCTATATTCATACGTAATGAAGAAATTCCGCACATTCTTGTTTTCTTAATAACACTATATCATTACAAGTTACAAGTGTAATCTTTCTCCTGAGTCCATTGTAGCGAATTCCTTGATAGGTTTTTATACTATTTTTAAATTTTATAATAATATTCTTTGACTTATTATTTATTGTTCGCTTTTATTATATATCGGTGTCATACTAGTCGCATTTTATTTAATCTCCGTATTTTCCTCATTAAAACCCTCAGAACTAATCAGACACATTTGATACCTCCGCTTCATCCATTTTTAGTGATACAATATATTTGTATGTCAAGATTGACTAAGATCATTTCCGCCATTTAGTAGCGTAAAGGTAACAAGCCATATGTCACTAAAAAGTCTACAAAATATAAATAAAATTCTTTTAAATAAAAATATATTAATTGTGTTATAAACTTACCCATATTTCTTTCGATAGTGGAAATAGGAAGCTGAAAATAGAGCCTTTGTCTTTACCATCCGGTTTAACGTCAAAGGACAGGAATGGTTTGCTGAAGTCTACCACCGTCTCTCTCTCTACAGTCACAGTCAGCGGAGCTATGACCATATCTACTTCCTGAAAATTAAAAAAAAACTTGTACTCTCTACTCTATACCAAATACAAAATGTTATGTAAAGAACAAAAAAAAAATATAACCCAACAGAAGAGTGCAAAATGAGTACAAACTTTTGTCAATAAATATATTATTATTACTATTATTATTGTTCAGTCATTATTAATATACTTATAACTATTATTGTTTTTGCTACCTAACCTTAGTAATAATAATAATAATCGATACAGCGCCCCGTAGTAACAAACACATATACATATTGTTATAACATACACAAGACACACCTATACCATTAAAAAAAATGCATGTGAATATAAATATTGTGGCAGAACCGAACCTGCGGCTATCGGACGTTAGGCGATGTGCTAAACTGCTAGACCATTACCTTTATTATTCGAAAACCTAAAGTATCTTAGAAACCCACAGTGAGCTGTGTCTTGCATCCTGTATTTCAAAGTGTTATTATACTATAATTCAGGTATTTTATGTTTCACCACACACGATTATATCTCACATTATTTTTATTCCTACGCATTATTAATAAATTTTGTACACGAAGCGCCAAAATATATTTTCATCGTCATAATAAATTTCATCGTAATTACTTTTAAACTTTGTTCAAACGATTTATAAAAGAAAACTATAATTAGTGTTGAAAATTGTACTTTTCTTTAAGTAACTTTGAAAGTAATAATTATACGCGGGCAGGCACCTATTCCTCATCGTTAAACAATAACTTTTATATATTTTGCAGGTATGTAATTATACTAATGAGGTTTTTGCATGTTATTTGTATGTAACTATATGAATACAAATACAATACACGACTAAGTAATTTATGCATAAATATAAGAACTTTCCGATGTAGCATTAATAAATTTATTAGTACTCTTACTGATATTTATTAGCTACCGACTGTTATGCGCTGATTTGTCTGCATTTTCGATATACAAAATAAAAGACAGACTATGTCCGCCCTCAATCCAAATCGTACAATCACTCCTAATTGCATTAAGATTTGTTCAGCTGTTTATTCGTGAAAGACAACAAACAGGCAGAACAAAACACATTTTTGTTTTTGTAATATTGGTGTTTATTAGTCCGGGTATTATGGTTGAAATTAACTTGGTAAGATTTATGTACGATTTAGTTAAAAGTTCCAGTAAAAATAATGAGTAATTTACGAGAGACTGATCGACGCATTAAAAGACGCATTATATTAATTTCCAGAGACATTGGATATTTTTTTATATTAATACTTATAATATTCACGATCTGGGTGTTCGGGCGAAGCCGTATCAGGTGACTAGTAAAATTATGAACGGAGAAATTGGTTTAAGATTACTATGTTACCAATAGATCTACAAGGAAAACTTCTGTGATTTCGGAATGGAATAATAACAGTATATAGTACAATTTATAATCTTTTTTCTCAGTATTGGTAACTACATAATTTATAGATGTGTAGGATAAGGGGACGACGTTTGAGATTTATACGCCGTAACTTCCTATGAAAAGGGAAACCATTTAGAGAGGTTATATTAAAGGAAAGTCTTGATACTTTTATAAGTTTACTATTTTATCGTATCGCAAATATCGACGCGCGGCAACTATAAAGGAACCCATGTCGTTCTCTTTATTATTTGATGAAATCAGCCAACTTTGTAATGATTATTACATACACTTACATACATTGTTATACTTTACCACAATATAATGATTATTTTTAATCATTTACCTCAGTATTATTTATAAGAAATATCACACGGTTGTATTCATTTACGTCAATTGATTAACTTACAATAACTTAAGATATAATTAAAAGATTTACTTAAATTTTAAATAAGATTATATTGGTTAAAAAATAAGTATGATAATACAATGACATTAAACGTATATGTATTGAAGAATTCTATTATAATAGTATAAATATGATTAATTAATTAGACACGTACCTTTCTCAGAATTTCTCCAATCATGCCGTCCCAGCCACCGACTATTTTGGGATTCTCATTTCCGTATTTACCGTCTTTAACCAAGCGTATTTGATCTAAAAATTTTCATATTTCAATTAATTATACATACACAATAAAAAAAAAAACATTATATATTTATACTTTTAAACAAATTGTAAAATTTGTTTAAGTATTTCGATGCACCTATATAACCCAAAAAGTATATGATCAAAATATACATATTCACGTAGTTATTAACACTGTATTTTACCTGTATTAATTATATATATGAATTAATGATTAATAGTCAAAGTTTTGATTAACTTAACGGTATTATTAACGTTTATTATTGTTAATGAAAATAAACAACTATGATATTGTTACCGTCGAAATTAAACAAAGTTCCTCCCCTACAATAATAAATACGGTTAATTATAATACAAGTTATAGAAACAATTTCGAATTTATAAAGATAATATAGCTGTGTGACTTTACATTTGATTTCCAGCTTCTGTGACAGCATTTCGGCGAGGTCGACACAGAACCCTTTGTAAGGGTCGTTAGTTCCTTCGGGGTTAGGGCCCTGCCGCATAATGTAAGGGGATTCCTCGATGGTGGACACTATGTACGTTTTGTTGCGGTTATACAAGCCAGGAACATCTATCGGCGACAGTTTGGCTTTTACTGGGATTAAGCCCATGTGATCGTACCATGTTGCAATCTGTTAGCAGAACATTTCATTTTATTAGAATTTACATCATTGTATACAAAAACAAATAGTGAATTGAATAACCAAACAACAAATAATTAATTTATATAATATTTTGAATTACGGTATTTTTATGTACGTATATCAAAATTATTAATTTTTTTTAGCCCACCTAAGTTTTTCGCCAATTTTTATCGAATAAATGTAAAAAAATACTAAAATGTGTTAGCATAATCATCATTGGATATAAAAACAAATAATGTAGAACAATAATTAGTTAATCGATATACTAATTTATAATACGTTATGTTTCAGTATGTTCGAGTATATCATATTTAATAATTTGTTCTATAAGAACTCAAATTAAGTTTATTAATTAAAATTTACTAAATATCTATTCTTAAGTTAAGTTTAATTAAATAAATAGTATTTTTAATCAATTCAATTGGCAGATTATAATTTTTAAAAATAAATATTATTAACAGTGTTATTCATGAAACGCAACTCAATTCAAAAATAAATGTGTACGTTATTTGTATATTAATATTATAGATGTAAATATTATTCATTTATAAGCAATGAAATTAATATTAAGTTTTGCTTTAGAAATATACTTCCTTATTAACATAGATACCATAAATAAAACAAAATAATTAAGTGTTCAAAGAAAAGAAAACTTATATTTAAATATTGAATATAATCTTCAAATACTTTTTAATATAAATTTCAAAGAGTATTATTCAATTAACACTATCACAGTACGAATTTAGTAGTAAGAACTAATCGGAAAACTAAAACCACAGTGTTATTAGATTAGAAAATAAAACTTATATATGTGATATTTTCTTAGTAGATTAAATATGATATTATTGAGATGTTTACACAAGAAATTTTTAGGCTGTATATCAGACCATTGTATTTAGCACAATGAAAAAAATAATATAACAAATTACAATTACATTACATTTCTTATTACGTAGTTATTAAATTATATATCAACTAATTAACATCTTGGGCAGGAACCATAGTTAATTTGTTTTTGTTATATCTATGGATGTAGGTCGGACCGAAATTTTCGGGACTTGAATTTTAATATTTGTGTTGATCCTGTAGCTGTTTTACGTAAGTTTTTCTTTTTACTCTCCTTCACCTTCATCATCCTAATTACTTGTAGGTCTCTAGCTTTTGCTTTTTAGGGTTAGATGATCCTGGATGAGTTCTTTGTTTTTTTTAAGTTAATAAAACATTATGCATATGGATATCATTAAATATAAAGTTTGGAGGAAAGTCAATATTGTAATAAAAATATATAATTGAAAAATTATACTATACTATACATAGAAATGTCAGGTAAAGAAATATTCGTGTATATTATTTTTATAAGGTACATTACCTTAACCATATCTCCATCGACGGTAAGCTCCATAACTTGTAGCGAGAAGTTTTTCCTGTGACCTGCTTCATTGAACCGTATGGTGCCAGTCAAACCATCTATCTCCGTCTGAAGCAAACAACGGCTCTTGTCTTTCAATTTAATAGCATTAAATTCATAATACAGTAATAGGGTTACGGAGAAAGGGCGCGGAATTGAGCATCATATTCAATCTTTCGTACATTTCACAATTTTGCCAAAGCAAAATATTACTTATTCATTTATGTTCTAAATTCCACATTGCAATACAGACGGGTAACGTGAGTTTTAAGAAATACAGCGGAATACGAAAATTTTAGTATATTATTTTATAACTATCATTTTTAGGTGTATGTTAATAATAATATTCATTACTATGTTGACAAAAACATTTATATGTTAAGTAATTCGTTACCTGAAGTATAACAATTTATTAAATGCTAGATACAAGTAAAAAATTCGCGGAGCATTAATTTTATATAGAGTTGGTAAATTTATAAGTAATATTATACATTTCTGAGAGGAGTAGCCGTTAAATCTACGATGGTCGGCGAGTGGCGTAAATATAAATTTTCGGGGAATAACTACATATTTATAGCGGTTGCTATCGAAACTCTCCGCAAGAGGGTACGGAGTGTTAAAAGATTTTTCGAAGACTACCTTGCTAGTTTAGTAGCTAGCTACTTCACTAAACGATTCGAAGATTAGGAGAGTGGGTTGGTTCCTCGTTAATAGGTTCCGCTTTAGACTTAACGTATCCAATATCCCTCAAATTCGTATCCGAATGATTGCATGTTCATTATAATAGTTTGCTCAGTGAAGTAATGTGTGCTCTGTTCAAATTTAATTAGCTAGATTTGACTTGCATAATAGAGTTACACAACGTGACTAACATTATTTTAATACACATTTATATTTATAAAATAAATTAAGTACTGTTTTGTATATATTTTTCGTTTTTTTTAAGTTTTCAGTTAGTTCTAGACTGAATCTTGTTGTAACTGGCTAATGAAGAAATGTTTTATATTCTAAATTTGTATTTAAAATTTATAGTTCCTTTTGTAGATTCTTGTATTGTTACTTTAATTTCCTTCTTTCTATTCTTATATGTCAGTAATCTATATTAATATATATTTTTCTCCGTTTACCTAGTCTTTTTTCTTATTACTACATGAATAAACTACAACAAATCTATATTCGGAACTAACGATAAATTTTAATTTCTACTTTACTATAATAGTCCTAAACGAATATAAAAATTTTGACCTAATTTGAATACTACAGTATTTATCAGAGAAGGTTTAGTTACTTCTAAATTCAAAATAAATCTAGAACTGACAAAAAAAAAATGAAAATAGTGACGTAATATTTTTATTTCAAATTTGTTTATTTTCAGTTATACGTATAATTAGTAAAAATTTTCGGTGTCTTACCACGTTTTATATTTATTTGCTGAGTTCCCGATATTTCGGCAGTGTTTCAACCGCCATTATCACGGGTAAACTGTTAATAAATATAAACCGTGGTAAGACCCGTGATTTTTACTAATTATATGTATAAGTAACGACCGCGTCAAATTTAAAACAGTATATTTTCAGTTAGTTCATTATGGATAATTTAATTTATGTAACTAAAATGCAAAATATCCATATTTATTTGTTTGTTCGTATTTTATACGCATACATATAACATACTGTTCATCCCATTGCCACAATGCGCGAAAGTAGGCTTAGTACAATTAGCTTACAGTAGGAGGCGCGCGTGTCGTACCGAGAAATGTATACGAAAGAGCATTTCTGTAATTCTATAATATTCTGCGGCGGCAAAGAGCTGAGAATAGTATCATATAATGTTGTGCATCTAATACGAGTATCTCGGACGTATTGCGAAAGAACCGAATAAAAAGTACGAGCGCGGAAAAGGTATGAATAAATCGATGTATACAGACAAAGTGAGAGAAGTATTTTTGAAAGAAAATATTTTATTCAGTGCAATGTAAAAAATACAATATAAACAACAAATTAAAAAAAAAGAGCAAATAAAATGTACATATAATTAAACTTGATTTACCGTGTAGGTAATTAAAAATAAACATAAAATAATTATTTTTTACATCAAAAAATGCACTGAAATGGCTCCACTCAGCTTTAATGTATGTCCTAGGTGAACATACAGCTGGTTTTCAGTGGCACCAAAATGAGGAAAAAATATATATATAATAGGGGGAGAGAGAGAGGCACTATTTAAAATATTAATGATAATGATTAAAACAAAATTAAAACTAATAAATACAAACCAATTACATATACTAGAAAGAACAAAATAGAATAAAATAACATTATGAATAGTTAAACGGCAGAGACGCTGATAGCCCACCTGATGAAATTGAGTTCTGTATGTTGAAGGAGTATCAGGAACATCCGTGGTATGCTTCATGCAATACCAGTTTTAAAGTTTTTAATTTTAATAGTTTCATCGATCTACTCACCTTTAATCAACATACTATATACAAAGCAAGCTGCCTAGCGACAGCAGATACAAAAGTCGATAGTCAAATTCCAACGTTGTTGTCGTACGTACAGAGACGGGCGTGGTGATGTAAGATAAGTAGGTACTCATATCGGATGTGTAAAACAGAAATATTAAAATTCAAAGGGCATAGGTATCGAGAGTTAACAGAGTTTGGATAATTAGTCATCAAGCAGTGAAACCTAATTAATCGCCCCTGCCTAAAGTCCGTAGCCGCTAAAATAAGAGATGAGGGTGACCCCGTATCCACCACCTGTGTTCTTATATTCACGATTAAAATTACTGACCTACATACGGATATTAACAATTTTTATTAATCACGATACGGGATACCTCTTTGCTTTAAAGCGACTACACACGGTCATGAAATTGGTGACGAAATCGGGGTAGAGGTTGGCACTCTAGATAGTCTTGTTGTTATTCCGGATAATAATAATAACTAAGATTTGCCTACATTCTGTACCACTGATTTCGCGAGCACCGTGAGTCTCACTCGCTCAGAGCAATGAGAAAGGGTTCAGACTTGAAACCTCAATTCATTTAGCGATTCCTAAATTCCTCTATGTCACCACGAGATAGTCTAGAGTAGTGTTTCCCAACCATTTTTGGGTCATGCCCCACTTTAGCCTTTTAAAAATTCTTATATAAGTTACATATTTTTTAAGAACAAATAAATATATTGTTTCCTTCAGAAACTTAAATGATATGTTACAGGAAATAACTTTAATTAGAAATTTTCTATATGTTTTTATTTGGCTCCGCAATCTAGCCTTGCATTTAAATGGCCAATAGAGAAAGGGTTAAACATGTATGAAGGCCATTTTCGAAATGCTCCCCTTAACAATTAAATTGGGCGTTGTGGGGGGCGTATGCCTCATGTTGGGAAACACTGGTCAAATACGATACTTCCCTCTCCAACATTTTTTCGACTTTTTGTAATGCTGTTAGTTTTAAATGAGAGCGCGTGCAGATGACACCTCAAATATGAGCAAGCACTTATATGTATGGCTGAAGGTTAATTCCTGTCTGACCTATACGACTTTTGTCTTAAAACACCACGAAGGGTTGACACTTCAGGTTGTAGTAATTTCGATTACCATTAATATTCGAGTATTATTAGAATGGGACAAGAGATTGATCCATGTGATATTTAAGATCGTGTGTTGGTGCTTTTAGTACATTTTTTGCGTAGTCGATGATATGGCACTGGATACTGACATTTTATTAATTTGCGAGGTTCATGGTACTGATAGATAACCAGTCATAACTTTTTGTAGTGTGGTCCAATTTTAGGATTTTTTATATTAAAAAAAATCCCATTATCTTTTTTCATGTAAGTCTATTACAGCTTATTACGATATGTCAAATCTACGGTCAGTTCGGAAAGATTTCGAGATGAGAGGAACTTATAAAAAAATCAGCTCGTATTATTTTCAAATTAATATTGTACATGTTTACAATAATACAGATTCCTTTTGAAATTCACATTTGGCAGAATAGAGTGACCAGCATTTGCGATTGCAAAAGCAAATAGTGTAACCAGTGTTCGTAACCCAGACCCAGTTCCCAAAAGCAGTACCCGTTCACGAGTTTGACGGATGAGCTAGTCATCATTGTACTCAACCATATTAGAGGGAGCACATTGACACGAGCCACCGCCACAAGTTTGAACTTTATAGCGAGCATGACTGTTTCAAGTTACTCACTACGTCATTTATATTTTTTACAGCATAGGCTGTAACAATAACAGTTTTCACATTGAAACCCTAACTCTTTGAGAGATAAAAACTACTTTTTGTATAACTTATGTCCGTCTCCTGACTGCAATATACACTTTCCCATTTATAATACTCCTATTAAAATAACAGTCATCAAAATCGGATCACTCTGTAAAAGTGTTGCATGGTAACCCGCCCGGTGGCATTGGTATTATTTTCACGCCGTTCTATTTGAAGATCAGAGGTTTTGTGGGTTTTTAAAGGTAACAGAAGTGATAATGGAGCATGTTATTTGGGTTCGAGTAGATTCAAATAGAAAAGTGACTGTCTCTTAATAGAGGTATAAGGGTATATTATATGTACCTGCACGAAAGAAACTCGTTGGGAATTCATATAAACTAGTGGACCTTTTTTGATGCTTCGCAAAACGTTACAACATACCGTATGAAATGTTTTCTCGAATATTCTCTAAACGTATATTAATATCTAAATCTAATATAAGAAGCAAAATATTTGTTTCTATATTTAGACCCACCGATTCTGGAACTATCAGATGGATTTAATATTTCATTTCTGCATTTGATACTCCAATTATTGAGCAGTAGCGCCATCTAGTCCCACGGTAGGTAGAGCTCAGTTATAGGTCAGACAACTGATACATTTACTTAGATATTATTTTTTTGTAAATACATACATAGTGTATATAGAAAAAAGCCAGACTGATACAAACAATCATATTCATGAATACAAGTGTTTGTAAATGTTCAAGTAAAGATGGTATTATAAATTAGGATTTTAGAAAGCATAAGTCTATTGGAATCTTGACGAAACTGAACTCGAAAGAGAAAGTGCTACTGGCAGCTAAACAAACATATAACATTTTCCCTCACTGCAAGACCATTTTATCAGCCAGCATATATTCAATGTTTTCTTGCATCCACTTTGTGTATCTATCTGTCGGACATTCTATCCGCATATCCGAACTAACATAGCATGCGCTTTTTCACGTACTCTGACACTTGTTTTCAAATCGAAACTCACGAACTTTCAGTATTCCGAATGCGCCTGAAGCCGTAATCTGCTGTCGAATGCTTGCACTCTAACAGTATTTGCACTATGCACTCTCTCAAAATGATTTTTATCTTCAAATCTATCAATCAGGCCGTTTATTTATTCAAATATCACGCAATTTTGATACAGTTTAGAATAGAAGTTATTTCCGAAGTTTTAAGTACTCGTACATATGTATATTATTATTATGATTATTTAAGTACATATAATTATACATATATTATGACTATGATTGTTATGTACTGTTATATGAAGTCTATATAATATATATGAATATTTAATGATTTTATAAACGATTTTCTATATCATTTAATATAAAATTATATCATAAACATAAATAAGATAAACAAAACTGAAATTACATATAAAAAATATAATGTAGTACAGAACAGTGTAATGATTACAATATACATATATATGTATACTGAAATAGAAATCGATGAGTATACGAGATTTACATACATTTACATAATAATAGTAAAATATATAATATATTAGTTAAGTAATAATTTTACTTCAACTTTGTGAAAGATTCTTTTGTTCGTCTTTATATAAAAACTTTGACCTCTGAACTGTAAACGTTTGAACTTACGGTAGCTATTTTGTTAATTCTCATTCGTCCACATGATGAATTCTCTGAGAAATGGCACATGTTTTAGATAAATACCAATGTGACTATAAAATATACATTTTTTTATCGATATTTTAAGCACATTCATAGAATAGAATAGAATAGAAAGTCATTTATTCAAATAAACTTACATTGAAGCACTTTTGAATAGTCATCACATTTTTTTTATTCTACCGCTCATTCCGAAAGCTTTCTCTTTTCGAGAAGAACTAGAAGGGACTGGCGTGTTACTCTTTTAAATAATTTTATTGTTACTTTACATTTTAAGTTGAAGTGTGTGAATACAAACTACCAATTAGCTCTAATTCAATTAAATACTAAAATGGAAAAAATATTAAATATACAACCAACTGGTTAAACAACTAAATAGGAGGAAATCAGTCATTGTGATTAGAGCAGACCAGTGCCTACAAGCAGCACTCGTTCACGAGTATGACGGATGAGGAACATACAATAAAAAAGAGAGATAAAAGAAGTAAAGGTGTTATTTATTGGTACACAAAATATATGAAAAGGAGAAGAGGCAGAGTGTACAAAAGATGGATAGATGATAACAAAGAGGTGGCAGATGGTACTTGGGCAAGCGTTGCTAACTATAGAGACTTTAGAGTCAGTTGGAGGAGGCCAGGCCAATGTTTGTTAGGAAACAGATGCAGATATATATGTATAGGTATATACATACGTTATATAAATGTAAAAATAAGTATTAACAAATATCAAAATAAAGGATTTATTACATTAGGTATCGTTAACTAAAATTTACTATAAATATAACACTTAATAATCGTTAAATAAAAATGTTGCTAGATATAAAAAAAATGCAATAAATATATTTGACACGTCATCAAACTGATCATTTGAACGTTAGCGTGTCTGCAATGATAATTATTAAGTAAAATAATTTAACGTATTATACATTTGTACTTAGGAACTGTTAATTATCATACATAGTATAAAATAACCCTACATACACAGGGACAGACAAAGCTTAAATCTTTAAAACTACGCAACGGATTTTGAAAAGATCGAGTGATTTTAGAGGAAGATTTGTGTATATAATACATGTACACCCGTGCGAAGCCGGCGCGAGTAGCAAGTTTTAAATACGAGCAAATAAATACAATCACTTAATATTTAACTGCTTTGTTATAATTGAATTAACTGCTCCCTTGACGTTGTTTAGTCTATTAATGTTTGTAAAACAAATTCAGGTGGGTGGCTGTTTGTTGAGGAATATCAATTTACTGGGAGAAGATAACAATAGTGACGTCACTTTTGATATGGGGTAAGTACTATAGATGCCATATTTTTTTACTTAAAGATATAAAACGTACATTTAGAGTGAACTAAAGCTCACCGCCACTAAAGCCTTGCAACTTGTGTCGGCGTTTACAACTTATATTTCCACAAAGAGAGGACACTTCCCGCATAAGCGGTACGTCATTCTGCATGGCTTTTTCGCTTTATGCCTCCTTTTATATTTTTCTTAACTAGTAGAGTAAACCTTATTGTGGTTCAAGCTAGTGAAAATACAATAGATTACTTGTATGCATTCTATTATATATCGTCCGTGAATTTTTCTCGCGTCATTTGATTTCAAACCTCTGTAGGTAGTAGATATAAAAGGTGAATAATAAAAATATACTGTATAGAGAATTTTAGTTTAAATTTACTTAAACATGAAACCACTCAACGGACCTATACTGTGTTAGTTAACCATTAATTAAAAAATATTTTTAGTGATATATCTAATAAGGCATACCTTCTTGGGAAGCAACCCCTTACTCTGGGTATGTAAAACGATATTCCCAGCCGTTAATTTCCTCGTAGCTCGATTTTCGAGCGGCGGGAAGCGAGACGCAGATTCTTCAATAATATAGGCCGTAATACAAGGGTTTCTGATAATTAACACGATATTATAATTCTATTAGTGGTGCTCGCAATTTCGAAGGCACTTCGTTGAGTGCACGATTAAGACGTCAGTTTCGATAGCACCTCATATTGTTAGGACACGCAGCGACGGTGGAGACCACAACAACCGAGCGGGTTACCTCGAAAATTTTCATATTCGAAATTGTTATCGCCCACTGTACGTATTCTATACGCATGAATAACGAAGCATACGCTCGCATTCGTAATTGAATATATGAATTGGCATCAATCATTCGCACGGGCAATAGGGAATTTAAAATGACTCCACGGAATAGGTCTGTTCTGTTACAAATGACCAAAAAAATCACAACCAATACTTTTTGCATCTGAAAAATATTAAGAGCAAATGAATACAATTGTTGTCAGTGCGACTGAATTGTATGTAAATATATTTTGCCAGCAACAAGTGTTCGGAATTTAATATTGGACGCAAAAAACGTGGCCGTAAATCGCTGCTTTAAAATTTCGCGTACGAAATATACTCAATATTAAATGATTAAGTGTGAACCTATGATACCTTTTTAATCAGCCGGGATATCTTGTCGCCGTGCTCGTAGGGTATTATCTTGCCTTGCTTGGGGTTACAGTCGAGTGTCTTGTTGGTATTATTGGCCATGGCATTGCGTCTCATGAAATTTCTGAATACGTCCGGTTTCTTCCGTAGAAGACGTAAAATGGAGTCGACTAGAACATGCACAGCATCCGCCGTGAGAGCCGCTTGAGACTGTTGAAAAAAAACCATAATTAGATAAATTATATTCCAGAATTTAATATATAATATAATAATATGTATTCACACAGCACCATGTAGTTCCAAGCTAAGCAGAGCTTGTGTTATGAGTACTAAATAACTGATATGAATACATAGATATTCTTTTAAATAGGTACATAATATCTCGTATGTTATGTACCTATTTAAAAATTAAAAATCTGAATATATATACATAGAAAATAACAACACAAACATGAACAATCACACACATGAATGTTTCTACTTTTGCTGTGCTAGGAATCGAAACATCGACTATAGAGGGCGTCAAGTATAGTATTAACAAATATTTCTTTACCAGTTACAAGGGTAATAAAATATAATTTAAATTATTATCTCTTTAAAAACATACAAATTTATATGAACTAATTTACATAAAACTTTATCGAATTATACTCCTTAAATCATTATATAGATAAAGGAAATCCACAGAAAAATCCGTACCGTAGTTACTGAGATTATCATGAACATACAGACAGATGTGGGGCGACGTTATCTGTGTAATATGTATAAATATAATTAGGTAGCTGTAGCCTAGTCCATTTTCCTACTTTCTATTTATATTATGGAATTGAGTGTCGGACTACCCCAATTTCAACACCCTTTTCCATCGCAGAAATCAAATTTCTTAGAACCTTTTATCCTTTGGCTGGACCTTAAAGGCGTTTAAGAGTACATATACATATATTATATATAAGTATCTTTCGTGTAACAAAGTGATTGTAAATACGTTAGTTACCACCTCTAGTTTGTTTTTAATATCATTTCTATTGGTATACATTAATTTATACATATATAACGAAACGGCTGAAAATATCTTAAAGAAATTTCAAGTGAAGAGAGACAGTTTTTTTAACTACTAGCTGTGTCCGCGTTTTCACTTGCGTGAAATTTATAGTCTATATGTTATTCTGATGTATAAGCTCTATTACTATAAAGTTTCATTAAAATCCGTTTAGTACTTTTTACGTGAAAGAGTAACAAACATCCATCCATACTCATAAACTTTCGCGTTTATAATATTACTAGATGAAAACCCGGCTTCGCTCGGGTGAAATGTGGGTAGATATTTCTGTAGTCATCGGTTCTCATGGAATATTAAAAGTAAGCAAGACATAGATTTGTAAAGTTTCGTTCATTGTGTTTAATAAATATAGTAAATAAAAAGTGCAAAAGTTTTTATACAAATTATTTTTATTTTTTTGTAAAACTTTAAGTTGGGCTAAAAAGAACTTGTATCCAGAGCCGTAAAACAAATTAATAAAAAAAAAATTGCCAATATTGTCTTGCACTCGGCCAATTTCAGGTTTAAAGAAAAAACACATACTCTTTTATCATAAAAAAGTGTCAAAAACAATATTTTCGCGAAACGTCAACGACCGAAGAAAATGCTAGTGAAATGAAAAGATGGCGACTGCGGTTTGTTTGTCAGTGTCATTAGAATTTAACGAAATACTCCATAATCCGAATTTTGCGGATATATGTTGTCGATTCGATATCAATATTTTTTTATGTTTTGTTATTCACATAAGGTTTCATTCGAGTCTGCCGTACCCCTTAGCAAAATTATTAATATAGATTATTATTATATACATAGACTAACATTTATCTAAAATCTAAAACAGCTAAAGTCCCTGATAAATGCTATTAAATAAACATAGAAATCGGATTAAAGGAAAACATTATATCAAATAAAATTTATCCAGCACTGAAGAAAAAAGTTAATGCACAGTCTGATCTGTTTATAAATTGGATAAGTCGAGCACAAATCGATTCGCAAAGCTACCGGAAGATGTTTAAAAAGGGCGGGTTAAATAACTTCGCCCGTTGAATGTATAATTGTGGATACAAATTCATAATGATTGGGGAGTTTCCCAGGAGAATAGTTCCGTCACTGGCCACTTTATATTACTCTCACGTATGTATGTAATATCTACCCTTCCTACGACGTCGCCCCGTCCACTAACAGACAACTCACGTTGAGAAATCTCAATGAACAATCTTACATCCTTTCTTTATTCTACTATCGTTGTATATTAATATTGATTTTGTATTTTAAATTTGTCGTAATCTTCTTATATATGAAACTAGCTGGGCCCGCGGTTTCGTCCGCGTGAAATTATTCTAGCTTAGACTATATGTTGTTCTGATGTATAAGCTATATTACTGTAAAGTTTCATCAAAATCAGTTCAGTAGTTTTTGCGTGAAAGAGTAACAAACATCCATCCATACTCACAAACTTTCGCGTTTAAAATAATAATAAGATTTTCGTGTCTCAATGTTAGTTATATATATTCCTACGAAACAGTTTAACTGATTTAGGAAATTTTATATGCATATTCAGTAGGTCTAAGAATTGGCTTCTATATATTTTTCATACCTCTAAATGGTAAGCGTTATTTGTAATGTTTATTTTTAATTTATGGGCTTTTTTTTCTTAATTTTCAATAAAGTGGTGATTAAAAACGCATACAACCCTAAATTTTCATTCTTCTGACACTAACCCCTATTTTTTAATAGCGATTTTAATTCATGTGACAATATTGTTTCCGGAGTCACCTAGTAGTGAAAATAAATAAAAGACCTTGCCTGTAAGGCAATAAATTCTATATTAGAATGACTATTAGATTTGGTTGTATAAGAAGACAACATTAGCTAATGTTTATTTTTTTTGTTTATTGTTTGTTTGTATGCTTATTTCTTTCTTTATCGGAAAGAGACTCCTTTAAATTACGCCCCTATCATAAGTCTCGGGAAGTTTTTCTTCATCTCACAGAGTAAGTAGTACCAGCACCCGAAAAATGCGTCTACGGAATGATATTTTTCTATTACTATAAGAAATATATTTACTCAGTGCTATGTTTTTTAAGCTTCAATTTTTTAATAAAATAAAATATAATACTTGATGTTATTATATGTCACCGCTAAAAAACTCCTTTACAAACGAGCAACGTTTACGTACACTATACTTTATAAACAAATGTAAATAAATGTAAATAATGCATGTTTGACATAATGATACTTTTTTTAATATCGGGCATTTTAATTGAGTTTGTTGTTATCGTAAACTTAATTAATTAAATTAAGTATATACATTAAATAATTCTTGCTAGAATTGTAATCTGGAGTAAGAAATAAGACATTCGAATTAGAAGCAAGAACTATTTAAAATACATACTTACAATGTTTTAGGTATGAACTATAGTTAAATTTACATAACAAATAAGATAATTTTACGACCTTCTTTGCTATAGTTAATATATGTAATATTGTCAAAATTTTCTGACATTGTTGCTGATATACGCTGTAAAGAAACCTACATATGTACGGCTCCAACACCGGCCTTAATTTGATCTAAATTAAGGAACAAATCCAGCAAAAATCCGCCTTAACGTAATTGCAGGGGTTCAGCGGAGCAATGTTACGAAAACCACACTAATTTTCTTATACTAAATTTGTATTTCGAATTTTTTCATGCCTTGTAGGTATTATGGCTTTGAACAAAGAAAATATATGCGAATTTTTATATATTGTTGTCGGTATATATATAAATATATATATATATAATATAATAAACTAGAATAAATAAATTAAAAAGATAAATATGTATACATATATATATAAACTTCTGTAAATATTACACATGCCGTGGCAACCAGTAATTAAGTCAACACTATATACCTGAACTCTTTGCAAGTTATAAAAATTGTAACCTCAAGGTGTATGTCTTCTTGGTCGCTCATATAAATAAATAAATGTAACTGTAAAATAAATATATGCTGAAGGACCACCTGATAGTACCCTACATCGCCAATATACCTATCAGAACCATGGTCATTAATTTGTAATATGTTGCCATTGGTAACAAATAAGGTGTCAAACGAATACGTATATACATATGTATAGGGGTATTAAATATAGTACCCCTATACATACATATATAGTAGGGTACTATATACATATACTAAATATAGTACCTCTCCTGTGTTGCCATATCTTACTACAGTCATATATCCTGGTTATCACTGCCATATTTGCAACTTCACCACACCAGAGACAGCTGGAATTAAGCAGCTTGACCTGCTCACAAAGCAAACTGCTTAGACGATGCAGATACAGATGACTTTCTAGACAAGTCTACAACGATAAAAAATACATTAAATAAAAAAATACTTACTGAAATTGTGCCCTTGTTCCACAGGCCTATAAAGTCGCTCACAACTTTTCTAGAGAAGTCCAGGACTCTAAATCCAGTTATGTTAATAGCTCCAAATTCCGTGACCTCCTTCTCCCAACGATCGTCCATAACCTGGTATTCAAATAAATATTTTTATACTTTTCTGTTTAATACACATAACTTATCTACTTATACCAGGTCTTACCATGAATAATTTTATGGTATATAAATAACCCCTAGACAATTAACACAGCACCATCTACATCCATGGTAAGCAGAGCTTGTGTTATGGGTACTAGACAACTGGTATAAATACTTAATTTTTTTTTGTAAATACATAGAAAACATCCAGACCGATACAAATAATTATATTCGTGAATACATACATATGTTTGGTACATGTATGTTATACATTTACATTCAATTATAAGTTTTAAACTGAGACCGCAACGTAAACTAGATGTTTGTAACTCTGATTGATATTGAAATATCCTGTACCAGCTTAATGCGTAACAGAGCATTCTGTATATTGCTGACTCTAAATAGAGTAAACACAAAATCAATGCTTTCGTTGCACTCCAATGAATTTACCAGTAAATTGCTGAGATTTCTGTTATAGTTTCATACCGAAATTAAACGGATATATGTTACACGTACGTGTTACTGCTGTGAAATGCAGATTAAATTAGTTTTAGAATCTAATTTATAAAGTTAGAAACTCGCTTCTAATCTTGCATTGATATTACGTAAAGGAAATTACAAGAAAAGTGAAACAACATTTCATATTACAATTTGTATGATCATGTATAAAATAATATTTGAAGGTAATAAATTTATTCTTTCTAAATTTTAATAATGTTTTGTATTTTTCAATAGAGTTAAATTTGTTAAATGTTAAATAGGGTGAGTTCATTTTCTGGGCTGAAACGATATTCTGGTCTGATAGTTAATAGTCTTCTTATATATAAAATTCTCGTGTCACAATGTTGGAACAAACACCTCTGAAATGGCTTTACCGATTTTTATGAAATTTTATATGCATATTCAGGAGGTCTGAGAATCGGCTTCTATCTATTTTTCATACCCTTAAGTGATAAGGTTTGTCCACTCGTAACATTACTTTTTTATTTTTTGGGTAATTGTTTTTATTTATATTTTTTTATTATGTGTCATTAAAAAATACACACAACTCTAAATTTCCAACCTACTATCACCAACCCGTATTTTTTTATAGTGTTATTAATTTATATGGCAAAACAACGTTTACCGGGACAGCTAGAAAAAAATATATAAAAACGTAAGGAATAAAGAGTATTTTCGATTTTAATAATAATCACATCTGTACCTTCACGGCTGTTATCTCTAAAGGGCTAATATAGTGATAAATGATAACGTTTTTGTGAATACAACTCTTCAGTTGGTATTACTAGTCTATCTACTGCTGCCTCTAGAATTAATATGTATTGTTATATGTGTTTCCATAACCAGAAATCTGAATATAGATAAAATTTATATAGTTTGAGCGACGCTCCAAAAGTATGATTTCATATTAAACTATACTCGATCAGTGAAAACGAAGGTTGTATTATAACAAATAGATTGACCTAATAAATTACAAGTACAGCAGATGTAGTTTTCTTACTTTGAACATAAAATATATTGGAAGCCGTAAACTATACTGTATTAATTGAATGGATCTGCTACCGTGTTGTGCCGTTACATCTAGCTACCGATATTTGATCCCCACATTTCGCTATTCGAAGCCATTTATTAGGATAAGAGACTAACACACAGTACTTACAGAAACATTTATTTTATCTAATAAAATATAAATTGTTAGTGGGTTAAGCAGTCAAATTACAGTATCATATCTAGTCTAGTCTAACGCAAGAACGGTATCAAAGCTATTACATGACAATGTGATATCCGTAGTGCTGTTCAGGTATGGCATTGCTTAACACTTATAAAAAGCAGGCAGGCAGATTTTTGTCATTTTAATTATAATACATATTTATATCTATATATGTATATACATATACATATATATATATCTATATCTATATCTATCTATATCTATATCTATCTATGTCTATATGTATATTTATATATTACAGAATACACTAGTAAAATGTGCCCATGAAAACAATACTTAGTTGCGCTAACAATGTTCTAATTAACTTTTAATTAAACAACAATGAATACCGTAAAATTGAGAAAAAACAGCGTTCTTTCTGGTACGGCTTTATATCACAACAAAGAAATTGGTTTTCTTATTCTATAAGACAAAAGCTAACGAAAAAAATATGAAAATTCTTTAATTATATAAAAATAATGTCACCACTCCGGCTTATACAACATATTGTAAAATACTGATTATTGACTAAAACATTTAAATCATCAGATTCGAAAGATATCCAAAAACTTCGTATGAAATAGCTTGCTATGTTTAGAAGTAAGCAGATAAACTGATTGACTATAAATTTTAATACTAAAAAATTACACCTATCGCCATTAAATATTAACTTTCTTCAACTACAGACGCGACTAAAATTATTAATTTTGTATTATAAATTTTGAATTTTTGCATCGACGGGAGTGGTATATTCTTCGGAATACACACGAGAATTTTATATATTAGAAGATATTGGCAATATTGAGGTTGCATCACAATGTATTATTTATTATTAATCTCCCGGCTCTACGAAGTTTTTACCTAAAATTACCATGAACAGAGTGGTTGTACATTTCACGTTAAATAACGTGACACTGGCAACACCGTTCAAAAGAGGAAATTTATTATTTATAGGTTAACAGACCAATGTAAACACGTAATTATAATCTAGTGATTTTTTTATTATGATAAAATATTAATAAATGCCGTGGAACCATGTTATTTAGTTTCAAGCTAAGCAGAGCTTGTGTTTATAAGACAATTGATAGACATACTAAGATATATTTTATTTTAAATATATACATAATATTTATAGAAAATACCCAAACAGTCCCATTCATTGATACAAATTTTCGTATCGTTCCACAAATCGAACTTGTGACCATCTAAAGTAAGGTTGTGTGCTTAAACATCCAGGCAGTCATAGATAGCCGTAATAGATGTCAAAGGTGAGTGAGTTCGAATCTGGCCGACACTAAAACTTAGGTGCTATTTTATGACATTTTGGTAACAGAAACACCGATGTTAATCCAAATTTATCTTAAGGACGACGTAGCTTTACTATTTCTATGCTTGCTATGTGCGATTTAAATATAGTCAGTATTTGAGCATGTAGAACATAGCTTTGACAGTTGGCAACATTTCTGGCTAACACTACTGCTCGAATAGTAATAAAAATTATGAAGTACTTAAGAGGCAAAAACAACCTAAATGAATAAAAATTTTTATTTATTTTGATTTGTACTCTACCTGCCTGGACTTACAGCCGAGAAGATATATTCATTTATTTAACCACGTAAACAGAAACAAAACGATACGAGTGAACTTAAAACTCGCTACGTCACGAACTAGTTAACTCCCTTTGTTGTGTGTAATTGAAATACAGTCAGCAAAAGGGCATATAAAGTGTTCAGTTAAGAGTTGACAACGCTAATTACTCTATTTGGAAGTACAATCGTGAAAATGTCTTTATTTATGCACGTGAACAGCAACAAAAAATACGAGATAGACTTAAAATACGCTACATCACTAGCGAGTTTACTCTCTTTGTTATGTGTCATTGAAGTAAAAACAGCAAAAGAGCATGTAAAGTGTTCAGTTAATAGTTGACAATGCTAATTATTCTATTTGGAAGTACAATCGTGAAAATGTCTATATTTATACATGTGAACAGCAACAAAAGATACGAGATAGACTTAAAATACGGTACATCACTAGAGAGTTAAGTCTCTCTGTTGTATGTGATAGAAATAAAGTCAGCAAAATGGCATGTAAAGTTTTCAGTTAACAGTGGACAACGCTGATTACTCTATTTGGAATTACAATCGTGAAAATATCTTTATTTATACACGTGAACAGCAACAAAACGTTAATAGTATACTTAAAATACGCTACATCACTAGCGAGTTAACTGCCTTCATTAGGTGTGATTGAAATAGTCAGCAAAAGGGCATGTAAAGTGTTGCTTTAATTGTTAAAGCATTCCTGATTTCTCTATTTAGAATTACTATTGTGAAAATGTCTTTATTTATACACGTAACAGCAACAAAACGTTACGAGTAGACTTAAAATACGCTACGTCACTAACGAGTTAAGGGATTACTCACTAGTCCACTGAGGAAGTAATGGTAGTTTCTTCGTCCAAGTTGCACGTCACGTACGTGCAAAATTAGAGCATCTTTCGCGAGTTTAGTTGTTGAATCGAGAACAACGTATTTGTTACTCCAACGGTCGAGACGTTCAATTGCGATAAGGAAGGCCACCACCTCCGTTGCGTTGGTTACACGTTTCACGTTCGAAATTCTGAATGTCGCGTTGCCGGGTTGAAGACTCTGGTACAGCTGCTGCAGACGAAGGAGACCTGTGAATTAAAAAGCTTATTTAGTATTGTGATGGCTGTAATGTTGGTTTGAAGGTAGTAGATGTTGTTTTTTAAGGTATATTATTTAATCAATTTTTCATATACTGTATAATACTATATGCGGTAAACAATTATAATATTTTTTTAGTATTGTAATAGCTGTATATAGTGTTACAAAAAATATGTATTGAAGAATATTATTAGTTAATGTGGTATGTTGGATTCAAGTGGTGATAGAGTAAGAATACAATTTGTCATTGTTCCTTTTCATCTAAAGTAATAATGTAAAGTATAAATAAGAGGGGATTAGTGGAACAAAAGTAATTATGTTAACCCCAACAGAACAATATCTCAAACAGAATCCTACAGAATACAGTTTGACCAGCATGGCAATGGCAAATATATTGCTCCAAGAAGAGAGACATTTGGAGTAGAACAATGAAGCGAGTTTATTCAAAATTTAAAGAACACGAACATATAGGAAGGAAATAAATATATTGCGTGTAAATTATTTAAAACATTATTTAATGGATTTATAATATTTTGTGTAATTCTGCAGTTAATTCTTTTGACAAACTGCGACTGTCAAGACGAGGCTTCCAGTTCTGATATATCTGAACTTTATTCAATGCCTGATGATGTCTTGTTCAGAGACATCATCAGGCATTAATATCAGAGCTATTTAATTATATGGGTACACAATATGAGTGTACACTTCGTGACGATCGGAATTTGATCGCCAATAGAGAAGATC
Source organism: Achroia grisella (assembly GCF_030625045.1). Lineage (NCBI taxonomy): Eukaryota > Metazoa > Arthropoda > Insecta > Lepidoptera > Pyralidae > Achroia > Achroia grisella. The sequence goes on from NW_026712589.1 coordinate 136,022, forward strand.
GTAACGCATCCAGTAACGATGGTTACTTTATTCAATGCCTGATAATGTCTAGTTCAGAGACATCATCAAACATTATATGGATATATTATATGAGTGTAGACTCCATAATGATCGGAATTTGAACGCCAATAGTAACTCTTGCAGTAACGATGGTTGCTTTATTCAATGCCTGATAATGTCTGTTCAGAGACATCATCAGGCATTAATATTAGACCCATATAATGATATGGGTATACTATATGGGTGTACACTTCATAACGATCGGAATTTCATCGCCAATAGAGAAGATCGTAACGCTACCAGTAACGATGGTTAGGTTCTCGCACTGAATATTTGTGGTCTCATACAAGTTAATATTAGCGGAATAAAACAAAATCATATAAATCCATTACGTAATAAAATGACTTTTCGCAAAACAATACCTAATTCGATAAAATATATTTAAAACAGATTTTATTTTACAGATTCTTATTCCCTTTTACATTCGGTTTGACATTGCTGTAAATCTCTAATATAATTCTAAATACTTTTAGTCGTAAACATAAACATCAAATGTGATTTATTTTGGTGATGTTATAAACCTGTGATAGCGTACCTTTTTATGGCTCACTGTCTTTTCAAATATTGTTATAACGCCTTAATTTTAAATGTATATCTTCCATTTGGAATTTATTATTACCCGTAAGTACGAGTATATAAATACACGAAGCTATGGAACAACATTCAGCGTGCTATATAAAAAACGAATGAATAGATCAGTACCAGTAGTGTAGTAGAGGTCGTTGACCGCACCTTTCTTTTAGAATATAATTTCACGAGACTGGATTATATATTGCCTTTGCGTTATTATATTGAAATACTAAAAAAGTGAATTAATTGTTAAACTTTTTGTATGGTTAAAGTGCTTAATGTTTATGCTTTGAACTCCGCTTAAAATTGCCGTACTTTAAAATTAAAATTAATTAAAAGTTCAATTATAAATATATAAGTTTTAGAATTTATATATATAGATATTTTGAAAGTTACCTTTTTTTACATTTTTATTGGAAGCTTTTATAATGCACAGCCTATACGAATCTGCGAAAATGCCTCAAGCTGTTAGATATCATATACCTACATTTATTGGTAGTACATCACCCCGGTGCACAGGACTAAAAATTTGAATCTTTATTTTAAAAATATGTATTCCAATAAAGTAGAGAACAAGTAATATATTGATTGTAAATCCTTCTAGTTGACTTTTACAATGATTTAAGTTACTTTGTAGTGACGATAATTACATTGTTACCATATATAGAAAATATAAGTCATTAATATTAAGTGATTCATTATACAGCACCCGATTTGGCGCTTTTGTCATAATTTAAGTGTAATATCCGCAAAAAGATTGAAGCCGTGACGAAGACTCGTCGAGAAGAGGGTTGACGTGTATGTAATGAAGGCATTTGCAGGATTTGTCCGCCATCCGACCATCTCCCGGAAGGCCGGCCTCGTCTCATTGCAATTTCATATCGCGTCATACTACAGCCCTTTTCTATTTTTCACACCTTCTACATCAGACAAACAATTGTATGGCATTTTTAATTAGCTACTTAAGGAATTAACTTACTTTAATTATTTTGATTATACACATAATTTGAACACCATTTTGTGTCAAATGCCAAAAGTTCTAAGTAGCGTTCATTACAGATGTCTCGTAACCTCGCGGTAACCGCTTCTTTTCAGGAATAATTAAATAATTTATTCGTACTATCTTTTATCTTAAATAACCGTTTTTCACTACATGCCATATGCATGTAGTAATATAAATACATACATACATATATACATTGGTACATACACCAAAATCATTTTTAATAATTTTTGTCTGTCAGTCTGTTTGTTTGTTCCGACTATCTCTGAAATGACTCTACCAAATTTGACGGGACTTTTATTGGAAGGTAGCTGATGTAATAAAAAGTAGCCTAAGTTACTCCAACTTAGGCTACTTTTATTTTAGAAAAATAAAGTTTAATTCCACGCGAACGAAGTCGCGAGTACAGCTGATGTAGTATAAGTGAAGTTGTTTTGGCTATCTGTTCGCTTAGATCTTTTAAAATACGCAACGGATTTTAATACAGTTTTAGCAATAGAGTGATTCAAGTAGGTGTGTATGTATAATACATGTACACCCGTGCGAAGCCGAGGCAGGTAGCTAGTAATATCATAAATGTAAAAATGTACCGATCTATACCTCTAAATTACTATACCGGTCTTAATTCGGTGTGGAGATAGATTAAAACATAAAAATGAATATAGTTTATCTTTTATCTGAAAATGGTAAAAGTTGTGGGTAAGATCTGAATAATTTTTAACTAAAATAGGTTTATTTTATTGAAATTTCTATATATAAGAATAACAAGTATCATAGAATCACCCACGTAAGTCTAATTAAATTGAGGGATTCTAAGAACAATATTTATAAAACTTTTTAATTTACTTTTTGCCGCTATTTTATATATTAAGGCGAAATATTTTTTATTATTATACTTAATATACCAATATTTTTTTACAATTATTATGTGGTTAAAATAATAAATACTTAATGATTCGCTATGTACTTAATAAAAATAATTATACTTTAAATATTGATTCGCTTTCTTTTTCATGTAACCAATGACTATATGTTATTTGTATTATATTATTGTAGATTTATTTTATAAGTTATGTATTTATATATTATGTAGAATGTATATGTTTATAATATGTATTATTTTATATATTAATATTATTAATGTTTCTACTCCATCATCCGCCATCCACCACCTTCTGTCATTCTTCACAAAGGTTGTCTGGAAGAGATCGCATAAGCAATAAGACCGCCTTTTGTACCCATATACTAAATATTGTTTTCTTTTGTTTATATGTTTTTTTTTGTTATAATGGTGCAATAAATAAATAAATGACAAACTAGCTTGCGGCCTGTCTGGTGGTAAAGTGATGTGTATAATACATGAAGAGCTTTAAGGACCATCATGCTATCATCATGCATGTGATATATGCGCTGCTATTCCAGAAGACTTAGACCTCATTCCTCTGTACCCAGTACTTCACTACCTATTTCATCGTTTAACGAAAACGCATCTAACAAAGTGAGCTGCTTGGCGGCTAATACAAACGTAACATATGTACCCACGACTGTGTGACTAAGCATACCTGACGTTCTCGGTGGTCTAGCGATTTAGTACACCGTCTTACTTCCGATGGTCGCGGGTTCAATTCGTACAAACATTTGTATTAATGAGTATGATTGTTTGTATTGATTGTGTTTTCTATGTACATTATGTAAGTATTTACAAATTAAAAATGTGTATAAATATCGGTTGTTTAGTACCACCAGCTTTGTTTAACATGTGACTAGATCGCGCTGCGTAAATTATCCGCGGTTATTATTATTATTATACATCGCTTCAAAACTTGAGGTACATATATGAAGACATCTGAAAATGTAGTTAAAAGGAAGCATGTTACGATGGCAGCGAGATTAAACGGCGTACGTTTTTGTGACAAAAGAATGCCGCTTTCCTTACTGAATATACCGGCATATCCCTATTAAGAAACGTGATGTATTATGTATATATTGTTTGTTTATATAAAATTTTGTTCATCAAGAAAATTAATAATTATAACACCGGACAAATCACAGCGCCATCTAATCCTCAGCTATGTAGAGCTTGTGTTATGTGCATTATAAAGTAAGTAGGTACATAGGTATATTCATATGAACTTCGTTATTATATCACGTTTACTTTCAATTTCAACATCACAGAAGACCGAAGAGCTGGCAGCTACCTTGGACAGAATTAGTCTAGCTATTCAAAGAGGAAACGCTGCCAGTATCTTCGGAACGTTGTCTAAAGGGACCCCTTTTAATAATATATTTTAGTTATTATATTATATTTTTTAAGCTTTTTAATTTTAAGTTCTTAGTTGTACAATTAGGTTATGTATAAATTGATAGACATGAGGTTATTATTACATTTTAAGTAATATAATTTAAAAAAAATAGTTAAAACTCGTATAATTGTTGTCTGCGTATTGATAGAAACGGATATATTTGTTTCATTTGATACTTAGTCCTGATGATTTTACTCTGTACACACAAATCTCTGTTGAAATCTATTTCTACAGTAATAAAGATACATATTTTTCTTTATAATATTTTTGAACGTATTGTCCTGTTATAGCGTTATAAAAAAATGGTAAAACATTGTGTCCTGTTTAGATCTCTCATCACTTTAAACATACAATATTCTAAAAGGGGCTTGTTAGTATCAGGATTCATGATCCTATTGTTAGCAATGCACTAAAATATATGGTAGAACTCAACACAGTTCTCTCAGGAAATCATGATGATTTTCTCAAGTTGATTGATGATGATCATGATTATGAAGGGATAGAGTCATGAAGGGACCTGATATGTCTATCCTATTCTGGCGCCGGCCAGGGTATAATTTTGTACGTGATATAAAGAAAAAATATCTCTATCCCTTTCTAGCCCATCTTCCCAAACTAAAGCAATTAAGTACATAACGTTTTTGTCCAGTAGAGGCTTGTTGAGATGTACAAACTTTCAGTTGACCATTAATCTGTTAGGGCATTAAACGGGAGTGGTCAACACGTCTGACCGTTTTACTAACGCTGCGGCATTAGTAAAACGGTCAGACTTAAAATAACGGACAGCGCTATAAACTTAGTTTCTGCACAACTCTAATTTGTAGTTTACAGCAGTCATTGTAACTTAAGCCTAATATGTTCAGCCCTTGTAATGCGCCTAACAGCAGCTAAGACGATAACAATTGAGTTAGTATAAGCAATGTAATTAATATAGGTAGAAATGTGTTATTTTATATTTCAGTGCGTACTAGTGACTGTTATATATAATTGATATAATAATATATATATGTAGTATAGCATAGATATTAAATGTTTACTCAGTGTTATACATCTAGATTTATATATATACCAGCTGTTCCCGTGACTTCGTCCGCGTGGATTTTAACTTTATTTATCTAAAATAAAAGGATTTTTCTGAAATGATAGTAGCCTAAGCTACTCCTTATTACATCAGCTACCTGCCAAAAAAAAGTCCCGTCAAAATCGGTCCACTAATTATAGAGATTAGCTGGAACAAACTGACCGACAGACAGACAGAGAAAAATTGTTAAAAATGTTATTTTGTTGTATGTACCGTATTTATATTCATATGCATGTAGTAAAAAACGGTTATTTCAATTTTACCATAATTATTTATATGTATAGATATTATTATTATATTTATATGAATGAAGGTACATCAGAATACCAGCGTCGTGGCACCTTGTCACGACATATAACCAGAAACGTCTTTGGTACCAAAATAATCAAAAACCATGTAGTTTTAAAAAATATTTTTGTTATTGTTACATGTATCAAATAAACTTATTACATTCTTGACTGTAATTGAACGTTGAATTGTTATCTGCTCTATCTCGTGGCAAATAGCTAGTCTAGTAATTTATATTACAGGATAATATTTACTACATTTCATGGAGAATAATTACAGGATAATGTGTAGCATAATATTATTACATGGAGAATAATTACAGGATAATGTGTAGCATAATATTATAACATGGAGAATAATTACAGGATAATGTGTAGCATAATATTATCAGTCGTCCGGAATGGCAATGAGTAAGTGGTGTAAAATGCGAAACAATATAGTGATGGTTGTGTTGCTGTTCAAGTATGTATGTGACGGTCACCATTTACCATCAAATAGGCCGTTAGTTTGTTTGCCATTTCAAATACATCGAAGAATCAGATAGTCATCGTCATAATATACAGCTAATCTTACTAAACTTATTATTATTATTATAAAAGCGGACGTTAATGAGTATATTTATACTCACAAACGTCCTTGATGGATGAATGGAAGTCTGTTACACTTTCACGCAAAATCTACTAAACAGATTTTGATGAAACTTTACAATAATATAGTTTAGAAATTACATTAAAATATTTTGCAAAATCTTCTAAACAGATTTTGATGAAACTTTACAGTAATATAACTTAGACATTACACAAACATTTTATGCGGGTGAAACCGCGGGCACAGCTTGTAAATTGTAAGTAGCAATTTTTTTAGGCTTGACATTATAGTAAAATGATAATTTCGTCATATTACTTCCTATGTTCAAAGCATGTAAAGAACTAATTATACGATGCATAAAACATGGCGGCGTGTCTATCTTTTTACAGAAATAATGAATAAAACATAGAATGACGGTAAGGAACATTTCGGTACTATAGTTCGTTGAGAAACTAAGAACGGTCGTAACAACATGAGATAACACGAGACGTACTCGCTACTTCGTTTAAAAAGACTGGATTCATTCGACTAAGTCTCCAGATATTTGGAATTGAAGCAGTGTTGCCACACTATGTGTTTACCAATTTGAGGCGTCACAAAATCGCCTCAAATTTGGTAACACTGGAGTTGGGTGGGTATATTTATGGGGATATAAAAAATGCGTTATAACACAAGAACACGTCCCCTAACAAAACTTCATGAGGTTCTCACACCAAGATGAAAGATTATTTAAACTGTTATTTATTTTTTTAAGTATACATTAGAATATTGTTAAAACTAAAACGCGAGCATTATCATATCACCTCTATCGTAACATTAAATTGGCTGGAAGAGATCTCTGTTTGAGGTCTGTTGAAAAATTTTAAATCCATAGCACTGACAATATTATCTAATTACACTAATAATGAGTGCGTAGCAATGTTATTTATCGCATGCCTCTTACTTGTTATACTGTAATTATTTCTATAAAAAACATCTATTAAAAAGAGCAACACACAAGTTTCTTGCTCATTCTTCTTGTGATGAATCTGCATTCCGAATGAGTGGTAGAATCAAAATATGACTATTCAAAAGTGCTTGTAATGAGTTTATTTGAATAAAGATTATTTCTATTTCTATTTCTATTTCTAGGTAAGCTCACCCTTGCTGATATTTTTGTATAATTATCTAATAATGTTACAAGTGCAGTAAATTATATTTAGATAAAAATCCGTGCCGATTTAAGAACAATATTAAGTATCGAAAAAGAGTTTATGATCTACATGTACTGCTATTACATACATTTTATGGAGAGAATTTTAAGAGGGTTTTGGCAAAATTTAGAAGGCAACACTGAAGTTGAACTGGCAGTAGTTTGTACGTTTTCATCCGCGGTGCACAAACTCACAAACGTCCTTTTGTAGCATCTGCCAAATTCGGATAGAAAAGTTCGCCTTTATCTTAAAGTCCTGCTCGGTAACGACTCGGAAGCTTATCTGCTGAGATCGACTCAAAGTTTTTACTTGCACTGTGTATCTCGGTGACTATTTTGAACTTGTTATTTTTTACTTTGTAAACAATGTACTTTATAATGCCAAGTCATATTATGCTATTGTTATACTGATGAGAAATTAATAAACTTTATACTATTTAGAGTTTAATAAGATTACATTACGTCAACTCTGTACAATTTATATAATTGTCTGACTCTTTTGCATATTATAATACACATTTATAACTAACTAGCTGTACCCACGACTACGTCCGTGTGGAATTTAACTATATTTTTCTGAAATAAAATCATTTTTCTAAAGCCTAAGTAACTCCTTATTACATCAGTTACCTGTCAAAAAAAGTCCCGTCAAAATCGGTCCAGCCATTTCAGAGATTAGCCGGTACAAACAGACAGACAAATATTATTTTGGTGTATTTATATTCATATGGATGTAGTCAAAAACGGTTATTTCAATATTACAAACAGACACTCCAATTTTATTTATATATATAGGTAAATGCGAAAGTGTATATCTGTTTGTTTGTTACTTTTTCAGAACAGCTGAACAGATCTTAGTAAAATTTGAGAACAAGATTGATTATATCTCGAGAACTAGCATGAACTATATTATATTATATCTCAAAAAAGCATATATTACAAATCTAAAAAGAGTAGTTTAGAAAACTCAAATCCATGACCAAATTAAAGTGCCTACTAAGTACTAAGCCACATGACTATTGATGGAATAACAAAACTTATTGTTGTTAATATAGGAGTACTTAAAAATTTCGACAAAAAAAATACGTAAGCAAAATTTCAGTTTCTTTATTGAAAAGAAAATTATCTTGGAGACTGCGAGGATGTCGGGTTCGACGGAATTCCGGCGTTGTCGGTAGTTGAACGTGATTCCTATAGACATGATTACGCCTTTTCTTATATTGTGCGAGATGAATAGAACACCCGGCAAGTCAATTGCTAACCGTTCGTGACTTAGGAGAGAAATGCGTCGATGTCTATCATTCGCTCTTTAAACACTGCCAAGGTTAATCATTGATATTCGAATTGATAATCGAACATTTCTCTGTCTGTTCGCTTATATCTCTTAAACAAGAGAACGGATTTCAATGCTGTTTTAAGGAATAGATAGAGTGATTTAAGAGGAAGTTTTATGGGTATAATACATTAATACCCGTACGAAACTGGGACGTGTCGTTATATTCTCAAAAAATACATAATAATATATTTTTTTTATAATAGAACGACCCTACATAATAGGATATACACAAGTATTGCACTGTCTATATCCTATTATTTGATGATATTATACTGAGGAGATTCTTCGTGGACACTTCTGTCATATACATGCACAAATAAATGAAATTGAAGAGTTTGTTTGTTATTTAAATTGACTTATATACGATATTAAATTATATATGGTACTGAAATAAAAAGAAATGTTTGTCTGTCTGTCTGCTTGTTTTTGCTGATCTCTGAAATGGCTAGTGGGATTTAAAGAGGAGTTTCACTTGCTGTCAGATATTATGAAAGAACTTATTCATCAATAAAACATTCCTTAGGAATATTATTATTTAATTTTAATTAATATTATTTATTTTTACTCTAACACTTTCTAACTGAGTTGGAAAACTCATACATTTAATGATTATAAAAATCGGCGTCCCAATCCTGTCATTATTAGCATTCATTCATTCATTCATAATTTAAGAGCTACGCTCTTGTCGGTGGAGCTCTTGCCACTTTCCGCGATCTTCCATCATGCTCTTTAATTCTTGATACGACACGACTCCCATTTGTTCCTCAATTTGTTTGATGTAGCTATGCCTTGGTCTTCCCCTCCCCCTCTTTCCTTCTATTTGCCCTTAAAAATAATTTTCATGAAATCATCGAGCATGTAGTATCTATATTTTGTATAATAATATTAAATTAATAATTACTATAAAATCTAAATATATATAACTCAAAGGTGACTGGCTGACTGACATAGTCATCTATCAACGTACAGCTCAAAACACTGGACGGATCGTGCTGAAATTTGGCATGCAGGTAGATGTTATGACGTAGGCATCCGCTACGAAAGGATTTTGATTAATTCTACCCACAAGGGAATAAAATATCGGATGGAACTTTGTCAATTTTAAACCGATCGGGCTGAGACTTTGCATGCATAAAGCTACTATGACGTAGGTATCCCCTAAGAAAGGATTTTGATAAATTCCACTAATTCCACTAAGGGGATAAGTTAACGCGAGCGAAACCGCGGGCAAAAGCTAGTCTATAATACATGTATTATATTTACTTATTTTTAAAGCTACTATGACGTAGGCATCCCCTAAGAAAGGATTTTGATAAATTCCACCACTATGAGGATAAATTAACGCGAGCGAAGCCGGGGACAAAAGCTATTTAATAATATTACACGAATGTACAATTATCATACTATAAAAAACTCTTTTTACGTCACTATAAGCATATTCATTGTAATCTACGAGTCAACATTTTTGTACGTCGATAGTTTAAATAGAACGCAACCGTGTTAAATTAACCGACACAGGTATTGTCACGTAAATAAATATCAAATTTGACGTTGGAATTATTACAATTATTATAACTTGTATTCAATGCTAGAGAGAAATAAGCCTTATGTAAAATGAGATACGACCATATTGCAAACTGGATTACGGAATAAACAACGTTTTGTTACTGATAGTGTTTTGACACCTCGTAAATATTGAATTAAATTATTTAATAGTTCATATTATTTTGACTGGAAATAGTCAATTATAAATATGTAGCTGTTTTATTGGAAAGTTCTGGCTTAATTTATGATGGAATCTTCTCTCCTACATGTGCGAATTATATATTTTTTTATACCACGAAGGTGGCAAATAACCATAGGGCCAATCTGATGGTAAATGTTTACCGTAACCTATGGATGCCTGAACCACCAAGGGAGGGTCACGTAGCCGTTGCAGTCTCTTAATAAACCTTAGTATATTATTGAAAAAATTCTATATACTTTTATACAGACTCTTGAAAAATACTACAGTGAGAATGACAGCAATCATACTCGTAATCTAAGGATTGACCTTACTGGTTCTGACTGATTAGGTTTGATATGAATTTGTGCTATTTACTAATATGTATTCATACAAATTTTAACTTAAAATATATATATATATAAAGTAGTAAATGTTCTGCTTATTCTTCTTGGCTGAACTTTCATTTTGAATATATCAGATATATGTGTTTACTTCCGATGGTCGCGACTTCGATTCCTCGCAACATTTGAATTCATGAGTATATTTGTATGTATCGGTCTGGGTGTTTTATAAGTATATTATGTATGTATTTATAAAAAAAATCGGAAAAATTATATCAGTTGTCTAGTACACACAACACAAGCTCTGTTTACCGTGGAACTAGATGTGGCTGTGTTAATTAATTTTTTTTTTAGTTATTTATTGTACAATACAGTGTTACATTGATCCTTATGATATAAGATGAAACCCTGCTCCTGAAATAGGAAAAGTCCTGTATTTTAGGATAAGCAGTGCTCATTCCCTACAACACTACCGTGACACACAAGATGTAGTATAAATTGTTGACCTGTACTAATTAATTCTACTTACATATATACAATTTTTAATTATGAACACAAATATAAATAAATACTAACATACGGGTACAATGAGTTCTTAAGTTTCATTATAAGACTTATTTATGAGCCATTTAATTTAATTGTCCAGGTTTATGTATTTATTTTACATAGATATTCTGGCTACTTTATGATAGAATACGAATAATATATGGCAGAAAAAAGAAATTCATACAATTATTAACTTGCAAAATGTGAAGTGGTAAATCTCTATAAGAGTCTATAAGAGCAACAGGCAAGCTCTCTGCTCATTATTCTTGGATTTATCTCTATTCCGAATAAGTACTACAATAAAAATATACTACTCGAGGGTGCTTAAATTATAATTATTTAGATAATAACAAACACGAGTATAGAATATTATCTAAGTAAGTGTTATTATGTAGTCGAATGTTAATAATTATAAGGAAACCCAGCAAAAAAGCTGAGAAAACAAAACATACCAATAATAATAATAATAACAAAACACCTATCACGTGAATTAAAATCACAATATACACACACACACACGCAAACTCACACGCACACATACACACACACACACTGCACTTACTTGGTTTTGACCCGTAAGTGTGGTATACGCCGCAAAACGTAAAAACACAGCAACAAAAGCTGAAGAAACAATATATACCACTAATAATAATAATAACAAAACATCTATAACGTGAATTAAAAGGTATATATTGGTTATTATATATATACACACACACGAACTCACACGCACACATGTACACACACACACACACTGCACTTACTTGGTTTTGACCCGTAAGGTTTTTACACTTTGGTATACGCCGCAAAGCGTAAAAACCACGCAATAAAAGCTGAGAAAATAAAAAATACGAATAATAATAACGTACACACGCACTCATACACACACACACATACACACGTACACAAACATACTGCACTTACTTGGTTTTGCCCCGTAAGTGTGGTATACGCCACAAAGCGTAGAAAACCAGAAAAGGTTGAAACAATGTAGTGTAAATAATAATAATAATAAATTTATTTATAATAGATACACATACATTTATGATGTTATACAAAAAGTTAGGAATCAAATAAATGATAGATTTTTTTTTATTTACGTTATGGAGAATAGCCAATGGGAACCATCTGGACAGCTAATTTAATAAAATATTCATAATGGTCAGATCAGTGAAGGGTTAATTTTGTATTCTAGAATTATAAATAATTAAACACGCTCGGGTTAATCGGAAGAAAAATTCACGGTATTATTTATTACTATCTGTTATGGACTTCTGACTCGCTTTTTTGTTAAATTTTAGTCTCGATTTAAATAGGAAATGAAACTCAAATAATCATATAATTAGCCGTAGACATATATGGTTCTAGAGGACAGCACATTTTTTTTTATAACACAGTGGACAAACAAGTCCTCAGAACGCTCCCCGTGACATATGCGGTAGAAAATGCACAGAGATGCAATATCTCGCCGCAAAGCCAATGGGTCGAGTCTGTCACATAGACGTTGATTACTAATGATTCTGGCAATTTTATTTGACAATGTCCATACTGTTCATGGAATAAAAATCATAGTTTTAATTGTACACCATCGTCATCTAGTGATTCGAGTATTAATTAAATCTATGCATAAATATGTAAATATAGTAATAATTTACACTACATCATTTTACGCGAATTCGAGGATACTCGATTTCCATTCTTAAGCCCTTAGACTGGACTAATCCAAACTGGACTCCGGATTTTGAGATAGATAAATCTTCTGATTTATTATTTACTTTGAGCTGCGGTCTCAATTAAATATTTTTTCTACAAATATTTGAATCTCAATAAATACGTATTGGACTGTAATCTTTATTGCTAGAATCCACTTATCATGTAAGTGTGGGGTATTAGATATTGTATAAATATAATATAAATGTATTTGCAAACACCTTCAAATGTCAGCATTAAATTCTGATTGTTCCCTCATCAATATCATTTGTCGTCTGATAATAATGGCTATTGTATATAACTAACGAACCGGCCAATTTCTATACTAAATAATATCGGTATTTACAATATAATACAATATTTAGAGCACTTTGACAGACACTTGTTTGTTAATAGATAACAGAGTTCCTCAGTCTTACGATCTATTTTATTTGTTTAGAGAAAACATTTTCGACTAATTCTAAAAATAAATTTAGAAATACTATACAGTCTTCATGTCTGCGTCTGTGTACTGGGAATGCTCACGACGATTAAAAAAAATAATAGTCGTACATAGATTCATTGTTACCCATACATGAAAAAAAAACTTTCTTTAGAAACAACATTTCTGCTGCTTGCTAGCTGATTCTCATACATTACATTAATACTTCTTCTTCTTAATTTGAAATGGTTTGGCCACTTGTTTTGTTGGTTTTGTTGTCCAGTAATTGTTACAGTATCGAATGGGCATCATTTATACTCCGTAACAATTACTGGCATAGACAGAAGAAACACGTTTTTTATATGTTAAGAGTAGAGAATATAAAGGTAAGGTAATAAGGATAAAAGTAAAGGTAGGTTCAATATATATATATATGTATACAGTGACATATATATGTCACTGTCATCATCATCACATTGATATGACCTTACCATTCCAGCGGACTTGGATGTCATTTCTCTTACCCCCTAGCATTTTATTTCGAAAACTATTATATATGGGATGGATTATATAAATGATTGAAGATATAAAGATGAAGTAAGAATAACAAAAAATTAAAAGTTGAGAGTCTTGCCAGATCTTCTCAGCTGAAGTAAACGGTAGGGATAGTGATAAAATATATGACGTGCACAAAAGGTCATATGTCAAAGTTTGTAACATTATGTTACAAACTTTGACTTTGACTTTTGAATTTTACTTTAAAAAAGATACCTTCCTCGAGAAGAAAAGTTAGATATTTGTTTATGCATTATACTCCTTGTTAAATTTGTTTTCTATTAGAATTAAGATAGATTTTATCTGGAATCCAGTCAGGATGCAGAAAATACTATTAGGTAACTTAACGCGGAATACTCGATGAAGTTAAGTTTATTTTTGAACTTCACTACTCAGGAAATTTACAATAACAACTTTCTATATGTTTGTCAGGATATAACTGCTAGTTATCCAGCTAGAAGATCAGCAGTACTTAACTTTATCTGAACATTTTAATTTTATTAATTACTGGTTATTAGTAGCGCCTTTCTTTGAGATAAAAGATCATAAAACAGACATACATTTATTTTGCAACTTTAATATTATTATAAAATAGCTGTGCCCGCGACTTCGTTAGCGTGGAATTTAACTTTACTTTCAAAAATAAAAGTAGCCTAAGTTACTCCTTTTTACATCAGCTACCTGCCAAAAAAAAGTACCGTCAAAATTGGTCCAGCCATTTCATAGATTAGCCGGAACAAACTGTCAGACAGACAGATAGACAAAAATTGTAATTTACTTTTTACAATTTTACATGCATGTAGTAAAATACGATTATTTCAATATTACAAACAGACACTACAATTTTGTTTATATGTATAGATTAATTGCTACCGATCCCTCATTTGTGAGTCGTAGCTTATTTAAAAGAGCAACACGCAAGTTTCTTTCTCATGCTTCTTGTGATGAATATATTCCGAATGAGTGGTAGAATAAAAAAAATATGACCATTCGAATTAAGAATATTTTATTTTCTTCTTCAATCGCTATAAATAGCCAGCTGCGTAACGTTTACAAAGGCTATCTCCTTAAACATTAGTTAAGGATTAGTGGTTAACAATTCCACTTGAGCAGTAAAATATCTAACCACAAATTCAAACTATAGTTATTAGTGTTAATCACGACTGCGGCGGATAACTGTCCGCGACCGCAACACGCTCTATTGAATTAAGCCTATCATGATCCCCTATTATACTAATTAATAACAACATATATATATTGTTGTAAATAGTTGAATACATTAGAGGAATATGTGTATCAAAGTGGCACCGGTGTCAGAGAGGTTGAAGAGTAATCGTCTATCATGGTATAATAATACCTCACCTCTTCCCGTCCCAAACGCCTTTGCCAAAACCACTCGAGGATCCTTAAACTTCCTAACAGTAGAACTCAGTTTATGGGTAACTCCTTTTCGTTTCGTGCTGCTCAGCTATGGAATAATCTCCCTTTGAAGATTCAAAAAAGTCCATCTAGTGGTTCTTTTAAGAAAAAGTTAAAATCATATTACCTCTCTACTGCTATGTGATTAGTGTCATCACTGTATATATATCTTTGTAGTATTTATTGTTTGATTTAGTATATATTTAGGTTTATCAAAAATTCTTTTATTTTAGATAAATAAAGTTAAATTCCACTCGGACGAAGTCGCGGGAACAGCTAGTGTATAAATAAAATAGAGCCTAAACAAACAATAAGTATATTACGTAATACGATAGTAGAAGAAATTATATGGACAGAAAAAAAGAAAGAAAAATATTTTATGGTTAATGGCGAGTGATGGAGGACTAAATTACTATAAAGTAATTTTATAGATGAACTATCGACAGTCATTATAAAAAGAGGTAAAGATATAAAATAATTATTATACAATTATATATAATACACTATAAAGCGTAGTTCAGAATATTTTTTTGAAATTTTATGTTATTATAACTGCCGATAAGCAAAGTTGACATAAATAAATAGTTACTTAAGTAACGTAAAAAAACAGTAAAGATTATTTGCCATTCGAAAAATATATGTACTTATAGATAATTGATGTTCGCGTATATATTTGCTCGCTTTATTATAATTAATACTTTATTATAATAATTATATAATAATTCATTCACTGAATTGAGGATCGGTAATAATTAATTCTAGTTCGATTAATATTTTAATTAACTACGACGCAATATAATTAATTATATTGAATCATCTTAATGTTGATAGCTAATAATTATATTACAGTTTTTAAGTATAAGTTAAAATTAAGTATTATATGCTAAGATATTTCTATTTTCACATAATCGATACTAAACAATTACATAGTATAAAACAAAGTCGCTGTCGCTGTCTGTCCGTATGTATACTTAAAACTTTAGAACTACGCAATGTATTTTAAAGCAGATTTTTTAATAGATAGAGTGGAATTTAAGAGGAAGGTTTATATATTTAATACATGTACACCCGTGCGATGCCGGGGGGAAAAGCTAGTATTATATATAAGAAAGATGGATAAAGAACAAAAATAAAAAGTAGCTACACAATTACATCAGTCAGTTAACAAAATAAAAAAGGTACAAAAAAAAACGTGGGAGTAACGTAGTATAGGTGCATCACCAAACAAGAAAGCACCTCAGTGTAATGTTTGTTACGGCAGGAAACCACTTATTTTCAGGTGTTGAGGGACATACGCTGAGATGCTTATCTGTTTGCTACTTTTTCAAAACCGTACTGTCTTAATGAATTTTGACATATTAATATATTGTATGATAGACCCAGGCTATCTTATGTTTAAAACAACGTAAACGATGTCAGGAATAGCTTGTATATGACGGCACCGGTGGACTGATATCGCTGTGCGATGGTCGCAGATACGATTCCTCGCACGGTACAAACATTTGTATTCACGATTATGATTATTTGTATCACTCTGGGTATATTCTGTATGTATTTACAAAAAAAAGTATCTACGTATTTATATCAGTAGTTTAGTATCTATAACACAAGATCAGCTTAATTTGGGACTATAGGGCGCTGTGTGAATTACTCAAAGAATTGATTAAATTATTATTTACAAAATACCCACATTTTCAGTAAGTATGAGTTCGTACGTAAATAATTTAATAATACTTACACTTTGTTTGATATAGAACAGTCTATGTTTGTTGCAATTACTCAAATAATATTTCCAGTTGATTTCAAAGTTAGAAAATCTAACTTCCAATGTGTTTAATCTAATGCATCTAATTGAATTAGCCAGACGGTGCACCCACTGAAGTTCTCACCAGAATACTGGATCAGATACCAGTTCTGTGGCCAGACTAGATCCTAGTCCGGATTTGATAGCGGATTCAATAAGAATCCGGTTTCATCTGCCGAAAACTAGTTTCAAACGCCTCAATATCTGATATTCTGATTGTTACAGTTACAATTTCTGATTCAGTAACCAATGGTCGTTAAGAAAGCATATCATACTTTTTTCCTCTCTTGTTTACATTTAAGAATTTATTGCTTTGTAAATGGGTAATATATATAAAAAGTGAAGTTATATGTATATATAGTAGATATAAAACCTTAGCTAAGTCCATTTTTGTAACTGTTTTTTTTTTTTGCACAATAAACTTATTATTATATATTTTGAGTATTAATATACATATATGTATAAGTTCCTTATTACATAGTATAAAAGAAAGTCGCTATCGCATACTGTCCCTATGTATGCTTATATCTTTAAAACAACGCAACGAATTTTGAAGCGGTTCTTTTTATAGATAGAGTGATTCTAGAGGAAGGTTTATATATATATAATATACGAACAACCGTGCGCAGCTGGGATGAGTAGTATTATATCTAAATATATATAACTCAAAGGTGACTGACATAGTGATCTATCAACGCACAACCCAAACCACTAGATGGATTGGGCTGAAATTTGGAATGCAGGTAGATGTTATGACGTAGGCATCCACTAAGAAAGGATTTTGATTAATTCTACCCCCAAGGGTATAAAATAGGGGATGAATGTTTGTATGAAACTTTGTCAATTTTAAACCGATCGGAGACTTTCCCCGATCCCCGATCCCCTAAGAAAGGATTTTGATAAGTTCCACCCCTAAGGGGATAAGTTAACGCGAGGGGAGCCGCGGACAAAAGCTAGTACATAATATTTCAATATTACGCAAATTTACTGAGCAATCCAACTATGGTTGAACGGCAATGATTGCTAATTCACCTATCATACACGTGAACGACCACAAAGTATAGTGATTGTTCAGTATTGACGCCTCTGACTAATTCAAATGGGGATCGAAATTATGACGGCCTGACCCAAGGTTCGAACCCCGAGCAGTGCTCTCAGACTTAAGTCGTATCCGTTAGCAGGAGTTGGTTTACAGCCACTCCATAAATCCTTCCTAGTATCGAACCATCTGCATTCACCCATTATCGTTCTTATAAATATTTAATATAAATATACAATTAATATTAATATTAAATAGGAATAGGTACGTACATTTTACTCATATTCCCAGCTGATTTTTTCAAATAAACAGTTGCTTGTATGTATGAAAGTCACACGAAAATTACTTAATCGATAAAGGCATTTTATTTCAGAACAACATAGACATTATATTATGTTAATTCAAACGAAACGAAGAAAATTACGAGCACCCGGACGAAGCAGGGGTGGACTATTAGTATTATTGAAATAAAAACCATGCCGTATGGACGCGAGTAATTCGTTTTATGGAAATTGCGTAAGGTTTTAAAACAAACTCCCAGAGTCTGTACTCAATTTGCCAGAAAAAAAATTCAAATGTGTTATAAAATATTTTCTTTCAAAAAGCTTATTATAAAATTGAAGAATTTATAAACGATAATGTTTTTGTAGAAATACCGTATGGACGCATCTGGCAGTGTAATAGCCACACGTAATTAAGTCTATGAAATTAAATTGTGCGCGCATACCAACTCTATATATTATACATTAAACTGTGTATTTTACTATTGACGACCTCGGTGGTCTAGCGGTCTAGCACACCGCTTTACGTCCGGTGGTCGCGAGTTCGATTCCACGCACGGCACAAACATTTGTATTCATGAGTATGATTGTTTGTATCGGTCTGGGTATTTTCTATGTATAATATGTATTTACGAAAAAGAAATTATCTATGTATTTGTATCGGTTATCTAGTACCATAACACAATCTTTAGCTAGCTTAACTTGGGTCTAGATGGCGCTGTGTGAATTGTCCTGAGATTATTATTATTATTATTATTTTAGCTATTTTCATAGCATTATGTTATACGGTATTTTATTATGGGCAAAGCAGCTGATATAAATACAGTATTTATTTTGCAAAAGAGGGCCATCCGCTCGATGTACGGTATGGGTTACAAGGAGTCTTTGCGTGAATGTTTTAAAGAATCAAATATACTCACCGTTGCTTCTCAATACATCTATGAAAATATTATGTATGCCAGGAAAAACATTGACTGTTTTAAAAAAGTAGGTGATTACACTAATAAAAGCTTACGTAATGTCAACAAACTAGTTTTACCTAAGCGCCGTTTGACGAAAGTTAGTAATTCGTTTTATGGAAATTGCGTAAGGTTTTACAACAAACTCCCAGAGTCTGTACTCAATTTGCCAAAAAAAAAATCAAATGTGTTATAAAATATTCTCTTCGTAAAAAAGCTTATTATAAAATTAAAGAATTTATAAACGATAATAATATTTTTGTAGAAATGCCGTATGGACGCTTCTGGCAGTGTAATAGTCACACGTAATTAACTCATTGTCTATGAAATTAAATTGTGCGCACCAACTTTAATATGGAAGCAATAATATTCATTACAGAACCAGCAAGGAATATCGGTGAGCGGTTAGAATATCCGGGGCTTTCTACATTAAACTGGCTGGATAAATTGGAAGTCGATAAAACCATTTCTATCCAGAATCCACATTGAATCCACCTATTCTAAAATTGCGATGCATAAAATTTTATTCGCTGAAAATATTATTCTAAATCGACGGGGTAGTATGACGTGGTAGCTGAAATATCAGAAGTCTCTTCCAATCAAGTAAATGGCAAGAAAAAAAACATCTTTCTGTTTTCCTTTCGCGGCTCTGGCGATGCCATTCGTCAGTTGAGTTTGGAATCCATTTCGTCGTAAGGTTGTTTTTAATGGATTCGTTTGAAAGTTTTTTGTGGTTACGTAGAACTTAAAAATGCCATTTATTTAAGGTAAGACTGTTTAAATGTAAATTATATGTTGGATTATGAGAATATTATTATTTCTTTCAAGTCCATTGTAAGGACAGGCGCTCCTAAATAAATATCTCGTTGTACAGTAGAATATCAGATAAATTAGGCGATAAAATAGTCAATTAATATAATATATATAAATATATAGTATTCATTTACTCGACATCCGCGGAGGTATAGCGGTTAAGCACACTGCCTTACTTCTGATGATCGCGGGTTCGATTCCTCGAAAATGTTTTGTTTTCATGAGTATGATTTATTGTACTGTTCTGGGTGTTTTCTCTTCTATTTCTTCTCTGCACAAATTTTTGTACATTACTCCTTCTCTATGGGACAGGGGACAGGATCTCCTAACCGATGTCCGACTTCTTGATATAATCTATTTTAATACCAAATTTATGACGTCATACACCTATTTATTATATACACATCTATTAAAGCACGTATACAGGTTAAGTCTATATAAGTAGAAGAGTTAAAGGTTTAGAACTGAAGCAATATAAAACTTATTACAACCTGCAGCGCTTTCAGTGAGGAATTACGAGAGATATATCTTTCATAATATTATGATTTTATACTTAATAAAATAAGGGGTGAAAAATAATCCCGTAGAGAGGTTCTTACCGTCAAAGAAATTAAATAAATGGATTGCTGGAGCCTAAATATTTTTTTATTATACACTAGTAACTGACCCCACCTTCGCATGAGATTTATTTTGGACTACTTTACAGCTTCACCAGACTATAGGGAGCGAGCGCAGAAGGTACTCCAAACCCACGAAAGGATATATGGAGTCTTGCCTGACGAGTAACGACTTTAGTCTGAGGGCACCCCAAGGAGTTTAAAACTCAGCTCAGGCCGTCGTAATTTCGATCCCCGCGTGAATTGGACAAGAGATCGATCGAAGGGGGAGTGTACAATATACTTGTATGCGATGGAATTCATATCGAAAGAAAATCTAAAATGAAAGAAAATCTTAAATATATAGGTATAGAAAGAATATTAAAATCTGTTGCGACTTTAAGTAGAAATCTGTCAAGAAATGAACAAACGAAAGAAACGATTTTGATTTGTACTGCTCATATACCATACTAATTAGGCTGTCATTAAATTAGTTCTAATAACTTTTAAGAAATAACAGTACACAAATTAAAATCTTATCATATATCTGCTAATGCCTTATTGCTTTGTAATCATATACTAGATAGTCAGATAGCATAGATGATGGTATGTGAATTGTTTAGGGATTATAGAATTATTATTAACTAGCTGTTGCCTGCGACTTCGTCTGCGTTTCAGTAGTTTTTCGTAAAATAAGTAGCCTATGTCATTTCTCACGGTTCAGTGGTTTTGATGTATTCTCCTAACATTTCCCTTCACTGCTCTGCTCCTATTGATCGTAGCGTGATGAAATTGTACTATAACCTGCTTAGGAGTATGAAGAATAATTGTACCAAGTTTCGTTAAAATACGTCGAGTAGTTTTTATTCTATAACGAACATACAGACAGACAAAAATTTTACAGATTGCCTTTTTGGCATCAGTATCGATCCCTAATAACCCCTTGATAGTTATATTGGAATTATATTTCATGTATAGAATCGACCTCTCAACAGATTTATTATAAGTATAGATTAGTATTATTAAATTAGTTTTAATAACTTTTAAGGAATACCTAATAACTAGAACCTACCTAAGAACTAGTAGACTAATTAAAATATTTTCACATATATCTGCTAACCTCATTGCTTTTTAGATAAATACCTAGCATAGACTAGACATAGGCGCTGTATGAATTGTTTAGAGATTATAGGGTTATATATTACTAGCTGTCCCGGCAATGATTGTTTTGACTTAAAATGAAAAAAAAAATTAGGGGTGGACTACCCGCAAAATTTAGGATGACAAATAGATGTTGGCCGATTCTCAGATCTACTCAATACGCTCACAAAATTTCATGAGAAACGGTCAAGCCGTTTCGGAGGAGTATGGGAACGAAAACTGTGACACGAGAATTTTATATATAAGATTATTATTATTAATCAATACTTACCTGCATTATCATTATAGTTATATTTGTATGTCATTAAAAAATAGATATCCTTACAGCAACTGTAACCTGCGACCGTGCGAAAGGCGTGGGGTTACCAGTTGTGCATAAAGGCGATAATTATTTTCCATCAGGTGGGCCATTAACGTGTTTAATATTCCAGTCGATTAAGGAAAAATTGCTCCGTAAATTATGCCTTTCCGGTCGCCAATGCCTTTATTGCAATTCATTTTTCAAACACTTACCGGGGTACGAGCGCGCAGAATTTTGCATACGTATGTAATCTGACAATACTGTGTGGTAACAATGAGATGCAGGTCTAGTTTGAATCTAATCTCAATATCAAACTATTCAAGTTATACGTTTGCAAAAATTAAAAGCGAATTGATTATAACATAGGAATATTTAATGATCACTAAATATGGTACCAATATGTTATGTTCATTTGTTCGATTTGCTATTTTATCAGTAACCTCTTCTGAGCTCTCTCTGAGCGTATGAAAATTGCCAAATTGGAACTTTTTTTTTATGATCTTATTATTATTAGCCACAGACTCAAAGTCCGTGCTCTTATTAAGTTAAATTTTACATTTTTGTTTGACTTAAATTGATTTATTTAAGTAAATCTATTTTGGTCAGGCCCCATATAACAATTTTATGGATGTCAATATAATATAAAATCTGATATAAAAATAAATTGGAACTTACAACAGTCGAGTTAAATAATCATTGGACCTCTACGTGAGAAGTAATTAAGTATACCTATTAAATACATATTTTTTATTATATTATATTATGAATTTGAAAGCATGTATCTGTTTATGCTATGCCGATGATAACGGTATCAGATATAGTTCTTTATATGAATGTATTCTTCTCTATTTTTTACTACTAGCACCGCAGCTACCCGCACTTTCATCTGCTCAATGTTTCATCCCCTATTTCAACCTTTTCCAGATTAGTTATTACGATTAAAGATAGTCTATATCCGTTTTTGTCAAAATTAATTAAAATCCGTTCATTCCATAGTTGTGTAAAGGAAATATAAATAGAAATAATCTCTATTCAAATAAACTCATTACAAGCACTTTTGAATAGTCACATTTTGATTCTACCACTCATTCGGAATGCAGATTCAACACAAGAAGAATGAGCAAGAGTGTGTGCGTGTGTTGCTCTTTTGAGTAGATTTTTATATATATCGGTATATAAAGGTTGTTTAAGATAGATACGAATGTATAATATTAGTTAACTCCGTGCAAACTAGATGGCGCCATAGGTAAATGTAGATGGCGCTATTAAGTTTTTTTTGTTTTAATGACCTCCCTATAGTAATATTTTTTAATAAATTCCTATCATCCCTATTGAATGGTAGTTTCAATTGGAACCCTCAATAGCAGCTTTTTGACCTCACGGTACCTATTTGTTCAAAGGTAACAAACAAACAGATATAGCAGAGTAGAGCACAATTTCATACTCTTTTTCTAAAACAGAGAAGACACTTATAAACTGTTCGTAGTTGGAAAGTTACGCGAAGTTTCTTTCGCGTTTGGCCCACAAATGGTTGCAATGTGATTACAAAGGCATTTACTCGGCTGAGTCGAGACTCTGGGTAGTGTTATTCAGAGTTTCGGTAAATCCTTCCTATTCTGTAGCGACAATACTGCGGGATCTTGGCATTGTTGCCTGTATCGAGTTAGACGATTAGGAGTTTCAATAAGAGGCCGCCGTGCTCACATAATCTACTGCTGTCATAAAATCCTTAACTCGCCGGAATCACTTTATGTAATTTATAACAAAGCGATGACGATAATATTATGGTTGCCTCTGCTGTGATAAGATTGATTTGATTATTTTATTTAATGAGCGCGTTGTAGATTTGTACGCCTTTTCAAAATAAATAGTACTCAATATTCGTTATGGTATATTTTGTAGGTTGATGTAAAGTTCATTAAAACGAATTCAGCTATAAAAGGTACAAGCAGGCAGATACACTTTTGTATTTGTGGTATTAGTAGGAACTGCACAATAATTTTGTTAAGTTTATGTTATAGTTTCGAAGTTGATTAAAAGAAGTAGAATAAAGAGAGGTGACTATTTAAAAGTTGTACTCTATTATAATAATTCTTCTTAATTCTGTTATATTACGGAATGTTCTTGATAAATATTGTCACTCTTATATAAAATTTTCTGCTTTCATTGTGTGTGGAGATTTCATAATATCACGGAGTAGGTATTATTTGACTAATTTCTCAATCCAGATTATTCTTATAAGCTTTCTCACGATTACAGTTAATTATCGGCTTAAAGTACCGACAGGGAGTTTTAAGAAATTACAGATTTAATATATATGTAAAAGAGAGGAATTTATATTTTAAAAGCATATATTATATATATTTTTTGTAAATACCTATATAATATACATAAAAAATACCCACAACAATACAAACAACCATACTCACAAATACAAATGCAAGTACTACTAAGATTTTTTCCTAAATACGTACATATTATACATAGAAAATAACCAGATCGATACAAACAATAATACTAATGAATACAAATGTTTATGGCGTGTGAGGAATCGAACCCGCGACCATCGGAAGTAGAGCGTCGTACTAAACCGCTAGACCACCGAGGCCGTCAAAGAAGTCTGAAGACAGCTACTATAGCTGTCTGTTCTATATGACTGTTATTCGGTTATTAGTTAAATAAATATGTAGAGAGCCTATTATAATAAAATTGATCAAAATAGTTTCGTGGAATGTATGGTAAAGTTGAAAGAACAAACATTATACAAATTGCCAGTTCAACCATTGTTTTTTTTAATATTCATACAATCTCAGCGGAGACCAATAAAAAAATAGTAGCAGTTTTAACTCGGCTATTTCAGACTAAGGAATACCGGCGAAGCTATTTCTTTGGCGAAATAAAAATAGATATGTTAACTTGAATTTTTAGGGCGCTTGAGATGTACAATGTAATAAGAATATGACGATAGTTAAGTTATTTTGCTTTAGTCTATTGTTTAATTCAGAATGAAAAAATAGTAAATGCATCATATTAATATTTATCTCTCCTTCTTCTTATCTTATCCTCTCTCTCTCTCTCACTCACACACACACGTATACTTTGCAAGTAAATAATGATAAGCTTGTGTTAATACCTTATTTGATTGTCTTTTTATGAATTGTAATTTATTATTATTATAATCATTATCAGCATCTCTAACAAATTGTAGAACTATCTTGATCACATCTTCTTTAAAACCCGCAGCAGCATCGTCACGTCAAAAAATAGAATAGAATAGAATAGAAATAATCTATATTCAAATAAACTTAATATAAGCACTTTTGAATAGTCAAGTTTTTTTATTCTACCGCTTATTCGGAATGCAGATTCACCACAAGCAAGAAACAAGAAACTTGTGTGTTGCTCTTTTAAATAAATATTGATTTACTTATATTTAATGAACAACAAGGATTAGGCATGCGACAATCAACATAGAAACCGCTACGCATTTAATCTCTGTTCAATCAGATTACATTGTCAGCGCTATGAGTTTTAAGTTTGATATTTTCTACAAAAAGATTATTATCATTTATAAATTCTTCAATTTTATAATAAGCTTTTTTGCAAAGAAAATATTTTTATATATGACACATTTGAATTTTTTTTCTGGCAAATTGAGTACAGACTCTGGGAGTTTGTTGTAAAACCTTACGCAATTTCCATAAAATGAATTACTAACTTTCGTCAAACGGCGCTTAGGTAAAACTAGTTTGTTGACATTACGTAAGGTTTTATTTGTTAAAAAAGTAGGTGATTACACTACTTTTTTAAAACTGTTAATGTTTTATCCTGGCATACATAATATTTTCGTAGATGTATTCAAACTTATAATATTCTACTTTTTTCGTCAAAGTCAATTAAAACAGATATTTTTTATTACAGTAGGTGTTATTTTGAGGAAGTCTACTTCATGACTCAATGGATTTACATGAATGGAAGTTTGTAAACATAAAATTTTTATTAATTTATTTCTTATATTCGTATTCTATATAACATTTTTATACAAAAAAATAACAGGGTGGTACGCGTGTAATTTATCGTTAGTCGTTTTGTAAAAGTGACATGTTTTGACTGGGTAGGGAGGGTATACAGCGTGAAAGCGGGAGTGTCCCGCCCAAACCTAGATGTATGATCACGCTAAGCACCTATACCATTACTGTTGGGAGAAATGCAAAGAGCATGGGATAAATAGGCGAACAGCCGCAGCCTGCGAGAGACGCTATTGCTATCTCAAGTAGCTTTGTTGGTTCCATACTTACGACATTTGCATTTGAATACCGCAAATCATTGAATGTGATTTAGCCTAATTATAATATTTCAGAACAAAGCGAGCAATTAAAGTGGTATTCCGTTGTGTGCAACAAACATAGACAAATTAATTACACAGCGCGCACAGTAAACGGGGATTCCAGGGAGGTCGTCATCGATCGTACTAAATTTCAAGATTAAAGGGACAACGCGATAACGAAGGTAGTCTACTCAAATGAGACCTTCTTGTATATATAACTATTCGCCCTGACTTCGCACGGGTTGGTCAACAAAATCATTTTATAATACGATCATGTAACGACAGGACGATCTATCTATACATGTGAAAAATTGTAAAAAGGCGATTTTAAATATTTAAAACAATAATAGAGTCGGTAACTACTAGTACTAAATAAGGCAAAACTAGAGATATTTATACATTTTTTTCACTTTGTGTATGTTTACATATTTATTATGTAAACATACACAAATAAATATAAATATTTATAGCAAAATTGCGATTGAAATTATTGCTATTATGTTTGGGCGAGAGGTGACGTAAAGTATCTGAATAGAGCCAGAAGAAATACTAAAGAATGCCTATATCGTAATTTTAGTACGGGGACACATTCTCCAAGAATTTACAAAATCAGTGTAGTGGATCCGGTTTTACTTTAATTATAACAAAATCTGCTCTCTAACTGAAGCCGCCAATATTTCACAATGATAGAGAGAGCTCTATCATTATGAAATATTGTGTTTCATATTGCAATGATGTCAATATTTTATGTCTACATGTTATATTTTATTTTAATAATAATATCAGGACAATTCATACAGCGCCATTTAGACCCAAGTAAAGCTAGTTAAAATTTGTTTTATGGGTACTAGATAACTGATATAAATATACAGATTTTTTTTCATAAATATATATATATATATATTATACATAGAAAATACCCAGATCGATATAAACAATCATCATATACTAATGCATACATGCATGAGGCATACAAATATTTGTGCTGAGCAAGAAATCGAACCCGCGACCATCGGAAGTAAGGCGACGTGCAAAACTACTATACCACCAAAACTGTTGTGTGTTCAAAATGATGTTTTTGGAATGTCAAACAAGCGTGATCATCTGGTTGCTTAACCGCGGAATCAGGTGAATTGAGATCTCCACGCAGCATCATTGTGGTAATTCGATGGGTTTGAATATAGTACTTGTTACTGGAACGGGAACACAACTACTATTTTAATAAAATCCAAATACTAGTAAAAATGTGTATTCTTCCCAAAAGAGCTCACAGCTAGAAGTAACAAAACAATATATAATTAGTCAAAAGTGACGTATAAAAAATAGATATAAAAAATAGAATGTTTATAAAAAGAATGGTAGACAAACTGCCAGTAACAGTACTCATAGAGAGTTTTTACAAAGTACGGTAGAATTGTGTTCTAAGAAAAAGAAATAGTTTGCGGATCACACAGAGAATCGAATGCAAACGTAGTTCCATGAATGGAGAGACATTTAAAAGTGCTAACGACTGGTTTTCAGCAGGGCTTCTGTAATCGATGCCGATAATGATGACGTCAACGTAAACGATGATCTCGCGAACTTGTCGCCAGTGGATATTAAAACGAAAAGACGATTTAGTATTACAAGTTTCTACATCATTTAATTGTATAAGTATTTAAAACGTTTTATTATATCTAGGTACTCGCCCCGGCTTCGCACGGGTGTACATGTATTATATATATAAACCTTCCTCTTGAATATCCTTCCTATATCTATGAAAAAAAAACGTTTCAAAATCCGTTGCGTAGTTTTAAAGATTTAAGCATACATAGGAACGAACAGACAGCGACAGAGACTTTGTTTTATACTATGTAATGATAATATAACATTACGACTATTATTTCAAATTGGGAAAGCAGAGATATTGCTGTTATCGTGTCGTGGTGAATGCAATATTTGATATGCCCACGTTTCTATCGGTATATATGGATATAACGGTCGCCATTCGGATTAATTTAGTTTATTATAGTTGTTTCAGGTGTTGCCATCACCGGTGAGGCAATCATAAATTTTAGTCCCACTTGCTGCCCAACTTCATTAAGGAGGACTACTGGCCGTAAGGTGTAGTGTATCGGCGCTACCGTCGCACATTGCCGTCGTCAATATCGTGACCATACAGACTAACAAAATGTATATTAGTTTTATAATATTAATTCATATATATGTTAGTCTACTAGGTTTTTTTTTAATCAAAGTAGGTGTTATTTTGCGGAAGTTAATTTCACTACTCGATGGATTTATATTATTTTGTTTAATTCCGCTACAAATGACATTTGTGAGACTACGAATATTCGGTGTGGAAACCTGACCAGCGCTACTACCTTTTGATCACCACTGGAGAAGGAGTATGGGAAATTCATCGAGTAGTCTACTAGGTATTTTTAATACGGGCCTAGTTGCCTGAAATGAATAAATAAATACAAATTGATGAAAAAAAATAATGTCTATCATATTCGAACCGAGTTTGTAGTCCGCATTGAGGTGTAAGCCACTAAACCACTATACCCTCTCTATGTATATTTATTAAAAATATAACGAAGTAATGAGTCGGCTATGTACAGAGGCTTTGCTAATCAAAAAGGTTCCCGTATAAAGGTCTCATTTTACGTTCGGTCCGAGACGTCTTTCATGTGCCAGCTTGACTCAATCACACTTTGGGAAAAACTAAAAAAGTTTGCTAAGGTAGAGTACACCTCAGGTGGAGGTTGGTTCGAAGTCATTACATATAACATCGCGTTTGAAAGACACAAATCTTGTTTCTCTGTTGTATGTAATGCTTGTTAAATTTGAACACCGTTATGGAAGCGGGGGTAAAATTATATCATTAGGGGATCGAGAGCTTTGGGAGCTACCCTTGATGTGTTCCAAACGAGTTGTTTGATTTCAAAGCAATAATGCCGAGGGGTAGATTATAAAAATTATCTGATGTTTAAATGTATGTGAGCACCAAAACAGATTACGTTTCTTGTTTGAGATAAAACGGATAACACAAGTAAAGTTGTACCTACACGTAATTTATCGATACTGTACTCATATTTGGTTAGTATGTATATAGTATATACATATATATTATACTTTATATCCTATTAATATTATAAATACGAAAGTAACTTTGTCTGTGTGTCTTGCTTTCACGGCAAACTACGTAACCAATTTGTATGAAATTTGGTACAAAGATAGTCTAGGCCCTGAGAAAGGATATAGGCTACTTTTTAATGAAAAAAAAGCGTTGAAAAGGGAAATTAAAGTTTCTATGAAAGTATTGTCATTTTTAAAGGTAGAAGCTTGAAACCTATTACATACATACATAGGTTTTATAAATGATATAAAAGTATATATTTAAAAAAATTATAAACTCATAATTATTACTATTTTGTTGTAATATTTAACTACTGATATAGTTCAACATAATACATAGTGTACAGAGGTTTAGTTATCAAAATTATGTAACGGACAGACAGACTGATTTACACATTTATAATTTTGGTATTGACGATATTAACATGAATATCAGTAGTATTTCAGTGGATTATTTAGTTTAACTCTATAATGTGCAAATACGCAATGTGTGTTCAGATTTCTCTACCGTATTTCTTATTGTATTAGTACAAACAGTATGTTCGGTCAATGACAGTAATCAAGTCGTATTACCAATCAGGACTACATACATCAAAAAAATTCGAGAATAGAAAAAATTACGAAATATATGTATAAAAGGAAATAATAATTTGAATTATCATGGAAAAGTAAATTACATTACATATTTATACGAATAGGGAAGTGAATTCTGAGAATATCTTGAGGTATTTGGATATATTTTACTATATATGACTATACATATATAGTAAGATGTTATATCATTTTGTAACCAATCCACATGTTATATAGTATATTATTTTTATATACCACGTAGGTGACAAACAAGCATACGGCCCATCTGATGGTAGAGTTGCCTACTCTTAAGAAACGTTATATACCCTCCTTGAAAAACCCCATACTATAGTATCTCAAGAAAATATGTTTATATATATTAGTACTAGACAACTAATAGAATTACTTAAATACATTTATTATTATTAATTTTTTTATTAAGTAAATACATAATTAATTTACCATACATAAAAACAGTCATACTCATGAATACAGCTCTACTGAAGATAAGCTCTGTTTAGCTCAGGACTAGATGGCGCTGTGTGAAATGTCCAATGTTATTATTATTATAATTAAATCACAATTCATCAGACACAAATACGTTTTTCTACCAAAAATATAACCAACACAAATTGTCAATCCCACTACATAATGCACCCTGGGAAGGTATGTGACATCTGCGATACAGTATAATTCTATACTAGTTCAGGTGGTATGTTTAAATTACATGTGCAACTTAATTATGTAACACAACCTAAAATGATAAATTATACCTTATGACATTTAGATTTATATAGATATAAATTAACATATCAAATAATAATTATATAAAAAATCGATAATTTTATTAACTTTAAGATTTGTACAATTGATATACCTAAGGAGATTTTGCAAGGGCCATGTTTTTGTATAACGTCATCCCAAAATCTACAAATAAATTTATTATTATTATTAAGACTGCTATAAATATTATTATTATTTAAATATATATATTACTTGATTAAAGTATCTTCCAGTATCATAGACTGTCCTTAGTTACTTTCAAGTCTTAATTTTAATGTATCAGCTAAACTTACCACATTTACTTTTTCTATCTTTATAACATCTGTATCATTAAATTATAGGCAAAACAGCTATATGTGGCTAGTTATATGTGAAATGAATTAAATAGGGTAATAGATTGATTTGTTTTCGAATAGAATATCTTTAGAGAGGGACATGATCAGCAGGCAATTCTTTAATTTATGTGTACCTAATCTTAATTTAACGTTACATCTATATTATTTAAAAATGTTTGTTTTTTTTAGGATTTCAGCATATGTATATGTTTTAGTAGATTGTTAATATTTTTGATACCTACTACCTGCCTCTCGTTTTAGTACTGTAAATTTATTTTCTGCTACGTTTCTGTTCGTGGAAACCTGTAAGTGGTCTTTCTGTTTTAATTTTCTTTATTACTATGTTTGTAAATAGGCTTGGTTTTCTAACTAATGTAAGTAGATAAATAAATCACGATTTCTTTCATAAGTTATAACATAAGTTGATATACAGCTGTATCCAATTACTGCTTGTCAGGAAATTTGAATAGACGTAAATAAGCCATTGCTTTCGCACCCTTTCCTTACCCTTAGCGACGTAATAATCATTTCCTGTCCCTGTATCACCTTTGAAAAGCACTTTGCCAAACAAAATAGGCTATTTACCTACAAATACTAGCTGTGAACGCGACTTCGCCTTTGTGACCGGATAGACTATGAATTGACCTAGGTAAGAAGTAGACTATGTGATGCTGCTACTATATATGTGTGGGTCTGGATATAAATAAGAAAAATGATGCCCCTTTCAGATTATTTTGTACATAACCTAATATATATCCTAATATATTTTTGTTGGGGATGGTGGGATATAACACACTTGAAGTAAGACGGTAGATTGCATAAATGGAATATGTAGTCAAAGTCATGAGAGGTGAAAAATGTAACCAGGCGGTATTAACATCAGTATCCATAAGAGCGCCCAATAATTACGTACAAGCAAGAAGACGAAACTTGTTTGATGTTCCATGGAGAAGAACAGAGCTGGCCAAACAGGCGCCTATTTCTCTGGCATTGAGTCTACTCAACGGTGTAGTTAGTCGCTTTCCAGATCTAGACATATTTACTTGTAATTTGCTGGAGTTTCGTAGGATGGCAGTAGATTATTTAGATAGTATGTTAAATGGAGATTAGGTATTATTATTATTATTGTTTTTTTCTCTTTTGTTACCTTGTGTAATTAGTGTTTATAATTGTGTGTATTTGTATATTATCTTCCTAAGTGGGCATATTGGGAGACTGTAAAGCTCACTCAGTACGATGTAAATAAATAAATAAATAAATAATATCATCCACGCGATAGGAGGATGCCATTTGGTTAGGTTAAAAAGTAACAAATTAGTAGCAATCAAATAAACGATATATAGATAGATAGATATATATATATATATCTATATAGATAGATGTATATCTAAAATATTAAAAGGAACTTATTCCTATGCTCAAATATACAGAAAATAAGGGTTATATATGAAAATATGAGTCTTAACATTAATTTAAAAATAATATTTGTACTGAAAATGTTTTATTTAGGAATTAGATACAATATTACAAAAACATGCGAAAAAACTACATTTTGATAGGTTTAGCACACAGCTTTACATCCGACCGTAGCGGGTTCGATTCCTCGCACGGTGCAAACATTTGTATTTATCAGTATCATTGTTTCTGTCGGTCTGGGTGTTTTCTATGAGTATTAAATATGTGTTTACAAAAAAATATATTTGTTGTACAGTACCCATAACACAAGCTCTGCTTATTTTGGGACTAGAATGCGTTGTACTAATTATCCAGGTTTATTATTTTAATATTAAAATTAAGTAAATATAGGATACTTTTTCCTTAATAGATATGAGAAGTTTATTGTATGATGTATGTATTGCTCGCAAAAAATATTCTAATATTTATATTAACACAATAGTAACGTATATATGTACTTACTTATATTTCTGTTTGTGTTCAAAGAGCCAAGTTGTAATCCAAAAAGAAGCGAGCAAAATGCCAATTTAATATTCACGCTTAGGGACTTGTTCGATCACTCCCCATACAACAACTACCAACAAACACAGTTTTCCAAATAAAACCGTAATAACACGCAAGTTTGCAAGCTATCTGTAAGAAAATAAAGATGATATAAAAAGTAAGTACGGACGTCGTACTAGACTGCGATCCGGATGTAATGCAGATGTTCAACCGAGGTAAATAAAAGAGGCAGGCATTAAAAGCACAAAAGAATGTGGCATACAAAAAAATATCTAGAATAAAGAAGATTATGTTCATAAGCAGCGGGGAGATATAGGAAAACGGAAATAAAGTGAAGATCGGGTTCCAAGGCACACAGATCGACATTATTCCCAAATAACACCCTCTTCACGCTATCTGTCACATCAAAGTCGATCTATGCGAGACACTAATTTGAATACGAACTCTTGTTATTGAAGCTCAAATTAAAACGTCTAGTAAAATACGTATAGGATTGCTATTTAAATATATAAAATTCATGTATTTGAAACGTACAAATTAAATATCATAAAATATTATATGGTATTAACTAGCTACTCGATCCGACTTCGCCCAGGTGTACATGTATTATATATATAAACCTTCCTCCTGAATCACTCTATCTTTAAAAAAAAACCGCTTCAAAATCCGTTGCTTAGTTTTAAAGATTCAAGCATACATAGGGACGGGTTTAGTTTTAAAGATTCATATAGATAGGGACGGACGGACAGAGACAGCGACTATGATTTATACTATGTAATGATAACGTATGATATATTAATTTTTAATTTGACACGCTTATTAAAAAAAATATTACTTAATAATGTCATGACGATAACATATTATTGTTTCATTCAGCAATGAACTATTTTGGTACAAATGAATTCAATAGCAGTCAACAGCCAATAATGTTATACTTACTATTAAGTTGTTTGTATTATTAATATTATCTATCTATATATATATATATATATATATATATAAATAAATTGCTGTTCGTTAGTCTCGCTAAAACTCGTGAACGGCTGAATCGATTTGGCTAATGTTAGTCTTAAAATATTCATGGAAGTCCAGGGAAGATTTAAACGGTGATAAACTATGAAGAAATTGCATAGAAAATGATAGAAACAACAATTTTATTTACCCATACAACTGCTCGTACCTGTCAAATAGGGTTCGTTAGAAATTTATTGCTTCATTACATTTCAAACAACCAATGACATATTCTTTAAATCTGATGCGGAACGGAGTTTGTGGGTTCAGTTAGTTAATAATAAAATGGTATTTACTGATGATACTTTGCGTATTTGCTTTGTAGAAAATTTGATTTATTATTTGTTAAAAATAATCTCTATGGTGTATGTACACATATATATATATGAGCAATGTCAGGTGATATTAATTTTGCAACAGTTTTTCAGTAGTATATTAATAAATGCAGCGGATGTACATATATTTCTATTATATTTATTTTCCTATAATATATGAAATAGAATACAATACCACGTTGGGAAATTAATGTCGCAAATATTATATTTCCGTTCATATTCTGCTCTATTTATATTATAATATTACCAGGTGTATGAAAATATATTTTATGTTGATATGTTCATTTTTATTGGTATGTTTTATTTTTATTTCTATATACAATATTACCTTGTTATACATGATTTCGTATGTTAATGTGATAAATAAAGTACTCGTATATCTTTGTTGTTATACTAATTGGAATAATCAGTACAAGTTATGTCCAAATCGGTTGTATTGTATCTGAAATTTGCACACACACACGCGCATAAATAGAGAAACAGGAAAAAAACAATTAGGCATACATTCTGATAGTCATTATTTTGGATTTATAACTTTGAGAGAGCCCTTGGAATAATATTCTTTTTAATTATTTTTCCTGTACATTAAAGATATTTATTATTATTATATATATATGAATTGCTGTTCGTTAGTCTCGCTAAAACTCGAGAACGGCTGGACCGATTTAGCCAACTTCATACATTACTTGCAATTAAAATTAAAAAAAAAGAAAATAACGACTTAATTTTTTTGGAAATAAATTCTACTAGTTTTCACTTGGTTTCACATATGGTTTCTATATTCATAATAGCATAGATTACATGTTATATAATTTAAAAAAAGAATATTAAAATTATAATTTTTTGAGTAAAGTATTTCCCCTGGTTTTCAAATTAGAATTGAATCTATCTCTTACATCCTGTATAAAAGAAGGTACGATGCAAAAGGTATAACCACAAAAACAGAAAAAGTAAAAAATACGTTGCAAAGATCGAATGTTCCCGAACAAACTCTCTACCTATGTAGCCATCTCATTAGTTCACGGTTCAATCAGCCGGTGTGTCATGAATACAAAATAAACTCATTATTGTAAATACTGTACTTATTACGGGGGGAGTTAAAAATATTGAAGACGCTCTAAGAATTAAAATTCAGCACGCGACGATGTTTGAAAAACTCATCCCTCCTGGAAATGAAGCCGTCACGATAGGTATACTCGTTTTAATACCTCTCGTAGCAGAGTATGGTAATAAGGAAAAAATTAAGTGCATACTCTATTGAGTATCTATACACTATCCAGTAGTTTTTTTTATGCTACTATTTACCGATTTTATCTGGAACCAGCTCTTAACTGCGATATTATATATACATACATTTATATCCGACTAGCTATCCACCCGTGGCTTGGCCCGCTGGTACATAGAATATACAGGTTATCGCTCGTTTAAAGATCCGTGTTCAGCAGTGGGTCCTGATCCTAAATATTCCTCTTGAGTCACTCTATCTATTCTGGCTTTTAAATAAAAATGCATCAAAAGCTGCGTAGTTTTTTAAGATCAAAACATACTATTACATAGAAAATATTTTAACCGGAAATTGAAGCCATTTAAATGGTATTGGCAGATCAGTTGGGATCATACATTATACTCCATTCCAGAATCATCTATACATCTATACATATAAATAAAATTGAAATGTCTGTTTGTAATATCGAAATAACCGTCTTTTACTACTTGCATATGAATATAAATACGGTACATACACCAAAATAACATTTTTTACAATTTTTGTCTGTCTGTCTGTCGGTCTGTTTGTTCCGGCTATTCTCTGAAATGGCTGGACCGAAATTGACGGGACTTTTTTTGGCAGGTAGCTGATGTAATAAGGAGTAACTTAGGCTACTTTTATTTTAGGAAAATAAAGTTACATTCTACGCGGACGAAGTCGCGGGAACAGCTAGTTTTAAATATAATAGATAGCTTATATATGCCTCTTTATACAGTTTGCCTTATTAAGTTGAATTTCATCAACATGAATTCAGTAGTTCAATCGTGAAAAGATAAACACATATTCTGATTGTAGTACGGTTGTTTGTACTTTTCTAACAAGGTATTTAAATATATAGTTGTTAATAGTCAATAACAGTAAAAAATATATAAAACTCACGTCTAGGAAATCAGAATATAGTGATAATAATAAAATTTTTGTACAGTATTAACTCTTTGATCATGACTTATGGCACAGAGACGTGGTCGTCGATGCATTAGTATATGATGATTGTTTATATCGATCTGGGTGTTATCTATGTATAATATGTTTGTATTTACGAAAAAGGAATACCTATATATTTGTATCAGTTATCTAATACCCATAACACAAGCTTTTGCTAGCTTAACTTACGTCTAGATTGCGCTGTGTGAATTGTCCTGCGATTATTATTATTATATTATTAATTCTTCTATGGACTCCCGCGATACAGGTTAGCTAAGTACATTGTTGAATGTATAATCAACTGAATACTATTCGTATGTTTCAAAAATAAATAAATGTTACAACAAAACTCGCATGCACGTTTGTTCTTGTAAGAAAAGGTTAAGGAAAAAGTTCATGTGTTGATTGATGATTGGTAGTTGCTACCTTGTATGTGGGTGAGCTCGAATAAGAAACCAACATGTTTGTCTGTTAATATATTAGGTCAGACAGTAAGTTAATTGTTTAATAGAAGATATGATTTGTGTTACAGTCGTCTGGATAATCTGAATTGTATAGTTATTGTCTATTTTGAAAAGGGAATAAATTAATTTAATAATATGAAATGTATAGTTTAACAGATAGAAAAGTATGAATACAAATATTTATTCAAATATACTTAATATAAGCATTTTTGAATAGTCATATTTTTTTTATTCTACCACTCATTGAGTACGCTGACTCATCACAAGACGAATGTGCAAAAACAATTTTTTTGCGGACTACTCTAAAGAATATATGATAATAATCTCTAGCCTTATAGTAGCAAAAAATAAGCTAATATTATAGAGAGAAAGGAGATTTCGTTATTAGGAAAGTAATCTCCGGAAGTCTAGGTACAGTGGAGACTAATTTGAAAATTTCTTCACTGTTTAAAAAGTCCTGTACTTAAAATTATGATAATTTATACAAAACACATTGATATCAGCATGAACTCAAAGCGGCAGCAGATCATAATAAAATTAATTTTGTTATGATCTGCTGCCGCTTTTTTTGATATGATTTATATCTTGTTAAAATCTTTTATAAGAGGAAAGTTGTGATTGTGTGTATTGCTCTGGGTATTTTCTATGTATATTATATAAACATTTACAAAAAAAGTATCTAAGTATATCTTCAGTTGTTTAGAACCCACAATACAAGCTCTGATCGTTTTTATTCACACATTTCAACTTAATAATGCAAAGTTCCAACAATTATTCAAAAAAGCTACACGCAATTTTCAGGCTTATTCCTCTTATGATGAGACAGCTTTCCGAATGAGCGATAGATTAAAAAAAGATAACGGCGACTATTAAAAAGTCCTTAAATTTATGTTTATATGAATTTTAATAGATGATGTCTATTCTACATGTTTTGTTTTTAGCTTAGGACTAGTATGCGCTGTGTTAATTGTTGGTATTAAATTATATGATTCATTACAATACAACCTTATAATAGCTAAATTCATTTATAGCGCATGGATGTCATCCATAAAAATGTGAATATTCAAGTAGACAAAGATCAAATATATAACAAAATTAAATGGCCAATAACCATGTAAACGTAGTCATATACGTAGTTTGCAGTGATTGGCACAAGCCCCGCAATAGCTGGGCGTTTAGTCTGTTTTGTTACGTTTTATCGTACTGGACACGATTTATTTACACTGGTTGTAAGGTTAAACGGAATTGTATGCTAGTTACACTCAGAGCAACAAAATAGTCGTGAGGGAAGAAAGAGGCATGAGTGCTGCCATCAATAAATGTGCATTTGAATAGTGTTGCCATATATCTATTATTTCGTTAAGTTTAAGACGGAAATAGACAGGATAGACGTTTTTATAGAATAGGGGGCCAATGAACTTGCGAATCACCTGATGGTAAGTGATTATCGCCGCCCATGAGAATACGCAATACCAGGAGAATTGCAAGTGCATTTAAGAAGGAATAAGCTCTTTTCTTGAAGGTTTCGATATCATATTGGTTTGGAAATAGTATTGCTGGAAGTTGGTTGGTGGTTGTGCATGGCAAAAAGTTTAAGGTTTCCATTTCTGCCTGGTAGTATGATGGTAAAAGCAGGTGGTATTAATCCGAACAATTTCTTAGAAGAGTCTCCGTGATAACTGCAGTAGAAAATACACGGGTACTATACTTTGTCTTACTACTGTAATGACTTACGGTGCAGAAACATGGACACCAACTGTAGGCCTACTTCATAAAATAAAAGTCGCACAGCAGGCGATGGAGAGAGCTATGCTCGGAGATCCTCTAAGGGACATGATCCGAAACGAGGAAATTCGACGGAGAACCAAAGTGGACGACATAGCTCTCAAAGTATGTCAGCTGAAGTGGCAGTAGGCTGGACATATCAGCAGAGTCAGCGATGATAGATGGGGAAGAAAGGTTATGGAGTGGAGGCCGCGTATGGGTCGACGGAGTGTCGGGTGCCTTCCTGCAAGATGGTCCGACGAAATTATAAAGGTGGCCGGGAGTGGATGGATGCAGAAGGCGAAAGAGCGCACATGGTGGAAGTCTTTGGGAAAGGCCTATGTCTAACAGTGGGCAGACACAGGCTGATGGTGATGATACTTTGTCTTGCCGCAAAGCCAATGGGTTGTGTCGGAACAAAATAATTAATAAATTATGTTTAATATTTATCACTGTCAGAGATACTTATTACATCCGTTAAAATACATATTATTGTATTTTGCACCATACAAATATTCAGAAAGATATGTATATTTTTGGTCGCGAAATAATGGTTTGAAAAAACAGTTAGAAGATAATAAAATTTATTTCTATTGTAAACAATTTTGGTGTTACACATTGTATACATCATTCTCCCGCTTGACTTTTTCGTTGCTCTGTGTTTGTTATTTTTTTTCATATAAAATTGTATACTTTGCGGATGCCTGATGGCATTCTCTACCAGTCAACCGTCGCGTTGATCAGAGATAAAAAGGTTGTTGGTACTTACCATCATGAGAATCGTAGATGTAGATAACGTTCTTCCAGCCGTAATAGGTGATGGTGTCAATGACCGCACGGTGGTAGTCGGGTCTCACGCTGACAGCATAATCAACTAATCCAGATGACGGAGGGATCACCTGAAAAGTAGGTTTTCTTTTAACATATTTGTAATCAAAAACCAAAATTATTAAGTAAATATTAAAATTGAAATCAGTAGTTGTTTATACTGTTCAATAACAATACAAGAAGTATATTATTATTATAGATGTATTTTTAATACATTTTCAGTGTAAATAATATATAACGTAATGTTGCTGTCAATTTAAATAAAGTTTTCAATTATTT
The DNA here is from genome assembly GCF_030625045.1 of Achroia grisella. Taxonomy (NCBI): domain Eukaryota; kingdom Metazoa; phylum Arthropoda; class Insecta; order Lepidoptera; family Pyralidae; genus Achroia; species Achroia grisella. Next base: position 176,084 of record NW_026712589.1, read on the forward strand.
GAAAAAAACATTAAAAAGAATATTTGTTCCATCTTGAATGTTTTTCTTTAATCTGATATGATTTAAAATATATAAATATATATTTAAATACATTTACATCGTAAATACATAAAAAATAATCAGGCCAATACAAACAATAGTACTCATAAATACAAATGGTAATTTAGAAGATTTTTTATTGTAATGTACATTAATAAGGATTAGGTATGCGATAATCAACATAAAAACCGTTACGTACTGGAATCTATATGTAATTAAATAATGGTATTCATTCTGTATGGTGTTCAGTCATGATTTCGTTCTAATTACTTCTGAATATAGTGAAACACCGACGAAAATTAATATATTCTGTACATGTAGCAGGGAGTTACAACAACAGAGAATTACTACTAGGGATGATCTACATCAATGTCTCGATACTTATAAATCGATCGATATTATATCGACAAATATTCAATGAGAAACAGATATAAGAACAGATAAGCTAGTCCTCTTGGCTTCTAAAATTGTCAGTGAATTTGTATTTCGAATAACTGTTTTTACATAATCTGGTATCGAATCTGATACCATGTCATTTTGAGTTTGAATGACCCTTATATAGGCCAAAAAGTATTGAGTTCTATCTGTAATCAAGTCATTTTATTTCTTTTAGGTTAGAAGGAACCAGATTTAACAAAAAACGCTAAATCCTATTTTATATGACCTTCTACTTTGTTGATATTATCGACGAGTTGATGTCGTTGTTTTCTGATAAATCCTATTTTATATTACCTTTTATTTTTTTTATATTATAGAAGAATAGATATCGTTGGTTTCTGAAAAATATCGATGTATATTGAACATCCCTAGTACTAAACCGTTACAGCACCTATGATACAACTTAATATCTACGAGTAGACAAACAATAGTTTGTACGTGGACCACAAGTGGTATATTATAATACGTAGAATAATATACCACAAACCTTGTGGTAATACTTATCCGCTTATAAGCTATCGGGAATATCGTAAGTAATTGAAACTGTATGGTAAACTAGTGAACTTAATAATAATATTTAGTGGTAACTAATAATTTTATATATGGAATAACGTGTGGAAATTAACTTTATTTTTCAAATATAAAAGTAGCCTAGGTTATTCCTTATTACATCATGATGGTCGCGGGTTCGATTCCTCGCAAGGCAGTAATATTTGTATTCATGAATATGATGGTTGTGTCGATGTGGGTGTTTCCTATGTATATTAAGTATGTATTTACAAAAAAATATATTTAAGTATTCATATCAGTTGTCTAGTACCTATAACACAAGTTCTGCTTATCGTGAGACTAGACGGCTCTGTGTTAATTGTCCAGGGTTATTATTATTATTATTTTTCTTCTCTCTATCGTCTCACAAAAGCTGAGAGACTTTTCTTGTTTTTTTTTCACACTTACGGGCCGATACCAAGTAAGTGCAGTGTATGTGTGTGTGTGTGTGTGTGTGTGCGAGCGTTTTTATTATCCTACTAATTTTTGCTCGCGGCTTCGCTCGCTTAATTTATCCCTTTAAGGGTGGAATTTATCAAAATCCTTTCCTAGGGGATGCCTATGTCATAGTAGCTTTATGCGTGCAAAGTCTCACCCAGATCGGGTTAAAATTGACAAAGTTTCATACAAACTTACAACCCCTATTTTATCCCTTTGGGGGTAGAATTAATCAAAATCCTTTCTTAGCGGATGCCTACGTCATAAGATATACCCGCATGCCAAATTTCAGCTTGATCCGTCCAGTGGTTTGGGCTGTGCGTTGATAGATCACTACGTCAGTCACCTTTGAATTATATATATTTAGATTATAGTTAAGATGTAAGCAGTAGATTTTGTAAATGTCATCTGAGTGAGTACTTCAGTCTCACCTATTTCATTCGCCAATCACATTGCTTTGAAAGCTGCGTTTCAGTAAAACCGTTTCGCCTTTGATTTGTAAAATTCACTCACACAAAATTGTAAATAGAAAATTGCATCTACCATGTAATAAGTTTAAAAAAATATTTATTCATTTAATAGAACTTGTGACGTTAATAGAAATTAAAGAAGAAGAAAGAAGAATATTTTATTCAGTGCTTTTCAACAATGTTACAATATGTATTTTTTTTGTAAATCCATACATAATATACATAGAAAATACCCAGACCGACAAAAAAAAAAATTATGAATACAAACGTTTGCACCGTGCGAGAAATCGAACCCACGACCATCAGAAGTAAAGCGGTGTGCTAAACCGCTAGACCACTGAATCTTTCAATATAAAGATACATATAATATAAACTAACAGTTAATTGATAATACGGACTATAAACTACAAACCTTTTCAGGAAACCACGGAGTGACAAATGGCATTTGGAAGGTGTTGGTGTACGAATGTAAGGTATCAAAGGAGTCCGGAGACACTGCACTCATCATGGCGATCACTCCACGACTGAACTGGTTGCATACTGAAACAAAAATGTATCATTAGTATTTTTTTATACTACATTGGTCGCAAACAGGCATGTGGCCCATATGGGCTGTCAACGGTTATGTATAAACCCTTGAAACACCAGGAGAGTCGTGTTCGCGTTGCCGACCCTTAAGAAACATTAATATTCCCTTTTTGAATCATGTTGTTATTCCACAACATATTTTTTTTTAATAAATTAAATATTTTCTTGTTACAGAAAAAGTCTATTTACTTTCTTTTAAGTATAATTATAACACAAAATATGGTACAATTTACAGCATTTTTTTTCTTAAAAAAACTAAGTAAATATATATATACATATATATTATTATTATTTTAATAAAAATAACTAGTGTATGTATTATCTTTCTTAATAATTACTGAAATATAATGTAAGAACATCTCCCTTTTGTTCTATTTTGTTTTCTTTCTCTTCTTAATAGATAATTATAAAATTAGAAGTTGTTATATTTTCGTTCTAAATAATTAGGAAACCGTTCCATATGTTAAAAAATACTAAATCTAATTTAAAAGTAAAGAGTACAGAATAATCAGATCAGTTTCCTTGTATCAGCAGACATTAGTTTTTCATTATTTATTTTCCCTTTTAAGGAAAATATGAGGTCGTATTATATTTATTTAATGGTAATCCACATATCAATAAATGTTTTTACACTGCGCAAAAATTAATAATGCGACCAAAAAGTAGATGAAACGGTATGGTTACTAATAATAATACCTTTCATCTGTCTTTTGTGCCACATTTCCAGCGGTAATCAAAAAAGACGAGGCTATCAAGAAAATGCACTGTAGTGTAAAATTTTAAAGTCTCTTCCAGATTTGCGGTACAAACATACGCCAGCAGAATTTTAATATGTACTGATAAAGAACCGTAATTATATTACCTTTTGGGTTCAGTACCAAAACCGCTAAAAACCTTAAGCGTTTTAAGAAAATTTCTGAAATAAAACATTTCAGAAATTATTGCAAAACGTAAAAATGGTTGTTTATTAATGCTATAATTTTGTAGTTTACAATAGTTTTATGAACTATTAGCTTTAATAGAGATAAAAAAAATTTAAAAATCATATTCTTTGCGAAAGTTTTCGAAGCGCGAGCTTGTTTCAAAATAGTTCTACTAACTAAGTGGAGTATCTCATTCCGTTGTTTTTATCTAAATATATATCGTTTCCCTACTCGCAAAGTTTCTGAAGAATAAAGTTTAAAACGATTCCATTCATTAAAATATTTATAGGTACACTTTTAGAAAAAAAAAAAATAAACGCGTTGGGGTTTTTGAGCAGTTACTTATCTAAATATCGTTACCCTATTTACAAAGTTTCTGAAGGAAAAAGTCTAAAACAATTCCATTCATTAAAACATTTATAGGTAATGTTACGAAAAAAAAATAAAACAAAACGCGGTAGTGTTTTAAAAAAATTACTAAATAAGTTACGCAGTTCAATTACTATGTATATTATATATGTACGATATTAAAAAAAAATATTTAAGTATTTATTACAGCTATCTAGTACCTATAACAAAAGCTCTGTTCAGCTTTAGATTAGTTGACGTGGTTTGTCCAGTGTAATTATTATTATTATGGTAAAAACTTTAATGATATTAATATTTATTTAGCGAACTCCTTGATAAGTTTTTATACTGTTTATAAATTTTCTAATAGTATGCTTTGACATATTCTTTTATAATATTATTCTTTATTGTTGTATATCTATTATATATCGCTGTCATATTAGTCGCATTTTATTATATCTCCGTATTTTCCTTATTAAAACCCTCAGCACCTCTTACTCATCAGACACATTAGATATCACCGCTTTATTTATTTTATATTTTGTAGATGTAATTTGATAATGGATTCTAATTGAAATCATTTGTCCGGAACCCTCAGTGTAAGAATCGGGCTCGCAATTTTCCGGTTTTATTTATACATTGTCATGTTGTTTATTCGTAGCTAGGAAATTCGTTTATCTTTTGTATCTACATTATTACCAACTATAATGTTGTTTTGTATTATTACACCCAAGTACGCGGCATACTAATGTAGCGACACTAGACTCAGGGTTCCCAAGTATTCCGTTTTAATCGGGACGTCCCGATATCAGAATACAGTGTCCCTTGTCCCAACTAAGGGATTGGCGGGATGCCAATTGTTCCAATTTTCAAATGAGAATGTAACCTAGTCTCACATTCAGCCGCCAAGCAAGTTGGTAAGTTGGTTTGTAAGTTGTATTTTGATTGTAAAGTAATAAAATTTTTGGATGTTACTTATACTTAGTCATCTGGAAAAAATTAAAATTAGAATGTAAAAATTTGACGTTTACATATAAGCCGCTAAAATGTCCTACATGAATAAATGATTTTTGAATTTGAATTTGAATTTGGAATGGCAGCCCATAAGAAGTATCATGAGTATCAAACAATAACATAATATCCGTAGAATATACAATTGAACTTGCATTCATTTGTATATTCTATTCGTATTTAAACGAAAGTAACAGCATAGAATCAGGTATTTAGTCCTATTATTTCCTATTCCAATTGAATTAAAAAAAATGTTACCTGGAAGTGCTGAGTAGCTAGAACCTAACCTAATTCAAGTAGCATAAATTTCCAGCCAGTAATGTTAGAAAATATTAAAAAAGTTTTTCTTCAATACCAATTATTTTACACTATCATAATTTTTTCGGTATTTTATATAGATCGTCGTTTTTTAATTCATTAAAAAATACGGACATCTTTTTATTTGGGATGTGCTGTGTGATCAGCCGTCATATCTAAACTTGCTCTCCTTTTATACATATCACAATAAGTCGGACTGTTTATCTACCTTTTTTTTAAATTTTCAATTAATAAAAAAAATTAATAAGGGCACAACAGGTGTTTAAAAGTCCCGAAAAATTCTTAATTGTTGTTGGCCAACCTAATCTAACTTGAATATTCACTGCTGTACACTCCCCCGATACAGACAATAAACTGTTATTAGAGGAACGTTTATGATTTATACGAGGTGCTTCCAAACTATCACAGATTACTAATATACTCCGTGATCTAGCGGTTAAGGACACCGCCTAACTTATAATGGTCGCCAGTTCGGTTCAAAAATCGATAATGTAAATTAAAATATCTTTACTTCTATAGGTCCATTACAGACTCTCATGACATGTTAAATCGGACAGTTTGGAGTGCTTTTGTGGTAAAAAGAACTGAGGAGAAACTTACTTCGTATTATTTATAAAATATCAGATTCGTTTTTAAATTCGTTCTAGCACAGTGTAAACATTACATTGAAAAAACAGTTTGGTTAACAAAATTTACGAAAGTTGTTTTTATAGAGTTTTTTATCCTAGTAAATATTTTATTTTTTCGCATTTGATAATCCCTCAATTTCCTTCCATTCATTCCTGTTCGCAGTCATGTCTTCATTTACTTTTCCTTACTTGTTATATCATTTTTTATACAGTCGATCTACCTCTTTCTCAGCCTTTCCTCTGCCCTTATAATTATCCTCATTCATATATAATACTTTCTTTAAAATATTTTCTTTATTTCTACATGCTACATGTCTTTATAAAAACGTGGCAATAAAATAAACAAACCTAAGGTTTTCTAAAATACTCCAACACATTGTAGCGCATTTCAAATAGCAATATTGCAGAAATAAGAACAAAAATACAAACGCAATCGAATGGAAATTAAATAGGAAAAATGTCAAACGATCAACCATATTTTAGCGTTGCAGAAATTTAAATAAGAAAATCTGTACTAGGTAAACTCAAAAGTGAAAAAGTTTATTTGAACAGAACTTGTACACATATATAATATTTATGACTGTTTTTATATTATTTTTCAATTACAGTTCAGTTTATTTGGCATATTTCAGTTGACTAGTTTCGTATATATATATATATATATATATATATATAAACACCTCTTTGGGCACTTTGTTGATCACGCCACAACCTACACACTTGCTGATTCCACCTTTTGCACTGAATAACTTGACTCCTATCGCGTATATCTCAGGCGGTATGGCAACGTCGCATTCTATTTTGCGATGTGGCCATATATATTCGTCGATAGTACGATATACTCGACACATTTTTTACTAATAATTCGTGCATGACTGGCTCCGAACGGCTAAATTTTTGGTATACACAAAGACTTTTTGGCTCTGAATATATTTCAAAAATCAATTAATTATGTTGATCACTTTATATACTCGTCCTTACTGCGATACTTATTTTCATCCGAATATATATAGATACCGTAACGGTCTATCAATTATGAATTTATTAATTTACTAATGTAGATATTTTATATTCGCAATGCTCCATACATAGTAACTCCACCGTTGCAGGGGGGAGCACCGTACACCGCACCCCGCGCACACAAACAAATTAGATATTTTTTGAATACACAAAGACTATTTGGCTCCGTATATATATTTCAAAAATCAATTAATTGTGTTGATCACTTTATATACTGGTCCTTACTGCGATACTTATTTTAATCCGAATATATATAGATACCGTAACGGTCTATCAATTATGAATTTATTAATTTACTAATCTAGATATTTTATATTCGCAATGCTCCATACATGCAAGCTCCAGCAACGGTGGAGGCAGGGGGAGCACCGTACACCGCACCCCGCGCACACAAACAAATTAGAATAAATTAAATTCATAAGATTATTTATGTATTTCGACTGCCTCGGTGGTCACACCGCTTTACATCCGATGGTCGCGGGTTCGATTTCTCGCACGGTGCAAACATATGTACTCATCGGTCATCGATTGATTTCATCGGTCTGGGTGTTTTATATGTATATTATATATGTATTTACAAGATAAAAATATCTATTTATATCAGTTCAGTATCAGTCTGTGTTAATTGTCCAGCGCTATTTATTATATTTTTATAAACGGTTATCTTTTTCCATCGCACCGCTCGCTATCGTCAGTGAATTCATAGAAATGTCACTCTAAAAACAAAAATAGTTTTGTATTTCAAATACTAAATGCAAAATAGGTATTTTCAAAATACTAAAATAAAGTACCTTTTGAATTTTTGTCCAAACCTCAGATATTTTATTTATTTTACATAGGTATATCAATCATTACATAGTGTAGTATAAAACAAAGTCGATGTCGCATCTAACAGTACATAAATAAAGAAAGAAGACTTTTTGGCTCTGATACCGTAACGGTCTATCAATTATGAATTTATTATACCTAATCTAGATATTTTATATTCGCAATGCTACATACATTGTAATATCCGCCTCCATTCATTGTAACGGTGGAGGGACTAAATAGTTGAATAAAACTGAATAAGCAGTTGCTCCACTCTATAGGTATGCGTCGTCGTCGTATGCTGTTCATTTTTTCACTCGTTTTGGCGCCAAGAGAGGGTCACATAGTCGTGGTCAAGTTAAGAACTTATAATTTAATTTTGATGACAATAGATACAAGTAAAAAGTAGGTATTATATTAATGTACGTAAGTACTTAAAAATATTTATTCTTTATTGTACATTTGAAAAACTTAACACTTAAGGACTTGTACATATACACGTACATACTGCCATTTTCTCTTAAAGACATCCAGAGAAGCACTATTTATCAAATACGCGGGGTGCACCGACCTTTGACCTTATAACAGCTGATTCGCGCGTAACGAATTACATTGCTACTTACATTACTATTTTATAGTGGATATTTCACTATAAAATATTATTATTTCTTTAGATTATGACATAATAGCATAGTTTACATGATTTTAAGGGAAACATACGATAAAAAAAATTCCCGTAAAATGTAAAAGATAAAAAATGGTTATTGTTGGTTATCCTTGAGAGATAGACATATACCATCACGGACTTTTTTCTTGACCTTATTTTGATACATCTCAAAGCACTAGACAATACGCATTTTCATTAAACAGTATTGTATTTTTTTTATTTATTTAACTTTAATGCACCAAAAAATTTGTACATGTGGCGGACTTAATATCTTGCCGCGTTATTTACCAGGCAACCATGAGTGGTGCAGCGAAAGATTATTGGCGGTGCACTAATATAAATAAGAAATGTCAAAAAAAGATATATAAATACAAAGCAAAATATACATTTCTATAAAAAAATAACAATATACATACATAAATATATAACCCATAAATGTATAAATAAATACATAATGACCCGATAATCAAATTATAAGTACAGTCTCAAATTGAAAGTAAGAAAAACAGAAAATATAGAGAGAACTATAGGGATATAACAGAAAGATGTTAAAAAAGGAGAAGGACAGTAAAAACGTTACAAATTTAAATAATATTCCCGCAATTTCTGTTTAAATGAATTTATTACATTATTATATATATTAGGCATACGACTAGCCTTATGACTGTTACTTTTTTTTTAATCTATACATCTATACATGTAAATAAAATTGGAGTGTCTGTTTGTAATATTGAAATAACCGTTTTTACTACTTGCATATGAATATAAATCCGGTACATACACCAAAATAACATATTTTACAAGTTTTGTCTGTCTGTCTGTCTGTTTGTTCCGGCTAATCTCTGAAATAGCTGGACCGATTTTGACGGGACTTTTTTTGGCAAGTAGCTGATGTAATAAGGAGTAACTTACGCTACTGTTATTTTAGAAAAATAAAATAAAATTTCACGCGGACGAAGTCGCTGGGGCCAGCTTGTCTATAGATATACCGAGATTTAATATTTAAGTTGCTATTATGTTGTTGACAAAATTTTACTGTAATGTTACTATTACGTTATCCTACACAATTTGTATTATTTTGGATGAATAAATAAATAAATAAATAATAATCTATACATCTATACATACAAATAAAATTGCAGTGTCTGTTTGTAATATTGAAATAACCGTTTTTTACTACATGCATATGAATATATATAAGGTACATATACCAAAATAACAATTTTTATAATTTTAGTCTGTCTGTCTGTCGGTCTGTTTGTTCCGGCTAATCTCTGAAATGGCTGGACCGATTTTGACGGTACTTCTTTTTGGCAGGTAGCTGATTTATAAGGAGTAACTTAGGTTACTTTTATTTTAGAAAAATAAAGTTTAATTCCACGCGGACGAAGTCGCGGGAACAGCTTGTTTTTAATAAAAACATCTTTTTTGTGGTACTTGAGAATGTTGAAGCCTGTTGTTTGTAATATTGAAATAACCGTTTTTTACTACTTGCATATGAATATAAATACGGTACATAATACACCAAAATAACATATTTTACAATTTTTGTCCGTCTGTCTGTTTGTTCCGGCTAATCTCTGAAATGGCTGGACCGATTTTGACGGGACTTTTTTTAGCAGGTAGCTGATGTAATAAGGCTACTACCTAGTAACTTAGGCTACTTTTATTTTAGAAAAATAAAGTTAAAAACCACGTGGACGAAGTCGCGGGAAGAGCTACTGTATAATATATTAGAGATACCTATGTGTTTTTTTATTGATGACTAGCTGTACACGGGATTTCGTCCGTGTGGAATTTAACTTTATTTTTCTAAAATATAAGAAGTTAAATTCCACGCGGTACAGCTAGTTGTCGGTAGTCTAGCGATTTAGCTAGCACACTGCTTTGATTCCTGCTTGGTGGTCGAGGGTTCGATTCCTCGCACGCTGCAAACATTTGTATTCATGAGTATGATTGTTTGTAACGGTCTGGGTGTTTTCTATGTATAGATAATATATATGTATTTACGAAAAAAATCTTTGTATTTATATCAGTTGTCTAGTACCCATAACATAATCTTCAGCTAGCTTAACTTGGGTCTAGATGAAGCTGTGTGAATTGTCCTGAGATTACTATTATTATTAATTGGTACACAGGTAAACTACTAACTAGGCCATATTGGTGTTGTTTGTTATGGTGAAAAAACTAGTATATATATAAGTTACACGTACAATTTCAAAGACTTATTTCTTCAAAACTACTGGCTATTCTGAAATAAAACTTTAGGGTTTGTATATGTAATGTTTGCATATAAAATATGATTAAAGGTTACCAGTACCAGTATTTACACTTTTACTGAACAAACAGAGTTGTTTAATAGTGAAAATATTGTGTGGAAGACATCAATTACTTTCAGTACAAGTATAGCTTTTCTCTTTTCCTAATTATTATTATTATTAAGTTTAAAGTGGTTGAATTTTACGTAAGGGGTTTTTATACATTATTTCTAATGTACCATTTATTTTAAGTTTTTTAAACTCTATTCATCGAGACCTATCTAATGAGTCCAAACACGATATTTCTGCTGTAAGTTTTCGAAGAGTATGTTCATCATCTGATAATACTGGTGCCAGCATGAAGTCAAGGTTAACAGATAACTAATTACTTTTATTTCGTCAAAATCTTTAGATTACGTATAATAAATTCATAATATCGCTACCTATTCAAATCAAAACAAGTATTAGGTACTTCATGTACTAGTATATAAATTCATCAACACACAAGTAAATGATTTTTAAATATATTCAGAGCCAAAAAATCTTTGTGCATTTAAAAAAAATTGCCGATACGGATTCACTATTGCAGGAAATTGTTGAAAAAATATATATCGCGTATAGGTATCTACTACTATCGACGAATACATTTGGCAACAACGCGCAACATATGCGATGTTGCCGTTCCGGCCGAGACCATGCCGGAACGGCAACATCGCATATTAGAATACAAAGATAGTGATAGAAAGAGAGAGACAGTGGAATCAGCAATATCTACGGATCGTGGCTGGATCAACTAAGTGTGCAAGTTTATATAAATGTATATATATATATATACATTTGTCTTTAATTCAAAGGAAATATAAATAATGAACGCATCACATTTAAAACAGTATAAATAGTTAATAATTTAATAATAAGTTAATAGTTTAATAAGTACGTACGTAATATTATCACATGGTAACAGCACGTATTATGGCAAAAATAAACATCGGCTGATTTGAAAAGATTTATTATAGTAATAATAGTAATCTCAGGACAATTCACACAGCTTCATCTAGACCCAAGTTAAGCTAGCTGAAGATTATGTTATGGGTACTAGACAACTGATATAAATACAAAGATTTTTTTTCGTAAATACATATATATTATCTATACATAGAAAACACCCAGACCGTTACAAACAATCATACTCATGAATACAAATGTTTGCAGCGTGCGAGGAATCGAACCCTCGACCACCAAGCAGGAATCAAAGCAGTGTGCTAGCTAAATCGCTAGACTACCGACAACTAGCTGTACCGCGTGGAATTTAACTTCTTATATTTTAGAAAAATAAAGTTAAATTCCACACGGACGAAATCCCGTGTACAGCTAGTCATCAATAAAAAAACACATAGGTATCTCTAATATATTATACAGTAGCTGTTCCCGCGACTTCGTCCACGTGGTTTTTAACTTTATTTTTCTAAAATAAAAGTAGCCTAAGTTACTAGGTAGTAGCCTTATTACATCAGCTACCTGCCAAAAAAAGTCCCGTCAAAATCGGTCCAGCCATTTCAGAGATTAGCCGGAACAAACAGACAGACGGACAAAAATTGTAAAATATGTTATTTTGGTGTATTATGTACCGTATTTATATTCATATGCAAGTAGTAAAAAACGGTTATTGCAATATTACAAACAACAGGCTTCAACATTCTCAAGTACCACAAAAAAGATGTTTTTATTAAAAACAAGCTGTTCCCGCGACTTCGTCCGCGTGGAATTAAACTTTATTTTTCTAAAATAAAAGTAACCTGCCAAAAAGAAGTACCGTCAAAATCGGTCCAGCCATTTCAGAAATTAGCCGGAACAAACAGACCGACAGACAGACAGACTAAAATTATAAAAATTGTTATTTTGGTATATGTACCTTATATATATTCATATGCATGTAGTAAAAAACGGTTATTTCAATATTACAAACAGACACTCCAATTTTATTTGTATGTATAGATGTATAGATTATTATTTATTTATTTATTTATTCATCCAAAATAATACAAATTGTGTAGGATAACGTAATAGTAACATTACAGTAAAATTTTGTCAACAACATAATAGCAACTTAAATATTAAATCTCGGTATATCTATAGACAAGTTGGCCCCAGCGACTTCGTCCGCGTGAAATTTTATTTTATTTTTCTAAAATAACAGTAGCGTAAGTTACTCCTTATTACATCAGCTACTTGCCAAAAAAAGTCCCGTCAAAATCGGTCCAGCTATTTCAGAGATTAGCCGGAACAAACAGACAGACAGACAGACAAAACTTGTAAAATATGTTATTTTGGTGTATGTACCGGATTTATATTCATATGCAAGTAGTAAAAAACGGTTATTTCAATATTACAAACAGACACTCCAATTTTATTTACATGTATAGATGTATAGATTAAAAAAAAAGTAACAGTCATAAGGCTAGTCGTATGCCTAATATATATAATAATGTAATAAATTCATTTAAACAGAAATTGCGGCAACATTATTTAAATTTGTAACTTTTTTACTGTCCTTCTCCATTTTTCACAACTTTCTGTTATATCCCTATAGTTCTCTCTATATTTTCTGTTTTTCTTACTTTCAATTTGAGACTGTACTTATAATTTGATTATCAGATCATTATGTATTTATTAGATATTAACTATTATATTATGCATAAAAAATATTTGTAATAATAAAGAAAATACATTTAAAATGTTTTACTTGTTGTGTTAGTTATTTATAAGATCTTACTATAATTGTTAGCTGCTTTACAATTTAGAAAGTACAATAGGTAATGTAAATTAAAATTAATTGAATACTTAACAACGTGTTGTTCGATTAAATTCATTTAATTATTAAAATAGTTAATTTAAAATTAGAATAAAGACAAAAAAAAATAACAAAAAAAAATCGGTGGCGGGAATCGAACCTTGAGCGTCCGTTTGGTAAGTTGATTTGAAATTCAAAGGCTTATTTCTTCGAAATTACTGGTCATTTTGAAATAATACTTAGGGTTCGCATACCCTTATCGGATACTACTACTACACGGAGTTTCGTCAAAATAAAATATCTAGGTTAGGTATAATAAATTCATAATTAATAGACCGTTACGGTATCTGTATATATTCGGATCAAAACAAGTACTATGAAATAAGAACGAGTATATAAATTGATTAACACAAGTAATTGATTTTTGAAATATATTCAGAGCCAAAAAGTCTTGTTTCTTTATTTATGTACTTGTTAGATGCGACAGCGACTTTGTTTTATACTATACTATGTAATGATTGATATACCTAAAATAAATAAAATATCTGAGGTTTGGACAAAAACTCAAAGGGTTATTTTGAAAAAGTATTTTGAAAATACCTATTTTGCTTTTAGTGTTATAGTACTTTAACTGATATGTTTTAAGTAACAATGTTTAATTGTAATTAATACTACTGCACCAACACTCCGATCGTGCAAAAAAATTTGCTGTTTCATTATTTTTTAGTTCAATTAGTGGTCTACCTAAGTCCTGGGCTAAGGGGGGGAGAGTCATGACGCCCCCATGACTCCCATGACCTCCAAGACCCCCCTGGATCCGCCGTTGCGTCTTCTCTTTATTCGCTCAGTAACGTTGTTACAAAAGAAAAGATTCCCGTCCAAAAAAATAATAAGTATTGAGGTTTGATCTGGAGTCACGTTACTCCAGACTGATTTCTATGAATATTTAGATTAGATAGACTATTATTCTTGAAATACTAGCTAGACATTATTAAGTTACTGTAGCCATAATGTAGTAGCCCAAACGTGCCAATGAGGAAGCCCTTGGCAAATGCTGCACCCTGATTGGCCCGTTTGAATTGGATCAAGAACTGCTCGTATGCCAAAAAGGTGGATTTGTATAAAATCGTGTATAAATCGCGTAATTATTATTATTACTCGTCGTGACAGTTGTGGCTCAAAACGGATCAACATTTATATATGGTCATCTGGCATTAGATCAACAAAAGGCCTCCGGATCAACAAGTGAAAAAGGATCAACAAAAAACTACCTATACGGCACGTCTGAGCCACAAAGTGCCCAAGGGGATATTTATATATATATATATATATATATATGAGACCAGTTTCTTGCCATTTTTTTATGGAAAATAATGAAATGGTGCATTTGCCTGCACTAACGGTATACGCTGGAGGGGCACCAGTGGAGGATGATAAATGAGCATGAGATCAGTTAGCCCATCGTGGTAAATTCAACAGGAATTTCACTAGCAATAGGATTATTAATCCACATTACTAATAATCCCCTTCTCTGACTTCTTGGCATTCCATGTATTAAACGTGCGGGAGACAGGTTCATTGTATGGCAGAGAAGGAAACTGCGAGCAGTTCCCGGGACATCTGACCCGGGTGTAGGTTTGAGGATCTCCATACCAACATACATCAACACTCACCTTCACCGCATGTGTTTCTATCGCTGGCCCAACTAAATCTGGTAGGAATCTGCTAATGCTTTACACGTTCTGGTTTAGAACTTACTAGGTCCAAGTGACCCTTGCTGACGTACGTCACCACTCACCTTCACGCTCGTGTTTCTTTCCATCCCCAACTAAATATGCTATGAGTCTGCTAGTACAGCTTTATATACACGTTCTACTGTAGTTCTAGATAGAAATTCGCTTGCACTTCGCTCGCATATAAATTAACTAAATAGCCATTTTTCGTTAATTAGTTCGTAATTATATTTTTTGTTATTGATGTTTATAACACTGGACTTAGAGAGCTTCAGTTATGAATATAATTTATAAAACAGTTTTTTGTATGCATCAGATTCGAACTAACAGCCCTTTTTGTGCCAGATCGCACAACGGCTCTTTTTATATCGACATAGTAGACTAGCCTTCGATACTTTCTATAGAAAATAAGACACAACAAAACGGGATATCATTGTTTCTGATATATCATCGCTTTCCCACTATTAACAATTCAATTGTGGATGTTGAGTTTCGTTGGGAATATTGAATCGAGGGCCCGTATCATCTTTCCTACCACGCACGCATTAGCGCCCACTGTACTTACAAACAGGGTTGCCAACTTTAATATATTTACCCTCCTATAAAATCATAAAAAATCTTATAATATAGTTAAAAGTGAGGTAGTATATGAAAATTATTGTACCTAAATCTCCGATATTTCAGCCGTTTAATTTGGTAGTTATGTTTCGGTTGTAGAATGCAAATAACGCAGATATACATATCTCGTACAAACTTCTACAAGGATCAAAGTATTCTAATAATATTAATAGTAATAACAACAAACAATAAAGATTTGTCCGATGACGCTCGAGTAAAATGCCAAATATTTCGTATTTCTACATTATACGCATGTGTTTTGTCTGGTGAAACTGTAAAGTCTATTTTTATTGATAATGGAATAATACATACATCTGCGCTAACGATTTATACTGGCGGGGCCACAGTGGATGACAGTAAAATGAGTACTGATATAAATACGTGAATACACAATTTTTTTGTAAATTATTAAAAAAAAATGTTTTTGTATATAGATACAAACAATCATACTCATGAATACAAATGTTTGTACCGTGCGAGGAATCGAACCCACGACCATCGGATAGTAAAGCGGTGTGCTAAACCACTACACCACCGAGGCTGTGAATGGGGTCTATATTACTAACAAACAGTTGCATTAGAACGTTCGAAGTTTGAAAAAAAAGTACGATTGGCATCCCTGCTTCCAAATTTTGCTGGGGCCGTTCGCGTTGAAATATGGATGCGGTAATAAAAAAAAGCAAATATCGCAGCTCTGGCCGCGGGGAGCTGCCCGGATGCGGATCACGTCTCACAGCATCACGACTCATACACTCGATACTTCGCCGACTCTAAACTGTTAGTGCTTATGAGTGTTGGAAAACTTCATAACTGTTTTCTTTTTGTTTGAGACCCATCCCAGGGGCGGAATGTTAATGAAGCGATGCTCAAACTTCGCCCGCCTATTCCGTTTATACGTTAAATAAACGTTGTACAATAATGAATAATGATATATTTTCAGAATAAAAAAGTATTTGAGTCAGTTTGCTTTTAAGTTAAAATTGTACGATTTTATAATATTTATTCTTCTTTCATTCAACTGCTCTATCAATGTGAAAGAAATACGTGGCATTTGGTATGAAGAAAGACATATGCAACATTTTATCCCCACTATACGTATATGATATATTCTGTTTGTATTTAATAGTATAATTTTTTAATGTAAGAATATCTTATACAGTATATTTATAAATAATTATATTGCAATAATAATTATCCGATGATAATTCACACAACTGCACCAAGATCCATTCTAAGCAGAGTTTGTGTTATAGGTAGTACCACAGATAATATAATATTACATAAGTACTAATAGATATAAAATATTTTTCTTTTGTAAATATACCAAAATTATATAATTATTAAATATAAAATCCAAAATACTAAGATTAACATCGTATGAGAAATTGAACCTGCTGTCATTGGAAGTAAGGCATACCGCCTTAAATCAATAGACTACTGATGCCATTAATATTTCTTTAATTAAATATTTATTTCACAATTGTTATACATTAATTGTTATAAAGTATTTTCATATTATTATTAGAGTAAAATTAATAATATCTATATTATTATTCTTATTCATTTGTCTAATTCAGGCTACAAATAGTCCATATTAGAAATACTTTATTACGTACATATGAAATAATAATCAAGCATAAATTCTCTCTATGGTTACTTTACAATGATATTGTTAATTTAAGCTAATATTAACAGGATATAAATTGTATATTTCAATAAAGTAAGTGTACATTCAGTCAGAGAATAGTCATAAATCAATTACAATTATATTAAAACAAATATTTTCAATGATGCTTATACAATTATTAAATTACACAAAACATTTAATAGTATTTGAAATTGTAGTATTTAATTTAATTACTGAATACAATTCCTTATATTATTCACATTATTATAGTAATATAGATCATTGTTAATAGAACGACACCGGTTTTAATAGAAATCTAATATCCAAAGATAATAATTACAAGTCCGCACACAACGGTCCAAATATTCTAACACTTCAATATTTATTGTTCCGAGAATGAGAGAAACTTTTTAGGACATTCTCAAAGTTTCAGTGTGGTTTCATTTCGAACTTTTTCATGAAATACTATCATCCATAAAATACTGCTAGGATTACACGAAGTGAGTGTTTAAATTACAAAGATTTTGACCATACAAAGATTACTTTACGCTTAAATTTATCATCACTAACATGTTCATCAGCCCACTGCAGTTTACTGCTGGACATATTTAATATCTTTTCATTACCGGTCCGATGCTATATGTTAAAGTAATATTATATAGCATTCCTCGGAAAATTAACTTAATCGACATTAAAAGATTTTTCCCATTCAAATCAGTAGTTTCAAAGCTAAACGCATTTAAATAACAATCAAAAAGGTTCTTCAGTTTTATAATATATTCATGTATTGAAATTCGTGATTGTAAATAGTTATATTACAAACTAGTTTATAAAAGATATTTTACTTAATTAATTTTTCAAATGCTATCCCATATTGGAATGCTCAAATAATTTAATATCATTTTCATAATATAAAGAATATTAAAATAACAGTTTAAGATTAATGTGTGCAATATTTTGAACCAACAATTGGGTATATGAAATAGAAAATGCGCGTTATAGTCGGCTTTATATGGTTGAATAATTTGAAATCGACGCTACCCTATGGGAAGAGTATTTTATCGATTTTAGATTACACGAGAGGCAAAAGTGCAGGATTACGACGGCGGTGTACGGCAAGTACTAGTTACCAGCAGTCGAGCCTCTAACCAATGTTGCCACTTCAGTGGTTTCACCACTGTAACGGGTAGAACCTAACGGGTAACGGGTTAACCCTCTTTTTAAGAGCAAAAGGGGATTGTTGGTAATGTGTATTTATGATCTTATTGATAGCAATGTTCTTGGTGAATTTGTCACAATGGGCTAAATGACCTGACCTCATGCTCATCTTAACATCTTCGACTGGTGCCTCGATAGAGTAAACCGTTAGCGCAGGCGGGTGCACCATTCCATTATCATCCATAAAAATAACCCTTTGGAAAATTTGAACAAGGTTTTGGAAAATTTGAAATGTATAAAATATTATTATTGTATATTAATATTAAATTTCAGTTCTGTGAGAGAGATGGCTGCAATTATTTAATTAGAAAATAGATATTGAAGTGAAATAGAATAGCCGTTCTAGAGCCATCTTTTTAATTGAGTGTATTATTGTAGAATGCTTATTGTTTTCTAACTAAATAACTGCTGTAATTTAGATTATTAATTGAGACGTTATATTTAACAAAGTCTCAATTAATAATCTAAATTTTTCATGTAATAAATATAATTATTATATAGATTTAGAATTAAAACTTTATTGGTCATTCTAGTGTCTTATTTCCAAGATTGATTGATACCAATCAAAATTGAATCATACAGAACATTTTCTGCCACTCTAATTTTCGGTTATGTCAGATCTTACTTCACTTGTGAATAACACGTATATTAGAGCACGTTTCAAAGCATAATCGTTTTAAGAGATCAATTTAGTGAGCTTGCACATTGATAGCTGGCAATACTGGCTCTAACTGAACCGCTTAGCTTTTGTATGCCCCTACTGACCGAGGCCATAGATTACATAATACTGCACTAGTACGGGGCGCAAGTAATCTCCGTGTATGGAACTCAGTTCTATTCATTCTCTCATCCGATTTTTGTAAGCGCCTGTACTGTGTGCAATGAAATATAATTTTGGAGAACGTACAAAGCAGCTTCGTGAGAGAAATGGACTTGAAGTAATCGCATTTGTTAGTTTTGAGCGGTTATATTTTGATAACTGTTTATATTGATTTGTATTATTTATTAAAAAAATAACAACAATATCTTTGATTTGGAAACAATAGCACAATTCTTCAATAGATCGTCATCCTTAAATTGATATGATCATTTACTTGCATAAATATATTATACTGGCTGTGCTCGCGACTATGTCCGCGTAGAATAGTGACCTTATAGGTCTGAAAATCGGCTACTGTCTATTTTTCATACGCCTCAGTTATAAGGGTTGTCAATAGCTAGAATTTTTTTATATTATTTATACAACATTTTTTTATAATGTAGCATTAAAAATACATACAACCTTAAATTTTTACCTTTCTAACGCCAACCCCTATTATTTAATAGCGATTTTAAATTATAGGGAAAAACAACGTTTGCGGGATCAGTTATATATATACTTGCTGAACACACAAACGTTGTCGCCCCCGGGCGCCCCTCCGATCGACCCCCGTCCAATTCAAACAAGGACTGATGTTACGGCATGAGCCGAGGTTCGAACCCCTAGCGGTGCCCTCAGACTAAAGTCGTATCCGTCAGGCAGGACTTGGCCTTCAGCCGCTCTATAAGTCCTTCCGTGGGTTTGGAGTGCCATCTGCACTCGCCCCCTAATGTCCGCGAAGCTGTAAAGGCCAGCTGCGGCCAACAGCATTAGAGTAGTCCGAAAAAAAAACACAAACGTTGTTTAACTTAGATATATAAATACATATAACGAAGTCTATTCAAATAATACATTCAGTGTTTGCTTTTAAGTATATTTATTTTGGCCATTTTTAATACACATAAAACATTTTATTTAATTAATCTTGACTTGAACTCATTTTAAATGTATAATATCATTTAAATGAGTAATTGTATTCGATTATAACATTGTCTAACAAAAAATATTAAGCATTTTGATTATATAACCACAAATTTTGCACGTGAAGCTCGTTAGTCTTCCACTTTAATTAGTGTTCATGAAGAGTAATATGTCTCATACATTATTCCTGAATAGTTCAGTGTGGTCTCATTATAGGTAATAGTTCCACCAAGTCTAGCAATAAAGTAAATTAAACTCCAGCCGATAGCAGTAGCCAGCAAGTTAAGATAGAATCTGCCATCTAAGCTAGGTATTGGAGAAATTATGCTTTTGCAGTGGACGATAATATTTCTAAGAGCATTAGATGCTGTCACAGATGCGGATATAAATTTAGTTCCCAACTGCGCTTACCTTGGGTGTCCATCAAAGATGGATTTATAAGAATCTAATCTAAGCTACATTAATAAGAATTAT
This sequence comes from Achroia grisella, assembly GCF_030625045.1. Lineage (NCBI taxonomy): Eukaryota > Metazoa > Arthropoda > Insecta > Lepidoptera > Pyralidae > Achroia > Achroia grisella. Next base: position 196,828 of record NW_026712589.1, read on the forward strand.
AGTTACATTTTACTATAATTGTTATTAGTCTAATTATTAATGTAATAATGTAAATTAATAAATATTACACAATATTTTGTATTTACAATTTTTTTTTCTAAATTCCGGATAGATAAAAAAATATGTGAAGAAAGTAAATTTCACACATTTTTTTATTCACATTCACATGTTTTTTTATATATACAAAAAAAATGTTACAGTGATAAATAATTGTTATGGACTAATTAGTAATCTAATAAATTAAATTAATAAATTTATTCAATATTTTTTATTGACAAAGAAACATTTCTAAATCACATAGCCAGATAGATAAAAAATATGTGAAATATATTACTTTCAAATAATAAAGTACAAAAAAATATTGTTATAAATAACGTTTTCATTATTTCTTTATATTGAAATATAATATTACATAGATATATGTATATATATTTTAAAAGGTTTTTTTAAAGAGAATTAGTGTTTTAGGACAAAAAATAAGAAAATAATATGTAATATCGCTCGCTACGTAATTTCATCAGTTTGTAGTTTGAATTTCTTTTCCGACGTAACGAATGAGACTCTAGAATGAGTATATTAAATTACAAAAATGAGAATTTTTATAATGATATATTTTTATAACTTGGAATAAATTATATTATTTTTACAAATTAACTTTTTTTTAATAAAAATGTAGTCTGAGATACTCCGGGGTATACAGGAGGATCTAGTCATACTAATATTATAAAGAGGAAAAGTTTGTTTGTTTGTTTGTTTGTTTGTTTGTATTGAATAGGCTCCGAAACTACTGGACCGATTTGAAAAATTCTTTAACCATTAGGTGACACTCACGGATAGTGTAGCTTACACTATCCGTGAGTGTCACAGGCTATATTATATTTCCAAAAAAATTAGGGATCCTTACGAAATCTCCAACAATAACCAAGGTGTGAAAAAATTACACATAAAATACCTAACACCGCATGCGCTGCGAAAACTATTGATGATAGAACAAAATGATATACTACAACTTTGCAGAGCACATCATTATCTATAAAAAGTGTCGCTACGGCCAGTGTCTATCTATCACAGTTACGTCACAATAAGTGTTTTTTTTTGTTTGTAAATTTAATTGAAGCGCCGTCGCTAGAAAAGTCTCTTTATTTTCTACCTTTAAATTTTGATAGAAGCTCCATATCCTGACGTAGAGAATTTGTACGAAAAAGGCTTTCATTGGATGTGATCTAGGACGAAATCTACGAAATATGATTCGAAATATGATCTACGAAATAATCTACAAAAAGTTCCCGGACAAATAAAAAATTACAGAGTGACTAATATCGAAAGCGCAGTTCATTATCAACAGGAATGATCCAATCATGATTTTGTGAAATGTAAACCCATCAGAGACTGCTTACTGAGGAATTGAAGGACAATTTAATTGTAGCGACCATTACCACCGGCACGGACCACGGCACCCGGGCAACTAGCTCATATACCAAGAATATCAATGATCCCAACTGATCTGCCAATATCATTTAAATGTCTTCAATTTCCGGTTAAAATATCTTCTATGTAATAGACCTATGTATGGATTGATCTTAAATAACTACGCGGATTTAGATGCGTTTTTGTTTAAAAGACAAAATAGATAGAGTGACTCAAGGGAAGGTTTAGGATATATAACGTCCCACTACTGAACACGGATCTTTAAACGACCGATAACCTACGTATTCTATGTCAACGCAGGCGAAGCCGCAGGCGGATAGCTAGTATTATATAAGTCGGATTAGTAATTTCCTTATAAATTTTCCATACTTACGAAGATAATAACTTTACATCAAGTTTACTTTGGAAAACTTGAACAGCACAAAACTTCATATATTATGTATTGTATAATGGAAAAGTACACAAGTGAAATGTTCTTTTGATAATGTATACATTACTTGTGTTTTGATACAAATCAAAATTTAATTATTTAAGAATTCAATATAAATTAAAATATGATTATTGAACTGGATTTCTAGTTTAATGGTAGTCACTGAAACCAATACTAAGAGCTAGGATACCAAAGGATATACTGGAATTACTCTTAAATAAATCAAAACATCTGTAAAATCATATTTAGTCAGCAAAACCTATTACTAAACGATTACTTAAATGACGAGCGTGCATGACAATAGTTGTTCATGCACGGGATTTTCATTTAATGTTAGACATAGACTATATAAATAAAAATAAACAGGCTTTTTGAAAAAAATAAGAAAAACAATTGAGTTTTTGCTAGTTCTTCTCAACTGAATCTGAACTGGATTGAACTGAAGTTTGTACTATGAGAGGAATTGAATGCGCGACCATCGGAAGCAATCCGTATGGTAAACCGCTGGACCACCGATGTTATTGCTTCTGTATACAGAATAATCGCTTCTCTATGTTTCTATAGCTGTAGTATAAACAGAACTAGAAGTTGTTGAGCTGACTATGTTCCTCTAATAATCCTTTAATAATTATTTTTGACACCCATTTAGTGGTATTTTTGTGTTCAAACCCTCCGGAGTATTCATAACTTTAAAAAGTTTGTATATATTAACATAATATATAATCTACATACTCTGGAAGAATATACAATATCTTTCAAACATTGAAATCATTTCTCACATCGAAGTTTAATAGACAATTCACACAAGCCATCTAGTGTCAAGCTAAGTAGAACTTGTCTTATGGGGACTAGATAAGTGATAGAATAGTTATATACTTTTTTTGATAATAAATATATATTTATGGGTATTTTCTTATTACATCCTTAATTACTATCCTTAGTAAATTCTATTATATTCAGTCTCTCTCTTATCAATTACAGTACAGATTAGCAATCAATCAAAATTTCAATATGTTTATTAACTTAGGTCATAACAGATGTTCACTATAAATCGAATCTACCATCAGTTCAGAATTTACTTTCAAGCCAAGAAGAATTAACACGAAACTCGTTACTTTTTCTTTTCAAATAATCTTATGCATGATGACAAAATTATCTTTGTAATATTTAGAAACTAATGTTCTCTAAATTTAAAAAGAATCGTTTATCTAGAACTACTACTAAGTGCCAAGAAGAACTATCAAGAAACTGGTCTGTTCTTCTTTTCAAATAATCTTATGCATTTACAAAATAGTCTTTTTAATCGTTGTAATGTTCTCTAAAAGTAAAGAAAAAGTTTATTTATGAGTACCCTATTCTAGTCTCACTGTATAGTGAGGTATAGAAAAGAAAACCATAAAGACGACAGTTATACACCACTTTAATGCAGGGGGGCCGTTTTGCAGTTTGCTATTTCAGTAAAATAAAAAATGCCATAGAGCGAGGACTTATAAGTGTCACTTATTCTTTCTTGGAGTTGTTTGCGGTAACTCAATGTTCTTACTAGTTTCTGTATACAACTACCTGAGTGGTGCTCATAGCCAACTTTGCCCGCAGCATTTCTACTGAAAAGTGTCGTGGTTTTTTTACTTACAGCGTACTTAAGTTGAACTGATCGTTTGATTTCTAAAACTGTTCGTAAACATTTTCTTTTAAATGACTGACTGTTTTGAGTTTCACAATATTATTAGTATTATTATTATTTTTCTTTTATTACTTTTTTCTTCTTTTATAGATTTAAAAGAAGGTAATACTCATCTACACGGGCCTTAGCCAAGTGTGGGAGAGGTTGTGCTGGGTGAAGAAATTGTTGAGGAGGTTAAGAAATTTCGAGTTATGCGACAGGTATTTAATATTGTGGCTTTCTGTAGGAGATAAGTTTATTATTATTATTATGTATTATTTCTCAGCATAGCTGTTTTTTTATAGACAAGTACGGGTTTTTTATTATTATTATTAGCATCGTCTCGCCCTCCCAGCTTTTGTTGGTTTTTTCCACACTTACGGGCTGAAACCAAGTAAGTGCAGTGTATGAGTGTGTGTGTACTTATTGTGTGCCTGGTTTTTTTGTTATTATTATTACAATAACAATATTTCCCTATATGAGATTACAGCTGCTTTTTTATTAGAAAAACAATACCGTATTATTCCTTACAGAACTAACAATTTAAATAAATATATACACATTTACATTGTTTAAGCAAACATAAAACTTAAGAGCTTGATTGTTTTAGTTTCTTAAGACGCCATTACAGTTAATTGAACTATTAAAAAACATATGTTTAAAGAATTAACTAAGAAGATATATATATTTGTTTAATTTAAAATAAAATTCTCAATATAATAATAATCAGGACAATTCACACAGTGTCATCTTATCCCAAATAGGTTAGGGGTAATAGACAACTGATATAAATACATAGATATATTTACCATATCACATGTACCTGACCGATACATACAAACATATTCATGAGTAGATATCGTACAGTCCGAGGAATCAAACCCGCGACCATCGGAGGTAAGACTGCGTGCTAAACCGCTAAACCACCGAGGCCGTGAAATATGTTATTATTATTATTCATTCGTTTATTTACAGTTAGTATTGTTATTATTAAAATATTTTCCATAGAATAGCGCTGTCTTTTAAAATGCAGATGTAGATTTTGTTTCGGGAATTTCATTTACATATTTATAAGTTAATCTTGTGGTAATAAAAATACATTAATATATTTTTATAATTAACTAACTTTATATTTCGTCTGTGAGTACTGTCCAAGGCTATTTTATTATTATTTTTTTATGAGGCGTATTGATACAATACTTATTAATATTTTAATTGGGTCCACTTTAATTTCGCTTTCTTTCAAGTATCATTAGTATATTGATTTACTGTTGTTTATTTAAACGTGTAAAGTAAAAACTAACTAACTTTAGCATCTATAATAGTAGTTAATTATATTATTTAATTATTAACAAATTATATCATTTACATAACTTTATTGTACAACTAACAACCTAAAATTAAAAAGCTTAAAAAATATAATACAATAACTAACATATATTATTAAAAGGGGTCCCTTTAGACAAAGTTCCGAAGATACTGGCAGCGTACCCTCTTTGAATAGCTAGACTAATTCTTTGTCCAAGGTAGCTGCCAGCTCTTCGGTCTTCTGTGATGTCGACTAACCTTGTTGTTTATTTGTACTAATTTGATTTAAATTTGTATTATAGAGTACAAAGATTACATTTATAACAATTATATCCGTGGACATTTCACACAACCCTACGTAGTCCTGAGCAAACATATTTTTTTTTAATTACATAGATAATTTACATAGACCACGCCTAGATAGACAAAACAATCATACTTATGAATATAAATATTTGTACCGTGCGAGGAATCGAACTCAACACCATCGGAAGTGAAGTGCGCTGCTAAACCGCTAGCCTACCAAGCCTTAATTTATATTATTTGTAATACTTTATAAAAAAATTTTTTTTTAATGGTACTATAAATGCTTTCTCCATTATGTACTATTTAATATAAGCATTAAATAATTAAAAAAAGCATGATCCCAACAAGTACTGTGCTGCGAAGTCAAAATTCAAATATCGTAACATCTGGATATTAATTTTCAAAAACAACTTACAATAATTCCTAATGGTTATTTAAAAAGTGTGTCGATATCGAATAAACCGTAAATCATTGAACATATTGCAAATAAAAGTACGACTAAATTTTATATGTATGTTGCAATAGCAAAAATATTAAATTCAACATATTTTATTCATGTAGGTCTATTACAGACTCTTATGATATGTCAAATCTACCGTTAGTTCGGTAAGATTTCGAGATGAGAAGAACTGACAAGAAACATGGCTGGTGTTCTTTTCAAATAAATGTTGTACATGTTTACAATAATTCATATTTGGTATAATAGAGTGACCACCACCATATGCTATTGTAAAAGCTAATAGTCTAATCAGTGTTCGTAACCCGAACAGACCAGTCTCCACAAGCAGAACCCACGATTATGACGGATGAGCCAGCCATCATTGCACTCAACCATATTAGATGGAGCACATCGACCCGGCCCACCACGTCGCCACAAGTTTGAACTTTATAGCGTGCATGACTGTTTCAAGCTATATATATAGTATTTACAGCATAAGCTGTAGCAATCACAGTTTTCGCTCAACATATTATTTAAATGACAACATGTCATTACTAATACACCATCAGATAGTATAAAACAAAACCGCGGTTGCTGTCTGTACTTCTCTACGTATGCTTAAATCTTTAAAACTCCGCAACGGATTTTGAAGCGGTTGTTTTAATACATAGAGTGATTCTAGACGAAGGTTTATATGTATAAAACATGTGCAACCGTGCGAAGACTGTTGTTAGATTTTGTAGTGGTAATAATAAGATTTATATAAAAATTCATAAATAAATATACCAATTAATATAATTAATTATTTTCATATAGTTTTGTTTGTTATTATCATTTTACTTCTCTTATCGTGAGGAAGTAATTATATTGTGGGAAGATGTATATTAATAAATATACCCACAGACAATGCAGAAGTTGCGAGACTGCGATAGTGCACGCTCTTAAACAGATTTTTATTTACACAATACATTGAAACTGTCTTTTGTTTATTAATTTGTTATCGTGGATATGATTTAGATATCTTGAAAAAGGGTTGTAAGAATTTGAAAGTGGAGGTTATATATGTAGAAGTATCGTAATTTTTCAAGGTTGAAGCTTGAATCTTATTTTTGGCTATTGATTAAATATAATTAACGAAAATGGGTTATAACATTTCAACTCCCCTTTTGACCCAAAAGGGGAATTGAAATGTTGTATGCAAGTATTGATGATTGGTGATTCTAGAGGAAGGTTTATATATATAATATATGTACACCCGGGCGCAGCCGAAGCGAGTATCTAGTTTATAATAAGTTTCTCTAATGTTTAATACATTGAGATCTATATCATTGGGAAGTGAGAAAATAGCAAACTACCTGACCCATATGATGGTAATGTTGACATTTAAAAGTGTACTTTTCTCCCTGATTGATAACATTTTATAATAATTAATCAGGTAATGGGGTAATTGATATTAATATATAAAACAAACATTGTCCGCTCTTTCGCTTGTTTGTGAAAAACTTGAAAAAATATTAAATTACGTACATAAATAAATTCGTTAGTTACCAATTACGAACGCAACATAAAATATACAAATAAATAAGATTCGAGTGTCTGTTTGTGTCTGTTTTATTATTGAAATAACCGTTTTTTACTACATGCATATGAATATAAATAAGGTACATACACCAAAATAACAATTTACAATTTTTGTCTGTCTGTCTGTTTGTTCCGGCTAATATCTGATGACTCGACTTTTTTTGGGGTACTTTTATTTTTCTAAAATAAAAGTACCCTAAGTTACTCCTTATTAAATCAGCTACCTACAAATCAAACAGAAGCCAGATCAAACAGACAGACAGACTAAAATTGTATTTTGGTATATATACCGTATTTATATTCATACTAGTCACTCGCCCGGCTTCGCCCGGATGTACATGTATTACTTATATAAACCTTCCTCTTGAATCACTCTATCTATTAAAAATAACCGCTTCAAAATCCGTTGCAAAGTGTTAAAGATTTAAGCATATATAGACAGCGACAGTGACTTTGTTTTATACTATGTAATGATGCATGTAGTATGAAACGGTTATTTCAATATTACAGCAAGACACTCCAATCTTCTTTATATGTATAGATGTAAAGATCATAAAGCACAAAGAACTACTTGAAAAGAAAATTGAATATGTAATAACTTTATACCTTTAAGAGGCAATTTAAAACTTATTACTACTATGCAATATAGACCATATTGCATATTGTCTATAAAATTTTACTTAGAAAGTCGTCTTATATTAAGTACAATACCGTCTAATAAAATATTCTTGGCCGTTTTACAGTGTAATTAATATTCTGCGAAATTTTCACTCCATCAGCCTGGTCATTTTTACATGGAACGATAATGTCTCGTACATACTACAGTTTTATGCCAGTTATTCACCAGCGAACTATAAAAAAAGTTAAATAAAATGACGTAGAATACATGAAAATTGAATCAGACACTATATATAGATGTTTAGAGTATATCTAAAGAATATATTTTACATATATAAATAATATTATCTTGTGGAAATCACTGGAATCAAACCCACCACCAGTTAGTTAAGACACACGCAAGTTGGTCGGCATAAAGTTTTGTGTATTTTACAAAATATAAAAACTTTACATAATACAGCCTATAGGCTGTGAGTTATAACTCACATCATACAAACCCTGATTCTCACCCCCATATCTGGCACCAAGGAGATTATGTCCTTTAAATCTATCTTGAAAAATGCAATGTGTCTTTACTTTCATTACACATATAAATAAAATTGGAGTGTTTGTTTGTAATATTGAAATAATCGTTTTTTACTACGTGCATATGAATATAAATACGGTACATACCAAAATAACGTTTATTACCATTTTTGTCTGTCTGTCTGTTCCGGCTAATCTCTGCAATGGCTAAACCGATTTTGACGGGACTTTTATTGGCATGTAGCTAATTTAATAAGGAGTAACTAAGGCTACCTTCATATAAGAAAAAATATTTACGAAACATAAAGTTAAATACCACGCGAACGAAGTTAGTTTTAAATAAAAAAAATAGTAATATTTCAAAGTTCAACAGTCATATTAAACACTTGGCAGACTTGTCAATAGATTAGGATACAATTTTGACTTCCACAAGATACTCAAGGTTTCCACATAATACCACGATTAATAAGTGCTTTATAAAATTTAAGGAACCATAATTGGAATAACTTCAGTAATATAAATTTATTGTAACAGCAACAAGACGAATATTATATATTTTATTCACGTGTTTGTGAACCGTAAGAGTTAGCAGTTACGTAAAGAAACGTTGGTTAATTATTTTTAATTAGATAGCGTAGACAAAACATACTCATTAGAACACTGATGTTTGTATGTATGATTTTAAATTGAATAAACATATATGTACAGATGTTACAACGATATAGTTTAATAGTGTAATAGTAATAGATTTTCATATAGATATTTACATAAAGTACAAAAACAAAATCAAACAAAATTATAAATCTATTTACCCAATATGTATGTATATATTAAGGGGCGGTATAGGCTTCTTCTTCTTCTTCTTAGCGCTGTCCCACTTTATTAGCTTTCCTAATTTAAAAAAAGAATTAGGATCGTGGGTTGTCGGGTCGGGCAATGTTTTTCGCGAGTTCGATGCTCGCACGGTACATACATTTGTATGAGTATTGTTTTTATCGGTCTGGGTTATTTCTATGTATAATATGTATTTATTTACAAAAAAAATGTATCCATGTATTTATATCATTTGTCTAGTACCCATAACATAAGCTCTGCTTAGCTTAGGACTAGATGGTGTTGTGTGTCCTGAGATATTATTATATTATATTATTATTAAAAATGAAATGTATTTCTACAAAATAACACCTAAATATCTTATCTGTAATCTAGAACATCATATATATGTATACGCAATCTCATTCGAATCGGTTCAGTAGTTTTTGCATAACAGTCTAATAAACATTGATCCATCCAGTAAAATATACTTGACAATACTTCGCATTTATAATATTGTATTAGTAGAAATGTACATGGTACAACAGAAACAGTAGACGTACGTAGATCTCGTAAATAAAATTTGCCAAGCCATTTTGTAAACAGCATTGCACTCGGTATCGTGCGGTTTTATAAAATAACAGAGCACTTTAATACATTCAATTTGTTCTTTCGAAGACAGAGTTATAGATATGTGGAGATAGATAACTAGATGGAATTTCTAAGCCTAAATTACATTATAAAACCTTTACTCGAATGGCAATGGCATTTTTAGTAGAGTTATAGGCATTTGCTATTTTGATTTATTTACTTTTCATGAAGCATTATCTTATATAAAATACATATGTATATTGTTGCCATTCATGTTTGTGAGGAGAAATTTATTAATAATATTACTATTCTTTAGAGGATTATTCTTATAATGTAAAGAGGCTTTTCTTATGTAATTAGATTGGCAAACTATTTGATGGCCCACCTGGCAGACAGTGGTTGTTGTTGTCAACAAATAATTATTTTATGTTTAAGTCTATGGTAATACCAATGCGAGAGAGTCGCTACTCTCTCGCATTGGTATTACCATAGATGCTCCATTGAACGCTTTTTAACTCACTGTCTTCCACGATTTTGTCTAACATACGTCATACGTTGCTCAGTGTAATTAAGTTCTTGTATAATTTAAATGTAATAAGTTTGGTCCAGCAAAGGTGTTTTTATCATCAGCAACCCACAGTCCAAGCTGTCAACATTAGTCCTTCGAGCCGGATCTGGACATGCGATCTATGGATTTACAGTCCAATACTCTCACTTAATGAGGCCAAAGGGATTGTTAGTAATGTGGATTAATGAGTTACATAGTTAGTAATATACCATGTCAAGTAGACCGTCATGCGATACCCCCTGGTCAAAAATTCCTCCATAAATCTGTATTTTGAGTGTAGCAGTAGAATCGAAATATCTATATACGTTTATAAATAATAATTAAATAATTATATATTTAGATAAGTTTTACTTTGGTTTGGGGGCTTTCATGAATTATATTAAAATATTAAAATTTCTTAAGGATTGGTAACACACGCTACTCCTCTCGGGTTTTTCATGCCGCCATCCATAGCGATTACTATGAAATGAACTGCTTAAATTCAAATTCAAATTCAAAATATCTTTATTCATGAAGGTCTATTACAGACTCTTATGATATGTCAAATCTACCGTCAGTTCGGAATGGTTTCGAGATGAGAAGAACTGACAAGAACTCAGCTCGTATTTTTTTTTAATGTTGTACATATTTATAACTTACTACTTCACTGGTATAAAAATTACACTTAAATTATTAAAGGGTTTGGATGAGGTATCTTTAGAGGTTTGCGCGGCCAATAGTGTAGGTATTGTTTGAGACCGCACTCTATGAGAGTTGTAGCTATCATAAATTTCCAGTCCGTAGCAAGAGTCTCTACCTACTACAGTGCTTCTTAAATGGTGGGCCGCAAGACCGTCACGGACACAGTTTTCCCTCTACGTACCACAGTGGTTCTTAACTGATAGTCCGCAAAACCGACTATAGAATAAGCGCTCACTCCATTCAATACAGTGGTTCTTATCTGGTGGTCCGCAAGACCGTCCATGGACCCAGTGTACTCTCTATCTAATACAGTAGTCCTTGACTGGTCTGCAAGACCATGGACGGAACGTTTCCGTTATCCAATGCAGTGATTCTTAATAGGTAGTAACTAAAACATGTCCTCTATCTAATGTATAGGTTCTTAACTGATTGTTCGCAGACCACTATTGGAGCTATAGTTACAGAACACAATTAAAATGTTGTTTGCTTTAAAAATACGCGTATTTTTAGAGTCACCCGCTCTGAAAATACGAATAGTTTTTTTTATCTATTCGAACAATGTTTTAATGTTTTTACAATACGAGGTCACGTATTTATCTTCTACTTTGAAAATAAAATATTTATTTAATATATATTATTTATTAACTGCGAACAGTTTTTGAGCCATAACCTCGGCAATCGTACTCAAAAATCTTACTAATATTACCAAAGCGAAAGTTTGTAAGTACGGATAGATGGTTGGATGGATAGATGTTTGTTACTCTTTCACGCAAAAACTACTGAACGTATTTAGATGAAACTTTACAGCAATATACAAATATCAGAATACTACATAGACTACAAACTCCATATAGGTGAAACTGCGAGTACAACTAGTTATATATAATCTGTAAAAGTCACTTGATTGTTATTTATATATGTGCTATTTTGTCATTTTCTTACTAGCCATTCTTGTGTCTTGAAAAAGGTGTTATAACATTGCCTGTATTAAAATTAGTTTCGATATGAATTTCAAGGTTATTTTTAGCCTTATTAAGGTTTTATATGTTGGTGATTGGCATTGTCACAAGACAGAAATTCCATCGAATGGTCCCTGCTGTGTAAAAGGTTTAGAAGCACTGATCTAATGCGACTACTCCAACTTGGAAGTCAAGAGATCGGACGAATTTATCACAGTCAGAGACAATACCGCTCATTAATGGGCTCAAGATCAGGTTTTATTTACTCGCAAAATCTATACTTATGAAGCTTTTTGTAGATACTAAAGGTATATAGGGTATTGAGAAAAGTTCGACTATACCTATATAATTTACAATACCGTGACAGTCTAAGGATATAGGAAGTCTAAAATGACCTATCATAATCTGGTAGAATGTTGTTGTATTTTTACTGGTGATCGTCCAGTGTTCTAAATTCGATCACACACTTTAACAAGCAATAAAATATCAATACAGATATGTGTATATCTATTGTATGTATTAATATATTTATTATTATTTATAGATATTTGTTTATTAAAAATGTACTTTTGTAATACTACCTCATTATGCTAAGTGTTGCATGATATTATTAAGTTATTTCATTAAAGTCAGCCGAGCACCTACATATCAATTCTGTCTAATGATATCCTCTGAGCCACACGATACACACTTGCTTGTCTAGTGCGTGGTAGTGACGCTGTAAAGTATATTAAATGTAAAAGTATTTTATTGGCCAATAAAAGTTTATTATTATTATTCTTTATTTATTTTTTTCTCAGCTTTTGCTGGTTTTCTCCACACTTACGGGCCGAAACCAAGTAAGTGCAGTGTGTGTGTGTGTGTGCGCGTATGTGCGCGCACGCATGTGTGCGTTCGTGTGAGCGCGTGTGTGTATGTGTGAGTGTGTGTGTGTGTGTGCGCGTATGTGCGCGCACACATGTGTGCGTGCGTGTGAGCGCGTGTGTGTATGTGTGAGTGTGTGTGTACTTATTGTATGCCTGGTGTGACTAATGTTATATATCCTTTTAAGCTATTTCGAGAAATTATTATTATTATTATAAATCTCTCTATTTACTCTTTTGTTACAGATATGTCGTGCCTTTAATTCCGTAATTTCACTGTCTTAATTACCTCACCAACCGAAACACGTCGAATAGAACAAGCTGCTTCACGGCAGTAATAGGTGTACACACAGATGACCCAGGCTGATGACTTTTATTAAAATCTACCACGTTGATGGAAGAGTCAAATGTCTCACTAATGGATAAAAAAAATTGAGGTGGATTATAAAGTAAAATTAAGAAAGAGTTGGGTATTGAAAGTTGTAACTAGGTTTCATCAGTCTATCTTTTACCTGGACCAGATATATCTGATATTGCGTGATATAATATTTCAATAGAATAAGTTTGAAATTCCTGACAAAAATATAATATGCATAAAAATTAACTACATATGTGAATAATGCTTTATACTTTAAATGTTATAAAATATTTACTACTGTAGATACCTCAAACACTTCTGAAAGGTTATTATATAAGACAGTATCATATAAGCAATGAATGGGATAAAATCAATATTACATATAGGAACGGGTAGACGAACATATGTACATATCTTTTACTTATTGTCGGAATGTATGAAATCGGGCCCAATAAGTTGTGTGGTTGGTACTACCCGGACAAAGGTAGGAAGGTCGATGCCGCATTTCGACACGCTGAACCCAACTGCCTGGTTTTATATCGCTTGGGGCGCATGCCGTAAACATTCCTGACTACCCCATCTCCTGTTATCCGAATTACTGCCGAGCCGTGGTACCTCTTCCCCAATAACTAAACATTGCGTCCGAGATGCCTTTCCGCACTATTAGTTGAATGTCAAACGGGAGCTAAGATCTTCGACGCCTTTTCTTCAGTATTTATAACTTGAGTGTGCTGAATCAGCGGTTTATATATGAACTCCAAAAGTCGTGAGTACGAATTATGTTGGTAGTAAAAAGGTTTATATTAATAATATATAATTACATAGCTATCCTGGCAAATTTTGTTTTGCCATATAAATAATACTGCTATTAAAAAAATAGGGGATGAAAGTAGAAGGGTGAAAATTTTGAGTTGTACATAATCATAAAAAAAACACGACAAAATATTATATATAAAATATTATTAAAATATTTGATATGGACCACTAATCATGAAAAATAAAATAAAAGTTTTTTGATGGGCTATCCCTATAACTATTATATATGTATATTATATATATATAACTATGATATTAACGAAAACGTATTCTCAGACCTATCGAGTATACATATAAAATTTCATCAAAATCGGTAGTTTAGGATCCCATTCGAGACAAACAACACGACTCGAAATTTTTATACGAAATATATAATATTACATTCCTTAATAAGTATACCAAAAATAATCTAAAAACCGCGGTAGACTCACACATTAAAGTGTTTTTCTATTGCACTTACCACACTGTTAACAGTTCGCAATGTTTCTGACTACCCCACCTGCTATTTTAGCCGTAATGATATATCGTTATAACATGTTATTATCATTTATAACCTCCATACGATGGTACCTTTTCAGTATTTCCCTCGAATCTCATGAAGCTGCGTATCCATTTAGAAACGTGTCAGAACCTCTCGCGCCTTTGTCCCTTTGTGTTCATGTTTTAGATTCAGATTTGTCTTTATTTGTGTCTATTAAATTGGGGATGCTTTTTGATTTATTGACAATGTTTGTGATTTGAATATCTTATTGATTAATTAAATATTTCAGTGGTACTTATTAACAGTACTGAGGTTGGTTTTAGTTAAATCGTCTATGTGAGGATTACTGTTTTATGTATTTCAGCCTTAAAACAGCTTACCTGGTAAGATCTGTTTTTTGATTTGACGATTGAAATGTAATCCATTCATATAGCGCCATCTAGTTCCAAGCTAAGCAAAGCTTGTTTTATGGGTATTAGACAACGAATATAATCACATAGATTTTTTTTACATAATACACCAAAACAGATACACGTATTCATAATCAGGAATACAAATAATTACCGTACTAGAATCAAACCTGCGACAATCTAATATAAGACGGAGTATTCAATATTTCAATAGTCTTTGTAACAGAGTTTTGTTAGTACTTGAAGAGTAAATTCTGATTTATTCACATAATTATATAAGCTTTACTATTTAGGGGACTAGATACTGTTGTATGGGTTTCTCAAGATTTTATATATATCTTTTTGTACTACATATGACGGTGGCAAACAAGGCACTTTTTTATTTATATTATAAATATTTAATACTCCTATAACTGAAAGGTTATACTATTAATTAGTATGTTTTTTACATCTTATCGTCATAAGTATTATATGATAACGAAAAACACGCGTAAGTAGAAAATATTTCCAAAATATATCACATGAAAACGGGGACTAAGTAATTTAGGAGCGACGGGAAAAACCACGGGTAAGTACTAGTACTTTATAAAATCCAATATAATTTATTTTTTGTTCTCACGATCCCACCTGAGTTAACAGGGTTAATAAGGGCAGCGGCATCGTACCTGCGTTCACCATATTTTATACCTACCTCATAATAACATCAGTTACAAGTAAAATATATTGAGGAACATCATACGCTGTATTATGTTACTTGCCATTATATTCAATGACGGCCTAGGTGATATAGTTGTGTAACACACCGCTACTTCGCGGTCGCTGGTTCGATTCCTTGATAGGACAAACATTGTAAACATGATTGCTTGTATCGGCCTGGATGTTTCCTATGTATATTATATATATATTTACAAAGAATGTATCTAAGTATTTCTAGATATGTGAGTTTAAGTTAAGGACTACATGACGCTACGTAAAATGTTCAGGGTTCTTTCAAGCCTGTAATATTAGATAGGGTAAATTTAGTAGCGTAGTTCTTTAGCTAAACGTAATGTCCAGATATCGATGAGTATAATAAAAATGATTTCATCCTCGATTTTGAAATAATTTCGGCATCGTTATTATATCCATAATTAAGGAATACGTATAAAAATAGTACCAATTATTATTAGTTATTAAATTTTGGTCCAATATTATTATCTCTCGTATTTTTGATGTTAAAGTAGAAAATACTTTGTCACTAATCCTTTCCACATATTACCTAAGCTCACTATATTTTTATGCATATTTTTTTGCATACTGTCCACACATTTTTCAATTAACGGTATTTAAATTTATAATGCCAGAAACTGACTGAATTTTATAGAGCAAATTTTAAATATATGTGTTCATTTGACAGTAGTTTAGAGATTCTGTTAGTTAAAATGATTGAATTGGAAAAGTAACAATTTATTCGTGTTGAAAATTATTTTTATAAACTTGTATGGCCTCTTTTAAATATAAACAATTGAAATAATAATATTAAAATGGTAGGAATCGGCGAACTTTCCAAAATATATCATTAATTACTAATTAATACAAAGAAAAAGTATCATTCAATTTAAAAACACTCAAATAAGCTTGTATTCAAGGACTACATACATAAGCCTTGCTGCTTACTTGTTGATTTTTTTTGAGTATAGCATTGATATTGAGATGTATATACTGTAAATTCTTAAACGAATAATTCTTTCTAATTGGAGTGTTTTTTTAATACCCATCAATTATTAAGGCTTATTTATAAGTATGTTGCTTTAGAAATGCAAAACACAAAGAAGATTTTCTTTGTATTTTGTATATATAAAGTATTGAAGAAGAAAGATTTTCTTCATTATATAGTATAAAATAAAGTCGCTGTCGCTGTCTGTCCGTCCCTATGTATGCTTAAATCTTTAAAACTACCCAACGGATTTTGAAGTGATTTTTTAATAGATAGAGTGATTCAAGAGTAATGTTAACAAAATAAATGTACATATATGTGAAGCCAGGGTGAGTAGTTAGTGAATATATAACGGATTGTTCGACGCTTACGGATATTTCAAAGTACTATTAATTACTATATATATAAGAAGGCGTTCTATTAAAACAAAACTTAAAATGGTCATTTTTTAGTTGTTAGTGGACGTCTTTTTTAAATTATGCTTTTAATTACTGACAGCTATAAAGCTCTTGTTTTATTTAAACAAGTCTCAAAGCGACGCTGTAAATAGCTACGTGAGGCATCGTACGATCTGAGGATAGCATTACTAATGAGACGGTCGCAACACAGCTACTCGGGTCTTGAGGTTAGAAAGCCATGTTGTAAGTAGGTGTTAGGTTGGAATTATGCAACAACAAGGTGTTGCTTTGAGACATTTTAGTTGTTTATACATTAAAATTTATTACTTAATTTACCTGCCAGTAAGTTTATGATTAAATTTAGAATTAAATGTATAATATATTTATTTATTTAAAACTTCATCAGTGTGCAGTCCTGACTTCCACTAGCGTGAGCTATTGTCTAGAGTCAGATCAGTCATTCTTCCCAATACAAGGATGCATTTGTTTATGTATCAACAATTATTTAACGATTTGGGTTTTTACCTAATAAAACCCAAATAATACATCGCCATAAATGTTCTTAGAGATTGATTCCTCAGAAGTATTACTCATACACTCATACACCCAGAAAAAATGCGTTTGTACAAAGACAATTTGTACAAAAGCATTTTTTCTGGGTGTACTATATTAGGTCTTTCAAGTCAAGAGTGTATAGGCATATTTGATAGGCACTTTTTGAGTTTGTGTGTTGCGTTACCGCATCCTCATTTAACATCAAGTGGGATTGTGGTCAAACGACAAACATCAGGTGAAATTGTCAAAAGTCCTCAAATTTAGTAATAGTTCAGTAATTTAGTAATGAAGGTAGTTTTTCCATATCATAGGAGTCTGTAATAGACCTACATGAGTGAAGTTATTTTGATTTGATTGACTTGAAATAAAAAAAAAAACAACATGGCAGGAAGCGAGGCGATTGACTATCGGATAATATATGTAGTTTGTTATCGATGTTTCTCTTGTAGGGGTGTAAAGTTTTTGGCATTGTATTCGGACTAAGCATCTTCAAATTGAGTCAGGATATTAAACTCTAGCAGTGTAGTATCTCTACAGCTCTCACACCGTTCTAGTTTGACTATAATATGGTATGGGTTAATAATTTATGGGTTTCTTTATTGAAAAGTCATAGTATTCGGGAATTCGATGGTGTTTTAATTGAGTAATCTAAGTAGATGAGTATTGTTAAATATTTTCAATAAAATACACATTTGTGTTGTATCTACAAACAATAAAGAAAAAATAAAAAAAGTAAAGTACTATAGTATAATATTTCGTGAAATGGTTAACATGTTTTTGAAAAGAAAAATAATTTTCAATTTTGTTGTTAAAATAGGCTTCGTAAACACATTTATCTAATAAAATGTGTGTGTATTTATGTGTGTAGCAAAGCGGCATATGAATCAATAGTAACAGAATATATAATGTCTGTACTGTTCATCTTAGCTCTATGTCAAAGACACGTTTGTCATTCTAATCAAAACACGTTTCGTGCCTACCGAGACTCCAGTGGAATCGATTTTACATTCTCATTTCCAACCTCTTAACTTTAGGCACACGAAATTCAGATAAGTGTTTTTATATAACATATACATTCTATAATTCGATACTTTTTAATTAATTTCGTATTAATATTTTCTTCGGTAACCTTGGTCTGGCGAAGCAGAATAGCCTAACTTATCGATGGCAGTTGGTTCATCTCCCGCACAATTGAAACATCTGTATTTCAGGAATATGTTGTAATATGCGTATGAAGGTGTCTTCTTCTTTATAGTATTTATAACTGAAATATATTTTATTACTAGTCTACATGTGAATATGTGTATACATAAAATAATAACGTATTTCATTTTTTAATAATATTTTATCCCTACTAGCCAGACTTACTGGCTAGAATAATTAAAATAACTAATAAATTGTTATTTAAATTACGACTAACATTATTAAAATAGTTATTAAATGCATATAAAAACATTTTTTATACACAAAAACTTTATACGTTATGAGATCGCGGAGTTAGTTGTTAAAATAAATTGCCAAAATTATACATGCCATAAAATCAATATAGAAACTATACAATTATTACTATTTCATTAGTATCGTAAAAATACAGTAGTAGGTGGTGAAATGGGTAACTTTGTTCAGCAGTATGTCGCAGAAATATTAATAAAGTTAGAGGAATAAAGGAAAGCACGCAACGTACTGCTTATTATATCTTCAATGCTGATAACTAATAGGCAAAGTTGTCGGGCACTAAGTTTCACAGAACACTTGCGTGGTACGGACCTTAACGAGCGAGTCACTCAAGGTTTTAGGCGGCCTCTGATTTATTTACCACTAGCAACATCTGTTCACTGACACGAGTATCTAAATGATACTTTGAAGCTGTCAAATTATCGCATGCTCACTTTGAGAATATTGGCTGTATATTTCGTTGGGAAATATGAGACAAGATGCTTTTGTAAGTAGTGAAATGAATCCTAACATAAATATAACTAATTGTAAGTGTTTGTAGCAGCTCTTTAATTTTATTTTCGGACACGAGTATGTAAATCATTCTTTGGAACTATAAATTTATCGTATGCTCTCTTTGAGAATATTGGCTTTATTTTTCGTTGGAAATTTGGATAAAGTGCTATTGTAGATAGTGATCTGAGTCCTAACTATAAATTGCACATATTTATACCGAATTTCCAGAATAAATCACTATTCCCTCTAGATAGTATGTGTTTCAATTGCCTATGACGATCCTACCTTCTAAGATAAAACGTAAATCTCTTGGTTCATTGGCTCCATCGAATCAATAATTTTAAAGTTTTATTGCATCGAATTTAATTTTGCTTTAAGACACGAATATTTAAATGATTCTTTATAAAGAATCATTTAAATATTCGTGTCTTAATAACTTATAGCGTACACTGACTTTGAGAATATTGACTCTATATTTTATTGGGAAATTTGAGACAGGTTGTTTTTTTGTTGTCTACATGACACTTACAACCCTTAAATGTACTGTAAAATTATAACACTTTATGAATATTAGGTTTATATTTAATACTCGTGCTGATTTGATAACCAAAAAGTAAATAATATAGAGACCAACTAAATTGGTCATCTTTATTTTTACGGTATAGACTTAAGTATACCTTTACGTAGATTTCAAAATTATTATACACGAATCTTAATTTCGTGACTATAGGAACAAAAATTTATCTTATATTCCAAATTATTAATTTCATTGACGTTATTATTTTTTTAATTAAAAGATTTTGGAACTTAATTAACTCGTGTTTTGCTTCTTCTACAAATTCATATATAAAACTTGTCTATATGTATATTAGAGGTAATTGTAAACATAAATATTACAAATGTATAAAAATATATTTCTAACTAATGTTAACTAAGTAATTATTATTTACTAGTTGTGCCCGCGGTATCATCCACGTGAAATTATAACCTATATGTTATTCTGATGTGTAAGCTATATTACTGTAAAGTTTCCTCAAAATCTGCTCAGTAGTTTTTGCGTGAAAAAAAAATAGAAAATCATTTATTCAAATAAACTTACATTGAAGCACTTTTGAATAGTCATAACATTTTTTTTAATCTACCGCTCATTCGGAATGCTGTCTCATCACAAGAAGAACAAGCAAGAAACTTGTGTGTTGCTCTTTTAAATAATTTATTCTTACTTACAATTTAAGTTTAAGTGTGTGAATACAAACCACCGATTAGCACTAATTCAATGAAATAATAAAATAGAAAAAACATTAAATATACAACAACTGGTTAAACAATTAATAAGAGAAAATAAGTCATAGTGTAGAAAGAAACATCCATCCACACTTACAAACTTTCGCGTTAATAATATTAGTAAGATATATTTTACTTACTATGTATATATAACAATACCAAAAATAGAAGAATGGCAATATAAATTAAATAAAAACATATTTATATTGTTTAGAAAATTATTATGCTTGCTTAAAGTCAACTGAATAATTCATTGATGCATTAGTCTGTGAGTTTAATGGAACTACATATAAAAACACAGCATAATTAAGACTTTTATGACTACCCTTTTAACTTAGTTTGTTTATTTTTTAATTATTGCTCTTCTTTTCATATATAATTTCAATAGTTTTTTACTCGCGTTTACATTAAATTGGTAAATAAAAAATGAAAGAATTAATATTTAGAGAGGTAGACAAAATTGTCTGGGTTTTTCCATATCAATCTTTTTTGGAAGTTGTGTTCCAATTTCACACACACACTTCTAATCAAACATATTGACACATAAGTTGAAGATAATGTACTTTATCTTTATTTTTCTTCTATTATATTACATTTTATTTTACAT
Organism: Achroia grisella; assembly: GCF_030625045.1. Lineage (NCBI taxonomy): Eukaryota > Metazoa > Arthropoda > Insecta > Lepidoptera > Pyralidae > Achroia > Achroia grisella. The sequence continues at coordinate 218,156 of NW_026712589.1, forward strand.
GTAAATATATATCTTTTATTACTGTATATACATAGCTATCTACAATTGTAATTAAAATGTTAATAGTATATTGTGGGGAACTCAGGTCGGGTATGAATTTAAAATTAATTTAAGACAATATTTTGGTACTCTTTAAATTCGTACGGATACTTTTTTGATATATATCTTTGGGCATCTGCGGTCTGATTTTTACTATTAGTCTATTTGTATCTGTTCTCTGTGATGATAAGACAGTAATTATTATTATTTCTAGTTGTCATTTCACACTTATATTACAATGAAACTTAAAAACTACAAAAATGCAAACGAGTGCACTTCGACAGTAGTGGCTTGGGACAGGATTCGGCATTATAGTGGCGAAATATAAACGATATTTAGAGAGTTCCGCTTTTGAGCTCTCTGTCTGTGGACATTGCGACTTTATTGCAGTGGCTAAGATTGTACAAAGAAAAATGTTTGAGCTAGGGTATTACGGATATGACATGCCCGTTAAGGCAATCCAAAGTGTAATTTCCTTTTTGAATCGGCGCATAAAAATGTAAATAGTATTTCATTGTGATCTTTATTAATATTTAAATATCTTATTGTGCTACTCGATTGATTTATATTATTTTGTTTAATTCCGCTACAATTAACATGTGTGAGACTACGAATATTCAGTGTAGAAACCTTACCAGCGGTACGACCTTCTCCAGTGGTGATCAAATTCCGACCATTATTGAGTCTACACCCATATCGCGACACGTGTTTCGCCTCTGAACGAGGCATCATCAGGCGTTAATTAGAGTTCGTGTACAGCTCGGAAGCCTAGTGTTGACTCATCGGCGACCAAACCGCGATCGCCGCGGTCAAAACAAAATAATATATATCCATCGAGTAGTCCATTTCACCTTTCGCAAAATAACACCTAATTCGATTAAATATATCTTATTGTGTTTTAATTTGTATATAGATACGTCCTGAGATAGATTTTGTATAAAGTCGAATACGCCTTCATTTCTGTCTTGTGTAGCTTGGTTAGTATCGTGTTTTTTTTACTTCAGGAGTGGGATATGACAGTAAAATTATGGAATGGCAACTCTTGAGTAGTGAGTAGGTGTGGTAGGTAGGTATCTAAGAGACTGAAATAAGTGCTATATATATACAGTGAGTACCTATTCACAATCTACATTTAGTAATTTACAAGTGATATTGTAAAAGAGGTTTCACAAGATTAACATTTTTAAAGCTTTGGTAAAATTTGTGTTTGTTTAGTGTAGTGTTATAGACACTCTAAGTTTCTGGAGGTATATCCCTAAATAATAATAATAACCTAGAATTCACCGGTGGTGGGCCGGGTCATTGGGCTCCCTAAAATATGGTCGAGCACAGTGATGGCTGGCTCATCCGTCATACCCGTGAACGGGTGCTGCTTGTAGGGACTGGTCTGCTCTAATCACTATGACTGATTTCCTCTTATTAATTGTTTAACCAGTTGGTTATATATTCAATATTTTTTCTATTTGAGTATTTAATTGAATTAGTGCTAATTGGTGGTTTGTTTTCACACACTTAAACTTAAAAATGTAAAGTAATAATAAAATTATTTAAAAGAGCAACACGCAAGTTTCTTGCTCGTTCTTCTTGTGATGAGACAGCTTTGCGAACGAGCGGTTGATTAAAAAAATGTAATGACTATTCAAAAGTGCTTCAATGTAAGTTTATTTGAATAAATGATTTTCTATTCTATTCACACAGTATCATTTAGTCCCAGTCTAAGCATAGCTAAACAACTGTTGGATATAATTATACAGAAAATATCGAGATCAATATAAACTCATATTTACGAGGACAATTTGTAGAACTGAACCCGCGACGATTGCCGTCCTAAACTGCTATACCAGCATGGATAAGTATAAGGATTTCATTACATGAGTGAGACCAGAACACGAAATGCAGTACTGAAGTGACCACAGCGCACAAAGATTAAATTGAAACTGGCAGTCTTCCAACTATGGAGCATTCGAAATTACAAAATATTATGCCGACCCATAGATGCTTACGCCCGTTCTTGCTACGGATGTTAGCTAAATTTATAATATGCAAAACTTGGTGCAATATTTATGTTATGACATTTGTTATGATGCTGCGTTCGACACATTGAGAGGATAATGGCTTTTTATTAACAACATGCAAAAAGAGGGGTGTTATAAATTTTAGATGTCGTATGTTGGGGCACTTGATACGATATAATAAAAATACAACTAGCTGTTCCGGCAAACGTTGTTTTACCTTAAAATAATTTAAAAAAAATTAGGGGTGGACTACCCCTAACATTTAGGGGGATGAAAAATAGATGTTGACCGATTCTCAGACCTACTCAATACGCTCACAAAATTTCATGAGAATCGGTCAAGCCGTTTCGGAGGAGTATGGGAACGAAAACTGTGACACGAGAATTTTATATATAATATCTATAATATATAGAACCTAAACGAAATTTGGTACACTGATAGTCTAGATCTAGACCCTGAGATGGGACATAAGTTACTTTTTAGCGCGAAAAATTATTGTAACGAGTCGAAAGCAGAGATAAAAGATTGTATGAAAATATCAACATTTTTTAAGCAGAACGATATAACTTTTTTGGCTTATAATCTAACTAAATATGTTTTCTTTACTAGATCAAGGTCACTATTCTACGTGGATCGTATCTATATAAAATATATCAAGTTCGAAGACACTTCGCATGCCACTCACGTGAAATGAATATCACGAGATTAGTAAATCGAATACTCGGCCTGAATAAAGGGTGGCTGTGGGTTCGGGGGAGTTGATGAGATAAAAAAGCTGATGACAGTCATTTGTTTTCACAAGCTGTTCTCAGTCGCGCCCGCGTACTTTTTTGCCACCTTCACATAATCGGTAACAAGGATAAATATTACAATATATATATCCGCAACAGTTACAAAAAATGTTAAGCCAAATGGTTGAAGTTATTTTAACATTCATAAATAATATTAAATACAAAATATTTTTTAGTAGCTGTGACTTGGTCGAGTGGAATGAGTAGTCATGCTCACTAAAATGTCCAGACATGTGGCGGCGTGGGCCGAGTCATTGGGCTCCCTAAAATATGGTCGAGCGCAGTGATGGCTGGCTCATCCGTCATACTCGTGAACGAGTGCTGCTTGTAGGGACTGGTCTGTTCTTATCACTACGACTGATGTAATCTTATTTTATATTTATATTTGACCCAAAAAAATTAGTGCTGGTATGTAGTTTGTATTCACACGTTTCCACTTGTAATTGTAAACTTTCAAGGATTATTTAAAAGAGCAACACACAAGTTTCATGCTCGTTCTTCTTGTGATGAGACAGCTTTCTGAACGAGTGGTAGATAAAAAATAAATTGTTATGACTATTCAAAAGTGCTTATATTAATTTTATTTGAATAAATGATTTTCTATTCTATTCTATTCTAAAAAATATTAATCTATTCTCAATTTGACCACAGACAAATATATGATAGTGTGTGTAATATATTGTTTATTGATTAAATGTATTTTTTTGCATGATAAAAAAGAAATATTAGTATTTTGTACTTCTTCTCCCTCTCTCGTGCCGTCTGAAGGAGTATGAAATTTCGCATACTTATAATAATAATAATATCTCAGGACAATTCACACAGCGCCATCTAGTCGCAAGCTAAGCAGAGCTTGTGTTATAGGTACTAGACAACTGATATAAATAAATACATGAATACATTTTTTTTTTGTAAATAAATACATATTATATATAGAAAACACCCAGACCGATACAAAAATTCATTCTCATGAATACAAATGTTTGTACCGTGCGAGGAATCGAACCCACGACCATCGGATAATAAAGCTGTGTACTAAACTACTAGACCACCGAGGCTGTCCATAGTTTATATGTAGAGATAAAATAAGTGTGCGAAATTTCATAATCCTCCATCCGCCCAATATTCGTAAAAAAGGGTAGGAAGTTTTTGCTTACCGTATTAATACATAGATTTTTCTTTACTTTCATAGAAATTAGACTAGCGAGTTAGATATCAAATAGATATGATATTCTATATTTATTCTATATATTATTTATACTAAAGTCATCTGAATGGGTACCTGTATCTTTTCTATCTTACTTCTACAATCAACTAGCTTTATCAACTCTATTCTGATTGAAGAGAGTGATATAGTTGGTACGGTTAAAATTACTGGGTACGAAGGTAATAAATTTGCTCTGAAATTTGTAATATTTATTCCTGGTACTTCAAATACTTCTACTAAAATCTCATTAAGTTCGCTGGAAGAAAACTGTCATTAGGTAGAACTCACTTTGCGGTCGCCGTGTGCCTATAGAAAAAAATATTCTTTTGTACTTATTATTGAAATGTTACAACAAAAACTATATAGATCTGTGTGTATATAGTCAATTGTGAATGTTTTGAGACACAAAATATTTTTTTGCACAAAAACATTTATTTACTAGCTGTATATGCGACTTCGTCCACGTGGAATTTAACTTTATTTTTCTAAAATAAAAGTAGCCTAAGTCCCGTCAAAATCGGTCCAGCCATTTCAGAGATTAGCCGGAACAAACATTCATATAGACAGTCATACAATAATTGTAAAACATGTTATTTTGGTGTATGTATCGTACTTACAGTCATATGCATGTAGTAAAAAAACGGTTATTTAAATATTACAAACAGATACTCCAATTTTATTTATATTTTAGTCATATGTTCTAATTATTTATATTACATTTGGTACAATTGTTTGATTTCGAATTTCTATATTTGACCCTAATATATTAGTGATGGTTGGTAATTTCTATTCACACGCCTCGATTTGTAAAATGTGTTCTTTTAAATAATCCTTGTAAGGATTATTTAAATGAGTAACACACAAGTTACGTGTTCGTTACTCTTATGATTAGACAGCTTTATGAATGAGCGGATTAAAAAAAATATTATGACTATTCAAAAGTGATTTTAATAAATGATTTTCTATTCTATTCTATATAAAAGTGTTTTCCCAATACAAGCACGGTCATGAAGATACTAATTTGGAATAGATGTAATTGTCAGTAAATAGTTAAATTAAATTCCTGTACACAGAAATCACATAATTGTCTACATAGACCTTGTGTAATCAAGGTGTTTGTTATAATTATGAGAAACTTTACTGAAGCATATGTTTGCTTACCGATACAAATATGTGTATATCCACTGTTGACTTTGAATACTATATTTGATTTTACGTGTCTGTTTAGTTTAGTATGATATAAAGCATATACAAGCATCGAGTAAGCCCATTTTTAAAAAGAAATTATTTAATTTTCTCTTGCGTCACCAAAATGAGTTATAACTGTATTGCATTGTATTCGTATTATATTTATCTATATTTAGCATTAACGTATGACATTATATAATATCAGGTATACTATATATATTATATGTATATATTTATTTGCATTTCGACGACCTCGGTGGTCTAGCAGTCTGGCACACCGCTTTACGACCGATGGTCGCAGGTTCGATTCCTCGCACGACACAAACATTTGTATTCATAAATATGATTGTTTGTATCGGTCTGGGTATTATCTATGGATAATATGTATGTATTTACGAAAAAAAATTATCTATGTTTTTGTATCAGTTGTATCAGGACCCATAACACAAGCTTTAGCTAGCTTAACTTGGATCTAGATGGCGCTGTGTGAATTGTCCTGAGATTATTATTATTATTATTATTTCATATATATTATATAATATTTATTAGTAACCTTGTATTTGTTTTTTTGACATAACTGCCCCACAACGCTTTCTGTATACCTAAAGATTAGCTGGTGGAGAATGCCATACGGCAATAAACTCGCTTTTGTACAAGTTCTATTGTGCATTAAAGAATAAATAAAATAAAAATAGTTACTGTAATTAGTGTAACTTCTTTTACGATTGCAAATAATAATAATAACTCTAGTCGATAGACAGCTCCATCTAGTCCTAAATTAATTAGAACTTCTTTTTTTTATCTCAGGGCAATTCATACGGCGCCATCTAGACCCACGTTAAGCTACCTAAAGCTTGTGTTATGGGTACTAGATAACTGATACAAGTACATAGATATTTTTTTTTCGTAAATACATACATATTATACATGGAAAACACCCAGATCGATACAAACAATCATACTCATGAATACAAATGTTTGTGCCATGCGAGGAATCGAACCCGCGACCATCGGACGTAAAGCGGTGTGCTAGACCGCTATACCACCGAGGACGTCAAGAACTTATACGTATAATTAGTAAAAATCACGGGATCTTACCACGTTTTATATTTATTTGCTGAGTTCCCGATATTATACGTATAAATAATGACCGCGTCAAGTTTAAAACAGTATATAATTAGAACTTGTGTTATAGATACTAGACGACAGATATAGATACTTAAATATATATTTTTTGCTAATACTTACATAGTATATGTATATAGTAAACACCTAAACCGATACAAACAATCATACTTATGAATACATATTTATTTATTTATTTGCTTTATTTACCACTAAAATTGGTACAAAAGGTAGACTTAATGCTATAGTATTCTCTCCCAGTTAACTTTAGTGTGCAGAGATACATGAATGCGGCTAAAATAATTAAAATAGAATTATAATAAAAAAAATACACATAAATACATACATACAATAATAGAATTGACCTCCTTTTTAATACTACCAACATTAAAATAATTTTTCAATTCAAACCAGTTTTTGGTAAGATAAGCGCGTGCAACTAAACAAATATACTTCAGGCCCATGATATTAATATATTAATGCTTAGTCTGTATAATTTTTTCTATCTCATTTATTTCTATAGTTAAGAAACTTGCACATATATCGTGCGAAGAATCGAACCCGCGACTATTAGAAGTAAAGCGGTGTGCTAAATAAGGTGTGATATATTGAATTTACTCATGATTACCTTTCAAAAGCAACTATGTGTATGTATGCATTACACTAATACAAAAATGGATCCGATTGAATCGATGTAGAGATTAAACTCCAGCGCGGACCAGGCGGGCCCACTCCTGATATTTTACACTGATGAAAAAGGAACAAAATTCGTAAAATCGCTTTTGTTGACGCACAGTTTGGACGTTTCACTTTTTATAGCAGTTTTCAAGAGTGAAAATTCAAGGGATATTTGTGAACAAATAGTAGTCCCTGAAGAACGGAACTGCTATAAAAATTCGCATCTTATCATTAGTCTCAGACGTGTTTTGATCAGGGGTAGTACTGACGAGAAGCGTCATGATAATATTTCTTACGAGAGAACGGGATGCCCCTATAGTGAGGTGGTAAGGTTGTCCTTTTCCAGTGCACAGAATAATAGTCCCAATGACGGACTATTAAGGCTCAAGATGCCTACGCGGCTCTTTTTATCTTCCAGTCGCAATTTAAATGGAGCCCCGTGAAATTTTTTCTTTGCTATGTACATAGTTTGAAATCTAGATGACAGTGTGAATATTACTTCTGCTCCGCTTTCAATATAAAGAGTCGATCGAGAAGATTCACTGAAAATGTGATAAATATGTAAATTCTGTTATAAAGTTTACATATAACACTATATCCACTTTTTATATATGTTACTAGACAAAAATTTGTGATTAATTTTATAAGCACTCACTTTTAAATAAACTATATATTGATATATTATAAACTAAAAGTATTATAAAATTAATATTCCTTAGAATATGCATTTTATGAGGTTATATCGTTATATCGTCTTTTCCATTGAAATAACTATGTATTATTACACAAGTCGCCAATGACGTAACCATACTGACCGTGCATTTTCTTATCGAATTTTATTTAGAATTTTCGGTTTCGGTAAATAATAGTGTTAAATAATTTATTCCCATGTTAATAAAGAGTGGAGATAATTTAATTTGTTTCTATAAATAAATATTATTCAAGTAACTAAAATTGACCAGATCTAATTATGGGTCTAAAATCCAAGAATATCATAAGCGTAATAGTAATAATTCTATTTCTTACAACTTTTATACATCATAATTCCTTGGTACCAAAACGGATTATAAACCTGATTTTAGGTACCAATTTCTTTCACTTACAATTTATAATTATTGAAAATTTACAATTATTTGAGGAAATAACAAAAAGGGTATCAAAATTAGTATAAACTTAAACTAAACAAGCCATCAGTTGCTTCATCTGGACTGCTAGTTTGATTGCTAAAAAGTGTTTTAGAATATTTAGTTATAACATACTTCTCTATACTTTGAAATACACTATCAAATGTATTTCAGAAGTAGTACACAACGTTGTATATAGTATATTATATGTTTAGTATAATTGTTATATAGTAGATACCAGACTCCATTAAAATACTTTAACTTAAAGCTACGCATAAATGGAAACAGGGTTGTCAGTCTTCAAACATTTAAATAAGTAAAAAATCTATAATTTACCTTACCAGCATCGTACCTAGTCATAATATTTACATTCATGAGTATGATTGTTTGTATCGGTGTGTTTTATATGTATATTATGTATGTATTTACGAAATATATATATGTATTTATATCAGTTGTCCCGTACACATAACACAAGCTCTACTTCGGAATTAGATGATGTTGTGTGGATTGTCTAGGGTTTATTATAATATTAACTTAATGATAATAGTTATAGAGGGAGCTACGTAGTTACCAGTACTATGATTATTTATTGTGATTATGAAGGACTGTATTTTAGACGGTTTAAAATGTGACACGTTCCTAGATGAGGTAAAATATGTGTATTCAGCTCGCTAGCGAAAACGTAAGGAGCAAGAATATGGCGTTAGATAACAAACGGATATAAAAACAGAACGTCAAAATATATAATTCAAAGATATATGAAATGCTTATAAAAACTATCAAAAATTTGCCTTCGGCAACAGTGATAAGTACGTGGGACATGTTAAAAAAATCTCATAAAAAATAGAGAAATTTCTTATTATTATTTCAAATTATTCTGAAGCTAACCACAGCTGCCAGATGAAAATAGGAGTCAGCTCAGTGGGCACTCCAAACCCTCGAAAAGAAGAACAACTAAGGGTCAATTTCTACCTGAAGTATACATTTTTATTCTGAGGGTACCTAGCAGCAAGAAATATTGCTCCCGTATCTAATACAGAAGACAGCATCCTGCACTAATATGAGAACCGTCGTACGGTATTTTTGGTCTTTTGCCAAATCATCTGCATATTCCAAAAAACAGCAATATTCATAATATTAATACTAGATTTAAACAAACTTGCTTTCCCCAAATATCGTTTAGAAAAAGTCAATAGGTCTTTTATGGGAATAGGTATAAAATTTTACAATAAGATACTAAAGGATATATTGGAATTACCCTTAAATAAATTAAAAACATCTGTTAAATCATATTTACTGAGCAAGGCCTATTACTCACTAAACGATTACTTGAACGACGAGCGTGCATGGCAATAGTTTTCATGTTCGGGATTATCATTTAATGTTAGACATAGACACCTATATAAATACCTATGCATTGTAAATAAACTGGATTTAAAAAAAAAAGTAATTCAATTGAGTTTCTTGCCAGTTCTTCTAAATTGGATCTATATACCGAACTGGACGGTAGGGAAAAAAATTATAATGTAAAAACTTGACGTTCATAAGCGGCTAAAATGTCCTACATTAATAAATGATTTTTGAATTTGAATTAGAATTATATACGCATTTATTTTACATTAATATACGTAATTACATTTAATTAAAACATATAAGTACCACAGCAAGTGGTATACGAGTTAATTTAGCATTCTGTCGGGTATGTTGCTACAAATACCGTGTCGGAACAAATTTGCGATGTAATTTGTCCGGGCTCTGGCATTGGTGATGCAGTATTGTGCCTGAAGGAGGACGATGGGCTCGCCATCTATCATATAATATCATATTCTGTGTAAAAAAAACTTGCTATATATCACCTTTTTCATACCGGGGAATATGTACAGTAACATAAAAATAATATATCAAGTCAAGTATATATATATATATATATATATATTATTTCGGTTGTTTATTATTAGACGTGAAACTTTTTCTATTAGGTAAGGGAGAGACATTAAATAGATTATTCAAATGATTTGACTAACTATAGGAATAATGAAATATTATGTAAACTAAAACGATATTTATTTATTTATTAATGGCTATGCAAGTATATCTTAAATAAAATCAATATATACGTCATAAAAAGCCACTAACAGGCTTTCACTAACAACAATAGACTAATTATTAAAAATTTTATATCACTACGTATAAAGGCAACAACACATTATAAAGTTAACAGAGAATATGAAATTAATTAACAAGAGTACAGTAACAAATAGTGAATTTAAAGAAATATATACATATACATGATTTTCAATAATAATTAATTGTTATTTAAAGAAGGATTTAGTTGGTGTCTCGCTGATTTAATATTATTACAAAATATATCAATATTAACTGTTTTAGATAGTTTATTAAAATTGTTCCTAGCTCGCCAGAGCAATGAGTTCTGTTGTGTGTGTATGAGTTCTGAGGTGTATTACCTACTTATATATATATAAGTAGGTAATATAATGTAATTAAAGTACATAAGTATGTAATTTTAATATCATCTATCGGTCATGATAATAATAGTAATGTATAATTTTCGTAACATGAACTAGTCTAAAAACATTGAAAATGACAAATAAATGGTAGTCGACCAGTGGTTGAAAATTAAGTTAACATTCAGTAAGACTATAGATAAATAATTATATAGATGAACAATATTAATAAATTCTCAATTTGACTAAGGACTTTAATGATACCGTGTGAATTTCAAATACATAATACAGCATCTATAACTTTTTTTTATTGATATAATTTTTATGCACAATTAGAAATAGAAATAGAAATAATCTTTATTCAAATAAACTCATTACAAGCACTTTTGAATAGTCATATTTTGATTCTACCACTCATTCGGAATGCAGATTCATCACAAGAAGAATGAGCGAGAAACTCGTGTATTGCTCTTTTGAATAGATGTTTTTTTTATATAAATAATTACAGGTAATAGGCATGCGATAATCTACATAGAAATCGCTACCCTCTCATTATTAGTGTAATCAGATCATATTGTCAGCGCTATGGATTTTAAGTTTTTCTATAAATTAAATAATATGCTTTCTGCACTTCTTTATTATGTAAATTATAAATGTGCTGAATTTCAGACTCTTACTCGGTCTCCGTTCGCGCAATTTTCGTAAGAAGTTTTGTTTTTGTTTCACGTATAATATACAGATTATATAAACTACTAGCTATCCGCTCGCGGCTTCGCCCGCGTGGTCATAGAATATATAGGTTACCGCGCGTTTAAAGATCCGTGTTCAGTCGTGGGACGTTATATACCCTAAACATTCCTCTCGAGTCACTCTATCTATTCTGTCTTTTAAACAAAAACGCATCAATATCCGTGTAGTTTTTTAAGATCAAAACATACATAGGTCTATTACATAGAAGATATTTTAACCGGAAATTGAAGACGTTTAAATGGTATTGACAGATCAGTTTGTATCATCGGTATTATGAGTATATGAGCTAGTTATTATTGTACTAATATATAGATTGTGTAAACAGAAAACTTCGTATACTATTTAAATTAGTATTAAATAGACAATGGTATAGTACTGTTCTCTTAATTTAGTTTAGTAAGTTTATATTGTCTTCAAAGCCTAATTTATGTAGATATTTGGTAAAATGTATATCCAATAATGAATATACATTGTACCAAATTTTTTTTTGCTGGTTGAACTAGATTTTGCTCTACACTCAAACTCTATATTATACAGCCACGCCCTAGGCCCATCCCTAAGTACCGAATTTCCTCAGAACATGCAATCGCTTTCAAGTAGGCTTTAATACGAATATTAGGAGTTAAAAAACTTTGAGGACGGAAGACAGGCGCAATCAACATTATTAAATGCGGCTCCAGGTCAGCGTAGGAAAGGTTTATATTATTAACTAGCGATGCGGCCAGGCTCTTCATGCAAATGATGCTTTGAATGATTCAATTATGAAAATGTGACCATATCTTGTTACAGTATGATAAAAGAACGTACGTAATATTTTTTTTTATTATACTCCTTTTGAGTAAGGCGAAGAGACTAAGGCGATACAGCCATTATTGTCATTTCATCTTTTTTCGTGAAAAGAAAGAATGATTATGTAATCTTTTATAGAGAATGTCCATAAGCACTATTTATAAATGCAAAAGTACGGCTTTTTTTTAGGTTTATTACCTTTTCATGACTGAAAGGATCTCAATGAAACTTTGCAAAAAGATATTTCAAGAGGATAGAAGTTATATATATCTTCTATTCTCTTGAAGATAGATAGAAGACTATATCAAGAGGGCGGACACAAGCGGCAGCATGTTAGATGAACAAGGAACATTTTTTATTTTAAAAAAGGAGGCGCTGCAATCTGTTAAAAAGATACTTATAAAACAATATTCACAAATTGTTTTATAAGTATCTTAATAGTCTTTTTGATGTTAATTAATTTGGCATAATAAAGGTGTTTGAAATTCATCATTTCATTGTTCGAAAGTTAATCAGTAAGATAAATTTATATTATGAGTTTTTTTTTTATGTCCACACGATTTAAACTAACGATCTTTTAGGGTACTTACCTACTTACATTTGTTTAGTTTTGAGGTCACATTCATATTCAATATGATACAACAATATTTAAAAAAAAAACATAGCCCGTATTTACATTATGAATATCTTGAAAAAAAATACCAACATATATTTTATTTTGAAGAGAAAGTTGGAGAAAGAAATGTATTAGAGCTCACTCCAATCTCGGCTAACGGCTATATTCAAATTAGATGTCTTATCGTTTGAACTTTTCTGCCATTTGTGTTTGTAATGGACCCACTGAGATAGTAATGTTCGATATCGTGATCACCGCGTGTAGATTTTTCATACAATTCCCTGAGTAAATAGTTTGATACAAAAACTATTTTGTATCACACGAAATGTAAGCTTTTATACCAAAATAGTGACAAAGAAGGTGACTGATGTAAGACAACTTATAACTGATATCAATGTTAAGATGGGCAAGATAAAGAATGAATAGAGAATGATCAGAGGATACTTGAAACTAGCGCGAGTTTCGGAGTAGTTGTAGAGTATTGGTTTGGGTATGTAATGTGCAGGAAATAAGATAATATTTAAAAGACAATACTATATAGAAATGTGGTAGTTATAAGAAGAAAGGCCGAAGAAGAGTTGGGTAGACTGTGGGAAATATGATATGGCAAGAAAGTAAGTAAATAACGAGATGACTGCGAACAGAGATGAATGTAAAAGAATTGCATATTCTGCAGATGATGATAGTGACAAACAGCATACGACCCTTTCTAATGTTATTATGATATTGTCAATATTATAGTTAACATGAAATCAGAATTTTGTATTTGATATGCAATGATTTGACAGATCATAGATATTATTGAGAATAGACCGGAAAAATGTTAGGGCACTTGATACGACACGACGAACTAATTAACAACATTATTGAAGGAAAAATAGATGGAAAGAGAGGAAGGGGAAGACCAAGACACAGCTATATCAAGCAAGTTAAAGAAAAAGTTGGAGTCGTGTGGTATCAACAGCTAAACAGACTGATGGAGGATCGTGGAAGGTGGCGGGAGCTCTATCGACAAGAGCACAGCTCTTAAATTATAAAGGAATGATAATAATATCCTAGGATAATTAACATAGCGCCGAATAGTCCCATGCTAAGCTGAACGTATGTTATTAAATACACACATAATATACATAGGAAGCACCCAGACCGATACAAACAATCATACCTATGAATGCAGTTGGCTGTATCGTGCTCGGAATCAAATCCGCAATCATTAGAAGTAAAGTGATGTGCTAAACCGCGAGACCACAGAGGCATTCGAATTACCAAACAATTGATTCAAATTTCGTGAACAAACAGTTTTCATAGTATCGGTATATGACGTAACTCCTAGTGCTCTAGGTATAATGTGTGAACGACAGCACTCAACTGAACTACTCTATATTTGATATCATTTGATAGAACGATGTAGGATAAATTCTGTTTATTACTTGTCTACATTAGACGTGACGTAACGTGACGTGACGTACGTGGTGCTCTGGTTGATGTTTAATTCAAAACTAACCACCTTTCGTATAGGAATAGATGGCTTTGGTGATCTCGGGTTCGATTGTTCGTATATACATACATGATAATAATAATTTCAGGACAATTCACACACTGCCATCTATGTAGCTTAACTTAAGCTAGCTAAAGCTTGTGTTATGATACAAATACAGTACTGCATAATTAGGATACATACGCTTATGTAAATAATAATAACAACCCTAGTGAACCCTGTGTGGATTGCACATAGCACCCTCTAGTCTGAATTTAAGCAGAGCTTGTGTTATGGGTACTAGACAACTGATAGTACATAAATATATATTTTTTGGAGATAAATAATATACACAGAAAGCACCCAAAAAAACCAAAACAAATCCATCGATATTTTTTGTAAATACATATTATACAAAACATCCTGTATATGTATACATAAGTATGATTAAATGTATAGTTTTGGGTGCTTTCTGTGTATATTATGTATTTCCAAAAAATATATATTTATGTACTATAGTTGTCTAGTACCCATAGCACAAGCTCTGCTTAAATTCAGACTAGAGGGCGCTGTGTGCAATCTACATAGGGTTCACTAGGGTTGTTATTATTATTATTTACATAGGCTTATGTATCCTAATTATACAGTATGGAAATTCTAATTGTACTATATATTATATCTCTGAAATGGTTAAAGAACTGATGGACAATGATAATAATCATCTATAAAGACTATATCTAATGTATAGAAATAACGTTGGTCGGAAATCCGATTATGAAAATTTTTATTTATTAAAAATTTTATTATAAATTGTAGGATATTCCAAATTCTAATAATAACTAGTATACATATAATAATATTATTCTTAGTAGTGAAACGGTAAATGAATAAAACGGGCTTAAATTTTGCGGTCCGATCAAATTACAGGAACTTTTGTAAAGTTGTTCGAACCCAAGCGGTATCGTTGACCGATATCGCGTTTCTTATAGTGCAGGAACTCTTTGTTTAATATAAATTAAAATAAAAGGAACATTTACGGCATTTACTCCTGTATTTTGTTCAATTTGGGGCATACTTGATGATAATCATTACAGTCACTAATGTTTTTTCTTTCTTTCCGAGGAGCATCAGAATCACAAGGGGAATTACTTATTTATTTATTTATTTACGTCACACTAAGTGAGCTTTACAGTTTCCCAATATGCCCACTTAGGAAGATTGTATACATATACATGCACTTATAAAACACTAGTTACTAATACATACACTAATTACTTAAAGAAAAAAATAAAATAATAATCTTAATTTTCCATACTACTTAAATAATCTACTGCCATCCTACGAAACTCCAGCAATATGTCTAGATAAATTACTAGTAAATATGTTTAGATGATGTATGTATGTATATAGTATGATGGAAAACGACTAACCACTCACCGTTCAAAAATCACCGTTGGGTAGACTCAATGCCAGAGAAATAGGAGCCTGTTTGGCCAGCTCCGTTCTTCTCCATGGAACATCATACAAGTTTCGTCTTTGTGCTTGTACGTAATTATTGGGCGCTCTTATGGATACTGATGTTAATACCGCTTGGTTACATTTTTACCATTATAGGTAATGGTAGGTGTTTTAAAGTATAAGTGAGGAAGGGAACAGCAAAGAGACTGGTGGAAGTTGAGAACGTTGAGAACACTTAACATGGATATTCTGCTATTTCCCGGTTAGTGATCAGTGGTTTTGTATATGATAATGAAATGGTGCACCCGCCTGCGCTAACGGTTTACGCTGGCGGGGCATCAGTGGAAGATGATAAGATGAGAATGAGGTCAGGTCAGTTAGCCCATCGTGATAAATTCCAGATGAATTTATCACGTTTCCAGAGGGAACCGCGTGGAGGTCAACCTGACATGGTACATTGCTAGCAATGGGGTCGAGAGTTCACATTACTAACAACCCCCCCTTTCCCCCCAGTGATCAGTGGTCATGGGTGGTGATACGGTGTACTCCCACTTAATCTTACTCTTACATATTATATTTAGATCTCTATGTCAGTTATATAATTAGGTTTAAATTTATATATTATCCTTACTAAGATTATAAATGTATATTAGTAAAGTAAGTATATTTATTACGCTTTCCCGCAAAAACTACTGAACCGATCATCACGACACTTCTGTACACACGTTCTTGGAGGTATTAGAATGAACATAGGATACTTTTTATTTCAAATTCAAATTCAAAAATCATTAACAGATGTTTTGAATTTATTTAAGGGTTATTCCAATATACCCTTTGGTATCTTATTGTAAATTTTTATACCTATTCCCATAAAAGACCTATTGACTTTTTCTAAACAATACTTGGGGACAGCAAGTTTGTCTTTAAAATTAAAAAATACAAATACCTTTTTATTAAAAAAAAAAAAAAAATTAAAATATTTTGCTACTTCTAGCAAAATTCTAGCCAGTAATGAAGTTATGCGAGCGAAGCCGCGGGTAAAAGCTACTATATTATTTATATTACTACTATATAACTTATTAAACTATTTCAGTTTTAAGCCTACAAAGTTATCATAATGTTCTATATTCCTAACGTAGGGCGATGTTGCTTTATTGTGTTTGATCTAAAGGATAAGGTAGTGGGATCATTGACCAAAGAGGTATGGAGCAGTGACAACGCATGAATACTTAGTTGTATAAGAGGGATTATATAATAAACACATTCACAAACTTTTGTAGTCAAATAAGTATATTATTCAACTGAAGTATGTACTTGCTGTTATAAAATTAGAAAAAAGTATGTATGGTAACGTCTTTACAGATTATTAATTATATTTTCAGGACATTATAGTAGTAAGTCATCTATGCTAACGGTTTATGCTGGCACCAATAGAGGATGGTAATCGTGAAAAATTCACTAGGAACTTATCATGATAGGATCCAAGGGGAACTACGTGGAGTAATGGGGTCAATAGTCCACATTACTTACGATCGCCTTCCTGCTATCCACATCGTTGTGAATAAAACACTCAACATGCCCTCTTCAACATGCAACTCTTCTGTTCTTTTAATAAAAGTTCTCCCGTTTTTGTTGTTGTCGTTACAATTTAGAGGTACTTTTTCTTTGAGGAACTGACAAGAATTAATATAATAGTGAAGAGTGAAAGTTATACAAAGAATTAACGTGTTTCTGTTTATTCTATACATACACGTTAATATTATATTTAGAACAGAAAGACTGTTTCTGACTGTCTTTAGACTTTAGTATTTATAACACCGGAAAAAAAATAAAATTTTAAATTATTTGTAGATGTAGTAGGCATCTAATGAAAGGTCAATATGATTGATATATTGCGTATCATTATGATACGCAATGATTGAAAATGCATTGAATTATATAGTTATTAATGTAGTCAAATGTTGACATATTGAGTGTTTTATTTACAACGATGTGGACAGGAGGAAGGGCATTGTAAGTAGGAGGGCTAGTGAGGGCTAGATCATTTTAGAATTACTTTGGTTTGCTAGGTATGTTTCTACTAACGGAGACTATAAGCCAGCCAGGAATATATATACCAGCCATTCTTTGGTAATAAAATCATAATAATGTAACTATCTTTCTACACTGGTAATTAGACTCGCTCGTGGATCAATCTATCTATTGCTGAATACTGCATTTAATTCCATTGTGTAGTTTAAAAGATCTAAACGAACAGATAGAGGAAGCGACTTTGTTTTATACTATGTAAAAATATTAAATAAATTTAAAATCATTTTAACTACTTATACAAGTAATTATATTATATCTAAGTTATAAATGTTTTTTTGTTGTGTCTATCAAAGATAAAATTGAACAAATATAGAGCTGAATATATTTAGAAGAATGATATAAAAAATTATGCACATTAAGCCAAGTAGGCAGCATCCGTACAGATAGCAAGACAGAACCATATCTGGCAAACGAATGCTGGCAAATGACCCATGACCAATTTCCTGACTTCGGGCGTGTCTCGCCTTTTGAGTACCGAATTGACTAACGACCAATGTAACTAAGCCTACGAAGGCAGAACACGTTTGTTTTAACGATAATATAGCAGGTTAGAGTAAGTAAAGCTTCTTTTACATTTTACAATTCAGGTAGCAATTGATGTTTTTTACTCTGGTAAACGATATTTTTGGTAATGTAGATATGTAGATAGATGTGATATATATATACACACATTTTAGAACAAATTATAATTAAAAAAAAAAACAGAGTATTTAAAAGAGAAGAAACAAATACAAAATATAAAATTAGCATTCCATTCACAAATAAATCTCAAAATACAAAGAATCTAGGCCTATATATTTTTTTTTGATTTATCATTTTTGATCTGTATTAGAATTACATTGAAAATACACACATAATAATAATAATAATAATATAATAATAATTTCAGGACAATTCACACAGCGCCATCTAGTCCCAAGTTAAGCTAGCTAAAGCTTGTGTTATGGGTACTAGATAACTGATACAAATACATAAATATTATTTTTTTCGTAAATACACACATAATATACATAGAAAATACCTAGACCGATACAAACAATCATACTCGTGAATACAAATGTTTGTGCCATACGAGGAATCGAACCTGCGACCATTGGACGTAAAGCGGTGTGCTGGACCGCTATACCACCGAGGTCGTTAATAATATACATAAAATTATACACATTATACACACACACAAACACCCATTCCAATATAAACAGTCATACTCATAAATACAAATACTTGTACCGTGCGAGGAATCGAACACGCGGCATCAAGAGTCGATCTTTTTTTTTTTGATGATAATGGAATGGTGCACCCGCCTGCGCTAACAGTTTACGCTGAGGGGGCACCAGTGGAGGATGATAAGATGAGCATAAGGTCAGGTCAGTTAGCCCATCGTGACAAGCTCACCAGGAATTTGTCACGATGGTTTCCAGGGGGAACCGCGTGGAGGTCAACCTGACATGGTACATTGCTGGCAATGGGGTTATCAATCCACATTACTAACAATCCCTTTTCCCCCCTCAAGAGCCGTTTTGATAAACCGCAACAATGTACCTGTATGTTTATTATTAACAGAGTTTACATACTCCCCGCAATGAATCATTTCAATGACGGGTTAAATTGATCAATGATCAATAAGTAGAGTTGTATTATATTGTGTAACTTCCAAGAATCTGCTCGGTATGCTGGTTCTTGGACTGGAAACTTGCAAACTGCAAACTATTTGAACAGACCCAACTTCGTACCAGAATGGTCCATCACGGTTAACTTGTAAAAGGTATCGACTACGCTGTTGTGCGAATAACTACTAGTACTGCATGTCATTAACTGTTTAACTTACTAAGTTAAATTATTATTTTAGACATATGTTATGTACTGATTCGTAATAATAATAACCCTGGACAGCGCCATCTTGTTCCAAGATAAGCAGAGCTTGTGTTGCATACAATAACTAGATAACTGATACAAGTATGTAGGATAATTTTAAACTGGCTATAAAAAAAGAAATTCAGTTGAGTTTCTTGCCAGTTCTCAATTGAATCTGCATACTGCACGGGACGGTAGGCAAAAAATTATAATACAAAAAAATTTACGATAATAAGCGGCTAAAATGTCCAACAGCAATAATCAGACTGTGAAACTACTCATATATTATATGGGTCACAGTTACCTAGATACATCAAAATAACAATTCCAAATAATAAAAAAAAATAATGTAAGGTGGGGTGACACAGTTTAGACACGGCAGTGCTTAGTAGACAATATTGAATTTGTCGTACTAGACATTATTAAATGCTATTATTATTTTGATGTATCTAGGTAACTGTTTGCCATATATTACTATCTACGAAGTCATGGTACTTATCTTGTAGTTTCACAGCCTAATCTCACCCTACAACCAAAACATAGTTTACAAAAGAAGCTGTTTGACGGCTAAACAAATGGGATTGTGTGTGAGTGATATCTTCATCAGCCCACAGCAGTCCACTGCTGGACACAGGCCTCTCCCAAGGCACGCCACTGGGCACGATCTTCAGCCCTTCTCATCCAGTTACTACCCGCAACCCTACGTATATCGTCGCTCCACCTAGCTGCGGGGCGTCCTACACTACGTTTGCCAATTCGTGGTCTCCACTCTAGAACACGCCTACTCCAGCGAGCATCGGTTCTGCGACAGATATGACCAGCCCACTGCCACTTCAACGTACAGATGCGAAGAGCAGAAGTGAGTCGGTGAACTTGGTTCTCTGGCGAATTACTTCGTTTCGGATTTTATCCCACGGAGTTTTACCGTGTGAGTGATAATCATATAAGAAACTTTAAATGACTTTTTTTTCGTGGGATAAATCTTACGCCCGACCTTGAGACGCATTTCGTCACCCCCACCAGACGATGGGGGTAACGAAATGGTATGTGGGATTCTTACCCATTAAAAACTACAACGTGTGCCTACGAGCGCCATTGACTAAGTCACGAGGTCGAGTTGGCACTCTACCGCGACTCCAGCGGCGCTGGTCTGCCTTGTAGAACTTTCAGTTTGCTTACCCCAAACAACCGTTATATCTACAACTTTTGTTTAAGGTAGGTAAACTGAAAGTTCTACAGGAATAGAATTAAAAATCGAAATAATCTTTATTCAAATGAACTTAATAGAAGCGTTTTTGAATAGTCATAATATGTTTATTCTACGATTCCTTTGGAACGCAGTATCTTCCGATGAACAATGATCAAGAAACTTATAAATAAGTATTCTTCTAAGTAAATACACATTATAAAGAGTTAGGCATGCGATAATCAATATAGAACCATTACGCTCTTAATCTTTGTTAAAGTATAATTATTTACAATATTTTTTACTCAAGCACGATGTCCTATTGGATTATTTGCGAGTCAGACTCCAAAGTATTGAGTTCAAAATTAGCCGACTCAAACCAAATTAACTAACTGTGACCAACAAAACAAATCAATTATAGAAGTGGTGGTAAACTGGATTCATGGCATGTTGGATTCAAATTTGTTCAGGTAATTATGAGCATACCATATGAAGTGATGAGACGTCGACAATTAACATTAACTCTGATTTCCTGTCTGACAGTGAAGACACATTGTTATTACCTAATATATAAAATCCTCGCATCACAGTGTTTGTAACCAATATTCTTCGAAACAATTTGGCTGATTCTAATGAAAGTTTGTGCGTATTTTCGGTAAGTCTGTGAATAGAACGTAAACTATTTTCCTATATTTCTAAGTAATGAGGGTTCAGTTTCAAATTTTTTTTGTGTATAATTTTTTTATGGATGAACCCTAAATTTTCACGTTTCTAACATCACGCTCTATTTTTTAATAACGATATTAGTACATAAATTTTTGGAAGCCTCGATGCTCTAGCGGTTTAGCACACTGCTTTACGTCCGATGGTCGCGGGTACGATTCCGCGCACGGTACAATTTTTTGAATTCATGAGTATGATTGTTTGTCAAACAATACAATATACAATCAAGTGAAACAATCATTTAGGAAAAAAATATGTATCTATGTATATAGTACCCATAACATAAACTTTGGTTAGTTTAACTTAGGTCTAGATGGCGCTGTGTGAATTGCCCTGAGATTACTATTATTATTATTATTAATAATAATTCTACTCTCGGCAGTACATAACCTATTCATTTATAAGGCAAAACATTTTCCGGGTCAGCTATTATTTATATATTATTATTACAATTACTCTACGTGTTGACTATCCATTTTTAAATGAATGCGCTCTCAGAGAAATGGTTATTAAAAGTTGCCGTGGCTTCTAAAAGATTGTTTGCGGTTCGCAGTTGTATAAAAAGCGGGTGTCAAAGAATTAAGTTTCTATTTCGCCACAATCTATTTCACGATCTCGTCGCGGTGGAAAGAAATTGTTACTTTTCATATTGCAATGTTATATTTGTCACGTCTTACAGTCTTTGGCATGTTCAATTTAAAAATATAGTAATTATATAATATTTTTAAAGGTAGCAGAGTGAAAAGTATAGTATTATAGGATGGACATGATAATTATAACTTTGATGGCCTCAGTGATGTAGCAGTTTAGATCACTGACTTAATTACGAATGTCGACGGTTCGATTCCTCGTACGGTACAAACATTTTGTATTCATAAGTTTGATAGTTTTCTATGTATGTATATGCATGTATTAAGGAAAAAGAGGGAACGCTGCCAGTATCTTCGGAACTTTGCCTAAAGCGACCCCTTTTAATAATATATTTTAGTCATTATATTATATTTTTAGGTTTTTTTATTTTAGGTTCGTAGTTATACAATTAAGTTATGTAAATAATAATATTTTATATATTTACGAAAAAAATATCTGAGTTTTTATATTAGTTATCTAGTACACATAATACAAGCACTCCTTACTGTGATGACATTAAGTAAATTTTCCAGTGGTGTTATTTAAATTCAAATTCAAAGTATCTTTATTCAATTAGGTCTTTTAGGATATGTCAAATATACCGTCAGTTCTGAATGATTTCGGGATGAGAAAAACTGACAAGAAACTCAGCTCGTATTCTTTTCAAGTAAGGTTGTACATGTTTACAATAACACAGATTTATTTTTAAATTCAAATTTGGGAGAATATATGTAATAGATTATTATATTATTAACTACCTACACTCCTCGGCTTCGCACGCGTGTAGGTACATGTATTATATATATAAACCTTCCTCTTGAATCAGTGTACCTATAAAAAACCGTTTCAAAATCCGTTGTGTAGTTTTAAATATTAAATATTTAAAACTACACAACGGATTTTGAAGGATACATAGGAACGGACAGCGACAGCGACTTTATTTTATACTATGTAATGATTATATGATAGGTGAAACCGAGGTTTATAACTTGTGCTATGTCGTCCTATACATTGTGTACTAAACTTCTTTTATAGGCGAGTACATAAACAGAGTGCGAAATATTGCACTTAGCTGAATGTTTGCGATCTTTCTAATACTCGCTCTACTGAATTGAATGGCACAATAGCTAGACGTCTGCAGCATACTTACATCACAATCAATACTGGTCCTTCAGCTATTGGACATAGCGTTGTTTATTTATTACCTCAATAGCTTCTGTACAGTCAATATACATTATGGTTATTAGTTTTGATAATAATAGTTCAGAATCGTGTAGGCGACGTTACGAATGTAGTCGGAGTATAAGAAGTATTTTATTAAATTAATAAGCCGAGTTATTACACTTATGTCTGGAATATATTGTTTAGTGTAGTCGTACAGTACAGTTTTAGTTTGTTAGTCGATTCCAGGGGTGATCACTGCCGTTTTGGTTGAATTCAACCGTGCGAATGGCGTGTCACGTGTTGCAGTCATGACTACCCCATCCGATTCTATAGCCGTGAAGGTATCTTGTTTACTTTCATTGATTAAAATTGTTTTGGTACCATTTATTTTTACTTATCTACACTAAATCATCGATTTTTACTCACATTTCTGAACTAGCTTTGCCCATGGTTTCAACCGCATGAAATTTATAGTCTATCTGTTATTCTAATATATAAGCTACATTATTTTTAAAGTATCTTGTTTACTTTCATTGATTAAAATTGTTTTGGTACCATTTATTTTTACTTATCTACACTAAATCATCGTTTTTACTAACATTTCTGAACTAGCTTTGCCCATGGTTTCAACCGCATGAAATTTATAGTCTATCTGTTATTCTAATAAATAAGCTACATTATTGTAAAGTTTCGTCAATATCTGTTCGATAGTTTTTGCGTGAAAGAGTACCAAATATCCATCCATCGACGCATCTATACTCACAGATTATCGCGTATTATAAATATATGTTGATTTAAAAGAAATGTATAGATCAGTGCGATATTTATATTCATATATTTTGTCTTGAAAACAGTACATACATACAATTATTGTTTTTTTACAAATGTAACATATTGTATTTCTTTGAATCTAGAATGTGTATAGTATATGCACTACTACAATTAAAGCAAAAAATAATTTTGACAGAAATTAAAGAAAATTACTCAATAATACTTATCGACTAATTTTCTTTAATTAAAGTCGTTTGTAAAAATATGCCTATAAATTTGTATTAATTAATTTGAATCACATTTGTTGATTACAATAATTATTGTAATTTTTGTAACGTTACAATAGAATAAAATCTTTGCATCCCCATAACGTCGGCGTATTCTTAGTAAGTACATCAACGGGATTTGAAGACGAATCCCCAAGATGGAAGGCTGACACATTATACTACTTCGCCGGGTCATTCGTCTCGCCCTGAATCCATTTATGCGAATACTACAAAAAGAAGCTGAAAAATAAAATTAAATCCATGGAATTACAAGGATCGCGTGTTGCTTCTCTATTTCCTAATTTTCGTATTTTTTTTACTGTCTCGAAACTCATAACGTTGCATTATAACAATAGAAATAATTTGTATTCAAAAACAAACTCATTTCTGTTTAATTTAATGTTTATTTTAGCGATCATTCTGAACGTAGATGCGCTTTTAAGGTCTGATTAAGAATAGCATAAAATCCGAGTAATACCATCCAAAAGGCAGCATGTTCATGTAAGCTATATAACTATTACAATAATACACCTTGGACGTCTAGAGGTTTAATATACAGCTTTACTTCCGGATTACGTATTCGATTCTTCGCAAGATACAAACTTTTGTATTTATGAGTATGATTGCTTGTTATTATTACAATCAATCATACTCATGAATACAGAAGTTTCCAGGACATTTTTTTTAAATTAATCTAATCCAAGTTAAACAGTTTTTATTATGGGTACTAGTGAACTGATAGTAATACTGATTTACACTTTTGTATCTAGACACGCGGGAGCGTGTCAAAGCCGAGTTCAAGTAAAAGAACTGGCGAGCAGCACAGTGTATAGTTTTACACGAACCATTTGGAGACAATTTTGACACCCTCATAACTCAAAAACTCTTTCACATAAACCTGTCAAATTTGGTTCATATATTGAGACTTGCGAGATATACATAGTATACACGGCAGGCAATGTAGGCAAATGGGTTTATAGTATAAACTTTCTAAAACTTACTCAGTCGGGATAACTTGAAGACATCTGCCGTGTTGATAACGTCGGCATACACCTGAAAGTCTTGACGAGTCCGGTTCGTATTGGAGTGCAGCATCATCGCAAACTTGAACACATTCTGGATTTCGTCTGTGTTCTGATCGAACACCACACCTGGAAAAAATTGAAACGTGTTTAGATTTTTTTTTTTATTCTTATTAGTATACTAGCTGACCACGTGAACTCCGTTCAGCAGAATTAAATAATATGTCAAAGGTTTTTTTTAAGTTTAGATACGCAATAAATATCTGAACGGACCCTGTTTGACAGGTACGAACGAAGTTTGTATGGGAAAATAAAATTGTTGTTTTTTCTATTTACCATGCAATTTCTTTAATTAAATTGGCTAATTTTGGTGTTATGTACACCAAAATTAGCCAAATCGCTATTCTCAAATTTTAGCGAGATTAACAAATGTCATTTTATTTTTATATTTAAGATTAATTCATTAACAGATTAACATTTTGCAGTATAATATTAGGTCAAGAATATAAGGCTAAACTTGTCTGTGACTGAATCTTAGATGCTGTTTCTCCAGATGAAAACTAAGTAACGTTTTTTTTATTATGAAACAAATGAACTAATTAATCATTTGTTAAAAAATGTGGAAATTAATAAATTTAAAATCAATATTACTTTCAAAGTAAACACTCGTACAAACAATATCAATACATTATGGTCAGTGACAACTTCATTTGCCCACTGAGTATCTTAATAACGCTAATATATATTATAGTATATATAGTATGATTATAAAAAAGCATTCAGATAAAAGTGCCTGTATGTATTTCACTTATATACAAAAATAATATACTACTCGATGTATTTATATTATTTTGTTTAATTCCGCTACAATTAACATGTGTGAGACTACGAATATTCAGTGTGGAAACCTGACCAGCGGTACGACCTTCTCCAATGGTGATCAAATTCCGACCGTTATTGAGTCTACACCCATATCGCGACACGTGTTTCGCCTCTGAACGAGGCATCATCAGGCGTTAATTAGAGTTCGAGTACAGCTCGGAAGCCTAGGGCTGTACCCGAACTATAATTAATGCCTGATGATGCCTGAATATTCGTAGTCTCACACATGTTATTTGTATCAGAATTAAACAAAATAATATAAAGTAGTGAAATGGACTTCCGCAAAATAACACCTAATTCGATTAAATATAAAAATAATATAACATACCATGTTTACAGAATGTGTGTGAATGAATTTAAAAATGTGTGTGAATATGTTACAGAATGTGTTTTAAAAGGTCAATATACAGGCTAAAGTGAGACGACATTTTTTGTGTACATATATTTTTCAATACACGCCCTGTTCAATTTAATTAATATAATAATAGATGGGGCTATATAGTTATTTTTTATTGCCGTTTTATTAATATCAACTCATGTCGTCTACGTACACGTATGTTTTATATAATCCTAGCAGACCCGGCCTTGCGTTGCTGTGGCTAAAGTTCTTGAATAAAATAATATTGCGACATTAAATTGAGATGTAAGCTATCCTATCTTTCAAGTTGGATCAAATTGCATACAATGTACTAATGTTGGTAGTTTGTATTCACATGTTTCGACTTGTAAATGTAAACTTACAAGGATTATTTAAAAGAGCAACACACAAGTTTCTTGCTCGTTCTTCTTGTGATGAGACAGCTTTCCGAACGAGTGGTAGATAAAAAACAAATTGTTATGACTATTCAAAAGTGCTTAAATTAAGTTTATTTGAATAAATGATTTTCTATTCTATTCTATTCTAATCAAATTTGCAATCGGTTTAGTAGTCTAGGACACGTAATTTTTATATATACAGATTAGTATGATTTAGTTACATAACCAGCTTGGTCCTGTATCAGATTTGTAATCAGAACTTGTAAGTATTCTCACATAGTTCGTTAAGATGTCTTCATATGTTTTATAGCTACCACAGCCAGTCTGGGCAACACTGTTGGCTTTTATAGTCTTAAACATGAGCCCCGGTCTACTTGGTGAAATGTTACCAGCTTACTGTAATAAATTAAAAGTCGCAATTTGTATTATATGAGATTTTTATATATAAAAAAGAAATATATTTATATATACATTATACTCATATTATACGTCCTCCTATATTTAAGATAATACATATTATGCCTTATTACATATTCATCACATGGATAAAATATAAGTTTGTAAAATTTATTCTCACGTTCAAATGAAAATTACTTAATAGTAATTTTCATTTCAATGTTCTTTAGCGAATAATGAAAATAGATAAAAAAGAAGTACTTGTATATGATATCAATGAATATGTTTGTTATATACTAAAAATAAATATTAGAGAAGAAACTAAAGATTTAAATAAAAATATCGAGCACTATATGTGTTATATGATTTATATACTAGTACATGATGTTATTCTCCAACTATACTTACTGAATAGATAAAATTGAAGATAGAGAATAAAATATTAAATAATAAAATCATTAATATACCCTTATGACTAATAAAAACAAATAAACTGCATAAAATGAATAAACTGACTTAAAAAGCTTCAGCTAAGTTCCTTGCAAATTGAATGTATTCTGAACTGGACGGTAGCGAAAATAATATTATTTACAAAAAACTTGACGTTCATAAGCTGTAAAATGTCCCACATAATTTTTGAATATCATATCCCTCTTGAGATCGTTAGAGGTGATTTTAATGATTGTCATGCGCAGATTTCTCTCCGTATTAACACGGTCCGGAGCGAGCCTGCCACTGTTTCTACGATTACGATACGTACGATACGATACGTTTCGTTTATTCGGTGTTTCCATATCCTACGTTTAAGTTAGAGAAGTGATTCGATTATTAATAAAATAGATAGATCACCTTTTTGGATATATAAAAAAAAATACGGATATTACAATAGAAATAGGTGCATTGATGAATACTAAAACTGTGTAAAGTAATTCATTTTATTTATATAATCAATTTCTATGTAAACATACAGAAATACAACATACATATAATATATAGAGATATTTGATAAAGTGAATTTTTATGTTAGATTTCTGTCTGTCTCATCTGAATGTTTTAATTAATTTAAATATAGGATGAATATATAAATATTGATTACGACAAAATAATATATTTATTTGAACTAATAAAATGTATTGGAGAGTGATAGATACACTCAAAATATTATTTTATTTCATTAAAAATTAGAAATATCATTCAAAAATTCAAATATGGGAAGGTCTACTCTCCTTTCCTAATAGTTTTAATTGTTGATGCCTAATCTAACAAAAAAAATGATTATTCTATTTTGTACTAGCTATTACTTGGTCTTCTTTTTTAAGATAAAGGTTTCTTGCTTTCTTCTTCATCCTCGTGATAAATATATTTTCACGTTGAATTTTAGTTTCAGATCTGTTGAGCCGTTTAATCCTCAAATAAACAATCTGAAAGTGGCACCGGTGTCAGAGATGTTGAAGAGTAATCGTCTATCATGGTATGGACTTGTAATGCGTAAGAACGATGATAATATTTTAAGAAAGGTGTTACATGAATGAGGATAAGAGCAGAGGAAGGCCGAAAAAGAGATGGATGGACTGTGTGAAAGATGATATAGTAAGAAAGGAAGTAAACAACGCGATGACTGTGAACAGGGATGAATGGAAGCGAAATACATATTACGCCGACCCCAAATAAATGGGATAAGGAAGAAGCAGATGATGATGATGATGATAATAAATAATCTGTCTGTATATTACAAACAGATAGATATGCATTTATAATATAAGTATGGATAATTTTGTCATCAATATAAATAATTACGACTAATAAAAAGTCTATTACCATTTTATCGGCATGTAACAACAGATGGAGCACTAACGATTTGTTGCAAAGCCCCGACTATAAATCTATATTTTTCTCTGGCCAGACTAAAGCTATAAATTCCATATTGGAATACTATGGTCGTATGCTCGCAAAACAATAAATTGTGAACGCCGTTCGCACACCCCAGTATTCATAAAGCAATGGAGAACCGAAGGTTTTATTTAATCATTAACAAATAAACAGACCGCTCGCCATGATATTGGCATTAACAGTGTCGGCAACTGATGTCCGATGAAATGTATTAATACATATTATTATACGATAACAAAGTCATTGTTAAGTCGTCAATGAACGTGTGGGCAAATATTGGTATCAAGAAATTATGGTATTATTTGTCGAACTATTCCGGTACTGGTTTTCCGCAACTGGCTTTTAACTTCATCGAACGAAAATAGGTCAGTTCTGGCAATTAAACTAAAACTGAGGAGCAACTTAGAGTGGGCTCATATTGTAATGTTCATATCCGACGGCCAGTCCCAAAATCGGTATTCGATCGGCGTTTTGGTTACTACGCTCTAGCCTCTTCGGAAATATGCCGATTGAACCGCATCGGCGGGCACGGTCCGTCGATCTCGTTTTTACGTAGCAGCTGAAGGCCAACTCCTGCCTGATGGATACGGCTATAGTCTAAGGGCACCGGTTAGGTTTCCAAAACTCGGCTCAGGCTGCCGTTATTTCGATTATCGTTAAAAAGGGACAGGGCATCGATCGTAGGAGCAAAATAATGTTATGAAATACTAGTAATTAAACATATAATAATATGCTACGAATATATATACTGCATAGTACAGTCACGCAGTGTTGCATGTAACAAGTGTTGATAACATGCATTGTAGAGTATTGAGCGGTGTACAAATGCCGTGCAAAACCTAGTACAAAATACTAGTTACTGACTTTCGTGTCGTTACTTTGTAATTTCTTGTAACCACTAGATATTGTAGTTGCTTAGGTATTGTAGCTATATAATTAATTATTATAGTTAACTGAAGTTTAATAATTGGAGTTAGTCCCTCAAGATACTTAGTTTATATAATTATTACAGTTACAGTTACTAAAATCAAAGTCTAAGTCAAATTTATATAGGACGTCACTTTATTTCCTTGTCTATGATTTAAAGTTTCTGTCTATATACTACAAAAAATATTTAAGCTCTATAAACTATAAAAAAATATTTAGTGTCGTTCAAAAACTATAACATTGACGGCATAACAAAAACAGTTTTCTGTTCTATTCCATCAAAAGTATCCAGTAACGATACTGTAGTAACGAGTGCCACTTACTGCAGTCACTAGTATAGTACGGGTATGTTTATTGTTTGTTTTACAGGTCTATTGCAGTACCTTTTAAACATGCAACTTTTTTATGTCACTGGAATTTCAAATAAACAAATACCATATCTGATAGTAAATAGTAATGACATATCCACATGAATTACATCACGCATATGACAAAATGCATCGTAATTTTTATGCATCACATTTCTAATGTAATTCACATTTCTTTCTTTCTTTCTTTCTTTCTTTCTTTCTTTCTTTCTTTCTTTCTTTCTTTCTTTCTTTCTTTCTTTCTTTCTTTCTTTCTTTCTTTCTTTCTTTCTTTCTTTCTTTCTCTAATGACAGAGATATTAGGACTCCATAGCCAACAATGTCAGCTATATATCGTAACTTGGGATTACAACACGTATTATTTGTTTAAAAGAAACATGTAGTTAATTCTGTTACTTGGTCGAGTTATTAACTGATAATAAAAATACGAAAGTAACTCTTTTTTTTTATACTTATACAAAATTAGTTATTATGTTATTTGATTCCTAGATTGATTGTGGGTTCCGTATTTATTGATATTCCATTATTATTAGCTAGAAGAGATGACAACTCAAAAATAAAACGTAATCATTGCGAAAACATTTTCAAAAGCTAGTATAAAATTGTCGTTATATTTTTTTATAACTCATGTAAACTGTCAATTTATCGGTGTTCCTTTAAATTGGAATGCCACATACAGATTGTTTTTCACCATCGGTACAAATATAACAAAAATAATGTTGTTATTGGGAGATAAATATTAGGAAAGTGGCAAGAAAGTTATTTGGAATGTGGTATTTTGCCCCTGAAACGAGTATCAAATGTAATTGATTACTGCGAGTTAGGAAACGCTTTCATAAATTTGTGTATTAGACGTTTCTACTCAAACATCTTAGAAGTAAATAACGACGATGATTTCAGTAGCCACCGGTTTAGCACACTGCCTCACTTCCACTGACCGCGGGTTTGTTATTTATTTTATTATGTTTATTACTAATTATTATTATATTAGACATTACAATTTACCAAAACGTATAACAAGATGCAATGAAGCATAGGCTGTCACAATTTAATTTATTGTTTATTTTTATTAGGCTAAGATTTGTTCCTGGATGTATAAGTTATTATATTAAGATGTTCTCTAAGTAATAGTGTAATTGTTGCACTATCTCGTATATACAATATATATTGATTATAATTAGACTTGTCATGTCTGTTACATGAATAAATATTTTTTGAATTGAATTGAATTTGATTCCTCACACAGCATTTAAGTATAGTCCTTTTCTACTGAAAATATTACTTTATAATATTCTCTAGGTTTGCTGGAAGAAACCTCTTTTTAGAGATAAGTTCGCACTTATATATTACATTTATCTTGTTACTGTTCTTTTGGACTATATTATTATGTGTGTACTAGATGGCGCTATGTTAATTGTACGATTTATTTATTATGTCTAAATTTGGATAGACATTGACTAGTCCGTGGCACTATCGGTGCTTGCACTAGCGCTAATCAAGTGATGCTAACGAATAAATAGAAGCTCATTACAGAATAATTGGTTGTTAGTAATAACCCATTCTGATACTGCAACAACTTTTACAGTATTAGATGCAAATTCCTTACAAATACAAGTGTTTCCTTATAACAAGACGGTTTAATATATTATTTTATAGACTACCATCTCCTACAGTGATAAGATATGGTTTGTTCTCCCACCTTACCCTTTTATTACAAACGTACACAAATTTCTTGCAAATTCTTCTTGTGATGAGTCTGTGTTCCGAATGACTGGTGGAATAAAAATAACTGTGACTATTGAAAAGTGCTAATATTAAGTTTATTTGAATAAAGATTTACTATTTCATATTAGATTTTCAGTTTTCTATCTTTTATACAGTATTTTACTTAGCTACCATAAGGTTGGACGGAATAATCAGATATCTAAACTAGTGGCGGAAGTATCAATATCAAATCGTTTGTGACAACATCAGTAGCAGATATTTCTAACTTAAAATCATATCCGTTTTTATATCCGTTTATAGACGTTGTGTTTATTTCCGGATATAGCATAACTTGTATTAGTTACGCGTCTTAGCAATTCAACGAAGTAGACAGCATCATTGGAGCTCATCCCGCAAGCAATCTGCATATTATTTATAAGATGCATTTACGTATTTAGATAAAACATTATGTGCAAATAGATAAAAACAGAGTATACTTTATAGAAAAAGCAAACAATATATTAAATAACGCACGTATACGTATATTATATAACAAGACTTGAGTACAATGATGGCTGGCTCATACGTCATACTCGTGAACGGGTGCTGCTTGTGGGGACTGGTCTGTTTAGGTTGTGAACACTGATGAAATTTTTGTTCTTTGCGATAGCATATGCTGGTGGTCACTCTATTCTCCCAAATTTGAATTTTAATGACTGTATATTATTATAAACATGTTCCACTATTATTTGAAAAAAATACGAGCTGAGTTTCTTGTCAGTTCTTCTCATCTCGATATCATTCCGAACTGACGGTAGATCTGACATATCATAAGAGTCTGTAATAGACCTACATGAATAAAAAATTTTGAATTTTGAATTTGAATTAGACGGCCTTATTGCTGAATGCAATTGTATTGTAATATATGTAGACGATAAAATATATTGTGTAAAGGTAACCAAAGACTAGGTAAATAATTTGGAAAATGTGGATGAGTCGAGTACCTATGTTCAATAACATCGATTATCAACCTTACTGTTTGTAATATTTGTCAAATAATAATCTCAAAATCAATAGTCTCAAATAGAGCATTTTCAAACTAATAATAATAACAACCCAGAACAGTTCACAACAGCGCCATCTGGTTGTAAACTAAGCAGAGCTTGTAGCTAAGTACCAAGCTAACCATCGTACTCACGACTAGAAATATTTTTATAGTGAAAAGAATTGAACCCCAGACTATTGCTAATAAGGCAGTATACTAAACCATTAGACCGTTAATATTATAATGTAGTTAACAATGATAAAACAAAAGAAAGATGTTAGAATTATTATTATTCATAATAATTTTATTGCTAATAATGATGGAGGAAGAAAAGAGAACATTTCAGCATTCACTCGAATTAAATTATAATTAAAGAAATCAGCTGAGGAATCCCTCAATATATTCTTTAGTCAACTTTTTATCCTGTGGCCGGTTGTAAAAGAAACTCTTCGTAGAGGAAATTTATCATTATAACTGTAAGAAAAAGGCGAAAGCCGAGAAATATTTACTAATTACTATTTAACGAAAACTTTTCTGTTGGAAACGTAGTTAATTAAGTCTGAACTAATAATGAGAATTAAATTAATGGACTCTTAAAATATATTGAATTTATTTAATGAAAACTTACATAACTTAACGTACTTCATTCAAAGTTATTCACGTTGATTGAAGAAGAATGAAGAATTCACAATTATTGCTCGTTAATTTACAAAGAGATGATAAAATTGATTCACTTTACGTATTTCGTGTCACGATTATTATTCTACAATCATTGCAAATAGTTCTTTTACTACTTAATTATTATGAAATTAAGATGGAGAGATACTATTATAAGTATCGTAGACTACCCGGAAATGTATAAAAATAAGTTTATTTAAATAAAGAATATCTACTTTATTCTATTCAATGGAATACCAAAAAAAAAATTCGTTTCGTTTCTTCGAAATTCAATAATACGATATATTCATACCAGCTCAGTGGTCACCAGGCAGATCATCAGCGTCACCAGTCAGATCATATCAATTAATTGAATGAATGTATCTTTCTACAGCGACTCCTATGACTCATTCGCCTCTGATATGTCACTTTCATCACATTTCAATATCAATCTTAGTGGCCATGTCATATTTTCATCTACACTTCTCTTTAATTAGTTTTAGATTTTTTCTGCCATACAAACCATGTAATCTCCATTTAAAAAAATATGTGCGACTGTAAATGTTTATGATACATTTATATACAAATGGTCGTTCTTACGAACTTCCTCTGTTCTATTCCAACAGAGATCAAAGGGTGACCTTTATTTTTTAGTTAGAGAAAAATTCTCATTGAAATACCAAAGAGTGTACTAAGTCAAGGTAAAAACTCCAAGCCGAACTCTTAATTTAAATTTGTATGGTTCGGAGAAGTTGGCCATCAGAATTTTCATTGGTTCTTCCACAAGCTTAGAATGCATTGAAGAAGATATAAAGCCAACAAAAATATTCTAAGTCAATTCAAACGCCATGCAGGGACCTCAGTTTAGATTTGTATCAGGCAGGCCTACCTGACTCGAATATAGGAACCAATAAAAATTCTGATAGCCAACTTCTAAGTTGGCTTATCAAATTTTCATTAGCTGGCTTAGAATGCCTTGAAGAAGCTGTCAAAACTAACTCCAGGGAATTACTTTAGAATTGCTACACAATTATGAGAGATGAATACTATAACGGCCCATATACGAATTGCTAATATAACGACCATTATGTGTAATAGTTACGTCCTGTACCCAGAAAAGTAATATCACGGTGAAACAATTATGAATAGATACAAAATATTAATTGCAATACTGCGGCAAATAAAGAGTCAAAAATCAACAGAATGCCTGTGGTAGTCCACAATAGTTTTTGCTAAAGTTTATATTAAAAATATTTTCCGATCCGAGTTCTGCTTGTTGTATCTGTGTTTCGTTGTAAAAGTTAAATTGATTTTACATCCCCCAGTCAATCGTGGCAACAAATGTAATTTGTACTTTTGTAACTACGTGTAATTACAATTTCATACATTTATCAGACTCAACAATATATTTGACTACGATAACAGCTACTTGTTACAATGCTTTTGTCTTAGAAGCTATTTGCGTTTTAACTTTCTTATTTAATGGATTTACTGTTAACGTATTGAACAGGATATTATTAATATTTGGTATATTATACTATATATAATTCATAAAGAATCATTTATATTTTGCAATCGATGTTACTTAGTTCCAAGTTTCTTGCACTACATACCATAACATACAATGTTTTTTAATTATGTAACTAAATTCGAACTCACAATCTGTTTGTTGTTTATGTCAAGGTAAAACACGTCTAGGTCACGTCAGTTATTACTATTACTATATTGTTATTTAATATAACAAAAAAAAGGTATATTATACCTGATCTAATTGAAATCATTCGCTATCAATAACGTTCGAGATTCTCCGAACAGATCCAAGTCGGAGCGTTGGGGCGGAAAATTAAAAAATCAAGTACCGAAATTGAGCATCACCAAAATAATACTCCACTATACAAAATTATAAGTCCGTTTATATTTCCCGGATCACCCTGGAAACGAGACGTTAAGAGTGTCTGCTTGTTATATCGAAAGAAAACACTCGAAACAAGATGGAACTGCACGGAAGGTTTTCTTAAATTTCTGCGAGGGCCGAAACCGTGGAGCGAGTTGGTAAGTTTGAGATAAAAATCTCTAAACAGGCAGTAAAATTAAATAGAAATGGAATAAAAATGGAAAATACTGCTATATTCGTTTCGAGACGTACAATAAATGATTAAAGTAAATAAGTAGCAACAACAGCAGGCCTAGTAAGCTCGTTCGCAAGTGTGACGAGTGTTTCTAACATATTTTACGAAGGCCAATAACCACGTCGCAGTAACAGCTTGCCAGTTTCTCTATAGTATGATGTCCTCTAAAAACGGTTAGCATGTAATGGGATATGTTAACATAATAATCCATTAGTAGATACATTTCAACTGATGATAAATATATTCCAGAAAGGAAACCGCACTACGAGATGCTTCTCGTAAATGAAATGTTCATTTTGTATATGTACGTATTTTAACTAGGGTTGTCAACCGTGAAATTTTGCCTCATATAGAGAAGTAAAAAAAATGTTAGGTAAGGAAATTGTAATGTTAGAGTTATGAAATGTTACGGTGTGTACAAGCTAATTAAAATTTTTACTGCAGTGAAAATTTTTAGATAACTTTAAGTTGTTAAAAATTACGTAAATATTGTATCGTGGTATTCTCCTACTTTATACCAAAAACATCGTGTGTACATGGAGATTTTAGATTTATAAAAACCTTACACATCTTTGCTTTCGAAATAATATATGCAAGGGTGTTTGTTTTATTTCTCAACGCTTTATTTATAATATTACGTGAATAACATATGCATATATATAATATCGTAACATACGTATATTATGTAGTTAGGATGCAGAAGGGGAGAAAATATTTTATTACAAGAATAGCAGATATATAAAAGTTACATACAGAAGATAGCAATAAACATGTTTCTTATTCCTGCTAACTATTATGAAGATTATTATAATAAGATTACTGTATCTAAAGATAACCTATCTACCTTACAATTTAAATATTTATAATATATAATACATAATTTTCTAGATCTATTCAAAACTCCCATAAGATATGAAGACAAAGAGATCCACATGGTTCCAAAGCTTAGCACAAATTTGCACCTAATTTAAAATGATTATGTAAACAATATTATTTGTAATAAACGTGGAAAACCAGAAGTCGGACGTAGTCGCCATTCGGGCACAATAAGTTGGTGAAGTTACACTAAATCTCCATAAAAGCAGACAACTTTCGTGTACACAAGCGAACATAATGCATAATTATTACTTTAAACGAACTAGTAGAGTCTGAGAGCCAACAGTTTTTATTTGAGGTGAAGGTTGCTTTTATTTTTATACTAGCAATTTAACCCAAATTTTCAAGCAATCTCTACATTTATACCTTTGATATTTTGTTGATGAAAAAGATATTTTTTGATACTGGTAAATATATTTTTGATTTTATCTATTTCAAATAAGGAACCGAAGTCTATCATGACTTCGATTCCTTATTTATTAATATTATTATTAGTTTATTAATATAAAAAACAAATTTGTTCCAGTTTTTTATGTTAAGTAGATACTCCGAATAGCTTCGCGCGGGTGTACATGTATAATTTATATAAACTTTCCTCTTGAATCACTTTATCTATTAAAAATGCGCTTTAAAATCCAATGCGTAGTTTTAAAGATTTAAGCATACATAGGGACAGACAGCGACAGCTACTTCATTTTATACTATATAGTGATGATGATGGTTTAACAATTAAATCCAAAATTTATACAAGTATGAAGATATATTTTTACATGCATGTTTCTTACATCTTTATTCTCTGTTATTACTACGAGATATTACTTACACTACAGATTTCCCAAACACTCAGCAACTGAAAGGTTGACTTTTCCCTTAGGGACAAGTATATCTTAGTGCTTGTTTTTGTTGTACTTCTACATGTTTATGTATAACTGGGAAATAATTCTGTTCCTGTGAGTATTTATGATAACTAAAAATATTTTGCACTGCATTATCTTAACTGGATGGATATGGATAACTGAATCTGCACACAGAACTGGACGGTAGTAAAAAAAAAAAAATATATACAAAAAAATTTACATTTTTAAGCGGCAAAAAGGTCCTACATTTGACTTGATTTAACTATGCAAGCATTTTATATCCGAAGTAAATTCATTAATATCTAAATTTCAATAGGATAAAAAGTTTGAAGTAGTCAGGTATACTTAAAAATATGACAGTGTGAAGTCAGAGTCCATTCTTGAAAGTCAGAGTCAAGTTTGTGATTTAGTAAGCGTGTTTTGTCGAAACTATCAATTGTCCAGGGGTATTATTATTTATTATATATATATTAAACTGTTGATAGGAATCAGTGAAATCATACTGCAATTATTTTTGTTTGTCAGCCCATTGGAATGAAACAACAATAATTTAATTACAGGAAATTGTTTGAAAATATAATTCAACTGTAAAAAAGTATTTATTTACTCTACATAATAATATGCGTAGAACGTTTATAAATGATTTTTTTTTAATATTTCATGTTCTCGCGGCTCTTTTGTGATTTTATTGCATACTAGCTACCTGTCCCGACTTCGCACTTGTATACAAGTATTATACATATAAACCTTCCTCTTGTATCACTCTATATATTGCTATAACCGTCGCGTAGTTTAAAAGATCTAAACGACCAGACTGCGGAAATGACTTTATTTTATACTATGTAAAGATATTAGTTTAGGCAGAACAAATGTGATAGATGTAGATAATAATATAATATTAGATGTAAGATAAAGTTAGATAATTTTTGCAAGACTATTTGAATGGAAACACCATAATCATACATTTTTTTTTACATATGAATATGGATGGTTATAAAGGCAGAGGAAGGCCGAAAAAGAGATAGATGGACTGTGAAAGATGATATGGTAAGAAAGGAAGTAAATAACGCGATGACTGCGAACAGGGATGAATGGAAGAGAAAAACATATTACGCCGACCCCATATAAGTGGGATAAGGAAGAAGCAGATGTTAACCATAATCACACAATTATGCAATCAAAGAAATTAATAACTTCATACCTTTACATATTCTATCACTACTATGATATATCCTATATAAATATTTGTGGTATATAGATAGATCCCTTTCACTGTATCTCGTAAGTACATGTTTATCGTTGCTGTCACGCAAAAAGCGAGGCCTAAGGCTTTCTGACAATCTCCTCAAACTTTGTCTCCAATATCCGCCTTGATTGTATATTTTGTATGCTATATCACAAAGATCTGAAAGTATCTCGCTCAAACTTCAAGTATTAGTTGTATTATTGGATTGTACAATCTCATTTCAAAAAAGGAATAGTCAAAGTTTTTTCAAATATTTTCGACATATCAATTGTATTTCATTTCCGTTCCTAACAAATTCGTGTGCGTACACCTACGCTCAAAAAGAGAACAATTAATGAGTACCCATGCTTTATTTACAGAGTCAGTCATATGAGATTTTAACAATGTAGAGTACTTGAAAATTAAATCGAGTAATAAAGTCGAAATCTGAGAATAATTTTATATATAAAAATTACGTGTTGTTTTTTCGCGATGGACTTCTAAACTATGGAACTATTTGCAAATTTGATTTGCACATTGTGTTCAATTTGATTCAACTTGAAAGATAGAATAGCGCACATCTCAATTTATAGTCGCAATATTATTTTATTCAAGATCCTTAGCCACAGCAACGCCTGACCGAGTCTGCTAGTCTATACATAGAAATAAAATTGGAGTGTCTCTTCCTAATATTGAAATAACCGTTTTTTATTACATGCATATGAATATATATACGGTACATATACCAACATAACATTTTTTACAATTTTTGTCTGTCCGTCTGTTTGTTCCGGCTAATCTCTGAAATGACTAGACCAATTTTGACGGGACTTTTTTGGCAGGTAGCTGATGTAATAAGGAGAAACTTGGGCTACTTTTACTTTACAAAAATAAAGTAAAATCCATGCGGACGAAGTGGCGGGAACAGCTAGTATAAAATATAATTCTACTCTGAACAAACTATTTTGATAGACCGAAACTACATATTATTCTAATATCTTTTACATTCTGTTTAATACAAAATAGTTTTAGTTATATAGATTAAACTTTTGGTATATCCAATATAATTATTAAAATTTATCTTCTAGTTTACAAGTTCCATTAAAATTGTATAGTATATAACCTAATAATAACAAATCATTAAACTCAGACATTCACTAAACTGATCTACTGCGTTACTGAAATATGAAAATGTTTTTTTTTGTAATCGGGTAGTAAGCAAATTTATATAAATATATCTAGTATAGAACCATCAAGTCCCGAGTTAAACAGATTGTATTTTGGGTACTAAACAACTGATAGAACTAACTACAGAGTTTCCATCGTACGAGGAATCAAACCCGGAACCATCGGAAATGATGCGGTATGCTAAACCGTTAGACCATCGAAGTCGTACTAATCATTGCGCAAGTGTATGACAATATATATGCTGTCCAATTTATTTAAACAATTCGTATACATTCAGATATATATGTACATACATCCAATGAACTATTTTTGTAAATATGAAAACAATAAGGTATAAAATATTACTTTTAAAGTATTTTTAATGCTACCTAGATTTGAAATTCCTTTATTATCGTAATAACCAACAATACAGTCTGCAGATACGAACATTATATTGTAGCACCATATATACGTAGTGGTATAAGTATACAGGATGTTTTCAACTTTCTATACAACTTTCTATACTATACAGGTTGTTTTCAACTTTCACCCTCGACTAACCTATCGATTCCTTCCAGCTGATCAAAGTTTAGCTGGAAGAGATGCCTGCGTGGTATAAGTTTGTCTTGTGTCTTTAAACTATGTCAA
Organism: Achroia grisella; assembly: GCF_030625045.1. NCBI lineage: Eukaryota > Metazoa > Arthropoda > Insecta > Lepidoptera > Pyralidae > Achroia > Achroia grisella. Next base: position 259,115 of record NW_026712589.1, read on the forward strand.
GTATTCCTTACACTCACTGTGACTCATTAGTTCCTAATATAATTTAGCTTTATTGATGGTCTAGCGGTATAAACTGCACTGCGCGATATAAACATGTGTGTTCATGTGTATAATTGTTTATCAAATATATTAATGTTATACTCAACAATTATTTGATTATTTCTATTAAACATTTGTATTCATGTGTATAATTGTTTATCAAATATATTCGTGTTATACTCAACAGTTATTTGATTATTTCTGTTAAACATTAGTATTCATATGTATAATTGTTTATCAAATATATTAGTGTTATACTCAACAATTATTTGATTATTTCTGTTAAATATTTGTATTCATGTTTATAATTATTTATCAACTATATTATTAGTGTTATACGCAACAGTTATTTGATTACTTTTGTTAAACATTTGTATTCATGTGTATAATTGTTTATCAAGTATATTAGTGATATACTAAACAATTATTTGATTATTTCTGTTAAACATTAGTATTCATGTTTATAATTATTTATCAACTATATTAGAGTTATACTCAACAGTTATTTGATTATTTCTGTTAAACATTTGTATTCATGTGTACAATTGTTTATTAAATATATTGGTGTTATACTCAACAATTATTTGATTATTTCTGTTAAACATTTGTATTCATGTGTATAATTGTTTATTAAATTTATTGAGGTATGCTTGAAATATTTGGTATCTGTCAGTTGTTTAGTACAATAGTGCGAACTTCCTAGTTCGTGACTACATGGTGCTATGTGTGACGGTACTAAGTTATTGTTGTTGATATTGTTCAATTAATTAATTAATAATTTCTATACATTGTTATATATGACTTACAATCTTATTGTCCGTAATAAGCAGTATTGACACAGAACCTTATTTTTTTTTAAATATATAACAAGCATCTCAACCGTTCTTATTTGTTAAACGTAAATAGTAAATTTTACCGATAAATAATAAATACTACTCAAAGTGTCAAATGTAAGTTATACTTATTATCGTACGTATTGGAATAATTTTACAATGCAAACAAAATAAAATTGAATTAAATTAAATTTCAATTTAATGAACGAACATTCGTGTTAATTTTAACCTCAAACCTCATTTCATTTCACACGCCAAATATTTGCAATACAAAAATAAAACGAAATAAATTCAAAAATAGAATTAATAAAATATGTATTTCGTATTTAATTTATAAACAATAATGTATGCAAAATTTACTTTTTGAACTATTTTTATAATCATATCACACATTTTATAATACAAAACATAGAATTATTAAAATGAATAAAGATGTGATATATTGTACTTATTTAATGAATAAATGAATTTACTCCAATTTTAAGATTAAATAGTAGTGGAAATAATGTTACTTCAAGTAAACTTAATACAAGTACTTATCAAATAATTTTCTGATTGTATAGTCCATTAGAAATAAACGGTTGGTCAAGATAAAGTTATGTCAAGTAAAATCAATATAAGTACTTATAGAATAATCTTTTATTTCTTCGTCACATTCTAAATACGAAATTTATTATTAAAACAAATGTATTACTGAATATTTTTAAGATGTCGTGTGTAGTTATTATTAATTTTGTTGTAAAAGAACTGTACTTATAATAAAAACGAAGTTTTGTCATAAAAAAATCACTTCAATCTCATTACCAAAAATCAAAACCCACTGGATAGGTCTTGATAAAATTTATATGGACGGCCTCGGCGATCTAGCGGTCTTACACACCGCTTTACGTCTGATGGTTGCGGGTTCAATTCTTCGCACGGCACAAACATTTATATTTATGAGTACGATTGTTTGTATCGGTCTGTGTGTTTTCTATATGCAGGTATATACGAATAAAAATTTCTATGTATTTGTATATACAAATACATAGAAATTTTTAAATATATACAAATACATAGAAATTTTTATTCGTATATATTCGTAAAGCTCGTGTTATGGGTACTCGATAACTATATAGTTATCGAGTACCCATAACACGAGCTTTAGCTAGCTTAACTTGGATCTAGATGGCGCTGTGTGAATTGTCCTGAGATTATTATTATTTTTATATGGGAAAATAATAGTACACCAGTTTTCAAAATAAAATAGAAACGGCAAAATTGGTTCACCCACAAAAAAATTTTACATAACTAACATAAAAGTAATACTGTCGAAATAAGCAAGTACATTTTTTTTTGTCGGTTGGAAATACACTATAAAACTAATTTAAAATACTGGTAACGATAGAAGTCGCGGGCACAGATATTGTATACTGTAAATCTCCTTTCTGCGGTATAGTAATTTTATTGAGAGCATTCAAAATGGTACTAAAGCCAACTATGTAGTTCGTACCGATATACAAACGTTTCGTGTGGACATAAACGATCTGTATAGTGAGTTTTAGTGTTTCTCGATACTCAATTCTATAGATAGTAACCCTGATTGGTGTCTGCTGATGACTGACTAGTATTGTTGCAAGTATAGAGAATACTCTATACTGGCAACGATACTAATATATACTTATTGTTACTAGTTACTATATTAGTACTAGGTACTAAAGCCAACTATGTAGTTCGTACCGATATACAAACGTTTCGTGTGGACATAAACGATCTGTATAGTGAGTTTTAGTGTTTCTCGATACTCAATTCTATAGATAGTAACCCTGATTGGTGTCTGCTGATGACGGACTAGTGTTATTGCAAGTATATTGAAACCTTCAAGAAAAGATCTTATTCCTTTTTAAAAGGCCGACAAGGTACTTGCAATTCCCCTGGTGTTGTGGGTGCTCATGGACGGCGGTAATTACTTACCATCAGGTGAGCCGCATGCTCATTTGTCCCCTATGTTATAAAAAATATATATATATAAACGTTCCGTGCGGACATAAACGATCTATATAGTAAGTTTTAGTGTTTCTCGATACTCAATTCTATAGATAGTAACCCTGATTGTTGTCTGCTGATGACTAACTAGTGTTGTTGCAAGTATAGAGTATACTCTATATTGGCAACGATACTAAAATATACTTATTATAACTAGTTACTATAGTAGCTATAAGTATATTCAAGTATTAACACGGTACTTCGGTACGGTACCGTGTTGATGCCTTACAATTATTGTAGTTACTTGTTTCGTTAGTGATGGCAGTTGCTTATATACCGTAGTAAAGTGAATAATAACTCTGTGACAGCCGTAGCTAATTGATTGCCGTACCAATTTGAACCTGAGTAACCATAATACTCTGCAGTCACCTAGTTATTTCAGTTAAATAGTTACTAAACGAATAGCCAAGATCAACATTTATTCATATGATATTTTTTTCACATAGCTCGTCTAAAATGTAGACTTTAAAGAGAAAATACATACGTTGCAGTCTAAATTAATAAAACTAATTGCCTTGAAAATGATACTCTATTAATCCTATACAAACTATTGGTCCCTCAGTGACCGTAATTTGAAAATAATTAATTTAACGTTCAGTAAGACTATAAAAAAATTATTAAAGACAAACAATAAATTAACTTCTAAATTTGACCTTTATTAATATATAAAAAAATGTGCATGTATATATATACACACACACACACATAAGTGTAATGTTTATTTTATTGATTTTGTTTAATGTTTGCTTATTTTATGCGTAATTAAAAGAATATTAGTATTCTGCACCCCTTCTCTACATAAGCTGTAAGAGTTGATTATTTCGTAATCGTCCTTTTACTCAATTATTGAAAAAAGGTTGTACGTTAAACCATAATAATAAAATTAGTTCTTTTCTTCGCTACTAGATGGCGCTAAGACAAAATTACAACGCGATATAGTGTTAATTAATTTAGTGTTAGTGTTGTGTACAAAGGGGTAAAAAGTTTTTCCTTTATGTATTAATTATAGATAATAGTACTGAAGTAACGGGTGCCATTTGGTTCAGTAACTAGTTGGTACGAGTACACCATTTGTGGTTACTTTTGCAGCTCTACGAATGACCAGCCAATACAAACTGTCGACTTTGTGTTACCGCAACATATCTAGCAATTAGCATTTAATTTTAATCTATTTGGTGCCATCTGTAAATTCAACTACATGTACCAGGCTTTCATAAATAAAAAGCAGTCATGTAATACTGTTGACTTTAATTGTATGATCAGGAAATTGTATATCAGTATTAGAAATACAATGGCCAGCATTTTAATATGCCTAAACTAAACTCGAAAGGTGCAAAATAATTTCAATACTAGATTTTTATACTTCGTGCTCTTAAATTTGAATTTGGTCGTAGCTTACTGTCTATTAAAGATAATTATTGAGAGTTTAGGGTTTATTACCATTGAGATCTCACGAGAAGTTAACATTTCTTTCTAACACTCTGATTATCGTCAATTTATAAAATAAATAGCAATATATATATATATGTAGGTGTTGAATGCGCAACGGTAGTAAATATAGTGAAATATGAAAGTAAAATATATATATTTGGTAAAAGTAACAAGGCTCACATACAATATGTCAATAGAAAGTTTTTCGAACAATAAAAGACATTTTCTTTATACAAAATTCAAATTGTCTTCTACAAATAACGGCCAGATATAAATTTAAGTTCCAATAATATATTAATAAAGTATAGGTAAGTATATAGTATATTCATTATTACTATTATTAATAAAGATATATCTATATCAGTTATTGGTCTCGTAAAGGATTAAAGAGAAAGTAGATTAGATAGAGTAGTCAGTAACCATTTCGTATTATTATAACTAATAGTTCTGATACAGCAAATAATTTGAACGATCCTCACGTCTTAACACCGGGCAATATTCATTAGAAAATCTTATCACGCGATTCCGAACGTTAGGAGTGTGATTTGTCGCCCTACGGGAATAAAGCTACCGGCCTGCGGTCATTGAAAGCTGATTTTCCTTATTTCATGTTGTTCATGTAATTTGTTTCTGTTTCATTTGTGCTTGCTCTTGAAAACCCGTTTACGACATAATAATTTGACAAAGGGAATTCGAAAAATATTGAATAGTCTTTTGTTTAGTTTTTTTATTTAAGCGAATGTAACAAAGTGGAAATATATGATTTAAGAACGCATTAATAAGTAACACTGATACTAAGATTCTTAATAAGACAGATTAATGAGGAAATAAGTGGATAAAGTAGATAATCTACGTTACCTACAGATTAATCTGTGGACAGAAAAATTTAAACTACAAATCAGGGATGTTGTGGATATGAAATTTCGGATACGGATAGGTTTCGGATATAATACCGGACACGTATACGAAATTATTTCGGATCATCCGTTAGTTCCGGATTAATTAGTACGCATATTAATTTTTTAAGGAATTTCCAAAGCAAAATACAAATAGCTAATAAAATGGTTACATAACGTGTCTCAATTAGGCTCCGCCCCTATCCGATATTATCCGAAACTTTTATTTCGGTTTCGGTTATGGTTACGAATATTTTTTTGTATCGGATATCCGATAGTTTCGATTACGGTTATGGAGCTCCGTAACATCAACACTACACTATATGCAGTGTATTTACACAGTTAAGGATGTTTACCCATAAATATAAAAAAAATCTTTAATACTTTTAAATTTGATATGTCGGCTTCACGTGAGTGACTTCCCAATCTATCTATTGCATGAAAACTGCATTAAAATAAGCTTAAAAGATCTAAGTAAACAGACAGCGGAAATTACTTCTTTTGAAACTATATAAAGTTTAGTAGTAGTAGACGAACATAAATACATAGTATAAATATGTTGTTCGGCAGGAATTATTTTTAAGTGGCTCTTTTTATAAGAGTTGTTCAAGTAAAAGTTTAAAAATACTTTAATGGCGGAGTATTTGCTTTCAATATCATTATTGAAGCGTCCATTTTAAGTTTTAATTATCGCATAATGGCGCCTTTAAGATAGAAATCCGCGTGAACTCGAATTGTGAATTATTCCATTAGATTATATGAAGATATTACTGATATTAATGGTATTAAAATACATCTACAATATATTTACTTTTCGCATTTTTTGGCATATTTAATATTAGCTGTTATTGTGTAATTTATATACTTCACACGCGGGCACAGATAGTGCAACATAATTAAGAAACATATTTTATAACATACTAAATAATATAATCCATAAGGTTAGATTTTATTTTAAATTTAATTATAAATTAAAATAATTATCATGTGGATAAATAAATATAAATCATTGACTACTTTATAACATATGTATTATATTTTTATTTCCTAATTTAATATTTATATATTTTACTTTCAAATTACATACAATACCTCGTTAACATCGTATCATTTCCATTGAACAAATATCAATTTACGTTGTTTAAGATAGAAATCCGCGTGAACTCGAATTGTGAATTCTTCTTCCATTAGATTATATGAAGATATTGCTGATATTAATGGTATTAAAGTACAACTACTATTGAATATATTTTTCGCATTATTTGCCATATTTAATATTACCTGTGCCCGCGGATTCATTCGCGTGAAATTTATAGCCTGTATATTATTCGGATGATTCGGATATTTTTTTTATATAAATAATTACAGTATAACAAGTAAGAGGCATTCGATAATCAACATAGAAATCGCTACGTACTCATTATTAGTGTAATCAGATAATATTGTCAGTGGGTTTTAAGTTTATATATATATAGGTAAAAACATTATTATTGTTAACGAATTCTTCAATTTTATAGTAACCTTTTTTGCTAGTAAAGCTACATATAAACAATTATCTAGAATATTCTAGATACAAGTGGTAGTTTCTGTATATCATGAAATTCTCTATATAAATGGTGGCAATTAAATTTCCTCATGAAGAGACTATGTACATTATTGTCTAATAAATGTAATTTAACACTGTTCTGTACCTTGTTGTTTACAATTTTATAAATTGATATAATAATATTTTATAAAATTACTTTTACAATTGGAGACATAATAATTAATATGCTTGGTCAATCGATACAGCGCCACCAAACTAAATAGAGCTTGTGTTAAAATAAATAAAGTAAATAAATTTTTGTATACACATACATAATACCCCGACCGATACAACCAATCATACTCAAGAACACAAATATTTGCCCCGTACGAGGAATCGAACCCGCACCATCGTAAGTAAAGCAATGTGCTAAACCGCTGGATCAGGCAGGTCATTATATAAAGCTTGTAAATAATGATGATTAGTAAATATTGCGTTTATGTAATATGTGTATACGCAAGTTTGTTATTGAATCGGTGTCTCTGATTATTTGACCATGCTGTCAATGTTAATGGTCATCACACCAAGACTACGACTATATATACAATTAACGTTAATTATATATATAACTAGCTGTCACGGCAAACGTTGTTTTGCATTAAAATAAAAAAAAATATTAGGGGTGGACTAACCCTAACATTTAGGGGGATGAAAAATAGATGTTGGCTGATTCTCAGACCTACTCAATACGCTCACAAAATTTCATGAGAATCGGTCAAGCATTTCGGAGGAGTATGGGAACGAAAACTGTGACATGAGAATTTTATATATAAGATATATATGTACATGTATATACATTTATGTGTAGCGAACTCCTTGATAAGTTTTTATACTATTTTTAAATTATATAATAATTGTCTTTGACATGTTCTTTATTGTTACTATCTATTATATATCGCTGTCATTACTTGCATTTTATTTTATCTCCATATTTTCCTTATTAAAACCCTCAGCACCTCAGTCATCAGACACATTAGATACCTCCGCTTCATTTTGTATATCCATATATATATGTATATATAAAATATATATATATAAAGTAGCGGCTTTGCACCGTAAATTATGATGTAATCCGATAACAATAGTATTAACAAAATATCTATTACTCCATTTTTATAGTTCGGATATGCGACAATTACATCTAAATCTAAATATATATAACTCAAAGGTGACTGACATAGTGATCAATCAACTCACAGCCCAAACCACTGGACGGATCAAGCTGAAATTTGGCATGCAGATAGATGTTATGATGTAGGCATCCGCTAAGAAAGGATTTTGATTAATTCTACCCCTAAGGGCATAAAATAGGGGATGAAAGTTTGTATGACACTTTGTCAATTTTAAACCGATCGGGCTGAGACATTGCATGCATAAAACTACTATGACGTAGGTATCCCCTAAGAAAGGATTTTGATAAATTCCACCCCTAAGGGGATAAATAAACGTGAGCAAAGCCGCGGGCAAATGCTAGTTATATATATATATACTTATACATATAATAATATTGTACAGAAATTGAACTATTGAACTACAACCACCAATTGAACTATTATAAAAGTTATGCACCACACCACAGGATCACAGAAATCGTAATTCTTTTTAATACTACAGAATAAGTAAAGAAATAGATAAATTTAAAGGAACACAAAAATTCCTTTGAGTATTAAATGTAAATGGCGGAATGAAAGACGAAAAAAATAAATGGCATATAATAGAAAGAGGAATTTGGATAATCTTGATAGAAAACCGAGGCTAGAAACTCTAGGGAAATTTATATATAATTTACCGAGGCCATAATGTATATTATCATCAAATAAGATGTATTCATCTGCGATATCACTCATTCTTGTACCATTTTTAAATCAAAACCATTCATTCGTTTTAAAATAACCTTTTATTTATCTTACTAATATTGTAATCGCGAAATTTTGTGAGTATGATGGGTATATGCATAATATAATAATAATAATCTCAGAACAATTCTCATAGCGCTATCTAGACCCAAGTTAAGCTAGCTAAAGCTAGTGTTATAAGTACTATATATGATTATAGATAACTGCTACAAATATACTTTTTTTTACCGTAAATACATTCAAAATTCAACATATCTTTATTCATGTAAGTCTATTACAGACTCTTATAATATGTCAAATCTATCGTCAGTTCGGAATGATTTCGATATGAGAAGAACTGACAAGAAACTCATGTTTACAACGTTTTTAAGAGATTCTTTTTTAAATTAAAATTTGGGAGAATATAGTACCTTATATAATGTGCATAGAAGAGACCCAGCCCGATTCAAACAATCATAGTCAAATGTTAATGCCGTACGAGGAATCGAACTCGCAACCATCGGAAGTAAAGGGGTATGCTAAACCACTACACCAACGAGGCTATCTATATGGACCCTGTACAGTTGTTTTCATTGGTTCGGCACCTACAGTGTTTATTATGCAGCAAGCGTTACAAATTTACATTGCACATTATTAACTATTGTGCTATTTACTATAGCATACCAAATGGTATTGACTATTATGTTACATGTGCAAACTAATGAAGCGTATTGAAATGACTGCAAATATTATAGTATAGTTGACCGCCTCTTTGTCACGAGGTAATAAGTATTGTTTAGAACAGTGGTTCCCAATTAGTTTTTGCTGCGTACCACTTCAAAAAAGACCTCAAACCTTCCGTACCCCTGATTGTAGCAATCACACTAATATTACGACAAAAACCGAACTGGCGGTAAGCGTGAATGCGTGACAGGTGGCGGGGGCAGCCGAATGACGAGATGCTGCAGGTACGGGATAGCGTACGGTCGGTCACAGTGTTCGGTGCTCCGTGCCTTCGATGAGGATCGTTATTGAATAATATTTTGAAAATTGTTCTTGTTTTTACTGATAGCCGCTGGGGGTACGCGTACCGCTAATTGCGAAAGACCGGTTTAGAATATTGCAATACTGATTTCTGTTAATTATGTCACTGAATATATTTTACAACATCCTAATAATATTATAAATGTGAAAATTTGTGAGTATGGATGTTTGTTACTCTTTCACTCAAAAACTACTGAACGGATTTTAATGAAACGTTACAGTAATATAGCTTATGCTTCAGAATAACATATAGGTTATATTTTTTATTGAAATTTACCGCGGGTGAAGGCGTGGGCCTCGCTAGGGCAACATAATTAAAAAACATATTTTATAACATACTAAATAATATAATCCATAATGTTAGATTTTGTTTTAAATTTAATTATTAATCAAAATAATTATCATGTGGATAAATAAATATAAATCATTGGCTACTTTATAATATATATATTATATTTTTATTTTGTAATTTAATATTTACATTTTTACGTTCAAATTACATACAATACCTCGTTAACATCGTATCATTTCCCTTGAACAAATATCAATTTACGTTATTTTCCAAACAGTAAACCAAAAAAGAAGATTCTAAAACAGCCGAGCCAATTCATAATGCTAAACGAACTCACATACGTTATTAATTTAGCTCATATATATTATAATGATTTCGGATAACAAGTTTAATATATGTTGTACTTTCTCTTTCTTCACTTTGACGAGATGGTCTACTAATTTATTATAATCACCAGTTCTTCTCAGTGTTTTTATCGCTTCCTCTTTAGTCTTCATATCAAAACCAGCATAAACTTTAGTCCAAAGCGTTTTTAATACCATCCCGTCAAGAGTCTTCTTGTCGTGTGTCGTTGAATGAATCTAAAATATATTATAAATTTAAAGATTAATATCAACTACATGTGCCCTCGGTGCACACGCATGAAATTTATTGTCTATATGTTATTTCAATAAACAATATTATTGTACAGTTTCATCAAAATCCCTTTAGTAGTTTTTCGTGAAAGAGTAACAAATATCCAGCGCGTTTATATTATTAGTACAATAATTTACCTAATAGAGAAAATTCACATTTAAAAATACGAAACGAGTTTTATGGTTATACCCCTATTCTTAAACTATATTCCGTTTTATGGGTAATTAAATGATGAAAGACGCACGGTAGGTGTCAGTAATAGACCTATACGAAATATGATATTTTAATTTGATGCTATAAATAAACAACTCTAAGGTATAACGAACTGACGGTAGATTTGACATATCATAAGAGTCTGTAATAGACCTACATGAATAAAGATATTTTGAATTTGAATTTGTATATTGTAATTTGCGCAAAGTAATAAAATTACTATCAGATTGTGACATAAATCGATGTAACATACAACAACAAAGTAAAGTATAAGGGCCGAGTTATTATTGGTATACCACTGCATTTATAGTTACATACATATAATAAAAAAACGTGTGGTATCCAAAATAACATCACTGTTATATTTTACTGTATTTGCAACCGCTATTTCTTATGCTAATGTATATATATAACTACTATAATAAAAATTATTCAATGCTACATATTTTTTATTCCCATCTATTGCATCTTCAAGTATAACGAGTGAGATCATCGCCGTGAGATACAAAGACAATTAACGAACTTTCAGGTAACCAGCCACCGTTCAACTAATGATGTATTCAAAACTCCACGTTCCGTCATTTTAATTTTAGCGCAAAATTCATTTGTGGTTCTTCACGTATCTTCAGTTATTAGATTCAGACACATCATAGAAAATCACTAGATATGAAAGCGTAAGAACGTATATTCTTTTAAAACTCTAAGTTTAAAATAAATATTGTTTCTATGTCAATTCACTGTAATAATATGGAAATCTTACCATAGCTATTTGAAGTGCAAAACTTAATGTGAATATTATTATGAACGAACGGCTACGAGTCATATTGTATTGTGAACGATCAGATCGGTGCTCGTACGGAAAGAAACCACTGCAATGTAAAGAATGTACTAAACATCCCATTTTAAAAGTGCAAACAATTCTCCTCTCAATTGTGTTCGTTCAATTGTTTTTTTATCTCACATTCTTCTTGAAAATCTTTCCTCGTGTTTTTTGAAACATTGCATTTTTTGAACCAGGAACACGCATGCCACTGGAAATAAAAACCAAGCAGGTTTTTAATTACATTTCTGTGTGTTTATCAATCTGACGTAACATAAAGTTTATCTATTTTAATTCCAGTTATTAGTATTATTCTGGTATTGTGAATGAAACACTATTTTCCTCAGCTGAGTTTACAACAATTTCAATGTAAATTATAACAGCTTTAATGTCTTACAATTTTTTCAGAATGTTCCAATGCATGTGTGGTACCAAATTCTATTTTTGTTGCACCAACTCCAGAAACCAAAGGATCTGGTATAACAAATGGGCCTTCGTGGACTTGAATGTTGGATACATGCTCAGGCTTGACTTGCAGGGAGTTATGTCAGAGAAGTTAAAGAGTAATCGTCTATCGTGGTATGGACATGTAATGCGTAGGAATGAAGATCATATCCTAAGGACGGTGTTACATATGAATGTGGATGGTAATAAGGGTAGAGAAATAGACTGTGTGATAGATGATATGGTGAGAATGGGAGTAAATAATGGGATGACTGCGAACAGAGATGAATGAGAAAAACATATTACGCCGACTACAAATAAATGGGATAAGGAAGAAGCAGGTGATGATGAGTATTATTCTGGTATTGAAGACAGTAGTATATTTTTTTATAGTTTTGAACTAATTTTATAAAGAAGAAGAAGAATTTTATAAAGAAATACTTTCATATCATATCACCTACAGAAAATAATATTATCAAAATAATTGGACTCCAATTTATTTAGGAAAGTGGAGATTACAGGATATTAGTGTGATAGAATAAATGTCGTATCTTGAAGAAAAAATACGTCAGAAAGTGCAAGTGGGTACATTTTTTCGATATGGTAGCAAGCAAGGATATACCCCATCCAATAGTAAACGGTTACAGTAGCATAATATCAATCTAAATTAGTTGATCCTTAGTAGTAGTAGCTATACACATAAAAATATATAAGAATCTAGAATAGGATATCCCCTCCGATCGAACCCCCGTCCAATTCAAACGGGGATGGATATTACAACGGCCTGAGCCGAGGTTCGAACTCCTAGTGGCCCTCAGACTAAAGTCGTATCCGTCAGGCGGGAGTTAGCCTTCAGCCGCTCCATAAGTCCTTCCGCGGGTTTGGATTGCCATCTGCACTCGTCCCCTATCGTCCGGTGATGCTGTAAAGGTCAGCTGCGGCCAACAGCATTAGAGTAGTCCGAAAAAAAGAAGAATAAGATATATACATTTGAATACAGATTTTTGCATTGTCCGGAGAGGAATCCGCTATCATATAACTGTTAACTATCAACGACATCAAAGTAGACATTATCCCGATTTCCATTCATACCAACATAATCGCACTTTATGATATTGAAATTAATTTCGTAAAACATTACTAACATTGTTCGAATGTTTAATTTGAACTTAAGGCGAGTTCAGTAAACGTTATTAAACGTTTTATATCTTCTTGCTGGATCTAGTATTCGCCAATTGTTTTATGTTTGACTTTATGAGACAATTTCAAGATTAGAAAAGGTTATTCGTCTAGGAAATTATTTACTGAGGCTTTTACAGATCTTATTTTAATAATATTATATCATCAAGACGGTTATCCCAGATAGGATTGTTAGAGCTATTATCAATTGTAGATTTCGTGGTAAAAACTATATATAACTAGATGACCCACCTAACTTCGTCAGCGTAACATTTACTTGGCATATATCATTATATATCGCCCAATTTACATATTTTTTTATTAAATTACAGCCAATGTTTTATTCCGAAGTATAAGCTATATTACTGTATAGCTTTATCAAAATTTGTTTAGTATTTTTTGCGTGAAAGCGTAACAAACATTCATTCATAAATTTATCTATCTGTCTATGTCTATTATCTACAAAATATCGCGTTTATAATATTATACTTAATATATTATGCTCACATTTCGCGATGTGTATTTGAATTAAACATGGCAGAAGTGAATCTACTATGCTACCTCAGCCTACCGCATTTCCAATGGTATCTCACATATGTTTCCATACCTATGAACTTTAGAATAGAATTGGTATGTCTCTGTACAATGTAACATCATTACTCTACATACGAAAATACCTTACAAAGGAATCTGCTTAACGGTAATATTAAATAATAATGTACAATGTAAATCTAAATAATTACATTTTGATATATGAATAAAACTAAATGTATATACATATATTTATATTATTTTAATAAACATTTTTTTTGTATCTCAATTTAAATAAATTTATATATTCACGACCAGATGCACTGGGTTCACAGCAGTGCTATGATGTCCAGTGCCTCTGGTATGCATAATCCGACAAATTTGATATAATGTTTAGGAGGCCGTTTATTTCCATTTTCATGAGCAAAAACTACACACTACTAAAATGCGTATGCTCTATTGGGCAGGTAGTGTTAGGCTTTGAGATAAAGTCCGAAACGAGCATATAAGGGGAATCTTCGGAGTGGTAGCTATTATCGAAAAGCTTAAAGAATGTAGACATAGGTGGTATGGACATATTCTTTAACCTGAAAACCACATTGTGAGAAAGTGCCTTTCTATGGCTACAACAAAAATTGGACGAGATAGGCCACCTGGTTGACTAATGTCCATAGGAAATGAAGGAGTTGGACCTGCCAAAAGACGATGCTTACCAGCGAAATATATGGCGCCCCAGGATTAAAAAAGCCGACCCCGAGTAACTGGAAGAGGCGAGGATGAAGAAGAAGTTCAGGAGGAGAGAAATCTACACATCAACAATGCAGTTTTTTATTTCAATGTGGATTGAAGGCCATCTATCCGCGCTGCGTATATATGTATGAATGTATTATGAAATGGTAAACACCGTGAGAGTAAGCAGTAACACTATCTACTGTACACCTGAACAGTATTAGGACTTTACAATATCTTGTCCGTGATTCTGCTCAAGCGTTATCATTTCCGAGTACTAAAATGGTAACCATATCTTATTCTGGAATTTCACTATTTTATCTTACTATTTAACCGAAAACAGCTTATAAATCAAGCTGGTTGGTTGAATAATAATAATAATATGGTAATATCTCACAATAATTCACACAGCGCCGTGCGAGGAATCGAACCCGCGACCATCGGATAGTAAAGCGGTATGCTAAACCACTAGACCAGTGGCTGGCTGGTTGGTGGAATGAAATAAGGTTATAAACGACTTTTTACAAAAGCTGTCTCTCTAAAAGATTTGTTCGAATATGGTGTACATATTTGTTTATTTCATAATAAGAAATAAAAATATTGTTGCATATGAATGCAATATAAATTCTGAGTTGTAGAATTACGAATATCATTTAAATTCAACGTCTGTGAAGCATTTGTGAAAATATATTTTAATTTTAATATATAAAGTAAACTACAAACATTTTTATGAAGGACTTCTACATAATTCGTGAGTTGTTGAATTATAATTAAACTGATTTACATGCACTTTTGAATATATGTCTTTATTCTACCACTCATTTGGAACGCAGACTCATCACAAGAAGAATGAGCAAGAAACTTGTGTGGTGCTCTTTTGAATATATGTTACTTGAAAGAAACTATTACACAATAACAAGTAAGAGGCAAGCGATCATCAACATTCTTAATGTAATCAGATATTATTACAGCGCTATCAACTTTAATTTTTTTTATACAAAAACATTAGAACCGTTTTTAAACTCTTCAATGTTATAATAAGATTTTTTAAGAATACCATTCTAGTTTCGGCTTATGAAGCAATCGTAAATTAACTGGCAATCTAAAATATATAGCTGACTCTAGTTCAACCGTGATCACACTCTAGAGCATAATAGCAAGACATTATAATGAAAATTTCAGGAAAATGTTTTAACTTTACATCGTTATCTTTTGTTTCATTCAAGACTAAAATATTTTTTTGCATATATATCTAAAATTGCGTATTCAAGGACGTACAATTGTATTTAAAAATGTATATTCCTGTTATTGATGAAGCTGTATGGGACTATATTTATATGAAAGGCGATCATAAATAAGTATCTATACGTTTTATATAAATCTATACATATAAGTAAAATTATATATATAATTATAAGTGTCTGTTTGTAATATTGAAATAACCGTTTTTTACTACATGCATATGAATAAATACGGTATATACACAAAAATAACATTTTTTACAGTTTTCGTCTGTCTCACTGTTTGTTCCGGCTAATCTATGAAAGGGCTGGACATATTTTGACGGGACTTTTTTGGTAGGTAGCTGATGTTATAAGGAGTAACTTAGGCTACTTTTATGTTACAAAAATATCTTTTATTTTAGAAATATAAAGTTAAATTCCACACGGACGGAGTTGTGGGATACGTCTAGTGTACGATAAAATTACAGAAATGTAACCCAAAGAATAAGGTTTTAAAACATACTCTGGTACAAATAGGAATAATCTTGTAGAGCGTATATGCTTATAGAGACTGATCTGCTTTGGTAACTGGTATATTTTGTTACTCAAGTAACTATTATATTTATTTACTAGCCGTCTCGGCAAAAGTTGTTTTGCCATATAAATTAAAATCGCTATTAAAAAATAGGAGTTGATGCTAGAACGGTGAAAATTTAGAGTTGTATGTATTTTGTAATGACACATAGATAGAAGCCGATTCTCAGACCTACTGAACATACCTATAAAATTTCATAAAAATCGATCAAGCCGTTTAGGAGGAGTATGGTAACTAACACTGTGACACGAGAATTTTATATATAAGATTTCGTCAATCATGCTATTTTGTACTTTGTATTATCGCAAAGTACTTAATATATAATGCTGAACAATATTAATTAAAAATAGCAACACGCAAGTTTATTACACGTTCTGCTTGAATCTACGTTCCCATGCAGAGGTAATATGAAAAAAATATTATATTTATACAATTTTTTTATATGTATGATTACGGAGAATTGAATGGAGCGTGCCGAATATGTTCGTCAGGACGCTCGTAGTATATACTCGCACTATATGCAACTATGTAAATTGCTTGGTACAATTTTCATTGTCACCCAAATTGAATAAGCTAAAGGTGATCTGGCGAACAAAGCATGCAATTAACCTGCACGTCAGTAAAATTAATACACGTCCACATTGATAAGCATAAAAAAGTTGTACCAATCACTTAATACTGTTAAAATAGCCATCAGATACAGGCTGTTTCAGATGTAATAATAGTAATTTCAGGACCACTCACACAGCGTCATTTAGACTTAAGTTAATTTGGCTAGAACTTGTGTTATGAGTGCTACACAACTCATACAAATATATCGATTTTTTTCGTATATACATACATAATATATACATATAAATATTTAATTTATAATACGATTTTAATACAATAGCTACCCATCTCGGCTTTGCGCGGACCCATTATAAATCAATGAATTTCTTGGTTTGTTCTGTACTGTAACAACGCATGTTTTATACATATAAACCTTTCTCTAGAATCACTCTATCTATTCCTGCAAACTGTAGTAAAATCCGTTGTGTAATTTAAAAGATATAAGTGAACAGACAGCGGCGAGACTTTGTTTTATACTGTGTAAAGATTTATAATCTTTCTTGAACTGTTCATTGTATATAAAAATGTATATTGTAATCATTTAATTAAGTAAAGTAAGTAAAAGTAAAGTAAAGAGCAACACACAAGTTTCTTGCTCGTTCTTCTTGTGATGAGACAGCTTTCCGAACGAGTGGTAGATAAAAAACAAATTGTTATGACTATTCAAAAGTGCTTAAATTAAGTTTATTTGAATAAATGATTTTCTATTCTATTCTATTCTATTCTATTCTAATTATGCTAGATCTATCACAGGCTTTGAAAATAATGATATTATGTTATTTTTTAGTCACGGAAACATTTATTATGTTTACTTCGTAATGCGTACTTCATTTATTCGAGTCAATTGTCATTTTTGTTCTTAATTAAACAAACAACAAAGGTTTTCGGCTTTTGATCTCTTTTTTTAATTTACTTTACCAAGTAATTAAAACTCATCTTGAGAGTTAGCCAACAAGTGAAATAAGATCATTTTATTTCTCCAAATATGAAGTACCTATCTTGAATTGTTTTCGTTTTTTTATTATTACAGCTGGATATAGAAAGTATTAGAAAAACTTATACGTATTGAATTTACTCATAGAAATGCTTAAAAATAATTAAGTTTCAAACAATATTTATTGTTGTTTGAGAAGTACTTATTTAATTTTTTAGGTTACTTTATTCCATAACTATCTACTCGCGTCGACTTCGCCAGGTGTACATGTATTATATATATAAACATTCCTCTAGAAGAACTCTGTCTGTTAAAAAAAATGCTGTAAAATACAGCGACTTTGTTTTGTACTATGTAATGATGATGATGAAGACAACAGCCAGATATTGCGTTAATATATTGTTATGTTACAATATATATTCATCTGATATATATATTACAAAAATATTATTGTTGAGGTAAGACCAAGCAAAAACCCATTAATAAAAAAAATGCCGAGGACGGGCCATGCCAAGTCTCATATATGTCATATATCTCATATAAGTTATTATTATGTACTTTATATAGTATAAAATGAAGTCGTTTTCATTGTCTGTGCGCTGAAATACTGTAAACTATGCAACAGATTTTAATGCTGTTTATAGCAATAGATAGAGCCAGGTTTACACGTATAATACATGTGTGTTATATTTTTTTTCTTCGACAATTCACACAGCGTAGTATCCATAACACATCTAGTGTTATGGATACTAGACAACTTATATAAATACATGGATACATTATTTTATTGTAAATAAATACATATTATACATAGAAAACACCCAGACCTATACAAACAATCATACCCATGAATACAAATGTTTGTACCGTGCGAGGAATCGAACCCACGACCATCGGATAGTAAAGCGGTGTGCTAAACCATTAGACCACCGAGGCTGTCATCATATATGTACAGAAGAAGCCAAGAAATTAAAACATTTGTAAAGCATACGAGCGTACATTTCATTCTATATATACATTGTCAATTCTCTCTACTATATATATATGTACATATTCTTATATATAAAATTCTCGTGTCACAATGTTAGTTATCATACTCCACTGAAACGGATTGATCGATTTTTGTGAAATTTTATATGCGTATTCAGTAGGTCTGAGAATCGGTTACTATCTATTTTTCATACTCCTAAGTGAGGGTTGAGGGTTGTCGACCCCTAACATTACTTTTTCATTTTTTGGGAATTTTTTATTTTAATTTTTTTGTCATTTTCTTTTTAAATTTCACCCTTCTACCACCACCAGCTACCCCTATTTTTTTATAGCGTTATTAATTTATATGGCAAAACACCGTTTGCCGGGACAGCTAGTATACATATATAATTAATTATGTAGAATTTGATACTTTTTAGTAAACTAGTAGTGTGTAGTCATAGTGTATTTTCAACATTTCTAGTTCTTTTTACCGAACTAAAAAAAGTTGTGAAATAGTATTACAAAAATCGGAAATTGAATGAACGAAGGTAGAAGCAAGTTTAAACATAATAAGACCTTTGAAGTTAGTCCGTTATAGAAATGTTTACCAATTCGTAGGATAAATCCTAATCATTGAAACACTGTAGCAACAACATAGCAGTCGAGTGGGCTGAAAAGTCAATTTGGAATCTGTAATTATATTGAGATCTGTTTCGTAATCTATTAGAAATTAAATTGTTCATGCATATATATAATTTATTATATTTGTCAATACAAAGAAATAGAAATAATCTTAATTCAAATAAACTTGATATAAACACTTTTGAATAGTCAAGTTTTTTTATTCTACCGCTCATTCGGAATGCAGACTCATCAAATGAAGAATGTGCAAAAACTTGTGTGTTGCTCTTTTAAATAAATATTGATTTAATTATATTTACATTAACATGGATTAGGCATGCGATAATTAAGATAGAAACTGCTACGCACTTAATCTCTGTTCGATAAGATAACATTGTCAGCGCCATGAATTTAAAGTTATATATTAAAATCAATTTAAAGATTTACTAAATCCTCTTTAGTAGTGCGTAGTACATATGTATACTAGCTGTTAGCGTTCTAGATAAAGTGCGTTGTTTTGCCCTATAAAATAAAATCGTTATTAAAAAATAGGGGTTGATGCTAGAAGGGTACAAATTTAGGGTTCTACGTATTTTTACTGCCACATACTAATCTATGTTCTTTGATAGTGCGATTTATATTTATACATATAAACATTGTTCTGTTTATGATAACCAGGATACGGTTGGTGTGAAGAAAAAATAGATTTGTATGAAAAAAATGTCCTTTGGTGAAATTGTAATTCATTACAAGATTGAAGCTTTTAATCATATCGTATGTATATAATAGTACGTAGACAGCCTCGGTGGTCTAGTGGTTTAGCACACCGCCTTACTTCGTGGTCGTGGGTTCGATTCCTCGCACAACACAAACATTTGTATTCATGAATATGAAATATGATAACTTGTATCGGTCTGGTTATTTTCTATGTATTTATGAAAATCTTTGTATTTGTATCAGTTAACCGGTACCCATTATACAAGTTTTAGTTACTTAACTTGGGTCTAGATGGCACTGTGTAAATTGTCCTGCGACTATTATCATTATTATTAAGCCTATTTTTATTATAATATATAATAATTTTAAGATTGTATTAATTGATGTCATTTTTTGATACTTTAATTTACTCCAAATACAAATGGAACTAGATTTACACGCAAGAACGAACAAAACAAATAAGAATTCAACGCTCGCCTTCGGCCATTATATGCCGCCATGAAGCCGTCGTACGCCTATATTAAAAAATATAATGAAATATTTCGATCCCCTCCGATCGATCCCCCGTCCAATTCAAACGGGGATCGAAATTACGACGGCCTGAGCCGAGGTTCGAACCCCTAGTGGTGCCCTCAGACTAAAGTCGTATCCGTCGGGCAGGAGTTGGCCTTCTGCCGCTCCATAAGTCCTTCCGCGGGTTTGGAGTGCCATCTGCCTCGCCCCATAACGTCCGGTGACGCTGTAAAGGCTAGCTACGGCCAACAGCATTAGAGTAGTCCGAAAAAAAAAAAAATATTTCGAAATACAGTCAGATAACAATACAGATATTTTCAATGACAGTATTATTATTTTATACTAATATTTCTTATAATTTCACTCGCGTTATTTTTAAAAATATAAATTTCATTAAAAAATATAGACTTTGAGTCATTCTGATGTATAAACTATATTATTGTGAAGTTTGATCAAAATCCGTTGAGTAGTTTTTGAGTGAAAGAGTAACAAACATCCATACTTACAAATTTTCGTGTTTATGATATTAATAAGATTAAGATAAATTAAAAATTTTGAAGTTTGTTTATTTGTTTCTGTTATTATTTTAGAAATAAAATAACAAGTTTTCTTTTTAGTACCAAAATTGTAATGTAATGTGGCTAGACATTTTTTTAATTTATCTACCACATATGTACCAGTTTCCTTGACTGATAGACTTTAGAAATCTATATTCTATCGATTACATATTAGCTGAATATTCACGTCGAGATATGCACTGGAGTTCTGAAATATGTATGGCCGCTAATAAAGCGAACATTGTTTTAAGTAAAAAAAAAGAAGATATGGAATGCACGTTCATCGTCTTTTGTTTTTATTAATAATAAAAAATGTAAAAAAGATTAGAGATAAATTTGGTTCCGCTTTTTCTAGATTTAATCATTATTCATATCTACATGCATCATAGAAAGTTCTAGAAAATTGTTCTTAGCCTAAGTATATCAAATACATAATATCTATATATAGTACTGACAAATATAGTCTGTGTTTACTGTTCATACAAACTATTTCACGAGTGACGTTCGTCATATTCCGCAAGAGATTGTCTCCGTTGTCCTACCATCCTTACGTCTTCTTCTGCCTGGACCCGATGTATGCATTGTTTTTTAACAGTACTCTGGATTAGATTGCAGGTCAGTGGGTCCATTATTTTATGGACAATTATAGCCGCGCACTCAGAGACTATATAAGTTTGCGGAAAGACGCCCTTAAGCCCGGTTAAGATCTCGCGTGTAGTGGCTATTTACACGCGGTTTCAACAGAATATTACCAGTATAACTAGATCTGATTAAGTTCCGCTCAAACAACCGTTTTTATGAAGATTTATTCTTTCATTCATACTGAGTATCGACAGCCTCGGTGGTCTAGTGGTTTAGCACACCGCTCTGCTATGCGATGGTCGTGGGTTCGATTCCTCGCACGGTACAAAAATTTGTTTTCATGAGTATAATTGTTTGTATCGGTCTGGGTGTTTTCTATGTATAATATGTATTTATTTACAATAAAAAACAAAAATGTATCTATGTATTTATATCAGTTGTCTAGTACCCATAACACATTTTACTTAGCTTGGGACTAGATGGCGCTGTGTGAATTGTCCTGAGATATTATTATTATTATAAATATTTGTCGAAGTAAAATTGGCAGTAGGCGAAATATGTAATACGAAAATCCGATTCGTCGCGTAAGATACTAAAATGTAAACAGATCCATGGATTTTCCACAGATTAAGTGTAAAAGTACAGAGCATCAATTGTTCGGATCTGAATGAAATAGAAAACATAGACCTACACAATATATATAGATGTAGTGAGATATAAGACCAATAATAATAGTCTGTCTATTAAGACACATTAAATATTCTCAATTTTATATATTTTATACAAGTCTAATAAACAATGAACTTACCTACAATATGATGAAAGGTGTAACTGTTATTTGTACGCAAGAATAACGATATGTGCATCGAACTTACAGCGCATCTAACACAGTCTTTTAGACTAAAGAAAATAGGTATTCTCTGGTTAGAATATACTGTCCTTAGCAAAATGTGGACATATCAAGTGTTGTATTTTTTGTATTGTTTTTTTTAAGCACAATAGGTAGCTCGCAGTGCTACAGGTGCTACAAATATATGTCAATAGCCCAAACAACCCAATAAAAAAAATGTTTTGTATTTACCATGACGTCAATTCAAGAAGGTACTACAATAATGTTACTTTGCTTTGTTTTTTTTTATTTATGTGGTTGTATATTGGATTTTCTTTCAATACAGCGGTTGCGCTATCGGTGTACACTCGCTAATATTAGGAGTGAAACTCAAATTAATAATTTTTTACATTTTTACTGGGCCAACGGCATGCAGCGCAATTATACTTAGTCAGTACTCATCACCGGTCATTAGTCACACAAAGTTGGTTTATGTTTACCAAACATTGCTTTATTAAGAGGAACAACCCTAGTACAGCCTATACTCTGATACTCATACAGATGTTATTACATAACAGTCTATAAAAATTACTCGTGTTATATTAATAAATAATTATGCGAATGGAACGATCCATCACGTAGCTCGTCGAAAAAGGATCATATCCAAATTTGTGGTCGCACATATCGATTGAATCGATATTGCCTATCGCTATTCGATATTTTTATCGATAACTGTACTCTTATCGATAACTTGTACAATCATATTTAATTCATATTATTAATAGGTTAATTACTAACGGCAACATATTTTCGTAGTTTGCATTGATTAGTTTTAAATATTTTATTACCGATTTTAGCGGGACTTTTTTGGCAGGTAGCTGACATAATAACGAGTAACATAGGCTACATATATTTTAGAGAAAATCTTTTATTTTAGAAAAATAATATTATATTCCACGCGGACGAAGTCTCGGGAACAGCTAGTATTAAATAACTGACTGAACTAAATTATTTTAAAACGTAGTGCATATTGCTCTGTGTTTATTAAATGTATGTTTAAGTTCAGTGTAAAATATAGTTTATCCTCTAATATATAAAAAGCAATATTTGTTTTCCTTGCTCGGGATGACAGCGCACAATTAACTTAGAGCAAGTGGCGCGCTTGCCGTAAAGGGAAATGTACTTAAAAGAAATTTCTGCCATTCCACAATAATTTTCTTTGCTTTCAATGAAATTTAAAATTGCCATTTGAAATTCAGGAAAAAGCAAATAACAAGTCTTAAATAAAATGTACATTTGTAATTTATCAAATTTCAAACTAACGTTGCTGTAACATTAATTTATTTTATGTCATCTATACGTCATTGCACAATATTTTTTTTGCTTTCAATGAAATTTAAAATTGCCATTTCAAATACAGAAAATAGCAAATAACAAGGAATAATATTTACATTTGTAATTTATCAAATTTCAAAGAACATTACTATAACATTAATTTATTTTATGTCATCCATACTGTCAATTCTCAATATTTTCTTTGTTTTGAAATTTAATATTGCCATTTAAAATTCAGAAAAACTGCAAAAAATGCCATTTTAGATTTTAGAGATAGTTTATCAAATTTAATCAGCATTACTTTACAATGCTGATTAAATTTGATAAACTATAAATGGCATTTATTGCAGTTTTTCTGAATTTCAAAATCAAAATTAATTTCATATTAATTTGTTCTATGTTACTTATAAATGTAAGCTGTTTCTCTAAACGCAATAAAAATGGTAATCCGCCATATCTCTTTATTCGCTGTAACCTCAAAAACTACAGAATGGATGCAGTTTTCATTCAACATCAGAGAGATGCGAAGGATTTAGGTGTACTTATGATATAACTAATACTACACCAAGTATTTCAATAGCCGTGTTACTATTTGAAATTGCCGTGTAAAGCTGTGTGAGTTGGTGATAATCTTTCTATAGTAAGAAATGTAGGCACTTACGCTGTCTACTCGCTTAAATCTTTTGAACTACTTAACGGATTTTAATAAAGTTTTCACCAATAGATTAAAGACGAATGTTTATATGTAGAATCTATACACATTATAGTACAGAAAAGCAGATATAAATTTCAATTTATATAATAAATATAAATATAAATTTCACATGAGTGAAACCTCGAGTTTGGTTAGTATATTATAAAATACTAGTATATATAAAATACAAGTAAAAAACGATTTTCAAACCATCCCTATTATGAGATCAGATAATATGAACTGTAACGTCGATTTTTTTGTTAAATAGAATATCAATTAAGTAGATTTGTTTTTTCTAAAGTAGCTAGGTAAAGTATTCAGTCAAATAACAGATAATTTTACAAATTTTTCTCCAATAACCTATAAAAATCATTCATGCATAATCTTTCTAATTTGGTGAGTTTTATTACATTATATCATTTACTGAGTAAAAAATAGCTAAATCATTTATATATTACGTTTAGTTGAAGTAAAGATATTACAAATGTGAACCATTCAAGTGAATATACTAAATAATACTGAAATCGGAAACATCGACAATAGTTATTTTCAGATGTCTTGTAATAAACCTATTCAAGAATATTACGGTAAGTGTTGTAGGTAAAATCTATATTTTTTTTCTCATTTCGTGTTTCATTTTAGTATATATTATAAGCTAGCTACTCGCCCTGGTTTCGCGTGTACATGTATTATATGTATAAACCTTCCTCTTGAATCATCTATTAAAAAACCGCTTCAAAATCCGTTGCGTAGTTTTAAAGTTTTAAGCATACATAGGTACAGACAACAAGTTTGTTTTATACTATGTAATGATGATACAATAATCTGAGAAATACATGATTTTTATATTAAATATATAAAAATTATGTCCAAGTGTTTGTCTCGTGACCGTCCTGGTTACGTTTGTAAGCTCATGACATTGTCATAGCAGATACCTCATTTCTACAATATGTACTATAAAAAAATTAACAGTATTTAACATATCGAATGTAATAGTAATTTAATTATTATGTATAAATCCTTAGGGGAGACCGGGGCCACAATTAACAAAAATTGCATTTTTCATTGTACCTCCGAAATTTTCCAACGTTTAGACCTGATCTTTAGGTCACATGTGCTGTAACTATTCAGGTATCATAATTTTAACTTAAATCAAAC
This sequence comes from Achroia grisella, assembly GCF_030625045.1. NCBI lineage: Eukaryota > Metazoa > Arthropoda > Insecta > Lepidoptera > Pyralidae > Achroia > Achroia grisella. The sequence goes on from NW_026712589.1 coordinate 284,989, forward strand.
ATAAAATAAACGATGCCCTAAATAGATTTTTTTTTCTTAAATAAGTCGTATGTTAAATCTTACCCCGTGTTTGGGGCTAGAATTAACAGCTCTGAGGTAAGTATTAACGGCATGTTATACTAACGAATATGAAAAAAACAAATATATCTATGACATTATTTTTTATTAATGAAAGTGAAATCAATATAGAAGTGTATAGAGCACATTTTCTCATATGAACAAAAACTTATAAATTCTTTAAAGTATTATAAATAATCAACAATATTTGGTCACTTTTATTAAAATCAGCAAATACTTATAAAAATATTAACGATTAAGAATATTGAGCATACAAATTATCTATTCATATTCATCGTCGTTCGAAATACAATTCAGGCAAGTGAATGATGTGATATCACCTTTAATGCACTTAGTTTGGGCCCAGTCTTTACAAGTGATACATTGAATCCAATCACCACCTGAGAAATCACTATATGAAATACCACAAACAATACAAAGAGATTCGTCTTCTTCAGAATCACTACTTTCTTTTAATACTTTTCTCTTTGCCTTTTCTATTTTCTCGTCTTTATTTATTTTTCTATCTCCCTTTGTCGTGCTTTTACCCTGTTCTTTACTCTTTCCTTCATCTTTTTTGTTCTCTTTGTTCTGTTTTTTTTCTGCTATTTTCTTCTTTTTCTGTTCTTTAATATGGTGTTGTTCTTCCAGAGCTTTTTTTCGGGCGTATCGGCGAGAATGGCAGATTTTTTGGCCCTTTTACGAGTAGATAGAGCTCGTGGTGGAGCTTTTGGTAAAGGTCTTACAGTTTCAACTGAGAAGTCACCAGCATCTCTCTGCATTCCTGATGGTCCAGCAACCGGCTCATTAGACATGTGTGAAATCACTTACATATTAGACATGTGTATAATTTCTACCTTTTTCCATAACTTCTTTCGCAGCCAACTCGTAGACCTCTAAGGATTTGGTTCCTCGAGTAGTTTTACGTTTGTATGTTCTCATTATGTAATAAAATGTAAGAAAAAAGAACATAAAACATAGGTATACAGTCGGATACCTTGTTAATACTAGGCACCATATCTTAGGTATATATTAACACGTTTATACTTACCCCGCCGATTTGTTAATTTTAGCCCCAAGGGTACATTTTTGGTTTTAAATGGCATAATAAAAATATTTTATAAAAATCTTGTCAATTGAGTTATATGGCATTATTAAGTATGAAATATACTGATAGGAAAACAAATTAATTAATTGTAGCCCCGGTCTCCCCTACTATAACATTTCATGCATATCCGTCAGTAATCCCCTCCGAGCGATCTCCCGTCCAATTCAAACGGGGATCGATATTACGACAGCCTGAGCCGAGGTTCGAACCCCTAGCGGTGCCCTCAGACTACAGTCGTATCCGTCAGGCGGGATTTATTATTATAAATGCAAAAGTAATTCTGTCCAGTTACAACTATTCACATTTTTATATGGAACGTTACCTTTTTTTTTTTAGTATATTACGGCCCTGGAAAACTTTACCTTTTATATAAGAAAATATACATTACTAAAGTACAATAATCATATAAATTGAACGCTTGAGCCCCCTCTTGCGTTCAATTCAAAGAAAAGAAGATCAAATGAAATTTAAATAATAAATACAATACAATCAAGGTTTAATTCAAATTATTGACAATATTAAAAAACCACGTGGATTTTGGTTCGTTTTTATTTAATAGATAGACTCAAGGTTCGTTTTTATTTAATAGATAGACTCAAAACTAATCAATTAGACGATGTAAATTGTGCTATGTCTGCTATATTAAATTGGTTTACATGTAATAACCTATTATTAAATTCCAGCAAAACAAAGTGTATAAAATTTACACTTCCTAATGTAAGACCAATAAATACACAGTTATTGCTTAATGATGAAATAGTAAATTTTGTTAATGATACAGTTTTTTTAGGTATAACAGTGGACTCGAAATTACAATGGGGGCCCCATATTTCAAAATTGGCCAATAGACTCAGTTCAGCTGCATATGCAATTAGAAGAATTAGGCAATTAACAGACGTGGCGACGGCTAAACTTGTATACTTTAGTTATTTCCATAGCATTATGTCATATGGTATACTACTGTGGGGTAAAGCAGCCGATATAAATACTATATTTATTTTACAAAAGAGAGCCATACGTTCTATTTATGGTATGGGTTCAAGAGAGTCATTACGTCAGTGTTTTAAAGATTCAAATATCCTCACCGTTACTTCACAATACATTTATGAGAATATCATGTATACACGGAAGAATTTAGAGAGTTTTAGAAGACTTAAAGACTGTACAAATAGAAACTTACGCAATAAAAATAAGCTAATTTTACCTAAATGCCGCCTGCACAAAGTCAGTAATTCATTCTATGGTAATTGCGTAAGATTTTATAATAAACTGCCAGAATCTGCACTAAATCTGACAGAGAGGCAATTCAAATCTTATATTAAACAATTTTTGTGTAAGAAAGCCTATTACAGGATAGACGAATTCATAGACGACAACATATCAAGTAAATAACTAGTTTATTAGCATACAACGTTATAATTTAATTTTCTCATTGCTTTCTTGATTTAATTGATTGATTTTAGAAATATGAAAGCGTAGCGGTTTTTGTATTGATTGCCGCATGCATTCTTATGTAAAATGTGAATACTATAACTATCAGATAGCAATTGTAAGTAGCTTTGACGTAGTCTAGTGTTTTGAGTAGTCATGCTCACTAAAATGTCCAGACTTGTGGCGGCGTGGTGGGCCGGGTCATTGGGCTCCCTAAAATATGGTCGAGCGCAGTGATGGCTGGCTCATCCGTCATACTCGTGAACGGGTGCTGCTTGTAGGGACTGGTCTGCTCTAATCACTATGACTGATTTCCTCTTATTAATTGTTTAACCAGTTGGTTATATATTCAATATTATTTCTATTTGAGTATTTAATAGAATTAGTGCTAATTGGTGGTTTGTATTCACACACTTAAACTTAAAAATGTAAAGTAATAATAAATTATTTAAAAGAGCAACACGCAAGTTTCTTGCTCGTTCTTCTTGTGATGAGACAGCTTTCCGAACGAGTGGTAGATTAAAAAATGTAATGACTATTCAAAAGTGCTTCAATGTAAGTTTATTTGAATAAATGATTTCTATTCTATTCAAGGGGAAGGTTTAGGATATATAACGTCTCACTACTGTAGATGGATCTTTCAATGCGCGATAACCTATATATCCAATCCACACGCGGGCGGAAAGCTAGTTCACAATATCGCAAATTATAACCCCGTTGTCTATGATCATTTCCAATTAAATCAAATCAGAAATCATGTATTTATGTAGGACATTGCAGCCGTTTATGAACGTCATTTTTTTTGTATTAATATATTTTTCTCTACCATCCAGTTCAGTATACAGTTTCAATTGAAAACTGGCAAGAAACTCAACTGAATTTCATTTTTTTTTAAACAGTTGTTATTGTCATCGTGTATGCGGTAAAAGGTAGTCGTGTAATGTGAGCATCACACATGGAGACCTAGCACCAAAACCAACTGCGTATGTATAAATTACGTTCAGCCATGCCCCGATTGGTGTGTGCTCTTGTGCATAATAAGTTTTAGTCATAAAATGTAAGGCACTACTTTATTTCACTTAAACACGAAACTTAGTGCTTAGCACCAGTCTTTTATTGTTTAATTCAATGATAATTATCGGCGACAGAGATTTTCGTTACATAATTACGTATTATTGACCTGTATTTTTATAACATACTAGCTTCTTTTTTTTTAAATTTATTTAATAAAGATAATTGTACAGTTGTTTTTATACATTGACTCGCCAAACTGTAGAATAGTTTGTTGGCAAGATATCGCTCAGTTTTTTTTTAAATACTATTCTTCCCATAAACTTCTATCCACATAAATACACGTTTTTACAGATAATTACATAACATACAATTACAATTTTTGTTTTTAAAGTTTATCTAAAAATACTCTTTTTAATTTTGATTTCAGTACTGGTCTACTTAAATTAGAATTTCGTTGTAACCCATCTAAATTGTTATAAATTTAGATAACCTATATTAGTCCTCGTGATATAATCTATCTGCGTATTAAATTTCATTAAGATTTGTTAATCCTGAACAGGTAACAAGTAGATAGATAGTCAGTCACGATCACTTTAATAAACATTTTTGGAAAGAAATATTTGCATACGTATGGAATGCAGCCCATATGCAAGGTGACCAAGAGTGTGGAAGATCATACATCATGCAAGACAAGATACGGCCTATATTCAACAGTCACAGACTGAAATGATGATGCTTACAGAGCTGATAAATTATATAACAAGTATCTGAGACATTTTCATATGTTATTCTATTGAATTTGATTAACTTCTAAGTACTGTGTGTAGTGATTTTTCCTTGGACTAGTGATAGTGGTTGAACAAACTGATGTTACATATGGATACGTTATTACGTTTTATTTTATTGTCTACAAAAATCTTCAAACCATCGTCCTTCTAGCGGTGGGGAGACGAGGTAATCTTAACGTGACCAAGTCTAGTGTAACCTAATCGAAACGCCGAAATATGTGAATATCTTAATTGCCATAAAATTATTCTAGTTAGAACCTGTTTAATTATATTAATAACTAAACAATACGAGGGTCCACCTGAGGGTAAGTGACTTTCGCCTATAATCATGAACAGTACCCAGATATCTCGAATTGCATCGTAACACTCGAGATCGTGCGATGTCATTTCTGTAGACATCGCCATTCCTCCAGACGTTGTCATTCCTAAGGTATTTTCTGTCTATGGCATTCACTATTTAATATTTCACAGAAAGAATAATAAACATTGTAATATTTTTGTGAATCATGATTGTATACTTACTAAATTTGTGTCTAGCTCTTCTATACAGAAGACATTGAATTTAGTAAATAGAAATATACTTAAAATAATATTTTATTTAGTCTTGTTGGTTTCGTAGAGATTACATTGCAACCTTGACACAAAGGGTCAGCTAGTAAAATATATATAATAATACTACTAATAATATATAATGTATAATAATATACATATATAATAATACTAGCTAACTCCGCCAACGTATTATTTTAAATCGCTATTAAAAGTAGAGATTAGTGATAGAAGGGTGAAAATTTAGGGTGGTAAGTATTTTTCTAGCTACATTATAAAAAATTGTACAAACAATACAAAATAAATGTTAGGAATGATTAACACTTAACGGGTATGAAAAATAGATAGTAGCTGATTCTCAGACCTACAGAATATACAAATAAAATTTCATAATAATTGGCCAAGCCGTACCGGAGGAGTATGCTAACTAACATTGTGACACGTAACATCTATATAGTACCAAGCTAAGCAGAGCTTGTGTTATTCATACTAGACAACTGATATAAATACATGGATGCATTTTTTGTAAATAAATACATATTATACATAGAAAACACCCAGACCGATACAAACGATAATGCTCATAAATACAAATGTTTGTGCGAAGAATCGAACCCGCGACCATCGGATAGTAAAGTGGTATGCTAAACCACTAGACTACCGAGGCTGTCTTATATATTGTTTATAATTCTATCCATATTTACGTGTTTGGATTTTTACCTTCATATTTATATGTAGGTACTAGGGTACGTGTATTATAGAAAAATGGAATATTTTGCCATATATCTTGTCTAGCCCCGCAAGGCACGGTCCCTCTGATTGCATCTATACATCTATATTATTATAACCTATACAACTACTCTCACAAGTAAATATTTCTACGGAGAGAAGCTACAAAAAAGTTGATTGTTCTTTATAAGGTAGCATCATAATGTTTGTGACACAGAATGCATAGGTGTCGTGTATTATTTCTCTAATGCTAAAAGTATTTTTGATAATGATAATGATAATGGACCTGCATGCGCTACGGTATACGCTGACGGGACTTTGTGGAGGATGATAACAGCATGAGGTCAGGTCTGTTAGCCCATCGTGGCAAAATCAACAGGAATTTCTTACGGTAGTTTCCAATGGGAACTGCATGGACGCTAATCTGACAGTAATTTGCTAGCAATTGTGCAGTTATTAATCTACATTACTAACAATCCCATTGCTAGTTTTAAGATCTTAAGGAAAAATGACATTTTTCAAAATTAAAAGCTGGAATTGCCTCCTTTTATATAAGTTAATTAAATTAACCACGCCATCTTAATTATTATCTAAATACTTTTAAAAAGATATATAATACTTCTGTGTAAATTTAAAACTTTAAAGGAAAACATAATTTAAATATATTAAAAAAAAAAACAAAATTAAATGCTTGTCTTGTAAAAAATGTACATTTTGCATACTGACAATCACGGGATCTTACCATGTTTTATTTTTGTTTTATTTTAATTAAACAAAAACATAAAACGCGATAACAAAGTGTATTAATACGTGAAGATACTGTGAGTATAGTTTGCCGAGATGAATATCGAGCGAGTTCCAATAGTAGCAACAAAAGAAGACGTGTGAAAGTAGTCGAATATGTCTGCCCATAAAAGATTTATTTACCTTCTATCCGCTCTTCAGTTTACCCGTGATCATGGCCGTTGAAACACTGCCGAAATATCGGGAACTCCACAAAATAAAACGTGGTATGATCCCATGATTTACTAAATATACTTATAAATAATGACGTCAAACTATCCATTTAACCGATGATATTGTATGGATAAATGCGGTAGGTATATGTAGGCAGCTATATTACCAAATTAGTAGGACCATGCATGCGGTGTAACGATATCTGATGCTTCACTAATGTCAAAAGCATTAGCTGCATCCGATACAATGCATCAAAAGCATTTTAATGTTTACAACATTAGTAAAGTCACATACTAAACACCACATTTACTGCATGTAACGAGGTGCTATCTATTCAATAATACCTATATTTAATAAAATACCGCAGCACATATGCAATTACTAACTACATACTACAGATTATAAATAAAATAGAAATAGACTTTATTGATATAAACTTAAGCACTTTTGAATAGTCATTTTTATGATTCGTCCGGAATATTCGAATGGTACATTCAGCCGAGAAGAATAGACAGGAAATCGGCTTATGCGTACCGCGAACATCCAAATGTTACTTATAATAGATATATAAAAATCATTGTATGGACGTGGAAATATTACCATTTCATTCTCTCGTGGCTCACGTCGTGTTAAATATATATTTATAAGGTGTTTATTGTTTTTTTATCGTGTCCCAGCAGTGATTCGGTACATTTATCAATGTCTGCACCATTAAACCCCATGAGGGGCTGTAACCATACAAATTACAGTCGGATAAAACGAACGAAGCGGATTGACAAATTCTAGCTTAAACCAGTTTGCGGCTCAACGCATGGAAGCGATACGTGTGGGGGTGAATTAACGAGCAACGGTCGAGATAAGTATGCTGCAGGGTTACAGCGGGGATAAGAGCGCGAGCCAAAAGATCAATGTCACAGCACTGAATGTGGAGTTCTCACAAAAAAAGAAAAGAGTGATTATACAATCTAATATACAAAAAACTCGTGTCACAGTTTTCGTGTTTATACTCGTCCAAAACGGTTTGACCGATTTTCATGATTTTTTTATATATATTCAGTAAATCTAATACGTATATAGGTTATAACAAATTTTTATACCCCTAAGTGTTAAGGGTGATCACAACAAAAAAAAATTCAAATACATAATTCCTAAATTTTCACATTTCTACCATCTACCCCTATTTCTTAATAGCGATTTCAATTTATATGGCAAAATAGTCAGCTAGTATATTAAAAAACAAAAATGTTTAATATTTTTTAAATTATGATACTGCAAATTGTTACACTATGACCTCGTGATGTTCGAATGAAAGGAGACACGCACGTCGGATGAAATGCGAGTGGACGAATGGCGCGCACGAGACACTCTATGAAACATCTCTTCTTTTTTTAGTCCCTAGGAATCGCAAAGAATAACGAAATAAATAAATAACCCTGAACAATTAACACAGCGCCATCTAGTTCCACGAAAAGCAGATCTTGTGTTGTGGGTACTGGACAACTGGTATAAATACTTATATATATTTGTTAAATATATATATAATATACATAGAAAACACCAAGACCGATACAAACGATCATACTCATGAATGTTTGTATCGTGCAAGGATTCGAACCCGTGAACATCGGAAGAAAAGCTGTGTCCTATGCCGCTAGACCACTATTCTCCCAAATTTAAATGAATCTTTATTATTATAAACATGTACAACATTTATTTGAAAAGAATACGTGTTGAGTTTCTTCTCATCTCGAAATCAGTCCGAACTGACTATCGTAGATTTCACATATCATAAGAGTCTATAATAGATCTACATGAATATGGATACTTTGAATATATATTTTTATTAATTATATATATAATATTTCTTGCAAAATATACACAGTAGATACTGAATTGTTTGCTGTAAAAATACTGCAATTTCTTAAACTATGACCTCGCGTGACTGGGATGAAAAGAGATGCGAGCATCGGATGAAATGTGAGTATACGAATGGCGCGGCCGCGACACGCTATGAAAAATCACGAGGAGAAATAAATTACGCGAGCAACTTAAAAGTACTTCGCATACCATTGTTGCATTGTTGAGGATATTGGACTTATAGCCCACTTTTTATGACTTTTAAATTTCCGAAACATCCTAACTGTAGTAATATTACGCTGTTTGAAGTACACTTAGAAGAGAATTTTAAACGTTTCCCTTTTATAAGTTCGAGCGTGGAATGTTGAATTGTCGTTTTTCAATTGTTATACGTATTGCTGTCGAAATATATCGTTCTTTTTAATTTGTTCAAAGAGAAGAATGGAAATAGAATAGAAATAATCTTTATTCAAATAAACTCATTACAAGCACTTTTGAATAGTCATATTTTGATTCTACCACTCATTTGGAATGCAAATTCATCACAGGAAGAATGAGCAAGAAACTTGTGTGTTGCTGTTTTTAATAGATATTATTTTTTATATGAATAATTACAGTATAACAAGTAAGAGGCATGCGATAATCAACATAGAAACCGCTACGCACTCATTGAAATAGAAATAGAAATAGAAATAAACTTTTTTCAAATAAACTCATTACAAGCACTTTTGAATAGTCATATTTTGATTCTACCACTCATTCGGAATGCAGATTCATCACAAGAAGAATGAGCAAGAAACTTGTGTGTTGCTCTATAGATGTTTTTTTATGTAAATAATTACAGTACAAGTAAGAGAAAATCCACATAGTTTTTTAAGATCAAAACATACATAGGTCTATTACATAGAAGATATTTTAATGGCAAACTGAAGCCGTTTAAATGGCATTGGCAGATCAGTTGGTATCATCGATATTCTTGGTATATGAGCGAGTTGCCCGGCTGCCGTGGCCCATGCCGGTGGTAATGGTCGCTACAATTGAATTGCCCTTCAATTCCTTAGTATGTAGCTTCTGATGGGTTTACATTTCTCAAAGTCATGATTGGATCATGCTTTTGAGAAATTCGGATTTTTGATGTCAAATCGTATGACGTAGACATAGACACCTATATAAATGCATTGTAAATAAACTGGATTTAAAAAAAAAAGTAATTCAATTGAGTTTCTTGCCAGTTCTTCTCAATTGGATCTATATACCGAACTGGACGGTAGGGAAAAAAATTATAATGTAAAACTTGACGTTCATAAGCGGCTAAAATGTCCTACATGAATAAATTATTTTTGAATTTGAATTTGAATTTGAATTTGAATATGGTAGCAGTCCAGAAGGGTTTAGTAAAAAATTCTGTGGATAATGAACTACGTTTTCGATATCAGACACGCTGTCGATTGATTTGTTTTTATTTATTATTATGATCATACAATTTCAACTGTAATTAGTACTGAACACGATGGGCTGTAGGCACGTCTTGTCACCTGCGACCACTGCCTGCAGCACAGCTATTCCCTGTTGCACCTGTCTGTCATAATTGCATAATTCATCATCTCAACTCAGAACGCAGCCGTGGTAATTGATAGCCTTGTAGCATTGCAAACATTTGCTCAGTCATGCATTATGATACCCATTGAATCAGTAATAATATTATTAAGCGGAAATAATCTATACATCTATACATTTAAATAGAATTGGAGTATCTGTTTATAACCGTTTTTTACTACATGCATATGAATCTAAATACACCTGAAATACCTTTTTTTTTAAATTGTTGTCTGTCTCTCTGTTTGTTCCGGCTAATGTCTGAGCTGGGATGATTTTGACGGAACTTTTTTTGGCAAGTAGCTAATGTAATAAGTAGTAACTTAGGCTACTTTTATTTTAGAAAACTTAAGTTAAATTCCACGCGGTCGATGTCGCGGGAACAGTTAGTTAACTATGAATTCACCTGAAACGCCGTGGTTTTCTACTTGAGTACATAATACATTGAGTTATAGCCATTTAGCATAACTTTAATATATGTAATTAAATTTATATAGAAACAAATTTAATCTTTATTCAACTATATATACATGCACTTTTGTATAATGGGATTTTTTTATTTATCACTCATTCGGAACGCAGACTCGTAACAAGCGGAACGTGAAAAAAATTACAAGTTTAAGTTTAATATTGTGTGAATACAAAATAGCGAAGTCATAAATAAATAAATAGTTACTTGAGTAAAAATATAAATCAATTATAATCATTAGAGCAGATCAGTCCATACAAGCGGCACCCATTCACGATTATGACGGGTGGGTCAGCCATCACTGCACTCAACCATATTTTAGGTAGCCCAAAAAGTTTTGGAAGAGAATTAATTAAAGAAGCAAAATATGCAGTAAAATTAAAGAAGCATTATTTTTACTGCATATTATTGAATTAGTCAATAATATGCAGTAAAAATAATGCTTATATCATCGTGCTACGCATCCATAGGAGCCAAGTATAGAGAAGGAATGTTAGGACTGAGATAACAGCACGACTCGGTGAACTAATATCCACTGGCATCTGCCCGCAGAGCATGTACCGATTATGTCTAAAAAGTCCAGTTTCTTTTAAATCAAACATCGAATGAAACCAAGTATACAGATAGTGTTGTACATTTGTACAAAACCAGTTCATCCGTAAGTAATAATGTTAGAATTAAATTTGCCAAAAAAAAAGGGAAAATCCATTTAAGCCGGACCGTTTAAAGAAATTGTGAGTTTTATTAAAATTTCAACGGTTCCCACGTCCCAACATCCGTTTGATACAAGGTCATCCGGATAAGCGCCTTACCGACAATCACTCGAAATGCAATAAAGACATAATTTCACTTGTGTTTAAATCATCGTAAAGAGGATTAATTAAATTCATAACCCTCGTTTAGGCGTAAAGATGGTGGGGTGACGTATAGGAGTTAGCGCTATAAAGTTAAATGGAATGTAACCGTTAGGAAGCCACCCGTTAGGAAGCCTACCTCAGATCGCTGAAACAATAGACGTGTAGTATATTTATGATACCACTGCGAGTTTTCATAACGCCCATGCTTAAATACTAAGTTTAATTTCAATCTAAACCTTTTATATTATAACTAACGATTGTTTATGTATATTCACGGTATCGGAGTTTTAAGCGGTTATTTATTTTATTTATTTATTCATTTATTTCAGGCAACTAGGCCCATATTATAAATACCTTATAGACTAACATACATATAATATAATATTTAAAAACCAATACAACTATATTGTCTGTGTGATCACGGCACTGAAGACGGCAATCTGCCACGGTTGCGCCGATACACCACACCTTTCGCCCAGTAGTCCTCTTTCATGAAGGTTATATATGATCATATAGTATAAAATAAAGTCGCTGTCGCTATCTGTTCCTATGTATGCTTAAATCTTTAAAACTACGCAACGGATTTTTACGGTTTTTTTAAATAGATAGAGTGATTCCAGAGGAAGGTTTATTCGTATATGTAATACATGTACACCCGAGCGAAGCCGTGGTGAGTAGCTAGTAATATATAAACTTCTCGTGTCACAGGTTTCGTGTTTAAACTCCTCCGAAATGGCTTGACCGATTTTGATGAAATTTTGTATATATATTCAGTAGGTATCCTGAGTGTCATAGGCTATATTATACTCCCCACCCACCAATATAGTCACACTACTGAAATCTTTAAACCACCGATAACCTACATATTCTATGTCCAATCGGGCGAAGCCGCGGGTGGATAGCTAGTATTGGATAAAAGTAATTCTTAATGACCATCTAACTGTCAAATATAGATCCGTCTGTATGAAAAACATTCATATCTTATATATGTATAGACTGTAACAGAATTTCTTATATATCTACAGCAGTAAATTGCGTACAACAGCATAGACAGGGAATTCATCCCCACACGCTGGAACTTAAGTGGTCTCGGACAGTGCGGTTTCAGAGATGCTTCCTCCCGCGTACACTTAGATTGTGGAATGAACTACCAGCTGAGGTTTTCTCAAGCGACTACAGTATAAGGTTTTTTAGTTTCTTAAGGGCCGGCAACGCGTACGTGACGTTCTGGTGTTTCATGCGTCCATAAGGTACGGTAACAATTTACCATCAGATCGGCAGTATGCTCGTTTGCCACCATCGTAGTAAAAAAAAACAAAGTTTACTCTATTTACCTATTGTGAAAAAACATTGCATAACATCAAAGGCTTAGTGTAAAGTGTAACAAACCGATCCTATACTGCTTTACTGGTGAAGAAAAAATATCCAACGTTTTTTTTTACAACAGGCCGTTTACGCCGCCCTATCCCAACGAATTGTAGCAAAAAAAAAAAAGAAAAAAATTCTAGAAAAGTTTAAACCAATTGGAAAACAATTTTATTTTAAGCTCATTGAAATAAAATACGAAATACTCTATTGTAAATATAAAAAAAACTCTTCGATATTGAAGTATTCAATATCGAAGAGTTTTTTTTTCATGGAACGTAAAAGAAATGAATCGGATTATGTATTATCCAAAATTAGGGAGGATATTCTATTGACTAAAGATTAGAGTTTTCCTTATTTTTATATGGAGTTGTTTGAAGAGTTGTTTTTTTATATTATACACTAGCGATTTACCTCGGTTTTGCACAGGTATATTATAATATACTATCACGATCGTCATATAACTTGCGTGTGTATGATCAATTGATTATATTCATAATAATACTACAGTATGTTGAATTTCACAATAATTATTAACAGTTAACGTAAAATATTATAAAAATCTTAATTTTTAAAAATCTTGATTCATATATTTAGTCAATGAATGATAATTAATTATTTATTTGATATATAAAATTATTGTGTTTTTACAGTATTTTTGACTAATTCTTATAAAAAAAATAGTTATTTCTATCAGTAGTCTATTGATCTTAAGTTTATATCACAAGCTCTGCTTAGTTTAGGACTAGATGGCACCGTGTGATTTATTCTAGGTAATTATTCTAATTAACTGCTATTTTAATTATTATTTATTTAGTGCTATTATTATTATTCGAAGGTCTTGGTGGTCTAGCGATTTACCACACTGCATTACTTCTGATGGTCGTGGGTTCCATTCCTCACAAGATGCAAACATTTGTATTAATTAGCATGATTGTTCGTATCGGTTTCGGTGTTTTCTCTGTATAATACTAGCTATACTACCTGCCCCGCCCCTGCTACCTGCCCCGGCTTCGCACGAGTGTACATAATTACATAGTATAAAATAAAGTCGTTGTCGCTGTCTGTCCCTATGTACGCTTAAATCTTTAAAACTACGTAACGGATTTTGAACACTCTACCTATTAAAAAAACCGCTTCAGATAGATAGTGACAGCGACTTTCTTTTATACTATGTTATGCTAATGATGTATGTATTTACGAAAAAAGAAATATCTATGTTTTTTTATCATTTGTCTAGTACCCATAACACAAGCTCTGCTTATTGTGAGACTAAATGGCGCAGCAGGAATTGTCCGGAATAACGAATAGTATTAATATAATAATTAGTGCGTACATCGTTAGTTTTCTTACATCTACGTTGCGTCCTGTTTCAACAGTCATACTAATCACATTTCAGGTGTCTTTCTGCACTAAAATCAAGTTTATAGTTATATTAAACTACCAAAGTTAAATAAGCCAGGTACTTACCTAATATTCAACTATTATAGCATATATACAATAATACTATATAATTTTACTTCAATGTTATATTTATTAATTACGCTAAAACATGATAACAGGATGATGATATTAAAAATAATTGAAAAGTATTATTTTTCATAATAAAAACGTACGAAGATACGTGGAAAAACAAAATGCTTCAATAAAACTCTCATTAAATAATTACCACTTAACTTAATAAAAGTACATTTAAGTGATCCTTTTGAATTAACAAGGAATATTCTGTATCTATTGGAAATTATTTTTCACAATAAAAATGTAGGAATATATTCGGAAAAACAAAACAATTTGCTCCGATAAAATTCTCTTTGACTAATTACCACTTACCCTAATAAAAGTACGTTTATTAAGTGATCCTAGATAGAAATAACAAACAATATTCCGTATCTATGGCACACAGTTACCTGGATACATAAAATAATAATTGCATTTAATAATGGCTAGTAAGACAAATCCAGTATTGTATACTAAGCACTGTCGCATCTAAACTGTGTTACCTTACATTTTCCTATATCAAACATTTTATGAACATATTGTCAGTCCATTACTATCTGCAGTATACATCGTCTCAACCAACAACCAACAGGAGCAAATTATTTTATTTGAAATGTATAATAAATAATAATTTTATAAATAACTAGCTTTTGCCTGCGGCTTCGCTCGCGTCAATTTATCCCCTTAGGGGTGGAATTTATCAAAATCCTTTCTTAGGGGATGCCTATGTCATAGTAGCTTTATGCATGCATAGCTTCAGCCCGATCGGTTTAAAATTGACAAAGTTTCATACAAACTTTCATCCCCTATTTTATACCTTTGGGGGTAGAATTAATCAAAATCCTATCTTGGCAGATGCCTGCATCATAACATCTACTTGCTTGCCAAATTGAACCGATCCGTCCAGTGGTTTGGGCTGTGCGTTGATAGATCACTATGTTAGTCACCTTTGAGTTGAAATATATATATTTTCTGTTGCGGGTTAATAATGTGTTGCAACAAAATCGTATCATTAACGCATGAGAAATTATTTTTAAAATTATTATTTATTATACATTTTAAAATTTGTATTCAATTAAATAAATCAATCATACAAAAACAAAACAATTTGCTCCAATAAAATTCTCATTGACTAATTACCACTTACCCTAATAAAAGTACATTTATTAAATGATCCTTTAGAAATAACAAACAATATTCTGTATCTATTGGAAATTAAATTATTTAATTGAACAATTAACATAGCGCCATCTAGTCCCAAGGTAAGCAGATCTTGTGTTTTGGGTACCAAATAACTGACATAACTTATAGACATTTCTTTGTAAATACATACATAATATACCCAGACCGATATAAGCAATAATATTCATGAATACATATGCTTGTATTGTGCAAGGAATCGAACCCGTGAACATCGGAAGAAAAGCGGTGTCCTATACCGCTAGACCACTATTCTCCCACATTTGAATTTAAATGAATCTTTATTATTATAAACATATAATCATATGTTAATTGTTACGTTAAATATATTATAATAATGTACTATCGTAGTACAGGCTGCATTCCGTAAGTCGTACTCCAAGCGATTACATATTCAATCAAAATTTAGAAGTCTGCAAACTTTTAAATTCAATTGGAAGTGTAGAGTTTCTATTTTGCAATGTAAATTTCCGACTAAAAAATCTAATATTGCAGAATAGTTTCGTAAAACAACCAGGCAGTAGGTACAATATAGTATCCCATGAACTTTTATTCTACAGAAAAAATACGAGGGAAGTTTAACTAATTTTCTATAGATTATAAAAATAACAGTAATATATTGCGCTATATTTGTCTTTAAGTATGACGATTTTTTCTACGAGAACTGCATTTATTAATTCCTTTTTAGTTACGTACGTTTCGTTTTTACTGTTTTTTATATTTGTGTATGAATAAATGATGTTTGATTTCATTTTAATTATATTGTATAACTAGCTGTTTCCGCGACTTCGTCCGAGTGGAATTTAACTTTATTTTTCCAAAAAGCGGCCTAAGTTACTTCTTATTACATTAGCTACCTGCCAAAAAAAGTCACGTTAAAATCGGGCCATCTATTTCAGAGATTAGCCGGAATAAACAGACAGGCACAATTTGTAAAAAATGTTATATTTGTGTACGTACCGTATTTATATTCATATGCATGTTGTAGAAAACGGTTATTTCAATATTACAAACAGACACTCCAATTTCATTTAAATGTATAGATAGTACCCCTAAAATTGAGTTTTATCTTTTAAGTTTGTATGCTTTACTACCTATAATGTATAAAAAATGGAAATTTACATCTCATACACTGTTACAAACGCTAGTCCTATATAAATGATACTGAATAGAAATAAGTAATAATCTCAGGACAATTCACACAGCGCCATCTAGACCCAAGTTAAGCTAGCTAAAGGTTGTGTTATGTGTACTAGATAACTGATACAAATACATTGATATTTTTTTTTCGTAAATACATACATATATATAGAAAACACTCAGATTGATACAAACAATCATACTTATGAATAATATTGTATGTGCCGTGCGAGGAATCGAACCCGCGACCATTGGACGTAAAGCGGTGTGCTAGACCGCTAGACCACCGAGGTCGTCGCATAATAAGTAATTTATTTGTAACACACTTTTATTATAATTAGTATTGTTTAATTATCAATACTATTTAATTAATATCACTAAGTCCTAATTTAATTAACACAATCCCTACTACAATATGAATCTAATATGTTTTGATCGTTTATTATGCACGCTAGTTTTATATTAGTTGTTAAGTATAAGAAATATATATATAATAAGAAATAAAGTGAAAGAAGTAAAACGTGAAAGAGTAACAAAGATGATGGATCTTTGTTACTCTTTCACGTTTTACTTCTTTCACTTTCACTAAAACTACTAAACGGATTTTGATAAAACTTTACAGTAACATAGCTCAGAATAACATATAGGCTTAAATAAAAAAGATATTATGTATATTGAGCGATATATGATAAGTGTGATGCAGACACGCACTAGTCGGCTAGTATATCATATATTCACTATTATTATAATAAAATATATAATACAATACATCAAATTTCACTTTTTTAAACATTGTAACTATTTCTTCAGCGTTTATATTATTACTTCGTACGTATATAAAACATATAGTATGTCGTTCCGTCCATCCGTCTTCGCGGATCATTTATAAACCATTTTTCAAGCACTTGCTAGCATCCGATAGACTTGAAGTATTGCTTACGTATGTAAATCGAGAGAAGACATAATACTGCATTGATAAGTACATCCAATGATGATGATATCGGAAAATAGACTTTGTTTAAAGTTATTAAAGTAAGTTATTCTTTACCACATCAAGCACTAAACGGCTTGGTTATTGAATTAAGTCTCTATTGAGACATATTTTGCCTCAAAGGGCATGAGAATTAATGTTAATGGTAAACCAATATTTTATTATGCAGTCTAGTCTGTTTTACTGCTGATGAAATTATATCCTTTTAACAAAAATGCAATAGTATACGCTGGTGGACCGCAGCATCCACCAGCATATACTATTACTATTACTATTGTATTTTCTTCATTTTATCTAAACTTGAATCTGTATTTTGTAATCAAATAAGCTGATTGGAAAAGAATAAGAGTTGTGTTTCTTGTCAGTTCTTCATAGCTCGAAGTTACTCTGAACTGACAGTATCTTTTTTTTTTATTGGGTTGTTTGGGCTATTGTCAGATGTGTAGCACCTGTAGCACTGCGACCTACATAGATCTATTGTGCTCGAACTGACAGTAGATTTGACATATCATAAGCGTCTGTAACATGCCTATGTGAAAATATATTATGATTTTGATTTCTTAATGGCCTCGGTGCTATGACGGTTTACCACACCTTACTACGGTTGCGGGTTTAATTCCTCGCACGGTACAAACATTTGTATCCGTAAGATTGTTCGTATCGCCGTGGGTGTTTTCTATGTATATTATGTATGTATTTACAATATAAATGTAACTATATATATATGTGTCAATTCTCTAGTACCTATAACACAGGCTCTGTCTAGCTTTGGGACTAAAATAGCGCTACGAGAATTGAATTAGAATATAATAATATTCTTATATATTATAATTAATTTCCCTAATAAAAATTATTATATTAATATTACACCAGGGTAAACTGTAAAAAGTCGTCTGTATACCTCAGTCTCACTTATTTCAGCCACAAAGCGGCTAGCTTTATAAGCTATGTTTTGATTGTAGAGCGCAGATTAAGTTATAAAGTCATAGGATAAACAGGATGACATCTGAATCCTCTGCAATGGTGATGAACGGTATAATAGATGTCATATGATAACGTGATGTTCTTAGTGGTATTTATCTTAAAAATAATATTATAAATGCGAAAGTTTGCAAGTAAGACTTTGTTACTCTTTCACGCAAAAGGTACTGAACGGGTTTTGATACTTTATAGTAATATATCTTATGCACCAGTTAAATACATAGGCAATATTTTTTATTGAAAAATGACGCGGGGAAACCGCGGGAACAGCAGCTTATTTATCATTTAAATCACAATAAATAAAAATAACAATTAAGGAGATTGATGCAAGTGAGAAGCGAGAGATCTACTGACGAGGACGCGGCTCGTAAATTTAAATATTACAAATATATACCAATATTATAAAGCTGAAGAGTTTGTTCGTTTTAACGCGCTAACTCAGGAACTACGAGTTCGAATTGAAAAGTTGTGTTGGACAGTCCATTTGTCGAGGAAGGCTTTTAGCTACTAATATATAACATAACGCTACGACCAATAAGAGGGGAACTGAAATGAAAAATATTGCAAAAGGTGGGCAAACGAAACGCAGACGAAGTTGCGCGGGTCAGCTAGTATGTAATATGGGTTACTACAAATTTAATGGTTCAGCTAAATTTTATGGCTTTACATGAAAACGAAATGTTCTGATTTCCTAGTTGGAGGTAGTCGTCTTAATCCCTACATCGGAATAGGAAGCCGGAATCCTTAGAAGATGAACGAGACCCTCTTTTTCAGAAACAGATAAAGCTATCAAATATAATCCCGTACACTGATAGCAAATTCGTACTTTGATGCAATAAATAAATTCGTACAGGCCTTTATACAATATTATATTCAATTACAAGTTATTACGTGCTCATAAAACCGAGAGCAAAATATTAATTAATTTTATGAATATGGACATTTTAGACACAAAACACTCAATTTAGTTAGAGTTAAAATGTATACTTTACAAAGAAATATATAATAGAACACCGTATTAACAGAGTTTAATAACGTACGTAATATAAAACAAAGTCGCTGTCGTTATTTGTCCCTATGTATGCTTAAATCTTTAAAACTACGCAACGCATTTTGAAGCGGCTTTTTTAATAGATAGGGTGATTCAAGTGGAAAGTTTATATGTATAATACATGTACACATGTGCGAAACCGGGGCGTGTAGCTAGTATTATATAATATTTATAATATAATGTAATTAACTCTAATTTGTAATATAATCTTTCCCATATAAAGTGGTAAAAACCAACTAGTAAAAGAGCTCAAACATATTATTGGAAGAAAAAAGAAACAGACATAACTTTTTCTTATTTTTATAATTGGCAATCTGCTTTTCATATACAATAGTCCAATCTGTTGGATCTTATTTCTTGAATTGTATTTTCTTTTTTAATTAATGATGCTGCTCCAATGAGTCAGTCTTCAGGTGCTGTCTATGAATATTTCCGCTAGTCGCTGGATGTCATGTCACTTAAATCAAGAGAATCTTAAACTCCCCAATCTCTGTAGTTGTACGGGCAGTTCATTTCTGTGTCTATTTAGTTTAGACTGGTTGCTTCTACTGTAGCATTGTATTTCCTGTTTAACAGTGTTTAAGTTTGCGTCCATATACATAAGCTTGTTACTTATGTATTGTGGAATATTGTACATATTTCTTAAACAGACAATAAAAAGGAGGAAGAGATACGTTTCTCTATTTTGCTAGACATTGCATAAATAAATATAGGCTAACTTAGACTGAAAATAAAAAGTAAGTAATTAATAATTTTATTAATAATGTATAAGAGTTAAGAATACATGATATAAAAGAGAATTGATATCACTGTATTACTCCAAATACAAAATATTGTACAACTTATATAAAGACATCAAAAATACATCAATAAGTTCATAAATTGACAAATTCATGTGGCATTTGATCCAATATATTTGATAATGTAATACCGTCCCTAAGAATATTGAATATTTTTTATACGAAATATGCGTCAAGTTAAAATATTGGAGAGGTTCTATGAATTCTATAACGGTATACATATAATAGTCATTAAAGGTATTAATTTCTCAAATAGAAGTATTATAGTGACAGGGGCGGATCGTGAATTTGTGGGGCCCTGGGCTAAATCTACTTAGGGGCCTACCTAATTATATTACTCAACTAAAAAATTACACCTACCAAAAACAAGCGACCAGAAATTCTCTGTTCCCTTCGAAAGACGCGCATATGCATATCAAAGATTTATACATAACATTCTAGATATTTTTTTATATTCTAAATATCGCTTCAGTGGGGACTGGGGGCCCTTTGTATCCTCGGGGCCCTGGGCTGCAGCCCAAAAAACCTTTATGTAGATCCGCCCCTGTATAACGATATATTTGTATGCTATATGATTTCACGGTAATATCAGAAATAGAGACTTATTATGTTACTAGAGTATTACGTTAAACGTGTGATAAATATGTAATATAACCGTCGCACTGTAAATATACTATATCATTATTGTGTGAAGGAGTAAACGCAGATATTCCTCAGAAAAATATAGAAAAAGATTTACCTTTTATTGCGATATATAAATTCGTAATCTATTTGGTATACTCGATATACTTTCTCTTTCTTTCAATCGATCAAAGGTCAAAGAATAATTTCATTATTATATCATGACATTTACGTTTATTTACTGGGTTTTAAATATACATCATAATAGCAGTCACCCGAGATTTATCTGTACAATTTTTTAATTTCTATACCTACCCTACTGGATTATTTTTGGAATAAAATATAGCCTATGACCATCTTCGCAATATCAAGATTTGTTATAAAAATAGATAAGCTATTTTTATAACAAATTTTGATAAAATCTATTTGGCCGTTTAATAGTAAACAGATAACAGACAGATACATTTTCCTATTTAAAATATATTTAAAACGCCTTAAAATTCTTCGTTTAACGGCCTCGGTGGTCTATCAGTTAAGGATATCGCTTTACTTCTGATAGTCGCGGTTTCAACCTCGCACGGTGCAAACATTTGTATGTGTGTATGATTGTTTGTATCGGTCTTGGTGTTTTCTATATTTCTATATATATTTTATGTATTTATAAAACAAATAAGTATTTATATGAATTGTCCTCTGATATTTTTTTTTATGATAATGGAATGGTGCACCCGCTTGCGCTAACGGTTTATGCTGGCGGGACACCAGTGGAGGATTATAAGATGAGCATGAGGTCAGGTCAGTGAGCCCATCGTGACAAGTTCACCAAGTATTTATCACGATGGTTTCCAGGGGGAACCGCGTGGAGGTCAACTTGACATGGTACATTGCTAGCAATAAGATAATCAATCTTCATTACTAACAATCCCCTTTCTCTCCTGTGCTATGTATGATATTATTTAGACATCAATGTCTGTATTCATTTAATTTTTAATAGCTTATTAAATAATAAATTGTAAAGTTTATACACAAAATATTAACACGTTGACGAGTTATCTCGCAGATTGCTTTATCATCTAGAACGCCAACTACGAATTATCTCGTCCCGTATTTTCTAGCCATTTATATACAGCTCTAATTAAACTCTGAATAAAACAGAAACTTATTTATGCAAATAAACTTGCACTTTTGAATAGTCATCACTTATTTTTTTTAATCTACCGCTCATTTATAATTCTGTCTCACCATAAGAAGAACGAGCATGAGACTTGTGTGTTGCTCTTTTAAATAATTTAGTTGTAACTTTACATTTTTAAGTTGAAATATGTGAATTGAAACTTATTTACTCTTACTTTAGCTTGGTTGTGTCTTTATTTTTGCTCTAATAAATTAACGCTGGTTTATGCACTAATTTATTAGAGTTAAAATAAATAAATAAGAGTAAATCATTCGCAGTAGTCAGAATATATCAGTGCTATATAAATAGATCATGATCTGCTTCTTTCTTATCCCATTTAATTGTGGTAGGCGTAATATGTTTTCCTCTGCCATTCATCTCTGTTCGCAGCCATCTCGTCATTTACTCCCTTTCTAATCATATGATCTTTCACACAGTTCATCCATCTCTTTTTCGGTCTTCCTCTACCTTTATAACCATCCAAATTCTTATATAATACCTTCCAATAGATAGCGAAAATAAATATATTATCGCATGGACAGAATATTTCTTAAAAACGAACTTAAATTAGCAATTACAGTACTAATAATAAATTGTCATTTCGGGCCAGATTCTAAAAATTGCTATGGCAGTTAATGTAATAATATAAATATATAATAAGTTTGCTAGCTTCAAATATAGAATTATTATTTCTTTCTAAGAACAATGTAATCTATTCGAAACAAATAGTTAATATACTCATTTAATGGGAATTCATCGCATCGATAGCTATGTAATCTTTTAATAATTTAATATTTGAAACAGGATGAACAAATTAAAAGTATAAATGGATATGATTGCCCTTGATACATACCTGCAATCATCCGTTACGTTATCTCTTCAAACAGAGGCAAAAATCGACGAACTCGCAAAAATAAATAATTAATGTAAATACCTCTAGAGAAGTCATATAAATAGTTAAATACATTTTGTAATACCTACGTCATATACTCGTATATAGAAAAATCTAGACCAATACAGACAATCATGATCATAAATACAAATGTTTGCACCGTACGAGGAATAGAACCTGCCACCATCGGATCACCAAGGCAATGTGTCCAAAAGGACATATTAAAATGTACGTTCACCCTTCTACCATCAACTCCTATTTTTTAATAGCGATGCTTGTAAATATTATCGATATACACTTTTTCATATTAAACGTTTTTTATTAATATACTCGTGTTAGATATATCAACTCTATGTACTAGTAAAAGTATGTATTATAATAAAATAACAACTATATAACATTAATTTAACTATGTCTCTAACACAATTCATTTTAGCAATTTAAATACAACCAGCACATCCTGTGCTCAAAGACCGAATGCCGCGCCTTTTATTTTTTTACAAAAACCCTCCCTTTTATACAGAGAAGATATGAGTGGGGGTTATATGCAACTAGTTTAACGATACCGAGTAATAATGAAACTACCTTCTTTTAATATAAAATATCAGATATCTTAAAAATATCCATGTAGGGTTCACATGGATATTTTTGAGATATCTGATATTTTAACACTCGATTGATTTGCTTAACGAATATCGTAATACGTTCATTAAAGAACCATACTGAATAATTGAATCTACATAACCGTTTCAATCGTAAAATATAAAGAATAATACGGGGAGTATTTTATATTGGTGATAGTACCCACTATTTTCACACATTTTAGGCAGCTTTAAGGTCCGGCCCATTGAAGACAAGGTTGAGGTGGTATGGCCACGTAATGAGGCGAGAAGAGGGACTTATGACCAAAAAAGTCCTGCATCTTAATACCGGCCCAAAGAGACGAGTCCATTATCATGAACGACCTGAAGAATACAGAAGTAACCGACTCAACCACCCAGGACAGATGTACCTGGCGAAGAAAGACTACGAGAGCCAACCCTAGATGAAATGGGAAATGTCTAGGCAGAGAGAGAGAACCTACCTACATCGATGATGTCATCATGATCTGCTTCTTCCTTATTCCATTTAATTGGGATCGGCGTAATATATTTTTCATTTCCATTCATCCCTGTTCGCAGTTATCTCGTTATTTACTTCCTTTCTTACCATACCCTCTTTTACACAGTCCATCCATCTCTTTTTCAGCCTTTCTCTGCCCTTATAACCATCCGCATTCATATGTAACACCTACATCGATAATATAAGGTTAAATATATACTAAGACTATTACAGACTCTGAAACAGCGTCAAAATAGAATAAAAACAAATTCAAAATATCTTTATTCATGTAGGCCTATTGCAGACTCTTATGATACGTCAAATCTACCGTCAGTTCGGAATGATGTCGAGATGACAAAAACTGACAAGAAACTCAGCTCGTATTTTATTTTTAAATACGAGCTGAGTTTCTTGTGAATAGAAAAATAAGCACAAAAACAAGCGTGACATGAGCATATAACGGGTTAATTTTTACTGCAGATAAAAATTCATGTGTTGCAATTCTAGTTTTCCTTTTGTAACTTGCGTATTCGACGCCCACCTTAAAATCGGTCGGTTGTCAGAAATAGTTTATTCCATTTTTAAACGCTGAAAGTTCGAATGGATTTCAAAAATCTATCATATGAAATTCTTTTTTCCATTTTTAAAATATCACAATTTGAATGGAATGCGCTAGATGTCCGAAACATAAATAAAAAAAAAAACGAACGACACTATCTAAAAGGATATATCCCTTACGGGCATATTGTGAAAACTGAATTAGTGAAAATAGAACTATGTATCGTTGCATTAGAGTTAGAATTAAATAACTATATAAACCTTATGTAATGTTTCTATGTAACTACTGAAGATAATGTCTTGGGATTTACTTAGCCATAAAATATTGCAATTTTGTTGATAACAAGGCAATAGCCTACAGGATCTTGGAACACCACGGAAGGGAAAAATAATCCAAACACTACTACAATAAATACGAAAATATGTCTTCTTTGACTTTTTCACAAGTGGGTGATGTAAAGAATGAAAGATTGTGAAGTCGAACCTGTAGGTACAAGTAAGACGTTACGTAATTATGTCAATATCAGGTTTTAAAAATATAAAACAATAGTTATACGGAATATATTTTTTATTAATACAAGACCTAGTAGAATATCAGAGCTGTTAAGCTTAATAGCTTAATATCAACAGCTTAACCTGAGTCACGACTCCATTGAGACTTTCTACTTTTTTAATCGATGATAATGGAATGGTGCAGCGTCTCGCTTATTGTTTATGGTGGAGTATGACAAGATGAATATGAGGTCAGGTCAGTTAGCACATTCACATTCCTTCTTCCTTAATTGACTATTTTTTATACACACTTTACAATTATGGGGAAGGATATTGTTAGTACTGTAGACTGTTGATCCCATTGCGGTCCCATCGCGGTTCCCCCTGGAAACCATAGTGAAAAATTTCCTGCTGTCACGATGGGTTAACTGACCTGACCTCATGTTTATTTTATCATCCCCCACTGGTGCCCCGCCAGCGTAAACCGTTAGCGCATGTGGGTGCAGCATTCCATTATCATCCTTAAAAAAAATACTCGACAATGCCTATTATTATTCCATCTAGATACCGGTGCTATAAGTAACTTATTGTTCATCTCATTTAATATTATAAACGCGAATTTTGACTCTGGATGAATAAATGGATACTTTCTCTTTCATACAAAAACTACAGAACGGATTTTGATGAAACTTTACAGTAATATAGCTTACACATCGGAATACCACATAGACTATTCAATTTCAGTGAAATCGCGGGCTCAGTAAGTTTTATAAGAAATTGAGGCTATTAAATATTATTTCTCTATATGTTTAAAAATATATTCTAGTCTTAAAAGTGCGCGTCTCTGCGGCCGTTATTAAAGACCTAAATAAACATCTTTCAAGTAGTCCGAACACAATAACTTTATGAGCTACACATAGCCTGCGGGATGGGAATCACAATATGGGATAATATATGCGCAATCATTACTCTTGTTGTTTGTCTCTAAAAGGTCAAGATAGGATTATTTTCTACAATTCTATATGTATAATATTAAAAATGTAATATATCTCTTTGAGTGATTGTAATGGCTTTTATAAAAAAATAATATAATAAAAGAGATCTCAGAAATATATCAAGATTTATACTTTAAATGAATTTAGAGAGTTAGAATAGAATAGAATAGAAATAGAAAATCATTTATTCAAATAAACTTACATTGAAGCACTTTTGAATAGTCATTACATTTTTTTAATCTACCGCTCATTCGGAAAGCTGTCTCATCACAAGAAGAACGAGCAAGAAACTTGCGTGTTGTTCTTTTAAATAATTTTATTATTATTTTACATTTTTAAGTATAAGTATGTGAATACAAACCACCAATTAGCACTTTAGCAGTTAATGTTACTATTCTAATTTTGATAGTATTGTATTGGCAGCAGTGGAGCATTTAGAACACTCGACAATTTTTTTTATGTTAATAGGATAGAATTCCTGCTGATGGTGTTGTTTTTTTAAGAAATATGTTATTGGATAATATTGAATTTGAATATTAATTTCTTAAAATCAATATTTTAATATTTTAAATTATTAATTTTATGAAATTAATATTTTAAATTTTAATGTAAACGGAAGTCTTGTTCACGGTGTTGCTTTTTAAGAAAGGTATTGTTGGTAATAAAACCCTTATAATACTTTTTTTAAGCCATATACTTTTTAATTTTCCTATCACTGTTCATCTTTTGTTTTTTCATTGCATTTCATTTATCCACAATTACCTAGTTTTATTACAATCACCATAATAACCAACTGAGAAATCCATAATACTCCCCAACAGGTATATTGAGGTTTCTTATAGATCGGCAACGCGTACCTGGCGCCCCTATTATTTCATGTATGTGTACTCCCCCCTCCGAAATTACGACGGCCTGAGCCGAGGTTCAAACCCTTAGTGGTGCCCTCAGACTAAAGTCGTATCCGTCAGGCAGGAGTTGGCCTTCAGCCGCTCCATAAGTCCTTCCGCGGGTTTGGAGTGCCATCGGCACTCGCCCCTTAACGTCCGGTGAGCTGTAAAGGCCAACTGCGGCCAACAGCATTACAGTAGTCCGAAAAAATAAAAATGTGTACTCCATTGTAACCCTTTATCATTAGATGGTGGAAAGATTTAATTTAAGACGAATATGACGAGGCGAGAGCAAAACACGACACCATGGTAACATATCATCATCATCATCATCATCGCAGCCCGGAAGACGTCCACTGCTGGACATAGGCCTCCCCCAAAGATCTCCACGACAATCGGTCCTGCGCTGCTCGCATCCAATGCCTTCCAGCGATCTTGACCAGATCGTCGGTCCACCTTGCTGGAGGCCATCCCACGCTGAGGCTTCCGGTCCGTGGTCGCCACTCGAGGACTTTACTCCAACGGCCATCTGTCCTACGAGCTATGTGCCCCGCCCATTGCCACTTCGGAGTCGCAATTCTTCGGGCTATGTCGGTCACTTCTGCGGATCTCCTCATTTCTGATTCGATCACGCAGAGTAATTGGTAACATATATCTTACTAATATTATAAACGTGGAAGTTTGAGAGTGCGTATCAATAGATGGATATTAGTTACTCTTTTACTATTAACTGCTGAATGGATTTTAATGAAACTTAACAATAATGTAGGCATCAGAATAACACATGGACTATAAATTTCCTGTTTGCCGTGGGTACAGTTATCTAAATATATATAACTCAAAGGTGACTGACTGACATAGTGATCTATCAACGCACAGCCCAAACCACCCGACGGACCGGGTTGAAATTTGGCATGCAGGTAGATGTTATGATGTAGGCATCCGCTAAGAAAGCATTTTGATTAATTCTACCCCCAAGGGGATAAAATAGAGGTTGAAAGTGTATGAAATTTTATCAATTTTAAACCGATCGGAGTGAGACTTTGCATGCATATAGCTACTATAACGTAGGCATCCCCTAAGAAAGGATTTTGATAAATTCCACCCCTAAACGCATAAATTAACGCGATGAATTATAAAGAAACATAAACAATAAAAACGATACAAGATGGGCTGTATGCTTTTTCCTACCATTATTTTATAAAAAAAACAGTAAATGTTAACGATAAAGTGTCTATACTAATAAACCATAATGAAATAAGCACATGGATTGCATACATACATTTTCTATCATTGACAAAACGATACCCAATACTATAATAGAAGAATTAGATCTAAAGAAAGACTCTTTTTTTAGACTACACTAATGCTGTTGAGCGCAGCTGGCTCTTACCGATTCATCGGACGATAGGGGGTGAATGCACATACCATTCCAAACTTGCAGGAGGACTGTGGAGCTGCTGAAGGCTAACTCCAGCCTGAGAGATACGACTAAAATCCTAGAACCTTAGCTCAGGCCGTCGTAATTTCGATCTCTGTTTGAATTTAATGGGCGTTAATCACAGGGGAAAGGGAGGCTAAAAGCAAATTCATTGTAATAGTAAATACTTAATTTGCTGTTAAATTACTCGAATTAAGACTCGACAAGCTGCATCAATAATGCAACTTGGACGTACATAGGTAATCAGGTTGATAAATGTAGTCAACGGTGAATTTCTTGATAGACCCTTAGGAACAGGTAAGGAACGGTTTCCTTATAAATATAGCAACTAATTTGATCAGTAAGAGAAGTAGGAGCTGAATGAGGTGAATAAATTAAGTTATCTCTGTTTTATATATATCTTATCTTATATATTTAATTGAATTAGTGTTAATTGACGGTTTGTATTCACACACTTATACTTAAAAATATAAAGTAATAATAAAATTATTTAAAAGAGCAACACGCAAGTTTCTTTCTCGTTCTTCTTGTGATGAGACAGCTTTCCGAATGAGTGGTAGATTAAAAAATGTAATGACTATTCAAAAGTGCCTCAATGTAAGTTTATTTGAATAAATGATTTTCTATTCTCTATTCTATTCTAAATCAAAATTATGAGAATACAAAAATACAATGAAATTATTTAAAAAGTATTTATTATAGAAACTTGATTATATTATGATATCGCTATATGATGGCCCCGGTAGTCCAGATGTTTGGCATAACAATTTACTTCCGATGGTCGTGGGATCGATTTCTCGCACGGCCTACACGGTTATCCTGAGAATGATGATTCAGTACAGTAGTATTTAAACTAGGTTTATCTGGTATCTCAGACACCTTTTACAAATTTTAAGTATTTAATGAAAAAACAAGAAAGAAGACATATAATATGAAGATTTTGCTAGTAACGAAACCACTTGAATCCGATACTTACAATCCCATCTCTTTAAATAATGTCCACATGTATGCTGCATGCTTGTTAAAACAAGTGCGAATTATTCTACGTACATTTTCTTTAATATAATTATTGTTTACATTACAAATATTTAGGGGCACTATCGCTAGACTTTAGTTAATTTATTCTGCCCAATTTCAATGCAGCTCGGTTTATTATGGAAAGTTAAAGGGGATTATTTTACGCTATCTGTTTATAATGTTAGCACACGTGTTGCCTGCGACCTCTGTCGAACATGTTAGCGCAGTTAAAACTAGGCTCCACCATTTCGTTCTTGCGTACGAGAATACAAACATCAAATATTCAATGAAGACTCTATTAATTCAATCCATATAATTGTTATTTAAAAATTTCAGCCAAATAAAAATATGTTATTTTTATGTGTCTCACAAGTTTTTAATACGCGAATCGATTATGATGAGTCATTTTTTATTTGAAAGCCGGTGCGTTTTATGAGACCATCAGAGTACAAACATCAAATATTCAATGAAGACTCTATTAATTAAATCCGTATAATTGTTATTTAAAAATTTCAGCCAAATAAAAATATGTTATTTTTTTGTGTCTCACAAGTTTTTAATACGCGAATCGATTATGATGAGTCATTTTTTATTTGAAAGCCGGTGCGTTTTATGAGACCATCATATATAATTTTGATCCAGATGTGATCAGCAGTTAGAGGAGTGAATAGGTATGAAGGAGGTTACGGGTGGTTTTGTCTGTCTGTTTGTTCCGGCTAATATCTGAAATGGTTGGACTGATTTTGACGGGACTTTTTTGACAGGTAGCTAATGTAATAAGGAGTAACTTAGGCTACTTTTATTTTAGAAAAATAAAGTTCCATATTCCACCCGGAGGAAATCGCAACTACAGTTAGAAATAAATATATTTAAACAGTAACGTTGTATTTAGTAATCTATTGAAGTATTTTTATATTGCTTGAACATAGTATAAATATGCAACTGCTATTTGTATGACAAATAGTCCCATGACTTGCCACTCCCGAGAAGATAAGTGTTGTATTTCCATACTACGTCATTGCACTGCCACATCACACCCTTCAAGCCGGAACAAGGCAAAACTGCTGGCGGCGAAACTAGTATCCCTATTGTGTAGACTCAGCATTATTTCATCATCATTAATTGAAAAATAAACTCTACATTGAATATTATATGGTACATTATAAGTTAAATACCCAATCTAAATATATATTACTCAAAGGTGACTGACATGGTGATCTATCAACGCACAGCCCAAACCACTGGATGGATCGGCTGAAATTTGGCATGCAGGTAGATGTTATGACGTAGGCATCCGCTAAGAAAGGATTTTGATAAATTCCACCTCTAGTGGGTATATTAACGCGAGCGAAGCCGCGGGCAAAAGCTAGTCTACTATAAGATTGTTGACTGAAAACAATATTAATGCAGAAATTAATATGTGTTATTGATATTATCTACGTATATTTAATATTCCTTTAATGAATGATCTCATAAACATGCTTCTTTAATATTTTCTCTTGATACTAATATAATATAATAAGTTGATAAAGACAAGAAAATAGGTTTAAAAACTGTTTGAATTTTCTGCTATTCATAATGCGATTAAGTATGAGATAGTACAAGGAAAGAGGCTTAATTTTTTGCCTTGGAACTATTATACGCGTTTTTTATCTGATTTTATAATTGAAAGAATATTTTTAATGTTGAACATAATGTTGTGATGAAAGAAATGGGTATAATATTAGCAATGGAATTGCTTTGATACTTATGTTATTTTTTTATTATTATCTTTTCTATACAGGTATGATTGAAGATTAAATATAATATGAATCATATTTATTTTATTAAATTAATATAAAAAGCTATTTATGCCAGCGGTTTCAAACGCGTAAGTATATTTCAATATAAAATATAATCTATGTGTTATTCTGATGCATAAGCTATATAAATGTAAAGTTTCAACAAAAAAAAATCATTAGTTTTTGTGTTAAACAGTAACAAACATCCATACTTACAAATTTTGGCGTTTATAATATTAATAATTAAAAGATGTAGTTAATATTTTTTTCCTATGTGATTCAATGGGCTAATTCAAAATACCATTCTTATAGTGAACGTTATTTGAAGCCTAAACTACAACTTATTATTGCATAATTTGTTTTTAAATAAATAGTTAATATAATAAATTCAAATTTAATAGTAATAATACTAAATGTTGTATATATAATAATAATATATTAGTTTATTAATTACAAACAATATATATATATATATATATATTGGTCCCATAGTATTTTTTTTTAAGGGATGATAATGGAATTGTGTACCCGCCTGCTCTAACGGTTTACGCTGGCGGGGCACCAGTGAAGGATGCTAAGATGAGCATGAGGTCAGGTCAGTTAGCCCATTGTGATAAATTCACCAGGAATTTATCACGATGATTTTCAGTGACCGCGTGGAGGTTAACTTGATATGGTTCATTGCTAGTAATGAGTCCACATTCCACTTTCCCCCCGGCCCCATAGTTTTTTTTTTATTTATTGCTTCACAGTTTTTTTTTAATTTTATACGTATATATTTGAATTTATTTTAATTCTTAGGCTCCCACTGCGATTTGATACAGGGGAAGGCCCCATAGTATTAGATGGTTCAGCAAATTGTCCATACATTTAGACCTAAATATTTTATACATTTAAATTCGTATTGGTTACTACACAGGATAGTCTTGGAGTTTTTAGTGAGTAGGAGTCTCACAGTACCCGCGGGCTTCCCCCGGAGCCGGCGGGTCTCCATGAGGGATTATCTCCAAATAAAAAAAAAAGGATAGGTCTAGTGTAGGAGTTAATGTTAATAAGTACCTACTGAAACAATTTTGGTAAATAAATGATTAAATTATTGCTATAGCAACTGTTTTGATAGTTTTTATAAGCATTTTATATATTTTTGATTATTATATTTTGACGCTCTGTTTTATTTACCGTTTGTTTTCTAATGCCATATTCTTAGTCCTTTACATTTCTGATAGCGACCTTAATACAGTCCTTCCGTAACAGCAACCATTCAGATACCACTGCTGGCTTGTCTGCCGTATTCACTAATACAGAATATACAATACAAACAATTACATTTTCAAATACAAATATTTGTATCTACCAAGAATCATATCCGCGACCATTGAAACTATTTTTTGAAAGAAAGAAAGAAAAATATTTTATTCAGTGCAATGGAAAAAATACAATATATACAAAAAAAGAAATAAAAAAAGATCAAATAAAATGACATATAATTAAACTTAATTTAAGTATAGGGTGTAAGTATATCACTAGACCTCGGTGATCTTCAATTTATTACTTACATTATAAATATTTATATTAATGTATGGAGTTATATTGACTTATATTGATAAATAAGTTAACATTTAACAGAATTAAAATGAAGTTAACTGCTTTAATGAAATTCTTTTAATGTTAAAATAATTTTCATTCCAGATTGAATTAAAACAAGAGCTTCAATACGATATAAATAGTTTCTACATATTTTCACGATTGTTTCCAAATTTGCACATCACAGGGTAAGTTATTTACCATTACCAATTTGCAGGATTTATACAAACTTTCTATAATAAATATTTTGATATAAATAGTAATTAGTTTGTTCAAATCTATATATATATATAAATAAAATTGAAGTGTCTATTTGTAATATTAAAATAACTGTTTTTTACTAAATGCATATGAATGTAAATTCGGTACATACACCAAAATAATATTTTTACACTTTTTGGCTGTCTGTCTGCCTGTTTGTTTTGGCTAATCTCTGAAATGGGTGGACCGATTTTGACAGGACTTTTTTTGGCAGATAGCAGCTTAATGTAACAAGGAGTAAATTATGTTACTTTTATTTTAGAAAAATAAAGTTAAATTCCACGCGGACGAAGTCGCGTGTACAGATAGTATTTATTTAGAGTTTATATCATGACTACGGCCCTCACTGGACCCTGCAAATTGAATAAACATGAAATTAAGCCTTAGCTTAACAATGATCTGCAGATTTTGCCAAGCAGAAGAGGATACGCCACTACAAATCCTATGTGGTTGTAGCCCACTCATACGTAAAGGAAATGTCTCCTTTGGAAAGTATACACTCTATCCTAAAGAGATAAAAACTATCGCTCCTAAAAATATCGATCGATATACTGATTGAAAGTTTTTCAGTCTAAATAAAAAAAATGTAAGCATTTTGCACACCTTTTCTATATAGAGTATAAGTGTCCAAATGTTAATTCTCCCCCATTCCGCACAATTTTCGTACTAAGAAGTATTTGCTTCACGTATTAATCTAGATTATGATCTGTAATACATTTTGAATGTATAAAAAACATACCGTACCGTTAAAAATCATGATATATGATTAGTCATATATTTTACGTAATTGATAATATAATATTGTAGAAAGTATTTGCCATTTAAATATATTCCAATTATTTTAAACGGATTGTTCATTGTTTGCTATCAAATATGTAATCACTTGAAAGGATACATTTATTAACTGCATTTTTACGATTGTAATATACTAGATATTCATATAAATATAAGAATCATTGTGCTATATCACAAGAGTGTACACAGACAGTGTAAATTTAAAGCCAAGTATTAATTAAAACAAGACACAAGCACCTGTATCTCGTGCTGTTCAGGGCGCCCTCATATCTTCAAATCAACGCGGGGGTGACAAGCTTGGTTTGTATTCACATTTATAACAAGTATTTTGGTAGGTACTAAGTAAAGATTGTCTTGGTTCCGACGTACACGTGCAGAAATTGGAGAGCATGTTTAAAAGAAGCTATTTTGTATGAACGTAGTTAAAAAGTTGCAGTTTCCAAGTGAAGCGGAGGTATCAAATGTGTCTGATGAGTGAGAGGTGCTGCGGGTTTTAATGAGGAAAATATGGAGATTAAATAAAATGCGACTAGTATGACGGCGATATATAATAGAAAGTAAACAATAAAGAATATGTCAAAGAATATTATTATAAAATTTAAAAATAGTATAAAAACCTATCAAGAAGTTCGCTACACTAAGTACCGTTTAGATAATGTCTTTTATGGAATGGATCTACAGTAAGAGTCCAAGAGATTTTGATTTCATTAAAAGTCGGGTCCAATATTGGACTTACCATATTATGATTTTTAACATAAAAATTTAGTGAACAATCTCTCTGAAATGATTTGTTTAGTAAACAAATTAATGTACAGATAACTGTATATAAAGCTGAATGCACTCAGGCCCCGAAATCATGTGGGATAAGAGAAGAATTAAATAAAATTTGATTACGTTGCGGACTTTTTGAGAAGTGTGTATAATATATAATATATACATACATATATTCAAAACAATATCTATGTTCTATATGTGACTTTCTATTTTCAAATTGATTAGTTTATTTTAAAAAGTTAATACCATTTATAGATTATTTAGAAAAATATTGTTATTGCATGTGGTAATTATAAATAAAGTAGTAAAAATAACTCAGACGTTCTGGAATTAATAAAGGACGAAATACCTATACGCTTCTAACTGTGAAAAGAACATATTATACACAGATTTCAAAAAGGGAAATACTGTATAATGTTTGAAAATCACAAAGTTTAATTGACTTTCATATAGTGTGGTAAAAAGTACAGCATGTTTGGTTTCCTGCAATTCAAGTAAGTAATACGGTACACTCGTAGTTTGCAAAAACTATGACCACAGAAACCTCGCTGGTGTGTTCCTGGCATTTCGTAATTTATAACAATGTTACGAGTTAAGAAACAGTATAGTCGTGTGCTATTTAAACCATTTATGCTGTTTATAATAATATATGTGTACATATATATATATTTATTTATATAAATATAATAATAAACATATACAATAGGTACAATAGAGAGTATATGCTTATAGGTATAAAAACTTGACAAGAAACTCAACTCAAAAACACAGATTCATTTTTAAATTCAATTAGGGAAATTATAGAGACCACCAGGGTATGATGTTGCATTTTTGGCAGGCAAAAGGAATTTATTATCTTTAAAGAAATATATAATCTATTCAGTGGCCGTCACCTGAACAGAACAGTTTCCACAAATACCATCCGTCCACGAGTATGACAGATTACGGAGTAATTGAGAAAGAGGTAAGTAAAATTCGAATAGATTATTTTTAATCTGTAAAAATCGTACTCTCCTTAAATGCTAATAAATCAGAGCACTGAAAAACGATACAAAGGCTCTTCATTCAATAAATTCATTGGAATTACAGTGCAGTGGAATATAACAATTGGAAGTTAATATGAAATTGTTGAACATAATACGAGTATAAAAAATTATTAAAAAAGGTCGTCACTGTAGAAGTGCATATTATTGCGGAAGTCCTGATAGGCTATCTGTTCAACGACACCCCATTTGATGGAACATGAAAGAAAATTTTACTTTCATCCGTATGCTTTGAATTATGGGAGGGTTCGTCAAACTTATTTAAACTTTATTCTGTATACAATAAGATACTAATTTCAATCACAGCTAAACGTAAATGTATAGTAGCTGAAATGTTTCTAATTTGTATTTTTTTATTCAATTTGGTTACTTATTCAATAAGTCAAAGAAAAAAATTCTTTAGTACATCTATGAACATTATCACTTATGAACATATTTTTATTGCTATCTCTACCAAGCAGTTCGCTAATTCAATTGAAAAAAAAAACTGGCAAGAATCTCAACAATTATAAAATTTTTGTAATGAGTTTTTAAAACTAGAAGTAATATTCATCGTGTTGTATTGCTTACAACGTTTGCCATTTTGATATTAGAAATCTTTCTGTAATAATGTAGACATATGAACCAGTACTATTTTATAATACTCTTCGTTTTGTTATGGTTACTGGTTTGATATCCGACTAATACAAACATTAGTATTTACGAGTTATGTTTTTTATTGTAAGTGTGTTATGTACAGAATGTTCATTTCAAGTTCCATTGTCTCTTAGATGTATACATTAACATAATTGTGTTTAGATATATTTATCGTCCCCATAATATTAACTTTGGTTAGTTGAGAACTATGGGGTATTCAAAGCAACGTTAAGTCAATTGGGGGTAAACATATTGGGTTAGTTTCTTTCATGACCTTTAAATCGCTTTCCAATATTATTACAATAACAATGTCCCAAATGGCCTATTAAATTAATCCATACAGTTACTAATACGTTTAACCAAAATCTTGCGCACTCCGCAAGTCGTTATAAAACTCCAAAGTATTCCAGCGACTGCTAAAAAACACCCATTTAGCACTAAGTGTCGTTTTTAACAGCGCATTCTTTTTTTAAAACAAATCTGCATATTACGCGCACAAATAAGATACAAAATCTCCATCTAACTTTTTTATTACACGCCAACAACGTGGTAATGGGATACGTAAAGACCGCTCACTTACACGCGCGCAATATAACGTCATAATCACGATGCTCACAGTACTGTAAGCGACTCGCTCAAAAAGTACGTAACCCATAATTTTCAATTTTCAAGGTGGATTTACTGGCGTCTATTACAGGAGATGATGAAAGCTTTGTTCCAGTTTTGGGGTAAAGAATAATTTGGCAAGCGTTACGTGTAACATAGAGACACCAATCTGTTAAGATAGACGGTTTCCTGAGTGAAGACGCGCCACTCCGCCGCCGCCGTTCCACGTTTCCTCGCATTATTTACTCGACACAGATTAATACTGTGTCATCCGACACATATCCAGCACGAGTTGGTCGGTCCCAATCATATTTCTGCAGAAAACAATGGCCTCTTTCTCATGATGACTGCGTACATAATAATAAACCTCTAATGACCCTAATAATGCACTCTGTGGGTGTTTAATGTTTATGTCTATGATATTAGAATAATGGAGCATATTTAACGTGGGTATATGTAATAAGTTGTGTATATAGATATATCTTTTAGTTGTGTATGTCATCATCATCGCAGCCCGGAAGACGTCCACTGCTGGACATAGGCCTCCCCCAAAGATCTCCGTAAGTAATAAATACAATTTTATTGTTGATTTTGAAATTGGTTGATTTTTATTAATGAATCGTTGCACCAACTTACTTCAGCGCTGAACCAGTGAAGGAAAGATCTGAATGTGACACTACTAGTAGTGTGGGTAGTGAGGACTAGTAACTAATGAGCATTATTGACAATCCCCTGAATGAGTTGAACTATATAGACAATAACGCCCAGTAGTCGAAATTAGACTTTATTTAATTTAATTTTAAGTTTGAAAGTTTTTAACTCTTTATTGTAAAGTTCTTATTTATTATAGTCCAATTCAGTGATGTTTATAAATGTCCTTTTTAATTGTTTAGATCACCTGCTATACACAGTCTCTTCGTTTTACCCCGTATAGTTTATATTTTTGTATTTATATGACTACTTGGACTTTTTGCCCAACGCTACAGTATTTCCCCAAATTTTTGGAAAAAATCCTCAATCTGGCATCACTGGAGCCAAATATTATTGAACATAGTTTTTACACAGTGTCGATTACTTTGTGATTAAATGGATAATCATCAAGTAATCGACACTACGTAGTTCCTGGTGGTTGCAAGGATATAATATAAGTCTGTTTGTATATAAATATTAATTACTTAGCTAATAGCAAGTAATTGAATCAAAAACCAAATAGTCCATTGAGATTAATAGACAGTTTATCGAGGAACGCAATAGAGTACTTGTATTTTCGACAAAACGAAATGTTACGGAGTTTCAACTCGATGTCTGCGCCATCTAGTTGCATTTTGGAATATTACGTGTACCGAAAAGTGCATGTAGTACATTTCAGTTATTTAGTAGTTTATATTTGATATAATTGAATATTATTATGGAGAAAACTATTCATGTATTATTGTTATGAGTATACTAGCTGTCCCGGCAAACGTTGTTTTGCCATATAAATGAATAACGCTATAAAAAAATAAGGGTTGATGATAGAATGGAGGAAATTTAGGATTGTATGTATTTTTGTATGTTGTATCATAAAAAAGTAGAAACTAATAATTTTGTCTAAAAAATAAAAAAAAAAATTTAGGGGTGGACTACCCCTAACATTTAGGGTGATGAAAAATAGATGTTGGCCGATTCTCAGACCTACTCAATACGCTCACAAAATTTCATGAGAATCGGTCAAGCCGTTTCGGAAGAGTATTGGAACGAAAACTGTGACACGAGAATTTTATATATAAGATGTAAGATTAGAGCGAGAAAGAGAGAAGTAAGTATAAGAAAGTCACTTTGGCATACAAATACAAATAATCTGAATAAGATGGTATACCTGATATTTGAGATGATAATCTGTAGCTACTGTTAAAGAAATACTTACTAAGTTAATCCTGTTATTCTATTTAAACGATTATTTAGAAGACAACTTTACCGTTCGTAGTAACGACAAAGGATTTTAAATATTTAGATAGATAGATAAATAAATAATCGTTTTTATTTGTATCTTAGTACACACATATAGGCTTCATTATAACATCACATGACAAGTATAACAATTCAATAAGGGTAAACCTGCATGTGAGTGCTACAGCAATACAAACTGGTACGTAAGTAGTGTGGAGAATCACTCATATGTTAGACATATATACTATTTGAACACTATATTATTTTTATAAAGATAGAAACTGTTTAAAAGCAATATAATAAATGTACTAGTTGAGTTTCTTGCTAGTTCTCAACTCAAGTTGTTAATGTACTACATAGTTGAGTTCCTTGCCAGTTCTCAACTGAAGTTGTTATGTTAATCGAACTGGATGGTAGGAATAATAGTAAAATATTATGAAATGTTTAAGAAACTGAAAGTATTCCATGAAAGTGTCTGCTATTACTAAACGCTTTTCAATACTAAAAATGAAAAAAGATTACAAAAGGGGCAATTATAATTGGTACATCTTATATATAAAATTCTCGTGTCACAGTTTTCGTTCCAATACTCCTCCGAAACGGCTTGACTGATTCTCATGAAATTTTGTGAGCGTATTAAGTAGGTCTGAGAATCGGCCAACATCTATTTTTCATCCCCCTAAATGTTAGGGGTAGTCCACCTCTAATTTTTTTTTTATTTACGGCAAAACAACGTTTGTCGGTACAGCTAGTTTATTTATACAATATTATATAAATGTCTAAAATTTAGAGGATTTTCTGCAACGGCGACTTTATCCCGTAAGGTAAAGGTATCTTTTCAGTTAACCGTAGAGAATCTGCAAGAAGTTTATAAAGGGGTGGAGGGAATTTGAATTCATTCTCAAACAAATGTAAGAGCGATATTTAAAGGGCACAGTATAATGATATAATAGAAATAGATCTCAATTTATTTACAGTTAAAATACGAGTTCTAAGTGTATTAATTGTACCTATAAAAATACGAACGCATAATAATATAATAATAATAATCATCTCAGGACAATTCACACAGCGCCATCTAGACCCAAGTTAAGCTAACTAAAGCTTGTGTTATGGGTCCTAGACAACTGATACAAATACATAGATAATTTTTTTTTTCGTAAATACATACATATTATACATAGAAAAAACCCAGACCGATACAAACAATCATACTCGTAAATACAAATGTTTGTGCCGTGCGAGGAATCGAACCCGCGACCATCGGTTGTAAAGCGGTATGCTAGGCCGCTAGACCACCGAGGTCGTCAATTATTCTTAATCGCTTTTTTATAGTTATAATTAGGTGTACTCGCGACTTCGTCCGCGTGAAATTAAAGTTTAATTTTCTAAAATAAAAGTAGCCTTAGTTACTTCTTATTACATCAGCTACCTGTTAAAAAAATCCTGTTAAAATCCGTCCAGCCATTTCAGAGATTAGTCGGAACAAATAGACAGATAAAAATTGTAAAAAATGTTATTTTGGTATATGTACCATATTCATATGCATGTAGTAAAAAACGATTAT
Source organism: Achroia grisella (assembly GCF_030625045.1). NCBI lineage: Eukaryota > Metazoa > Arthropoda > Insecta > Lepidoptera > Pyralidae > Achroia > Achroia grisella. The sequence continues at coordinate 325,580 of NW_026712589.1, forward strand.
TTCAATATTACAAACAGACACTTCAATTTTATTTATATGTATAAATGTTTTAAACATGTAGTCATACATACATACCTGTTAAACTGTATTCATCTTTCTTCGCGGCTCAAACTTTTTTTATGGAAACAAATTGACGGAATAATCATGGAAAGTGGTAAACTATCCTCTATATACATGATATACATGGTACTGGTGATACAATAGTACCCCATTTATACTCAATAAACACTCACGCTTTGCCATACCTGAAGAATATGACGGCATACCTTTTTTTTCGGACTACTCTAATGCTGTTGGCCGCAGCTGGCCTTTACAGCTTCACCGGACGTTAGAGGGCGAGTGCAGATGGCATTCCCACCCCGCGGAAGGACTTATGGAGCGGCTGAAGGCTAACTCCTGCCTGACGGATACGATTTTAGTCTGCAGGCACCACTAGGGGTTCGCGGCTCAGGCCGTCGTAATATCGATCCCCGTTTGAATTGGACGGGGATCGATCGGAGGGGATGTCATACCTGCCCTACAATTTGTTTGCTATATATGCAAGTAAGGATGCAAATAGGGTTTTTCAAGGGTATATTAATGTTAGTTAAGGGTCGGCAACGCGCACGTCACACCCCTGTTGCTTCAGGCGTTTATAGGCTACTGTAACTATTCACAATAATTTATCAATCAAGTGCTAGCTTCGACATATAAAAAATAACAATAATTAACGAGAATATAGGCACTAGCGTGTGTTTTATTACGAATCCTTATATAGTAATAAATAATAAATAGTAATAGGGAGTACACTGTTTATTTTAAAAAGAAAGTAATTAATGGAAAGGGCAGATGAAGTACGATTTCGCCCGGGAAGAACTTCTTCCACACTCCGAATACCCCAAAGTAAGCAAAGTTATACCAAAGTTTCTCACCTTTGCTCAGGAACGTCCCCATACAGTTTAGTGGCCACGCAATGTATACTGTACATTTTTATAAAAACAATTATATTATATCAAATAAATAAATAATATTTGTTTTAAAATAGTTAAAAATATGAAGCGTCCTTTTTATTTCAGTTCTTATTTTCAATTAACTTTTTTTCTATATTCGAAATTTAAATGATTTTCATTTACGGCCAGTATTACAAAGCGTAAAGCCTTTGCTCCAGTAAACAAGCCGGTGATACAACCTGCTTAGACTAAGGAAGTTCGGAGTACGGAACAAGTGCGCGTAATACTGTAATATATACCTTTTATATATTTATTTTAAATTCATAATAATAGTATGTTGCCTTCGACTAGTGACATTAGACCAATGAAGGATGATAATAGTCATATGAGCATGAAGTTAGGTCAGTTAGCTCATGATGATCAGAATCATTAGGATTTCACGATGGTTTCTAAAGGAATACAAGTGGAGATCGATCTCAGTCGATATTTTGCTAGCAATAGCAGACTGGTGCCTCCGCCTCCGCGAAAGGTTTACGCTGGTGGGCACCAGTGGAGGATGATAAGATGAGCATGAGGTTAGGTCAGTTAGGCCATCGTGATGAATTTATCACGATGATGTCCAGGGGGATGTGGAGGTCATCCTCATTGCAAGCAATGGAGTTATTAGTCCACATTGCGAGCAATCTCCTTCCCTCTGTGGTAGGTAGGTATTATATACCAGGGCGACGGTACTGTTATTTAAAATCGATTAAAAATTTCTAGTTTGCATAAAACCAGGGGGACTTTGGTCACAAAGATAGAGCCTCTTTAAACAAATATAGAACCGCCCAAGCTCCGTCAAAAACAGTCAAAAGGATATTGACTTTTTTCAAATACATAAAGGATATTTTCAGACGCAGATGTACAGTCATAATAGTAAGTTTTTCATTCACCAACGTCAATAGTCTCTGACTACCTAATCTGGAATAGCAGGGGTACCTATTTATTAAATACTAGCTCACGACTTTATAGGCATGCAGTTTTACTAATAAATTGTATTTAAGTTTATATGTGTGTACTAAGATTCGACTAAAAATTCTTATCGTATCTGTATTTTTGGCGTATTAGTAACTTTTTTACTTTTAAACGGATTGGAATAAAACACATGTGTTGTAGGTAAAGCTGTTCACATCCACGCAACGAAAATTTAAACGCAATAAAAATTTAAATACACTTTTTAGTAACAGATAGAGTGATTCAAGAGGAAAGTTTATATGTATGTATAAAACTTGTATACTCATGTGAAACTAGGGCGGATATCTAGCAGGAATGTTAAGGAGCTCCCTAACCGTAACCGAAACTATCGGATATCCAATATAAAAAAATATCCGTAACCGTAACCGAATCCGAAATAAACGTTTCGGATAGTATCGTATAGGGGCGGAGCCAAATTGAGACAATTTATTAACCATTTTATTAGCTATTTATACTATATTTTACTTTTGAAATTCCTTAAAAAATAATATCCGAAACTAATGGATGATCCGTATCCGGTATAATAATCATTCCTATATCCGAAACGTATCCATATCCGAAGTTTCATATCCATAAATATGATATTTAGTATATTATAAAGCCGGTACAAATGTTAAAAACCGTCAAGAAATAGGTATTCCTAGTGACTGGTACCGGTACTGATTAGTTGTATGCAATTACTGTCTCCTGACGCCTAACTTCGCTAGCGTTAATCGCTTGAACGACTGTACAGTCGTCCATCTTTAGCAGTTTGGAATTTAAATCAACAGGTTTCCGTTCCAGTCAAAGTCTTCTCAAATCTTCTTCTTATATATAAAATTCTCGTGTCACAGTTTTCGTTCCCATACTCCTCCGAAACGGCTTGACCGATTCTCATGAAATTTTGTGAGCGTATTGAGTAGGTCTGAGAATCGGCCAACATCTATTTTTCATCTCCCTAAATGTTAGGGGTAGTCCACCTCTAATTTTTTTTTTATTATAAGGCAAAACAACGTTTTCCGTAACAGCTAGTAATATATAAAAATTTCGTGTCACGTTATTCTAGAAGAAAGATAATTTTAAACTAATGAATGAGATACAAATACATACATTTTTTTTCGTAAATACATACGTGTTATATATACAGAAAACACCCAGACCGACACAAACAATTATACTCATGAATTCAAATGTTTGAGCCGAGGAATCGATCCCGCGACCATAAGGTGGTGTGCTAAATCGCTAGACCACCGAGGGCGTTTAACAATCTGTTAATTATATAATTTATTCATAAAACAAATAAACGTTATACATTCCTAATTCAAAATATGAAAGAGGTTTTATGTTTTGAAAGACATCTTACTATATTATCGACGAGTAAACATGCTGTAGTTTAAATCCGCTTTGCGGTTTAATTTAAAATAATTGGCGGCTACCCTCGTACTACGACCGAACGGATCGTTGCATCCTCTTGCGGTATTCTGTCTTTTTCCTCTCAGTTTTTCTTTTTGCCTTGCAAATAAGGGTCTAAGAGTAATAATAAATTATAAGAAGATACATATATATACTTGTAGACGTTTAATACAGCAGAGCGCAGTGACTGTAGTGTTTATAAAACAAAATATGAAAATAATAGTTTTATTTTAAATATGCTTAAACTTGCAGTTTTGTATATTACAAAACTGCAAGTGATTCTCATTGTAGGTCTAACACTAAGTGTAATGTTTATCATCATTACAAAGTCGCTGTCGCTGTCTGTCTCTATGTTTGCTTAAATCTTTAAACTGCGCAACGGATTTTGAATCATTGTTTTTTAACAGATAGAGTAATTCAAGAGGAAGGTTTATATATATATAATACACGTATGCGTGCATGCCGGGGCGAGTAGCAAGTAGTTATTAAGCGTCTTAAAGAATTAGGACTTCAAGTTCATATAGGATATATCAAATGCTACAGATAACTCTAGAGTCAGATACGTTTTATTTTTCTATCATGTCAAAACCAAAATGCTGGTGTTAAAATAAATTGATAAACGCTTCATTTATTACTACACTCGTGAACTGTCGATTTTATTTATTTATATTAATTGGACGATGTTTGCGTCAGTGTGAAAGTTTACATTATTAACAACTGCTTCACAGAAATAGAGGTTAAAAATTTTGTACTGCGTTAATTGGAGTAAACAAGCCCACGTTGAAATATAACAGAAACAAAATGCTTCTGGCATTGAAAAAATGTTATACTATTCATTTTTTCAATGCCATAAACATTATGCACATATATATATATATATATATATATATATATATATATATATATATATATATATATATATATATATATATATAAATATTATAAGTACAAAAAAAATCCGGCTGTTTGCCGTTTTGTTAGAAAATAAATAATAAACGGACGATCCAAAGAGCGCCATCTAGTTCTAAGCTAAGAACTTAAATTGTGTGCTAGAGAACTGATAGATTCTAATTTTAATTATTTAAGTTTTATGCCATAAATACATAGAAAATACCCAGACTGACAAAAATAATCGCACTCATAAATACAAATGTTTGTATCATGCCAGGAATCGAACCGGCAACCAAAGCCGTCTGCTAAACCGCTAGACCACCGAGGCTTCCATAAATAAATAATAATATCATTTGTAGTTGACATTTTATAATCAACTGACCATACCCACCATTTTCTCTGCATTTACTCAACCAGATGACTTTTTGGATCTCTGATAAATTGTGCTCTATTTATTTAAGGTAGTGGAATTAAAAGTTAAGAGATATTATTATAATTGGATGGATGGGATTAGGAGTGGAATTTATCAAAATCCTTTCTCAGGAGATGCCAACATCATAGTAGCCTTATGCATGCAAAGTCTGAGCCCGATTGGTTTAAAATTGACAAAGTTTCATATAAACTTGTATCCCCTATTTTATGCCTTTAGGGGTAGAATTAATCAAAATCCTTTCTTAGTGGATGCCTACATCATAACATCTACCTGCATGCCAAATTTCAGCCCGATCCGTCCAGTGGTTTGGGCTGTGCGTTGATAGATCACTATGTCAGTCACCTTTGAGTTATATATTTAGATGATTCATGATGATGCTTCAACCACAAAATGTCTTACGAAGGAAGCTGCTTAGCGGCTGAAAGACTGATATCACAGAGAACGTATCAAAGTCAACCTCGGTCACCATAGTTGTATCTAAATAAGTCTTGTTCATTATGTTTGCCCCCTCCGATCGATCCCCCAACCAATTCAAACGGGGATCGAAATTACGACGGCCTGAGCCGAGGTTCAAACCCCTAGTGGTGCCCTCAGACTAAAGTCGTATCCGTCAGGCAGGAGTTGGCCTTCAGCCGCTCCATAAGTCCTTCCGCGGGTTTGGAGTGCCATCTGCACTCGCCCCCTAACGTCCGGTGAAGCTGTAAAGGCCAGCTACGACCAACAGCATTAAAGTAGTCCGAAAAAAAAATATGTTTGTACGGTCGAAGTGCGAGTTTAATATATGTATATCGGTTTAACTTATTTCTTTTGTATACAATCGAGGTAGTGTAAACAGCGACAGTGAAATAATTTACTCGATACTATTATCGAGTAAATTATTTCATTTGGCTTTTGAATATATTTAATCGAATATCTCAAAATATTATAATTCGAGTGGTCAACATCCTAATAGGTGCAAGTACCGTGGCATGTTAGACTGTCTAATATAATCTACGATATCGATAGCCCGATTGCAATATATGCAGTAGTTTGTGACCTCGGTGGTCTAGCGGTTTAGTACACCGCTTTACGTCGAATGGTCGCGGGTTTGATTCCTCGCACGGCACAAACATTTGTATTCATGAGTATGATGTTTGTATCTGTCTGGGTGTTTTCTGTGTATAATATGTATGTATTTACAAAAAAAAATATGTGTATGTATGAATTATATTGTATCAGTTATTTACCTTACCCCTCTACTTAGACCACAAAAGGTCGTAAGTTTAAATCAGGTTGACACAAAAAATCTACCTATAAAACTTCTAGATAACATTCCAGTGATGAAGATACCTTTAACAAACCAGATTAGCCCGAGAGACGGGATAGACTACTTGTTTTCTAATATAACAAACAAAATATCTGTATGTTATGTATCACTAGACAACTAACCCTCATATTCAGATAAAGGTGATTGTTGCACTATTAATGTGGATTAATGACAATGACTCTATTTCTATCAATTTACCAAGTCAGACTGATCTTCGTGATAAATTTCTGAATGTGAATTATATATGCATCCCAATCAAAATGTATCCGAGTATCCCATAGTATACTCGTGAACATACATAATATTATAATCGTACATTCGATTATAATAAACGACGGGTTGCCATCCAAATGTTCTTCAGCAAATTTAATTTCCGAGCCATCAATCCAGTGACAGTCGCAGACACTTCCCTAACCTGTTTTCACCAAATATTGTTTATAGATTTCTTGTTTTATTAATAACTAGCTATCCACCCGCGGCTTCGCCCGCGTGGGCATAGAATATAAAGGTTATGGCTCGTTTAATGATCCGTGTTCAGTTGTGGGACAGTATATATCCTAAACCTTCCTCTTGAGTAAAAAAAACGCATCAAAAACTGCGTAGTTTCTTAAGATCAAAACATACATAGGTCTATTACATAGAAGATATTTTAACACGAAATTGCAGCCGTTTAAATGGTATTGGCAGATCAGTTGGGATCAATGGTATTCTTGGTATATGAGCTAGTTGCCCGACTGCCGTGGCCCGAGAATTTCAAATCGGTCCAGTAATTTCAATACAAACAAACAAACTAACTTTTCCTCTTTATAATATTAGTATGATGGGCTTGTAACTTGTGAGTGAAATTTGCATTGAGTATTTTAATACTCATTCATAATTTTTTTTATGTTTTGACGGTTTTGTACACTGATTTACTTCCAATGGTCGCGAAATCAATTCCGAGTCGGTACTGTACAAACATTTGTATTAATGTGTATGATCGTTTGTATAGGTCTGGGTGTTTTCTATGTATATTATGCATATTATATTTCTAAAACACTATTTTTATAAATACAATTACAAAAAAAATAAGTCTTTTAGAAATAGAAATGGATATAATCTTTATTCAAATAAACTCATTACAAGCACTTTTGAATAGTTATATTTTTATTCTGCCACTCATTCGGAATGCATTTCATCACAAGAAGAATTAGCAAGAAACTTGTGTGTTGCTCCTTTTAATAGATATTTTTTTATATAAATAATTACAGTATAACAAGTAAGAGGCATGCGATAATCAACATAGAAATCCGTACGCACTCATTATTAATGTAATAAGATAATATTGTCAGTGCTATGGATTTTTAATTTTTGTATAAAAACATTATTATCGTTAACGAATTATTCAATTTTATAGTCAGCTTTTTTGCAAAGGATGTGTTTTATATGACATTTAAATCTGATATTAATTTCTGACAGATTTATAACAGCCTCTGGTATTTTGTTGTAAAACCTTACGCAATTGCCATAAAACGAGTTACTAACTTTAGCCAAACGACATTTAAGTAAAATCAGTTTATTATTGTTACGTAAGCTTTTATTAGTGCAATCTCTAACTCTTTTGAAACTGTTTATATTCCTCCTGGCATACTTATGTCAGTTGAATAGTATATATAATGATAATAATAATAATATATATACATACATAATAATAATGTTAATATATATCTCCCATCAAAGGGAGATATATAATATATATAAAAAAAAACAATAATAATAGTCTCAGGACAATTCACAGAGCGCCATCTAGACCCAAATTAAGCTAGCTAAAGCTTGTGTTATGGGTACTAGACAACTGATACAAATACATAGTTTTTTTTTTTCGTAAATACATACATATTATACATAGAAAATACCCAAACCGATACAAACAATCATACTCATGAATATAAATGTTTGTGTCGTGCGAGGAATCGAACCCGCGACCATCGGACGTAAAGCGGTGTGCGAGACCGCTAGACCACCGAGGTCGTCAAATACAGATAATACAAGCTCTGCTTACATTAGGACTAGATGACTTTGTGTGAATAGTCGAGAAGTATTATTGTTACTATAAACACTTTTGTTTATTGTTATAAAAACTTATTTTTCTAGTCTATAATTATGTGACAAATAAAACTATATTATTACATTTATTAAAATAATGTAATAGTGAATGTGAATTTATAGAAAGGGGGTAGTTTTCTCTAATAAAACGATAATAGATATTTTTATTGATAATCGAATAATATTATGTTTAATACCACCAATTGTGGATTACATTTTGGATTGGCACTTAGACATATCACGCAATAAAGCAGAATGGTACCTTTTTTAAGAAAAAAAATTTTTGTATTGTCATTTTTGTTTTTTTAAACTGTATTATTTATAAACTCTACCACAGTAGAAACAATAAATATAATAACAAATTATGATTAATATAATATTATAGAGGTAATAAACTTAACAGTAGTAATTCCACAAACGCAACAGAGTAGACGCATAAAGATAATAAAAAAATATGGAATGTTCGAGAAAACATTCGACGATTAGAAACAAAGCGACCCAAAACATTAGAGGCATCTGTCGTCCGTGGAGTATAAAAAAATAAGGAAATTCACCTCCACAATACCATTCGGGTTGCAATAAAAAGTCGACTATTTTCCTCGTCAATTGCTTTTACAGTTTCAAATAAAAACGAAATAAGTACTCCTAACTGGCTTTTAGCTTTATTTGAATGGCTATTAGAAGTGATAAATCTATGTCTATTTATTATTCATCATTACATAGTATAAAATAAAGTCGCTGTCGTTGTCTGTCCGTCCCTATGTATACTTCATCATCATCATCATCATCGCAGCCCGGAAGACGTCCACTGCTGGACATAGGCCTCCCCGAAAGATCTCCACGACGATTGGTCCTGAGCTGCTCGCATCCAATGCTTTCCAGCGATATTGACCAGATTGTCGGTCCACATTGCTGGAGGCCTTCCCACGCTGCGTCTTCTTCCGTCTAATGTTTATGTATACTTAAATTTTTAAAACTACGCAACGGATTTTGAAGCTGTTTTTTTAATAGATAGAGTGATTCAAGAGGAAGGTTTATATGTATAATATATGTACACGGGAGCAGGGGCGAGTATATGGTTTAATATATATTTACTGCACTTTTAAGTTACATTATTGATCACTAGATTTTCACTAATCAATTTAAAAATTAACCGGTATTTTTATGAGAAGATTACTTGAAATAATAAGAGCTAAGTTCCTTGTCGATTCTTCTTAGCTTGAAAGCTTTCAGTATTGATGGTAGATTTAACATATCATAACAGTCTATTATGGACTGAATAAAGATATTTTGATTAGATTTGATTGATTTAATGATAGTTTCAAATTCGTAATAACGTAAGAGATAAACTTTTTGCTAGATAATAATAATAATAATCTCAGAACAATTCACACAGCGTCATCTAGACCCAAGTTAAGTTAGCTAAAGCTTGTGTTATGGGTACTAGACAACTGATACAATTATATAGATATTTTTTTTGTAAATACATACATATCATACATAGAAAATACCCAGATAGATACAAACAATCATACTCATGAATACAAATGTTAGTGCCGTGCGAGAAATCGAACCCGCGACCATCGGTAGTAAGGCGGTGTGTTAAAACCGCTGGACCACCGAGGCCGTTAATAGATATATGAAATGAAATGAAAATAACGTTGCAGGAGGTAACCCCTTTGCCGCCCCATGTATTAGTCGATATTGCTTAGGGGTACGGGTATTTTCTAATATATGTATAAGTGTATATACCACAAAATATAGTGATCAATTTGAATCAGTTATACTATTAGCTTAATTGTAATTTGAGTCCTAAAAATATATAACTCCAAATTACTCGGTTTTAAATTCAAGATTGGAAAAGGTGTGAATTAGAATGATCCGCTTTCACTGAAGTTATTTACGACCACGATAGAAAAGGTGTTCAGAAAATTGCTAAAGCATTTAGCTGAATTAGGTGAAGAAAGTTTGTTTAAGTTTATTATTTCAACTGTTAGATCTGTATTAACATGTTTTATTCTGTAATAATTATATAAATTAATCAGTATAATAAAATAAATATTTTCTATAACAACATATTTTTTCAAATACTACGCAATGAAGACGTGAAAGTGTCTTTTCATAGCTACAATGAAAAGAGAACGAGGCAGGCCAGTATCTCTCTGACTAATCTCTATTTAAATATATATGACTCAAAGGTGACTGACATAGTGATCTATTAACGCACAGCCCAAACCACTAGACGGATCGGGTTAAAATTTGGCATTCAGGTAGATGTTATGACGTAGGCATCCGTTAAGAAAGGATTTTGATTAATTCTACCCCCAAGAGGATAAAATAGGGGATGAAAGTTTGCATGAAACTTTGTCAATTTTAAACCAATCGGGCTGAGACTTTGTATGCATAAAGCTACTATGACGTAGGCATCCCCTAAGAAAGCATTTTGACAAATTCCACCATTAAGGGGATAAATTAAAGCGAGCGAAACCGCGGGCAAAAGCTACATAGGGACATAATGAGTTAGGCTTATCAAATGAAGAGATGCATATTTTGCTGGTAAGCATCGTCATTTGGTACCTCCAGATTTGGAAAGACCCGCGTAAGATGTTAGCAAGGATGTTGAAGAAATGTTTTCCATACCATAAAAGCTATAATTTTGCCTTGTTAAATGTCCTATTCATAGGGATGATTTATTTTGGTAATTCATTATAATTCCTTGTCAAATATATCGCTTGACCTTTTTAAAAAAAAATTTAAAGTATTAATACGAACTATTGACACATAAATATAAATCTATATACATATATTACTAATTTGTTTTTTATTTTACCAACCAATTATATTGGTAGATAAATTCGGTGCACTAGAAAATACAAATATTATCAACTCGATTATTATGAGATAATATAAATAATGAAGATATTTGATTTTTAGTATCAAAACAAATAAAACAAAGTTATTCCAACTTTACATTTTAGTCAATTATTTCATCGTAGAAGAATCAGCAAGGACGTCGGCAATAGTCCATTCATATCAATTATTAAGTAATAAATTGAAATAGTAATATATATACAAATTTAGTAACTTGAATAGTAGTATACAAAATAAACTTGGAAAATAAAAACACGAATATTTTAACAAAAATACTAATAACAGTATTCGTGCCTGCAGTTGTCATCAGTATAAATGTGTCAATAATATCAGCACCTACCGGTGCGATAGCAAGAATACGGGCTGTATTTCCTCTTTGTGCAAGAAATCTGCCATCTTGTCAATACCTGCATTTATTATCTACAAAACTTACCAAATAAACACGAATTACATCTATTCTATCACTAAAAAGTTAGCTTTGTAAACTGTATTTTGCTTAAATGTAGCCAGATTGTATGGTACGGAGGTATCTTAGTCTCTAGAGTAGCAACACGTGTATCCACGTGCGTCACATGACAATAGCTGCATTTACACGTGCGCTCCCACACGCGAGAATCAGCTGTGATGCAGGAAATAATGGGCAAGTAAATGAAAACCATGATCGCCCGCGCCTTTTTAAATAATTAATTATCATTACAAAATGGGGATCATCTGACTACGCAGCAATGACATTTTTTTTTCGGACTACTCTAATGCTGTTGGCCTTTACAGCTTCACCGGACGATAGGGGCGAGTGCAGATGGCACTCCAAACCGGAAGGACTTATGGAGCGGCTGAAGGCCAACTCCCGCCTGACGGATACGACTTTAGTCTGAGGACACGGCTAGGGGTTCGAATCTCGGCTCAGGCCGTTGTAATATCGATCCCCGTTTGAATTGGACGGGGGATGAGCAACATAAAAGCATGGAAAATGCAATTTGTGAGTTTTTAAAAAATAAAGAGAAATGGGATGAAACATACGCCCTATCACGCAGGAAAGAGTGGGCACGCTGCACAGTGGGAACTCGCCTAAGAAAGCCATCTCATAAATACTTTTTCTAAAACTCCGTGGATATGCTTGTATAATACCTCAAATTGTAGCCAAAGAGTTACTCTATCATTATAAATATGATTCAAATCTCTGACTATTCATACTTCATAGAATAAAGCCTCTAAAGTCAAGGAATGAAAAAAATGCAAAAATAATTTTGTAACTTAAATTTGTTTGGTATAAGTTTATAGTATCAAAATAATATCAAGTCATATAGTGTGATACCATTTTAGAATGCTTAGAATGTGTACTTTACTATAAAATAAAAATATATTTAGTTTAGTCGAATATTATTTAACTAAAAATCCATATATCGTTATATGTACTATTTTCTTTTCTCAGACTTTCACTTGGAGATTTGACAGTTGCCGAAGCTTGCCGAAGTTCTAAATTTGGTTTTATTTATTAGGAAATATAATGTAATTTGATGGCATAACATTTTTTTTTGCAGTTTCACTGCGTAAAATATTTAAATCGAGTATAATATCATGGTGAGATTTGTTTTTTCTGAGTACGTATATTAAGATTTTTTTCTTTATTTAAGAATCTCTGTCTGAATATTCAAAAAAATACTTTTTGCTCAATTATTACTATATATTTTATCTTTTGCCTTACTTTTATCAATTATTTCACACAGTATATAGTTCCCATTCCCATACAAACCTATTCTATAGCGCATAATGATAAATATTTTTTATCAAGTAATTTTGCACACGTATATGACCATTATTAAGTATAAAATAGTGTATGTATTTGCATATGAAATATTACAGTTCTTCATAAGCATTTGTTATTACTAAATAATTGTTAATTACTCATCTCACCCCAATGAGTGAATTCTCGTGTACCAGACGCGACTTAAGTGTCTTATTGATTTAAAGTGATACAAATTATGTTGATTCTATCTCAAACTACGAAATAATTTTACCGAATCTTCAGATGCGAATATAGCAAAAATTATCGCAAGTATTCAGAAGTCCTTCATAACTCATTTTCGTCACCGCTATACGAAATATGGTCGAAAGAAAGAACAGTTTTTAAATAAAATAGCAATTGATAGGATGGTATTTTCACTGTAAATCTAGAAAAAACTACATGCGAACCTGAACCTCCTACTTCGATAGAGAAAAGAGGAAGACATTCTAAAACGTACGAAGACAGTTCGGACAAAGAAACGGACAAACAAGGCTTGCTTGATACCTGTGGACTTCATACTGAACTCATATGTACAGGGTTTAAGGGTTTCGTCATTGATATTTTACGAGCATTGCCGGCAGAAAACTAGAATGAATTGAGCAATCTTAATGAACCGGCACATATAACAGCATATTCAAAACATTAAGCTCTTAGCATTTTCATAAAATTGGATCTGTACAAGGCACAGTACGAAAATATGAGGAGTTGTTTGATAGCAAAGAATTACTTATTGTTTCCATCATACAGGTTGATTTGTGAAGCTAAAGAATCGTACTATCCGCCAAAATTGTATTTTATTTTATTTTTATTGTAATGTATAGAAATTACTAACGTTAAAGCAGAAATCAAATATATGTACCATTTGCAGTGCAAAACCCACAGAGATGAACAATTTAGAAAAACTACAAAATAAACCTGTCGATGAAACTTCCTATCAATACGAGTATGGCCTTTCAACTTTGCATTCGTGGAACTTATTTTACATTTATCTTACAATCAATATACAAATCAATAAAAATGGTCTGCCACAACAACAGAAAATAAAGATTTAAAAAAGCAAAAGAAGGCTTATGTACAAAGAAGGTTCAGAGAAGAACTTGGATTAAATATAGATAAACCGAAGCAAGTTAGTGGCAACACTAATGACGGCAATACAGCCACAAGATTTTTCCAAAATTATCATTGTACATCAGAAATTACTAGTATATATGAGGAATTAATAAAACTGTTTTATGTTATGAAATGAAATGTGAACGTGTGATACGTTACTTTTCTGTCTTGCCTTTTGGGCAACTTTCAGAAGATGCTCAAGAGTCACGGAACAAAGACTATAAACAGTTCAGGCTTCATCATGCAAGACAATGTTCGAGGGTAGCCTCTAACAAAGATGTTCTACACGCATTTTTATACACCTCTGACCCATACATAACAAGTTTAAGAAAACCTTCCAATTAAAAATATTTAGTACTTTTTGATGAAGAAAAGGAGCTCTTGAGTGACTTGTAAGCTACTTTTATAAGAATTTTGGTTTTTTACGCTGATACTTTTACTTATTTCTGTATAAACTTCTTAGGACATAAATGTAAGTCTACAAATTCTATATTTTTTGTATTCCTAAATTATTTATAACTATTAAAAATATTTTTTTACTCACAAAGCATACATTATTTAAAAGTATATATATTTAAGATTATCAGAAAAAAAAATCATGTACATATCTTTATTAATACAGAAGTTATAGATTTATGAGATGAAAATGAGTCAAAGTTCCCACTGTGCGCTGCTTTCCCTGCGCTAAATCGCGCGAGCGACATCGTACAGAACTCCTTTTTCAGAAAGAGTTTTCACTCACGATCAGGAGTTCTTTCGGATGTGTCGTGTAAAGGAGCTAATGTAATGTCAATCTTGATATTGATATATTCATATAAGTAACGATTGCGACATACTGTCAGTTGGACCAGAAGCTATTCTAGCTAGTTCAGATTGGAATACGGTAGATTTGACATGTCATAAGAGTCGGTAGATGATAGTCAGATAGACATAGATCTACATGAATAAAGTTTTTGATTTGATATGAATAGTGTAAAATAAAGTTACAGTTGTTGTCTGTTTTTGCGTTTACTTTTTGAAAATTACTCAAATTTTAAATGAATTTACTTTACTTTCGAATTGCTGATATCTTTAATACAATACTGCATAGCGTTATATGATATCGGTACTACGAACTAATGTAGGGTAGGTCATATCTGTATCGAAAATTTAGGAACACGTAATAAAAGTAATACATTTTCACTTGTCATCATTTATGTGTATAATAAAATATATTTAATGTGGCCACAAAATCTGGAAGTCAATTTGCAATACACAAGAAAAATCGGAGAGCATCAACTATTGGAAAATTCTGTGTTCCATGCCAAAGACGATTTTTCATTCAGATAAAAACAAAACAAACGCCCGCTGTCCATGTTCACTTGCTCCTTCAATGCTCTCCGAGCACAAAAGGCAAAATAATGGATCTATACACGAGGGCAATAAAGTTTAACAAGTTTTCCAATAATTGATACTCCATGAAGGTTTGTCTTATTTCATTTTTATAAAGTACAGTGTTAGAGTTGTTAGAGTTGAGTTGGTCAATTGAGATTCTTCCTTTATAAATGAAACAAACAGGTAATATATATATTTTAACCTGATTAAAATTTTGTATAATTAAATGTTTTAATTTCATATTAGCTTCGAAAGTTTGAGAATGTATATGTACATGAATACCTTCAAGTACCTACATATACATTCTTAAAGTTTCGTATATTTACGTTTCTCCTAGTTATTGTATATATCTCGCAGAGTGTGATATATATATAGTTAGTTTATATGTATGTATATTTGCAGTAACTTGCGAGAGTAAGCTCAGATATGACGGCCGATGGTGATCAGTGGAAAAAGATAACACACTGCCCCGCTCATGATGTCGACTCGAATTAACTTCTGTAGTTGAGTGCGAAATTAATAAAATGAATATTTTATTATTTTGTTTAATAATTTTTTGGTAACAAATAGTCTTGTAATATATATATATATCTAATTTTATAGGAAAAATACTGAAATGTGGCATTACGAAATAAAATGTTATACCAAGCTTCCTGGCCAGTGTGATATGTAAATAAATCATCTCTTATGAGGTGACAGTGGCATATAATGGTGTTAAAACACAGTACTAACTTTTAGTTAATCCTTGTACGATTACAAATGTATATGTATGTATATATGTAGTATAAAGGCAAATCGTCTTCTCCTTTATAAAAATAAAAATTACTCTTATTATATGATTACAGAATTTTACGTACTGGCTATCATTATTATATACTAGATGAAATCCCGGCCTCGCTCGGGTGAAATGTGGGTAGATATTTCTGTAGTCATCGGTACTCATGGAATATTAAAAGTAAGCAAGGCATAGATTTGTAAAGTTTCGTTCATTGTGTTTAAGAAATATAGTAAATAAAAAGTGCAAAAGTTTTGATACAAATAATTTTTATTTTTTTGTAAAACTTTAAGTTGGGCTAAAAAGAACTTGTATCCAGAGCCGTGAAGCAAATTAATAAAAAAATTGCCAAATTTGTCTCGCAATCGGCCAATTTTAGGTTTAAAGAAAAAACACATACTCTTTTATCATACAAAAGTGTCAAAAGCAATATTTTCGCGATACGTCAACGACCGAAGAAAATGCTAGTGAAATGAAAAGATGGCGACTGCGGTTTGTTTGTCAGTGTCATTAGAATTTAACGAAATACTCCATAATCCGAATTTTGCGTATATATGTTGTCGATTCGAAATCAATATTTTTTTATGTTTTGTTATTCACATAAGGTTTCGTTCGAGTCTACCGTACCCCTTGACGAAATTATTAATATAGATATTAAAACTTAGCTCTGAAATGTTACAGATTAACAATGCACCAAACAATAAATTGATGCACTGTTATTCGTCAAGAAAATTTCACTCGACTTTCAGTCGTTGGCAACCTATATTCAAAGCAGTATTTGCTATTACGAAGTCGGTCAAAAACGAAACTAATCAGAGTGGGGCCAACATGCCTTATTTTCAACGGTTTCGTTCACCCAACTTTGAAAAAGTTAAATTAATTTTATATTCCGGGCCAGTTGTAACGTGTGAGTGTAAACTGGACCTCACAGCAAGAAAAAAAATTAAAAGGGAACACAGTTTAATAGAAATATGAAGCGAATATTTAATCAAAGCTATATTTATTCAAGACCTATTGTACGTTAGTTTTTTATTAACATATAATATTTACGTATAATAAATTGTAATATTCAACTATGTATCTATTCAACCACGTTAATGTGTATTGTCTTAATATTTCTCAAGAATTGTCTGGAGAATTTATTTTGTATTTTTCACAGAATGTGTGGTCAATTTTACATATATAGATATGTTGAGTTAATTATCGTTGTTAAAATACCTACCGACGGGACTAACATTTGTTTAACTTTTAGACTGTTAGACACAAACCTATTTATTTGGATAAATATTCATATCTTGTTTATAAAAGAATCTTTAAACAAACGTACATACTTTATTTCTTTATAAGATTATTATAAATGTATAAATATAATTCTAGATGACGCCGTATAGATGCATTATTTATTATTATAATAATATAAGATGAAAGTCAGAGTGACTACCGTAGATTCCAGCTGTAGCAGCTGTGAGAGAATTCCGTCACCTGTTGACGTGGTGTTGTATGTAACACTCGAGGAGATATTTACCAAGTTTGGCATTGCACCTATTTCGCCGAAATATATGAATATAATAACAGCAGCGAATGGTTTGTTACTGGTGTGTCTATCATCACAACATTAGTGAGAAATATATTCAGAGAAGTGTTTTATACAAGCAGGTTGCGAACTCGCAACTTTTAGTCTAAGAATCAGAATAAAAATGACTGATTTATTAGATTACAATCCTGGAGAGCGTGAAGATAACACTCGATTTAAATATGTTACTTAATTTGCTTGTAATGAAAGAATTGCGTTTTGTAAATTTCATCAATCATCATCATCATCATCATCATCTCAGCCCGGAAGACGTCCACTGCTGGACATAGGCCTCCCCCAAAGATCTCCACGACGATCGGTCCTGCGCTGCTCGCATTCAATGCCTTCCAGCGATCTTGACCAGATCGTCGGTCCACCTTGCTGGAGGCTTTCCCACGCTGCGTCTTCCAGTCCGTGGTCGCCACTCGAGGACTTTACTGCCCCAACGGCCATCTGTCCTACGAGTTATGCGCCCTGCCCATTGCCACTTCAGAGTCGCAATTCTTCGGGCTATGTCGGTCACTCTGGTTCTTCTGCGGATCTCCTCATTTCTGATTAATTAAGCAGAGTAACTCCGAGCATAGCCCTCTCCATTGCCCATTTCATCAATACTGTCGAATAAACAGTCCGGACGTTACCACGTGGATATTCTCGCAAAAACAATAAAAATAATTCAATATGACGTATCGGCACCGAAAAATCGCCCGCTTCTCTACTCTTTTACCCGCCCGACAACCGCATCTGTGGGATTCTTATGCAAAATCGATGTTTTTATTGCTCTTTTATGGTTCCCCCAGTCTTTCAGGCAAATTGAGAGCAAGGAAAGGCGTGAGAAAATTCATTCGCGAGCCAAAACGTTTCTTTAATTAAGCACACTCGTTTATTTTTCGGGTAACGACCGGCGACAGGGTTACCAACTGTACGAAAATCCCCGTATACTCATTCTTTTTGGTTTTTAGTACATAAAATTTAGTACACATGAACATAAAGTTTCGGTTTTTAATATGAGGAGAAATTTATCTGTACAATTTAGTACTACGCTTTGTTTTATGCCCTATTTTTATTTTATTGTAGTCTAAATTAGTAGTAGCTATAATCTAAGATCAACACTTAGGTCTTGATGTGAAGTACGCATTTAACTTGTCATCAATTTTAGTTCGGCATTTGTTCGTCGCAGATATATGTATATGGTCCATATGAATAGCCAGATGGACAGCCAGCCATGCCAAGGGATGCCAGCGGTACGCATGCATGGCCTGACGACTAAGCTATTATGCATTTATACCGTGTGATTTCACTACAATATCCTTCAAACCAAAATGGAGCTAACAAGACTGACTTTGTATGAAGTGTACCTCAATGTAGAGTATTAAGAAGCTAATTAAACACCATTGTTCGCGGCATGAAGTTCTAAATTGGCCGCCCTGACCGGCAATGTCCAATAGGATTTATGCTCGCTTTTGTTCGAGACTGTGATAAACATTCGTGTAATAGAGCGATGAGTGGCCGACGTTGAAATATTGTGAAACATTAATAATAGATGTATCGACTTTATTGACAATTATGTATCGATGCTAAAGTACTGGGATAACTATAATGCATCAAAATTAATCGCGTAATATGTGATATCGATCAGAATACGGGTATTATTAAGATAAATTGATCATTGTCGGGGGCAGTACCAGCGGTCAGCTTTTTAATATATATTTTTATAGACTGTACATATAGTTGGTAAATATAGTTATAGAAAGATGGGATTTTAGAGATAAATAATAATAATCTCAGGACAATTCACACAGCGCCATCTAGACTCAAGTTTAGCTAGCTAAAGCTTGTGTTATGGGTGCTAGATAACTGATACATATACATAGATTTTTTTTGTAAATACATACATATTATATATAGAAAACACCCAGACCGATACAAACAATCATACTCATTAATACAAATGTTTGTGCCGTGCGAGGAATCGAACCCGCGACTATCGGTCGTAAAGCAGTGTGGACCGCTAGACCACCAAGGTCGTCGAAGAAATAGTATAACTATATGTCTCAACAGTAAATTAAAAAACAGACTAAGAATTTCAACATAATATTTTACTATATCAATTAAAAGTTTTTTTTAATAGATAAAGTGATTCAAGAGGAAGGATTATACATAATAATACATGTACACCCATGCGAAGTCGGGGCGAGTAGCTAGTATAATATAATTAGAAGTAACAATCGAGACAAAACGGTCGTTAACTCAGAGGAGACAGGAGTCCACTCTTTCTGCTACTCTATTATAGCCTTTATTTATAAAGGTCAACAATGTCCTGTTAAAATATCTTCTATGTAATAGACTTATACATGTTTTGATCTTGAAAAACTACGCAGAAATACAGAATAGATAAAATGACTCAAGAGAAAAGTTTAGGATATATAACGTCCCACTACTGAACACGGATCTTTAAACACACGATAATCTATATATTCTATGTCCACGCGGGCAAAGCCGCGGTAAGAAAGCTAGTAAATTAATACAATAAAAAATCACGATCGATGACAACATTGTGACAGCGTAGTAGGATAGTTGCGACAAGTTAACAAAGTACCTAAATATAAAAAATTGACTATAACATAAAACAAAGGCGTAATTCTCGTTCTGCTTCAGTTTGGTTACACAGTCGAATTTTAATCTATCTTTTATTACAATCCACCAATAATTCATAAGTTATAACGATAAAAGTTTCTATCATACAAAATATACAACGATAGTTGTGTATTTTTGTGTTTGTTCAGGTCGATTTGAATGAGGGCGCTCTGAGGGTATTTATTCACGAAATTGGAAACTTGTACATATATACATACTTCAATAGTTACATTATTATATAATTCGCTTGTATATAGATACTTATTATATGTCTGTGCTATTGTATATATTTTTATTTAGAAATTTTACAGGCTCTGGAAATACTGTTTATCTGATTTTTACCTTTTCACAATTAAACAGCTCAGAGAAATTTGAAGATGTGATAATATTTTGTACCGCGAGGATGAAAGTAGGTGATATTTTATCTAAAAAGAGCAGACGAAGCTGCGTGTATCAGTTATTATATATATATATATCACTAGCAACCGGCCACGGCTTCACACGGGTCCAATATTTGTTTAATTTTGAACTGTTCAACACTAACGTATTTATTTTAGTAATGATTAAAACATATTTATATAAACACCTTCGCGAGTAATGAATTCTTTGAGAATAAATTTAAATACATATAAAAGGTCATAATGATTTAACGTTAAAAAAAGACGTATTTTGACTCGGACCTTTTTTTAGAATTTTTAAAGCAGAAAAATTTCGAGATATATATTTCTTGCTTCATAACTTTTTTTATTGTTTAAGAAGCTCGCGTAGAGGTCGCAGCAGACGCTCGTGAAAAGATTTTTTGCTACATTTTTCATTGCTACTCCGCTCCTATTGGTCCTAGCGTGATGTTATATATGTGTGTTATAATGAACTCGGGGTTAATATACCTTTCCCGCAGTGAAAGAATGTTAAAAATCGTATCATCAGAACGGATTACCTCGAAAAATAAACATACAAACTTTACCTGTTTTTAACATTAGTATATATTATTAACTACTAAGATTAAGATTATGATTAAGATTTTACTAAGACATAAATGCGTATGAAGGAATAATTGTTGCGATCTGCATGTATCATGACTGATTAGATGTTAACTAAATTTAGTTGAAATCATATTGTACTATGAAGGACAGTATATTTACTTAATATTATTCTGTTAAATTCGCCTAAAATTAGCATGTGTGAGACCACAAATATTTAGTGTAGAAACTTCACTACCGTTACCCATTCTCTAATGGCGATAAAATTCCGATGGTTATTTAGTCTACATCCATATTGCGACACGACATATAACCGATGTTCGCTGAGTAGGCGTGTTCTAGAGTGGAGACTGCGAATTGGCAAACGCAGTGTAGGACGCCCCGCAGTTAGGTAGAGCTTTTTTTTTTTCGGACTACTCTAATACCGCAGCTGGCCTTTACAGCTTCACCGGACGTTAAGGGGCGAGTGCAGATGGCACTCCAAACCCGCGGAAGGACTTACGGAGCGGCTAAAGGTCAACTCCCGCCTGACGGATACGACTTTAGTCTGAAGGCACCACTAGGGGTTTGAACCTCGGCTCAGGCCGTCGTAATTTCGGTCCCAGTTTGAAGATCATGCGTAGTGGCGTAACTTGGGAGAGGCCTATGTCCAGCAGTGGACTAATGATGATATTGTTTTTACTACATCCGTATGAATACAATTGCGGTACATACACCAAAACAAAATTTTTTACAATTTTTGTATTTTATTTTTTTATTTAAACTCCTTATTGCACCAGCCAAAGAAAACACACAAAATGATATAATACATAAACTGATACAAAAGGCGGTATTATCGCTAAGCAATCTCTTCCAGACTACCAGTAGAGAAAGTAACATTAAGATAAGTAAATAGTTTTGTATGTCTGTTTGTTCTGGCTAATCTCTGAAATGGCTGGACCGATTGTGATGGGACTTTTATTGGCAGGAAACTGATGTAATAAGGAGTAACTTAGCCTAAATTACTCCTTTTATTTTAGAAAAATGAGGCTAAAGTCCCGGGAACAGCTAGTTATATACATATAAACCTTCATCTTCAATCACTCTACCTACTGATAAAATTTGAATTAAAATCCGTTGCATAGTTTGAAAGATCTACGCGAAAAGACAGAGGAAGCGACTCCATTTTATACTATGTAAAGATATCCAATTATAAACAACTAGCTACTCACCCCGGCTTCACACGGGTGTACATGTATTATACATATAAACTTTCCTCTTGAATCACTCTATCTATTAAAAAAACCGCTACAAAATCCGTTGCGTAGTTTTAAAGATTTAAGAATACATAGGGACGGACAGACAGCGACAGCGACTTTGTTTTATACTATGTAATGATAATAGTATGAATTTAAAACAATTTATTTGCTTGTACTTGGTTTATTTATTCATACGGCTTGTCGGTTAAGAAATATCAAACATACAATGAATACTCAATAAAAATGTTACTGAACACAATACAATTTCATGACAAACATACTATTCTGTATAGTCCACACCGCATATGGTATTTCATTGCTTTGAAAAGAATGAAAAGGCTTCATAACGTAGACGAATAGAGTGTAGACTCGCTTACCTACAAAACGTTGCTTCGCGCTCATTTTCACAACTTACTATAACAAGGTATCCGACCAAGAACAAAGGAAAAATATTGCGCAGAAAATAATCCCTATCTTATAGGATAAATTTGAACGCTCGAATTGTTATCGCATTCTTCAATTATTTACTGTTCCACCTGGAGGCGACCGAGTTACAATTTCTTTAATAGATATTCATTTGATACCCCTGGTGTTTCTGGCGTCCATAGGCTGCGGTAACCATTTACCATCAAATGGGCCGTATGCTTGTTTGCCACCATCGTAGCATCCAATTCAAACAGGGATCGATATTACGACGGCCTAGGCTGAGGTTCGAGCCCTAGTGACATCAGACTAAAGTCGCATCCGTCAGGCGGAAGTCGGCCTTCAGCCGCTCCATAAGTCCTTCCGCGGGTTTGGAGTGCCATCTGCACTCGCCCCCTATAGCCCGGTGAAGCTAAAGGTCAGCTGCAGCCAACAGCATTAGAGTAGTCCGAAATAAAAAAAAAAAAACTATAGTAGTATAAAAAAAAAGATCTCACGCCTATAATCGAAGATGGGTAATTATTGGCAATACCAACTGTCAGCGTTGTTATGAACGCAGCACTTGACATGGCAAAATTTCACAAAGATACCTAGTGGTCGCGCAGTGGTCGAATTTCCAATTAATTTAAATTATATATTAATATAATTTAAGTTTGAACATTATTTAAGTTATATTATCAAAGACTTGCTTCATGTGTCTAATATATAAAATTCTCGTATCACAGGTTTCGTGTTTATACTTATCCGAAATAGCTTGAACGATTAGGATAAAACTTTATATGTAAATTCAGTAGGTCTGAGATATCATTAAGAATTGTTTGTATGGAATTTTTTAATTTTTTCCCTCCGTAAGAATCATCCTCGTACCTCAAGAAATATTCTAAAAAAATAATTATCGAAATCGATTCAATAGTTCTCGAGATTAGCGCTTACCAACACATTTAGCGATCCATTTTTATATTATAGATTCCGTTGTCTTAATTGCTGTTATATAGATAAATTAGAGATAATGAGTTGATAAATTTAAAAAACAAAATAGTTGTCATAACCACATGTGACCTAATATACCATGTGATCTAAATCTTACTACTATGTACAGAAGGTATAAAATACTTCACAGCATATGGAATATACAAGTATCGCTTCATATGATGATAAGTGATTACCGCTGCCTATGAGCACCTGCAACACCAGACCAGTTGCAGGTGTGTTTCCGACATTTTAGATTATATGGCCCAGTACTTTTAGCAAATATTTTTAAATGTAAAATGAAACGGAGGCAGTTTTATTTTTATATTTCCGAAAATCACAAACAATGGAGTTGATAAGCAAGGTAGTTTAGCGATTTTGCACATTACTTTACTTCCAACGATCGCGGGATCGATCCTCGCACGGTACAAAATATGTTTTTTTTTTTGTGGATGATAATGGAATGGTGTACCCGCCTGCGCTAACGATTTACGCTGGCGGGGCACCAGTGGAGGATGATAAGATGAGCATGAGGTCAGGTCAGTTAGCCCATCGTGACAAATTCACTAGGAATTTGGTACAAAATATGTTATATTCCTCACACTGTATATACTCTATATATCGCGTATCTTAAAAAAATACATATATTTAAATATTCCTATTAGTTGTCTAATATATAACACAAGCTCTGCTTAGTTCTGGATTATTTTTCATTGAGTGAATAGTGCAACGTTTTTTAGGTATGATAATGGCATGAAGCAACCACCTACGATAATACTGTATGTATTTGTATCAGTTGTTGAATACCTAAAACGCATACGCTCTGCGTAACTTGGAACTAGATGGCGCTGAGTGAATTGTCCAGAATTACTATTACGTAGATAAATATTCACTTTTTCCATTGCATTCGTGCATTTCATTTCATTCCATTCCAATGAATTCACTGAAAAATAAAGAAAGAAACAGAAATAGAAATAATCTTTATTCGATTAAACTTAATATAAGCACTTTTGAATACTCAAGTTTTTTAATTCTACCGCTTGAATGAAAGAAACTTGTGTGTTGTTTAAATAAATATTGATTTACTTATATTTATTTAACAACAAGGTTTAGGCATGAACGAATTTATTTATTTTATTTTATATTTTCTAGTCTATTTTGTCATTATAAAACCATTTAAATATATTAAGTAAGTATATAAGAAAGTAATAAGTGAAGTTACAGATTGAGAAAACAATTTGATTACATTCAATTTTATTCTAAGGTTGTTGTAAGGGTTCCCCCGGGGCCGGCGGGTTACCATGAGGGATTTTCTCCAAGTATAAAAAATAAAATAAAAAAAAAAGGGTTAACACAGCAAAATTGACACCCATCCAGCGTATACATTCAGCGTCCACAGTTGAGGGTTAGAAATATACAAGCCAGGTCTAATTTTGATTAAATATACTAAACTTAACTATATTATAAGGCACCATCAAGTACATTTTAAGCACATCGTTGATTCATCTTTTAATTTCTAAAGCATTCAGAGTAACCTAAAATGGAACGTCTGAGGCCAGTTCCTAAATAATCTTGTGGCCAATTAAAAAAAGAGAATTATCTGTCATTATAACTTTTAACCACAAGAAAGGTTTTGAACGGCGAGTTATACTTTCGATTTAATTGTAATATTTCTTAATGTGGATTAATGGTATTTTAGCTCAATATTCGCTATGTTATAGAAAGTCAAGTCCATCGTGAGGAAAGCGATGGGTAAGCACGTGGAGTTCATTTAGTGAGAGAAAGGAACTCTTCTTAAATTAATAGCAGAAAAAAAAACTGAATAGAAACCTCATTATATATCTGCAATACAACATACCATGCAGGAAGTTGACATGTGACACTGATATTCACATTTGAAAAAGTCAAATTGAATAAAACAAACGAGGAAAAACTTTTAATGTAACCTAGATATAAAATGTAGCAACTTTGTGTACCAGGTGAATTCGCAAACATTTTTGCGGCAGGCGAATCCATATTTATTCAGTGGCGACTACTGTTGCGACCACTTCAGCGCTCGTCTAGTAGTTTTCCCCTAGCACACATATCAAGAGAAGAGGGTGAGCGCATTTTTACAGTTTCACAAATTTTTTTCACAACTTTTCCCGTCTGTTTTTTATAGCGGAGTGTTGCATTTCGACTGCGAACAAGTTGGAAATACGATATATAAAGTAACCAAAGGAAATTATATTTACACTAATATTAAGTTACAGTATAATTAAGATGTTATCTTTATGTAGCAAAATCAAAATTTCTATAGAACTTAGTACTAAATAAAAAATGAATTATTTATTTATACTCTTTATTGCACCAATTACAGAACAAAAACAAAATACAATTAAAATGAAAAATATACACTGATACAAAAGGCGGTCTTATCGCTAAGCAATCTCTTCCAGACTACCTTTAGGTGGATAGAGAAATAAAAATAAGAACAGGGTAGGTGGCGCACGTAATAAACAAAAATAAATATATAGGACTCAAATATACATAAATATAAACATATACACACATTAATACATATCTACATACACATACATATACTTAATAGTGCACATACATTTGGAAAGAATGAAGGAAGATTAATTGAATGCGAAATTGTAACAATATATAAAATTATTATCACACCAGTTGTGCTCGCGATTATTACTTTATGTATTTTTTTATTCTTACATTTATTTAGGGTCTTTTATCATGATATGATAATGCCAGTCCACGCTTATGTATTACTCTAATGTATAAGCTATCGTATATATTTTTTTCAAAATCCGTTCAGTAGTTTTTGCTTGAAAGAGTAATAAACAACAATCTATCCATACTCACAAACTTTCACATATTGTTAAAATAAAATTTTACTATACTACATATAATATATTTCAAGTTTTCGCTCTTCTATTTTCTAGCGTATATTTTTACTATTAGAATTAATTTACGTATTTTGCTTAAGAAATTTCAAACAAGAGGGGTTATTTTGTTTATTTTTTTATAATAATTGGAAAAGAACCCTCAATAATAATAAAAAACAATAAGTTTTGAAACATACCTATAAATGAACTATCGCTCATATAATATGATACGCTACTTAAGTCTCCTTTTATATTTCGTCTTTCCTCTTGTAAAGAAAGTATGTTTTTCTTTTTCCTTCTTTTCGTACAATTAGACTAAAAAGTTGATTTAGAATAAAATTTTCTGTGGTAATAAGGAACACCATTTTGTACTTTTACTATTAAGAAAAGTTCTAAAACTATTTAGAATACATATAGAATAATTAAATAAATGTAAATAAATATTATTCATATTGATTACTTGAATTTGGTATGCATCCGCAGTTGGTTAAAACGTCTGTATGAGAAAGTTTCTGGATGTAAGAGATTTTCTAAATAATAATGCATTTATATTTACAATGACATTTTTATTTTTATAATTAATTATTAACTTATTACGAATGAATTAAGGAAATACTTTTACCCATTTTTTATTTTTTATTATAAGTTAGTTTTAATTAATAGCTAGCTTAACTTGGGCCTAGTTGGCTTTGTGAGGATTGTTCCGAGATTATTATTATTATTATAAAAAATATTGCGACGATTTGCAAACGTAGTGTAGGACGCTCCGCAGTTAGATGGTATGACATACGTAGAGTGGCGTATGTTGGTAGAGGCCTATGTCCAGCAGTGGACTGCACTGATGTAGTAAGATAGTAAGTAACAATGAATTAAAGAAAAAAAATAGATGAATATTATAAATCACTGTTACAATTTGAGATCATTTATAAGAGCCTGTTACAAGATTTTCCATTACAGTATCATTAGCTTGGCAGCTTAAATATTTCATAATACAAGAAACGCTATAAAAATGAACTTTGCAATGTCATTGCGTTTTGTAAAAAGACACAATGAATTTATTACCTTGTCACGTAAACGGTGGTTAAATTTTGTGAAATAACAAGTTGTATTTATAACTAGCTATGCCCCCGACTTTATCCGCGTGGAATAGTGTCCTTGAGTAAATAAAGAAAATTAATTAATAATCTTACCCAAGAAAACAAAACGTAAAAGTTTCATCGTTCTAGTTTAAAAAAAAAAAATTTCCATTCCAAAATTTTATCCCCTACTTTATTTTACCCCCTAAAGTGCAATTGCAGTGGTTGAAACAGGAGTCATTTTTAAAGATAGAAGCTTGAAATTATCATTGCTTTCTTTATTTAATTGATTGATTTTAGAAATATGAAAGCGTAGCGGTTTTTGTATTGATTGCCGCATGCATTCTTATGTAAAATGTGAATACTATAACTATCAGATAGCAATTGTAAGTAGCTTTGACGTAGTCTAGTGTTTTGAGTAGTCATGCTCACTAAAATGTCCAGACTTGTGGCGGCGTGGTGGGCCGGGTCATTGGGCTCCCTAAAATATGGTCGAACGCAGTGATGGCTGGCTCATCCGTCATACTCGTGAACGGGTGCTGCTTGTAGGGACTGGTCTGCTCTAATCACTATGACTGATTTCCTCTTATTAATTGTTTAACCAGTTGGTTATATATTCAATATTATTTCTATTTGAGTATTTAATAGAATTAGTGCTAATTGGTGGTTTGTATTCACACACTTAAACTTAAAAATGTAAAGTAATAATAAATTATTTAAAAGAGCAACACGCAAATTTCTTGCTCGTTCTTCTTGTGATGAGACAGCTTTCCGAACGAGCGGTAAATTAAAAAATGTAATGACTATTCAAAAGTGCTTCAATGTAAGTTTATTTGAATAAATGATTTTCTATTCTATTTTATTCTATTAAATAAATATGACATTCAAAGTTTATTCAATTACTACATATAAAATAAAATAGGCAATATAAATTTGTAGTAGTTTATAGTAGTGTAGAAATCCATCAATTTCGAAGTTAGAACGACTGTCATGCAGGATTTATTAAGTTAGCCAAATTATTTAAAAGCAACTACAGATAATAATTCAAATCGCGGGCACAGTTTTACACTAATAATTGATATTCGTATAAAAAAATAGAGCAGAAGAACGTATCGGAAACTATCTAAACCTGTAACTGTTGTTGGCAACTTGCTATAATAACATTTTGTCAATATTTCAAATTAGCATTTTAGTATGCGCTGCCGGGAACTTTCATGTGTGTAAGCGTTTAGCATATACGGGTCGGTTGGAATACTTGTTTGGGAACTAGCATCGATTCCTAACTAGATGCAAAAGGAAGATAAATAGTGCCTTTATATTCATTCGCCTATGTTACATTTGTGAGAAGATGTAATTGAATAGACTATTTTTAATTACTAAGGTTTCTTAAGGACTGTATTTATTATAATTTTAGTTACAAGAGAAACTACGGTCGCTGAAGGTAGAAATATATTTTCAATTTACAATAAAAAAGGAACAAATATTTGAAATGAATTTATAAAAAAATATAGTTATCATATAAAAAGGTGCGTTATGCACAACTATAAATAATCGTAAATACATACTACATTGTGAAACTGTTTGTATCCCAAATAAAAAAAAAAATAAAAAATATACGCGTGATGTCTTATATACATATACAATGAAATCCGCATTCAGTTCCTTTTCAATATTGTGGAAGTCTATATTAAAAAGGAATTGAATGCGGAAAAGACATACATATATGTTTTAAAGACTGTTTTATGTCTATTTATTACCGATATCAATTTGTAAAATAAATTGTTTTTAGATTAAGAGAAAATTGCAACCGCATTACATAATCGCGCCTCTGGTTTCTTATGGAGGTTCCCATTCAGTAAGTATATAGTATATTTTATATTATCTATACATTTCCCGCTTCGAAATTAAAGCCAATTTATGGCAATAATAATAATTATGCCAGGTGCCGGCATCGTAATATATGATATTCGACTTTATGCAATTATGTAATTAAGTTTCAAATTGATTAACTTTTGCACTGCGTCCTACAGCGTTGGTATAATAAAACAACAATGCATTTATATAGTTTGTATAAATTATATATGTAATAATTATTACTGCTGAATTGGTGTGTCTGTGCTCTATAAAGTAGACAAATACACTTTCTCAATTATAACATTAGTCTATATAAGATTATTATAGATAATAATAATAATAACCGTGAACTACTATAGGGAAGTGGATAGGGTCAAAAGATCCCATTGCTAGCAACGTACCATGTCAGAACCCCGTGGACCCACCCTGGAAACCAATGTGATAAATTTGCCACGATGTGCTAACTGATCTGACCTCATGTTCATTATTTTAGCCGTTCACTGGTGCCAGCGTAAACTGTTAGCGCAGGCTGGATCACTATGACATATTAAGAGAGAAATACTCTGGACTACTCATACAGTGATACAGAATCCCAAGGTAATCACAGCTCGTGTGGGTACTAATTTGAATTAAGAATTAAGAGATGCGTTCCTGTCAGTTCAGTTTACTTTGATTTGATTTAATAATAATAATAATAATAATAATAATAATAATAATATGTTGCCATCTCCTCTCCTTAAGAGGGGAGATGAGAATTTTTTTTAAGTTTAAAAAATAATAATAATCTCAGGACAATTCACACAGCATCATCTAGACCCAAGTTAAGCTAGCTAAAGCTTGTGTTATGGGTACTAGACAACTGATACAAATACATAGATATTTTTTTTCGTAAATACATACTTAATATACATAGAAAACACCCAGACCGACACAAACAATCATACTCATGAATACAAATGTTTGTGCCGTGCGAGGAATCGAACCCGCGACCATCGGAAGTAAAGCGGTGTGTTAGACCGCTAGACCACCGAGGTCGTCGTGATTTAATTATAATAATTACAATTTTCCGTATTAGTTACTAATTAATCATTTTTTGACATATCATAATAGTCTGATTTGATTTGATTTAATTAAAATTGTAAATTTCCGTAATAGTTTCACGAGTTAATCATTTGCAATTAAAGTTCAATACTCCACAAATCGTTAACAATAGCTGTAACCGCCAAGTGCAATCTACGTCGGAACGTTTGCAATAAAATCAGATATCTGCCTGCTACTGAGGTGCTATTTACCTGAAATTGGCTTCCATTCCATGTATAAATTTTATTATCGTTTTCTTTCTTTTCTTTTAGTCGCAGTAGTGTAAATTGCCATTATATATTTATTTGAAATTAGAATTATTGTAATGATTAAAACTTTGTTTGATTTATTAATTCATTTAATTCGATATTAATTAGGATATATTTATTTTATCAAATAAGAATAATTTGTTTTTGTAAATGAAAACAAGATATGTAATGTCATAAAAAATTTACAAATTCGAACTAAAAATTGATATATTTTATATCCGCATTTGCAATCAAAGCTTTTAGTCTTTAATATGCTTCATATTGAATTATTACCTCAAATAATGTCGTCTAAGTAATTAGTAACCTCTAAACAATCAAACATCTGAAGTTTAATATCTATATATAGCATCTTATAGTTAGATTTTTTTTTGTAAAATATTAAATTAATAATATAAATCGAAACTAATATTGTGAGGAAAGACTTTATTTTATTATAATGAGTAAACTTAATCAGTTTTTTTATCATCGAGGCATTCATTTAAGAACTAAAACCTCTGTAAATAAAAATAAAATAAATCGAGATAAACAATTAAAATATCGACCTCAATACTATGTTCAAATGTCCGTGATAGTATGAATCAATAATTTTTGTGCATTTGAACTATCACCGTATAATATCATATTTTGTTTACCTTAAACTTTACAATTATTCCAAAAAGTAGTGTATATTTTAATATAGTAACTAATCAATAGTTACAATTATCTAATTCTATAAAATTCTACGAATTATCAAATAACAGCATTCACTTGTCTAATCTAGTCACATTAAGCCAGTAAATTATCCACGATGGGCATCTTAAAGACGTTGATAGAAACTGTATATTACTACACTTACGTTCTTGTGTTTCAGTTGCATTTTTTTAATAATACCTACAAAATATGTATTTTTAACTATCATTCCATAAAGGTATATTCTAAAACAAAAATAAGATAAATAATCTTTATTTAAACGAAGGCAATTGAAACTGTTTTGGTGAAATTATTTTTTAATTTCCTGTCCATTCGGAATGCAGATTCAGGCAAGAAGAATAATGTTCCTGTACGAGAAATAAAACCGCGACAATCGGATAGAAGGCAGTGTGCTAAACCGCAAGACCACTGGGGTTGTAAAATTGTAATTTAACTTTGTACAGCATTTCTACTTTGTACAACGTACCAGCATCCGGTATAGACATCTCTGTTAATTTAGCAACAAATGCCCACTTTTATTTACTAACTTGTTATCCGTATGTCACACACAGTGAACTAAATTAAACGAGTTCGGAGTTCGTGGTCCATTTGAACTGGGGACTGTAACGAAGTGAATATTAAACTCAACGTATTCTGGTGACGCGTTGGAGGTAAACAATGTAGTGGAGTGGAATGATTTCCGGGGTAGCCTGATCAACTATATTGCGGTTCAATTTCCGGCCCGCCATGTTTTATTTCAAATAATTTTGATTTACATCCAATACATCGGACTTTGTGTACCGCTGTAAATGCCAGTAGTTTTCAGTACAGATACATATATACCTATTACAGCTTTTAGTAGAGTATTATTCTTCCAATTCTTAACACAATTTTCTTCATCTTTATTTATTTTTATTTTATTTATTTAACTTTAATGCACACAATACAATATATAGTACAGTACATTTGGCGGACTTAACACCATGCGGCATTTTCTACCAGGCAACCATAGGTGGCGCAGAGAATAATTTTTATTAGTAATAATTCTTTATCCTTGCCTATATACCATTATTTGGGACAGAATGCGCAGTTTTTCAACTTCCACTGATTCCTGTTAGCTCAGTTTACTTACTCACCTCACTCATCTGAGCTTTCTTTTCTTATATAAATATCATCTTTTATACTATCCATCCATCTTTTTTTTTATTATCCTCGCCCATTCTATCCGCCGTCATATTAAATACTCTCTTTAAGGCATGGTCCTCGGTCCTCGGTCCTTCGCATAATTTCACATACCAAGTCAACCTGTTGCCTCGCAACTTGTTTAATTATACACAAGTCAAAATCGCCTATACATCGCTTAAAACTAGAGATCATAGTAGAGAATCTTACAGAAAGCTATATAAGTTCTAAGAATCAGACCTTATATAGCTTCCTCGATGGCCTTGTATGTACTGAAAATAATTATCATATTGTGACAATAGCAAGCTACCAACCATACATTTACAATCATTTGATACAATACATTCACTGAAAAATAAATAGTTCTATTGTTATTTTTCTTTCTAATATTATCTTGAAAATTGATACGTAATTATGATTTGTTTTTTTTTCTTAATTTCTGTAATATGTACAACATCTGTAATATGTATAATTTATAATTCATCTTTTCGTACAAAATCTTTCATTAATCTCTTCAGAAACCATTGTCATAAATTTATAGTGAATTTATCAAGATAGCCCAACTGACATGACCTTCTGTTTTTCTTATCCTCCACTGGTGCACCATCAACGTAAACCGTTAGGCCCAACGGGAACACCATTCCAATAACATCTATATGTTATTGGAATGTGTACTTCTGCGAGTATAATGGTATATAACAATAGGACCTCCAGTCTCTCCCGATCGATAACCTGTCCTATTCCAATAAGGATTGGAATTACAATCTTCGAATCTCTAGAGGAGGCCGCAGGCTAATGTCGTCTCCTTAAGCAGAAGCTGTCCATCAGCCGCATCATAAGTACTTCCTCGGGTTTAGGTTTTCCCTTTGCAGTCGTGCTTTTTTCAGTTAGAAGAAACTGTTAAGGCCAAGAACAGTATTAGAATAGTTCGGAAAACAAACTGCGCTACTAATACAAAGTTGTTTTGTAATAATTCGCAATATCTTAAAGAAAGTGATGATCGTCTAATAAAAGTCATTTATTACTTTTATATAATTAATACCTTGTTACTTTTACTTTTATATAATTAGATTTTCACGTGTAATTAAAACAAAAAAATAATATATTAATTTATCCGTATTATTAAGCGACTCCATAGTAATCATTTAAAATTCTTATACGTAATATTATATAATATAGATTTTATTGCTATTTTGGCTAATTACAGATACATTTAATATTACTTTACATAGTATAAAATGAAGTAGTTTCCGCTGTTTGTTCGCTTAACGTAACTTACACTTCTCAACAGTAGATTGATTCAAGAGGAAAGTTTATATATATATATTATTTGATTATGTAATCCCTGGGTTCGGGAACCTGCGGGCGGCCAGCGGTTAGCCGTTTCACCGGGTCACCCTGAACGCCGCGCCACCACGTCGCCATTGCAATCCCGCGGCACTGTTGAACACACAGGTCCTCCAATACCAGCACAACCAATCTCCATGGGGCTCTGGTCACATTACTCACAGGAACACAGTGCTGAACACTGTTTGGCTGTGGTATTATGTTTGGTGAAGGTACGACGCCAGTTCGGGCCGCCCCAAGTCGAGCAAGATGTATCAAAACACATCCTGCTATACCCTCCCTTCACCAGGGAGTCCTTCTTCTATATAGGTGCGAAGCCGGGGTAGGTAGCTAGTACAACTGTATAAGAATACTACAATTGGGATAGAGGTGCGTAAAATACACACGTAGTTACATGTTGATGTAACGGGGCCAATCAAGACTAAATTTATATTTAAGTTGACAGTTCTGTTCTTGTACAATTATTTGTTTTTACTTCACTACTTCACAGTACCTCAATAAACCTCGGTACTCTTAGTATTTTTCTTTCCTGGTTATATACCTACATATATAAATATAAAAAAATATAATACGTATTATAATATGCTCTATTCCTTATTCAATTGGTTTCACTTTGATTTGTTTTCAAATATTTAGGACACCATATTGTACTTAGTAGGTATGTAAATATATATATATATATATATATACACTGTGTATAAAAATAATCATAACAAAATGCAATTGTACTTTGTTATTATTATTTTTATTACACATATTTGTGTGTCGTTCATTTTTTATATTTATATCAACATTAAAATATCTCATCAATAGGATAAGAATTATATATATGAAACGTTTCATGTATCGGTAATAAAAACTACTGGATAATTTTCGTCTTTTGTCCATCAACCCCTATTATTTAATAGCTATAGTCATGTATATGGTAAACATTTGCCTAGTCAGCTAGTAACTCTGTAGGAATTAAAACAATGCATCAGTCTTATTATGATCTCACAGCAACGTGATCTATCAAAGAGGGTACATAAGTAGCTACCTCCCATGGGTAATAAGAAGCAAAGAGGTCTATGTAACGGCATATTATATTAACAAGAGACCAGTAACTTGTAACTGAATCCATCAATTTGTTATTAAACAGAATATTTAATGCACTGTAATAGATAACATTGTTATGGAAATTTAACTCAATTATAAATTTAATTTAATTTATTCAACTTAATTTTAGGTTCTTTTTATACTAGGTAGGTAGCAAATAAAGTGACGGCCCATCTGATGGTAAACGGTTACCATAGGGTTTGGACGCCTTAAACATCAAGGGTATCTTATGTATGATAAAGGAATTGTGCACCCTCTTACGCTAACGGTTTACGCTGGTGGTATAACAGTGGAGGATGATAAGATGAGCATGAGGTCAGGTCAGTTAGCCGGTCGTGGTAAATTCGCCATTTTATGACGATGGTTTCCAGGGGAACCACGTGCAGGTAAACCTGACATGGTAAATTGCTAGCAATGAGGTTATTAGTATTAGGCACATTGATTGAAGTAGAAAAAGTATAATCCATCACATTTAAAATAAGTATTGTTGCTAAGTAACAGTTTGTGTGTAACGTGCAACTGCAATTGGAACGAAATAAATTATATTTACAACTGTATACGTAATCCACTGAATATCTCTATCAATTAGTCCCCATGACTAACAATCCCCTTTCTGCCCACCAAGGGTGTCACATGCGCTTTGCCTACCCTTAAAATTTAGTTAGTCACACCGCTTTACGTCCAATGGTCGCGGGTTCGATTCCTCGCACGGGACAAACATTTGTATTCATGAGTATGATTGTTTCTATCGGGTGTTTTCTATGTATAATATGTACAAACTTTACCAAAAGAGCTCTTACCTAGTTAATGCTGTAATCAATAACCTAATAGATTATGGTATTAAGCAAATACAATACATATATCGTGACTTGGGCTTTTACTGGACACTGCCAATTAAATTTACACATGGGAAACTTAGGCCTGTACTTAGCAAAGTTTTGGCATGTTTAGCAGATTTTGGCATATTGAAGAGGAATCGCTACTACACTTACTACATTGTTGTAGTCTAATCATCCAGAAACGAAGTATCCGCTATCCTGAGGAGATAAAAACCATCGCTGATATGAATCATCTCCAATTCTTGCTCCTCACGGGACTAATGAACTTTAAAAAAAAGGCGAGTAGAATAGATCCCTATTAGTCGTAGAGCTACAGGTCTAAATCACTTGGTAATAGTACCGAACCTATATATAATAGGTTATATTGATTAACTAACTTATAAATCTTAATGATGTGTTTGAAACTTATTTTTGCAGAACAAGTATATATTTTTTTGGTCTTTGTTACATAATTAATACTTAATTTATATGTACCAACTATGTGTAATATAGAAAGTATAGATTATATAAAATATATAAAATTAAATACTTAATACATATGTAGGTATATATATATATATATATAACAATATATTTATAAAATAAAATAAGCTTACCAAAACCATATTCTACGTAATGTGTCTATCAAATTCAAATTCAAAAATCATTTATTCATGTAGGACATTTTAGCCGCTTATGAACGTCAAATTTTTACATTATAATTTTATTTTTTCCCTACCGTCCAGTTCGGTATATAGATCCAATTGAGAAGAACTGGCAAGAAACTCAATTGAATTACTTTTTTTTTTAAAGCCAGTTTATTTACAATGTATTTTTATATAGGTGTCTATGTCTAACATTAAATGACAATTCAGTGCATGAACAACTATTGCCATGCACACTCGTCATTCAAGTAATCGTTTCTCATTTGATACCAAAAAATTAAAGAACTTGTATAAAAACGGTTAATATAAAATTGGTTATTGAAACTTGGACGATCCCGGAGAATATATAATATTACGCAAAAACCGATTTCGCGGTAAAAGCTCACAGTGCCGGTAGACGAGCGTTCAAGCTAAATTTGCTTTGTTAAAGGTACGTTTACAATGTATTAAGTGGTTTAATGGAAAGAATATTTTTTTAATATCACCGTTACAATTGCACATTTAGCTGATTTAGCTGATTATCTAGTTCCTCGATATATTAACGATTAATCACCAATTTATTAAAGTGTTTTAATGGAACAAGATTTTTTTTTAAATCACCGTGACAATCGTCCATTATGCATTGTATGAGCTGATTTGGCTGATTATCTAGTTTCTTGACTTATTTACGAACTACCACGGGAGAATTTTAATTGATATAGAATAGAATAGATTGTTAATTATCACATCATATATGATAACACAACAATGATGATGATGATCGTTCAAAATAAATTTGCTTTGTTAAAGACACGTTTACTAAGTGTTTTAATAGAACAAGAATATTTTTTTTACCCATTTAGTTGATTTAGCTGATTATCTAGTTCCTTAATTTATTTATGAACTACCAACCAATTTACGAGGCAATATTAATAAATATATAACTACAAATCTTAATATAATATTATAAATGAAAGTTTGTAAGTATGAATGTTTGTTACTCTTTCACGCAAAAATGATGAAAGTTTATATGAAACTTTGTCAATTTTAAACCGATCAGGCTGAGACTTTGCTTTGCAAAAGCTAGTATATAAAATAATTTCCTATTCTAATACTAATATTTGTATTGTCAAATACATTTGCTTTAATATAAAAAAAAATAAAAATAATATTTTTTATGTGATTAGTATCTAAAACAGAGGTGTTTCAGTATAACCTGTTAAACTATAAACTACCTTTAACAGCCAAGTGAGTGCATACCTTCTTATGACATATGAAAGTTCTTGGTATTCTGGAATTCCAATACATATACCAAGTTACAAAGTCGTCTACAACCAGTCTATGGGTGAGCAAAGTTTTGAACCAATCGCCCCAACCACGATGACTCGTTTAGTGAGCCCTAACTCACATTGCAAATTCGAGAACGAATTATTTCGGTTTTTGGAATATATTATTACTATTGTTTTCATATTATTTTGTCAATGTCATATAATATAGAAACAGCAACCTTGCCTACCTCGTATCATGAACAGATGATAACTATTTTTATTTTTTAAATAAATTTCAGTAGGTACTATAGAACATGTTAAAGATGGAGACCAAGACAACGAGCAAAAGAAAACGGCACCAATATAGTCGTAAAATAATCGTGTAATAATGACATAATCATATAAAAACAATATAATATTATAAAAACATAGATAATAAAAAAGGTATAAAAATAGTTCAACAGTACCGACTAATAAATCTGTAATTTATAACTAATATTAAAATTGCCTTCTTTTCTTTATACATTTTCAGACCTATATGACTTAATCAATAGTATTTTTATATATATAGCATTTATTACAGAGTAGGATAAGAACATTTGCGACTTTTTTATTATTCTAACCATAATACTTTTGAATACAAATGTATTCACTACACGGAAATCAAATCCACTACCACTAGAAGATGAACAAATGCGCTAAATCGCTTGTCCATCTAGGTTAATACATATAGTATTAGTTATTTCGAGAGCCTCAGTGGTTTAGCGGTTTAATACACCTACTTACTTCCGATGGTCGCGGGTTCGTTTCCTCGCACGGCACAAACATTTGTATTCCTGAGTATGATTGTTTGTGTCGGTCTGGGTGTTCCGTATATATAATATGTGTATGTATTTACGGAAAAAAATATATGTATTTGTATCAGTTATCTAGTACCCATAACACAAGCTTTAGCTTTTTTTTTTCACGTCAGGAAAATCCATCATGGAGAACCATTCCCATAGGGAAGAATGGATACTGCCGGACTGCTAAAAACCTGACGACTGTTCCTCCTTGACATAATCGCCGTGGCCATGGGATACGCAAGCATTCACCAAGGCCACCGGCATGGTTCCCATCGAAGGTACCTTTCCATCTAGGCGTGCAGGGAACAGTCTCTGCACGCCACCTCCAGACCCTAATGCCTCCCCGGTGAGCTTCGGATTGCCCTAACAATCCTCCACCCTAGGGTCACCCATAACACAAGCTTTAGCTAGCTTAACTTGGGTCTAGATGACGCTGTATGAATTGTTCTGAGATTATTATTATTTTATTATATCAATCGATTGTATTCTGAACATAAGCACCCGCTTCAGATAATAACAAAGAACAATCAGAACCCCTCGCATCCTGTTGCATACAACTCTAGTATATATTTGAGGTCGTCGCTCTATCTAGAGATCGCTTTACACTTCCAGTTATTTAGCTTAAGTAATAAAAATATTTCAAACTAGAAGGAAATCCCACGGGCTCGCCAACGCGGATCCCGTTATCTCTCGTTCCCGTGGGATTTTGCACGGAATATAGTCTATATTACTATGAAATAGCGCTGCCTTATTTATGTAAAAGCATTTTTAGTTTCAGTTAAATATTATTTTACATATTGCTGCTACACAAATTAAGTTACGTCTTTATAGAATTTCGATACATATTTAATTATTTATTGTTCGTAATATTTATTTTTCAATCGCCATTATAAATAGACATATGCATTTTTTTTCTTTTCAGGCAGATTTTTTTTTATAATAATTATAGTCTCAGTACAATTCACACAGCGCCATCTAGACCCAAGTTAAACTAGCTAAAGCTTGTGTTATGGGTACTGGATAACTAATACAAGTACGTAGATAATTTTGATTTCGTAAATACATACATATTATACATAGAAAACACCCAGACCGATAGAAACAGTCATACTCATGAATACAAATGTTGCGTGCGAGGAATCGAACCCGCGACCATCGGATGTAAAGCGGTGTGCTAGACCGATAGACCACCGAGGTCGTCAATTTTCAAAAAATATTGGGTCTCTCTAACTTTGGAGTTAAAATTGAGGCTAGTAACACTAGATCACACTCTCCTAATCTTTTACAAAATTTTGTGAGTATGGATGGATGTTTGTTACTCTTTCACGCAAATACTACTGAACGAATTTTGATAAAACTTCACAGTAATATAGCATATATATCAGAACAACACATAGGCTATAATTTAAAAAGATATGCAGACGAAGTTGCGCGCGACAGCTAGTATAATATAAAAATCCATAAACGTTTGACTATGCAGCAAAAATCTATATTAGACAAGTTCTACAATGGTCCCATATGTGACCTAAGGATCTGCGAAGAATGGTTTATTGGAAATGTCTACACCATTATCCAACATACATGGGTATTTGTTGCATTCAAAACCTGACAATCAGTAGGGGACATTTTGCATTAAGCGTCTTCAGGTTTACTACTTCGAAACGACAAAGCCAAAGTTTCGGTCGGGAGTTCTGGCGTTTTCTACCGTTCATTCGATCGTTCACGCGAAATCATTCGATCTGATCGAAGTATATCTAAATATGTGACTACTCTTAATTAATAATAATAATAATCTCAGGACAATTCACACAGAGCCATCTAGACCCAAGTTAAGCTAGCTAGAGCTTGTGTTATAGGTACTAGATAACTGATACATATACATAGATTTTTTTTTATAAATACATACATATTATACATAGAAAACACACAGACCGATACAAACAATCATACGCATGAATACAAATGTTTGTGCCGTGCGAGGAATCGAACCCGCAACCATCGGTCGTAAAGCGGTGTGCTTGACCGCTAGACCACCGAGGTCGTCGAATAATAAAATTTAATTTATAAAAATCATACCTTAATTTATAATTGACGGCTCCAGTGTTCTAGTAGTTTAGCATATCACTTTACTATCACGTGGACAAGGGTTTGATTACTTGCACGCTACGAACATTTGTATTCATGAGTATGATTGTTTATATCGGTCTGGGTGTTTTCTATGTATAATATGTATTTGTTAAAAAAACGAATGCATCCATTTATATCAGTTGTCTAGTACCTTAACCCAAGTTCTGATTAACTTAGGACTAGATGGCGTTGTGTGAATAGTCCTGAGATATTAAAAAAAAATTGGAATGAAAGTTTCATCGAGTACTATTCAGAACTGTAACTTACGTTGGTAAATGAGCAATAAAAGAGACTATCAAAGGGGCACTTGGTATAGAATTGTCAGCGTGTGAAACTTTGTACTACTCAAGTTTTTATGGACTTTATTTTGAAATACTAAATTCACCAGAGCTACTATTATAGGCGCGGTGGACTATCGGATTTTTTTTTAATTAATTTTATTTGTTTCTCTACTGTTTTTATTATCACATTTTTAGTTTTAAAAATTGTTTAAATGAGCAACACACATGCTTCTTGCTAATTCTTCTTGTCATGAGACAGCTTTCCAAATAAGCGGTAAATTTAAAAATAATGTTATGACTTTTCAAAAGTGCTTAATTTAAGTTTATTTGAAAAATAATTTTCTATTCTATTCTATTTTTTTTTACCATACTACCAAACCATAATATATATACATACAACATACAAAATAAGTTACATTTGACTTTAATGATTTCACAACTGCAACTGTAAGATGAGTCATGTCATATATAATCACAAAACTGTCAATTTAAATCTTATCAAATTATGAAACCAATATTTGTAATCTTCGATTATGAGGTGCACAATCGAAGATTACATATTCCTATTACAAAATACAAATACAAAACCACAATCCTATAATATTAGATAGAAAACGTATATCCTTCGCGCAATGCCGTGTGGGATCCTAAATAATGGAGTGAGTTATAAGTGATCGGACTCACTGCTCGCAACGTACGCACCTGCTTTTTTATTTTTACTATACCCCTGACGATGCCGTGAGTCACACATAACACTAAACGTCATTCACGTATACAAAGTACAGTGGTAGGGGACTGTTTGCAAGCATAATATTTTTCTCGCCTTAACTGGGATGTCATTTCTTAAGTTCTTCGGTGCAACTCATGAGAGTTTTCACAACAATGCCTTGTCGAGTCTGCATTATCCGTCAGCCATTTTAAACTATTCTTATATAGAAGAGGATATGTGCAGTGATTTTGTTATTTATAAGATATTGAATTATTGAGTATGGGGATAAAAAGGACGATGAGTGGTGAAGACTGTTTACGTTATACGCTTTTAAAGGATTTTTATTTTAAAACTCTGTTTCTTAAAGAGAGTTTAATAAGAA
This sequence comes from Achroia grisella, assembly GCF_030625045.1. Lineage (NCBI taxonomy): Eukaryota > Metazoa > Arthropoda > Insecta > Lepidoptera > Pyralidae > Achroia > Achroia grisella. The sequence continues at coordinate 367,894 of NW_026712589.1, forward strand.
TCTTTTTGGATGTATTTTTTTTATTAAATATTAATAATAATAACCCTGGACGCCTAGTCCCAATGTAAGCAGAGCTTGTGTTATGGGTACTAGACAATGGATAAAAATATACATAGATACTTTTTTTTTGTAAATACATACATATTATACATAGAAAACACCCAGACCGATACAAACAATCATACTCATAAATACAAATGTTTGTGTCGTGCGAGGAATCGAACCCGCGACCATCGGTCGTAGATGTGCTAGACCGCTAGACCACCGAGGTCGTCGATTTAAATATCTATATTAATTAAATAATGTTAATATTTGTAGTTATTTATAAAAATTATATAATGATTTAGATTAGGATTAGGATATAAGATTTACTACTGTTGCCAGTTGTATGTTGTGTAATATAAAATTACAAGAATGCAGGTTGCATTATTGTAATTTTCCTGCATTATTGTAATTTTATATTACACAATATTCAACTGTTTAGGTTTTAGCCCGTCCCGATCACTTCACTTTTTATACTGTCATGGAAAAATTTTGTCACGTTGTGTGTCCTAAATCAGATACGTGGATCTAATTACAATCCTACTGGGGGAGGGGATTGTGAACTGATCATATTGCTAGCAATGTACCATATCAGGTCGACCTCCACGCGGTTCTCCCTGGAAACTATCGCGATAAATTCCTGGTGAATTTGTCACGTTGGGCTAACTGACCTGACTTTATATTCATCTTATCATACTCCACTGGTGCCCCGCCAGCGTAAACCGTTAGCGCAAGCGAGTGCACCATTACATTATCGTCCTCTAAAAAAATATACTGTCATGGAAATATTTTGTCACGTTGTGTGTCCTAAATCAGATTCGCGGATCCAATTACAATCCTACTCAGAACTGACAGGTACTTGATAAAAGCCAATAATGCGTATTTAAAACGTAAAAATCTACGTTTTTTTTGTCTATAATATTAATCAGTTTATAGTAAATTTCATTTTATACTTCATCATCATCATCATCATCAGCCCACTGCAGTTCACTGCTGGACATAGGCCTGTTATACTTATCAAATTCAAATTCTAAATTATTCATTTAGGATATTTTAACCGCCTATGAACGTCGAAATTTTTTATATTATATTTTTTTTTATAATAATTTGTATATACTTCTTTAATTCATAAAAAAATCTAATTTAAAGTTGTTACAATTTAACGAGCGTCATATATGAGAAATTTGACAATACAATTTGTATAAAAAAAATATGACTTGTTCGCAGTCAAATATAAACGACATATAATTTACATAGGCAGTAAACTACATACAACATGGGTGTAAATACATACAACAATACATGTAATCTGCAAGCGTGCGCCATACAAGGCCCGTCTGCTATTATTGTGATTTAGAATGTGGTTGTATTGTGAATACCAGCCAATAAATTAGATCTCAATCAGGCTGAAACCGCCATTTGTTATTCTTACTCCATGTACATAAAGTCTAAAATATTTCAGAAATTTATCATAATACTTACCTACTTACTTTAGAATATGCAAACGACCTCAGTGGTCTAGCGGATTAGCTCATTGCTTTACTTCCGATGGCTATTCCTTCGCGAGTTCGATTCCTCGCACGGTAAAAATGTTTGTATGAGTGAGTATGATTGTTTGTATCAGTCTGGGTGTTTTATATGTATATTATATATGTATTTACAAAAAAAACTATGTATATGTATCAGTTATCTAGTACCCATAACACAAGCTTTAAGCTTAACTTCGGTTCTTAGATGGCGCTGTGTGAATTGTCCTGAGATTATTATTATTATCATCTTATATATAAAATTCTCGTGTCACTATGTTAGTTACCATATTCCTCCCAAACGGCTTGATCGATTTTTATGAAATTTTATATATATATTCAGTAGGTCTAAGAAACGGCTACTATCTATTTTTCATACCTCTGAGTGGTAAGGGATAACTGCCCCTAAATATATATATTTTTATTTTTTCGATTGAATTGAAATTTGATTGAAAAGTACATACAACCCTACATTTTCACCCTTCTAACAACCCCTATTTTTTAATAGCGATTTTAATTTATATGGCAAAATAATATTTAATATATATATATATAGTTTTTCTTATGTATATACATACCTATATACAACAAATATATACAGATACATATATACCTAATAGTCTGACAATGAAATAGGGAGACCGCGATAGAACAGTCGGTAGACTATAAAAAGTTGTCTACGTTGATATCTCAATTACATCTACTACATCCGCAATGCTTTCTTTGTAAGCTGTAATTTGGTTGTAGGATGCAACCCTAATATGGGTAAACTGAAATTGTGAAACTACAGGTGAAAACGGGCGATATTTTAGCCATCTGATGGTAATGGTAATGCTGACCATGTATGTAGACGGAAGTTACCATTTCCCAACAGGTGCAAGCATAGATATACATGCCAAAAAAAATACTAACTGTTACATTAATATAAGTAATAGTACCTATATTTTCTATTATATTAAATGTGGGTACATTTGTTTAAAATTTGCCTTAATTAAGACAAATTGGAAGCGCCACTGGACCCATATTGTACCCTAATATTTCTACCTTTCATAATCAATATTGACAACCTTGTATAATTATTATGAAATTAATTGAATGTCAATTATAGACAATTAATTGTATAATATTTTAGGCGAAATTGAGACGTTTTTATTCATTAACTCTATTACACTAGAAGTATTATTCCTAAGAAAACATAAGATACAAGGGCAATGGAAGGCCATACTCCTTTTAAAGCTAATTTATTAATACATAATCATCTTGTTAAATTGGTCGTACCTAAGCATAACCTATTATTATTCACTTACCTTATTAATCAACAATTAGTCATACAAGAAGCATGGCCTTGCATGTTCCACCTATTATATATTAGGTAAGGCATATATTATATAATTTACAGATTGAGATTTACATTTCTGATTTTCACTCCAGTTATAGACTCACTAAGAACAATCAAGGACTGTGTTCTCTGCTATTTCGATAGTAGACCATTCCTCTGACTACTGCCTCTCGTATAATAGCCATGAAGGTACATTATTATTATCTATTATTGAAAGTTACGTACGTAATTAATTATTGAACAGTCAAACAAAAGGTGTTCTTATCGCTTGACCAATTTCTTAAAGAGATTAACTTGAACGACGAGCGTGCATGGCAATAGTTGTTCATGCACGGGATTTTCATTTGTTAGACGTAGACACTTATAAATATACATTCCGAATAAATTAGCTTTTAAAAAAATCAATTTAGTTTCTTGTCAGTTCTTCTCAATTGGATCTATATACTGAACTGGACGGTAGGAAAAAATCTTATATATAAAATTCTCGTGTCACAGTTTTCGTTCCCATACTCCTCCGAAACGGCTTGACCGATTCTAATGAAATTTTGTGAGCGTATTGAGTAGGTCTGAGAATCGGCCAACATCTATTTTTCATCCCCCTAAATGTTAGGGGTAGTCTACCCCTAAATTTTTATTTTTATTTTAAGGCAAAACAACGTTTGCCGGGACAGCTAGTTATAATATAAAAAAATTGACGTTCATAAGCGGCTAAAATGTCCTACATGAATAAATGATTTTGGAATTTCAATTTGAACTATTTGAGTAGAGGATAGAAGAAAATAAATTTTATTTGTAATAAAACATTACGTAAAATAATATTACTTATTACTTGTATGTTTATGTTGTGTAGTAACATGTCGGAATGCCAACTACAAGTTGTTTCGCAATGTGTTTAATTGGCATTTTTGTGCAGCTACGATTAAACTAGGTAATGTAATTGATTGAATTCTGAAAATCGCCGTGGCACGTCTGACGTGTTAATTTAAATGCCATATCTGTTAAACAATCTGAGTATATATATTTATCATTTGATCGGAGGAAATAAACTTCCATCACGCTCATATTCATTGAATATATTCATTTTATCAACCGACATCGAAACGGAAGACGTTGTCAATATGATTTTCTATTTGTGAGTGCATTATTTGTATCTGTTTATATCTGTATGTGTACTATTTGTGCTATACCGGTGACGTAAAATCTACTTTATTTATCTATATCTTTTATATTATATTATTAGTTGAATCAATTCATTAAACTTTTAAGAGTTGTGTTCTTGTCGGTGGAGCTCCGTTAAGGTAGAGTTAAATCAATACAGATCATTCATTCACGTGAGACATTATAGCCGCTTATGAATGTCTTTTTTTGTATTAATGTTTTTTCCCCACCGTGCAATTCAGTATAGAGATTTATTTGAGAACTGGCAAGAAACTCAACTTACTTTTGTATTTATATTATGTATTTCTGTAGGTGTATATGTCTAACATTAATGATAATCTCATGCATTACCAACTACTGTAAAAGCTAGTACAAAAAGCTTTAATGAAAAAAGCCAGAGTTACATGTGACGTTTGTGTATACATATGTTTATCTGATGCTTCCAAACTGACCAATTTTCTTTGGATTTTGATTGTATATATAATTGGTTTAGATGTTTAATGCTACAACTCATTTTCTAGTCGCCGAAGGGATATTAAAAACTGTGTTTTTATTTAATAGACAAAATAGATAGAGTGACGAGACGAAGGTTTAGGATATATAACGTCCCACTACTGAACACGGATCTTTAAACGTGCAATAATTCTATGTCCACGCGGGCGAAGTCGCGGTCGGTAAGCTACTTCTATATATATACATGTGAAATCAAATAACCGCCCGCTTGCGTAACATTGTTTTTTTCATTTAGGGTCATTGTATCTTTTTTTCAGAGTTACTAAAGATATTTAAAAAGCCTAATAACTTCCTGAAAAAAAATTAAAATCTTTTTCAAGTTCCTGAGATTAGCATAACTGATTTCTTCAGTTCTTCTTCAGATTTATATCTAAATATATATAACTCAAAGGTGACTGATAGTGATCTATCAACGCACAGCCCAAACCACTGGACGGATCGGGCTGAATTTGGCATGCATGTAGGTGTAATGAGGTAGGCATCCGCTAAGAAAGGATTTTGCTTAATTCTATCCCCAAGGGGATATAATAGGGGATGAAACTTTGTCAATTTTAAACCGATCGGGCTGAGACTTTGCATTCATAAATCTACTATGACGTAGGCATCTCCAAAGAAAGGATTTTGATAAATTCCACCCCTAAGGAGATAAATTAAAGCGAGCGGAGCCGCGGGCAAAAGCTAGTCTATAATATAAAACTGAAGAAGAACTGATATAGGTAAGGTCAAGTCAGAAGCGTGCTGGAACAGCTTTTCAAATCCATTGGCGAGCTCGAGACCGTTCAGTCGTAAATAATAAGTTCATACATAAACAATGAAGGGTATACTCAGGGTTGCCAACCATACTTTATAATAACGTATTCTACTTTATTTTTGGTAATTACACTTTATACTTTTACATAAAGTATGCGACAATACTTTATTTTCAACCTGCACTGTGATCCGTAAAACAATATACTTATTATGTGTACTTAACGATTTATAATTACTGAACGAAATATTAGAATGTAGACGTGAGTTGTGACATTTGTCACAGTTCTAATGTGAAAAGCACAAAAAAATACGTTATTAACGCAAAAAAAGTATGAAAAATACTTTTTTTCCCTTAATACTTTATTTTTTTCCTATCCAAACCAGTTTATACGTTTTTTTTGTCAAAAAACGTTGGCAACCCTAGCTACACTCCATCCCACAGCCGTTATTCCCTCTCACAGACGACACCCATTTATAATTTTTATGAAATACAACCACTAGTAAAAGTGATATTAGGCCTTTTTCACATCGTTTTTATATAACTGGAATAAGTAGGAAGCTGACGGCCCGCCTGATGTGTATATGCTAAAAACTGACACATTTTAGCATACTCTGTTATTATACAGAATAATTAATGCACTGTAATAGATAATATCGTTATGGAAATTTAACTAAAACTATTTTATTTATTAAACTTAATTTTAGGTTTTTTCTTTACACTGCAATGGTGGCAAACAAGCATACGGCTCATCTGATGGTAAAAGGTTACCGTAGCCTACGAACTACTGAAACACTGTGTTACATACCCTTTCTCGACCCTAGATATTACTATATCGTAGATATTACGTAGACATGTAATGCCGATAGTATATACTATGCTAATAATGAGTAAATTATCATATTATAAACATATATTAAGTAAAAAAATAAATTAAATAACCTTGAACAAACTACAACGCTACATAATCCCAAGCTAAAAAGAGATTGTGTTATGGATACTAGACAACTGATATAAATACTTTATTTTAGTATAAAAGTTGTCTAGGCATTACTATTACTATACTTTTACTAATACATACATAATATACATAGAGGACTACTAGACCAATTTAAACAATCATACTCATTAATACAAATAACAAATGTCTGTAACGTGCAATCGAACCCACGACCATCGGAATTAAGGCTGTTTACTAAACCGCAAGACCACCGAAGTCATCATATGTATTGAAATCATTACATAGTATAAAATAAAGTCGCTGTCGCTGTCTGTCCCTAGTTATGCTTAAATCTTTAAAGCTACGCAACAGATTTTAAGGAGGTTTTTTTTAATAGATAGAGTGATTCAAGAGGAAGGTTTATATGTGTAAAAACAGATTTTAAAGAGGTTTTTTTTAATAGGTAGACTGATTCCAGAGGATGGTTTATATGTGTAAAACAGATTTTAAGGAGTTTTTTTTAATAGATAGAGTGATTCTAGAGGAAGGTTTATATGTGTAAAAACAGATTTTAAAGAGGTTTTTTTTAATAGATAGACTGATTCCAGAGGATGGTTTATATGTGTAAAACAGATTTTAAGGAGGTTTTTTTTAATAGATAGAGTGATTCAAGAGGAAGGTTTATATGTGTAAAAACAGATTTTAAGGTTTTTTTTAATAGTTAGAGTGATTCAAGAGGAAGGTTTATATGTGTAAAAACAGATTTTAAAGAGGTTTTTTTTAATAGATAGACTGATTTCAGAGGATGGTTTATATATGTAAAACAGATTTTAAGGAGGTTCTTTTTAATAGATAGAGTGATTCAAGAGGAAGGTTTATATGTGTAAAGGTCATCTGTACTGAAATCATTACATAGTATAAAATAAAGTCGCTGCAACTGTCTGTCTTTATGTATGCTTAAATCTTTAAAGCTACGCAACGGATTTTGAGGAGGTTAGTATACATGCGTGTAGTAGTAGTATAGTATAGAACAAGTTGAGAAATTCCAATATTTGTAATGCATCCGAGCGAAGGACGGACAGGTTACTAGTTATAGTTGCTAGTTGCTATGTATATGTATTTCTAACTAACCAATAGTTTTATACCCAAATTACAAGCCTCGCATAGTATGACACGAGATGGCGCTATATGAATTGTCCTAGGTTATTATGATTATCCTTGCGTACACTGTAATTTCCTGCCATATTTCATGCCTCAAACTTGAACAGAGCATTCAAAGCAAGCTGCATGGCAGCTGGAATAGGAGACATTATATAGAGTCTACATTGGTCTATCTTGCTATGTATACCATTACTTAGTAGAAAATAAAGTCGCTGTCGCTGTCTGTCCCTATGTATGTACAAATCTTAAAAACTACGCAACGGTTTGTGAAGCATTTCTTTTTAACAGATAGAGTGCCCCCTCCGATCGATCCGCCATCCAATTCAAACGGGGATCGAGCGGCCTGAGCCGAGATTCGAACCCCTAGTGGTGCCCTCAGACTAAAGTCGTATCCGTCAGGCAGGAGTTGGCCTTCAGCCGCTCCATAAGTCCTTCCGCGGGTTTGGAGTGCCATCTGCACTCGCCCCTAACGTCCGGTGAAGCTGTAAAGGCCAGCTGCGGCCAACAGCATTAGAGTAGTATGAAAAAAAAAACAGAGTAATTCAAGAGGAAGGTTTAGGGGCGAGTAACTAGTTTAATATTTACTACACTTTTAAGGTACATTATTGGTCACTACATTTTCACTAATCAATTTATGTTCATTATCTACCCTATACCATCGTAAGCACAGATTATTATATTAGAGTCCGTTAGTTTTCTGTTCCCGCGCCTTTCGTTCCCCTCTATTACCTAGTAACAAACGGACCGTACAGCGGCCTTGACGCGCGCGCGCATTTGTTGTGAATTAAAATAAATTAGAACTGTGAAACCTACTGTGAAACTGGAAAGCTAGCGAAGATATCTTCGAGACCCTGAAGCCCAAGAAATCCGTAGAACCATACAGGTACGTGACTGACGTTTCCCTAACATTTTGGTAGCAGAGTAGTTTCCCAAACAATTTAAAAATAATCGGTATTTTTGCGTGCGAAGCAGGGGTGGGTAGCTTAGTTTATTCATAAAATCGTTATACAAATCGTGTTCAATGAATTGTATAGATATTAATTGGTTCCTAAACTAATTTTCTTTACCAAATGTATTCGAAGTTTAATATTAAATTATTGATCACTAGATGTGCCCACGGTTACATATGCGTGAATTTTACTCTGAAACATTTCACTACCATCAATTACGTAGTTTTTGTGTAACAGACTAGCAAATATCCATTTATCCTTCTATTTACTTCCCCAATATATTAAGAAATAATAAAAAAATATTATATATACTCGTAGAATATTAAAAAGACAACAGCGTCAGTGATCTAGCGGTTTAACACACGGTGTTATTTTCGATGGCCGCTGATTCAATTCCTCGCACGGCACAAACATTTTTATTCACAGATGTGACGATTATGTTTGTATCGGTCTGTGTATTTTCAATGTATAAAATGTATGTAAGTATTTATGTCAGTTGTATAGTACCCATAAAACAAGCTCTGTATAGCTTGGAATTAGATAGCGCTGTGTGAATTGTACTGAAGTATTATTATTATGTTATAAAAAGGGGAGAGCTCTTTTTATTATAAAGATACTAAACTCCGAAACCACTTCTTTGATTTGAGGATTTCTTTCACTGTTTAAAAGACATATAATTCTAGAATTATATGCTATATATTGGATGTATAAAACTCATAAAATTGTGAGCACCCGAACGAATCAAGGTCAGGTTATTAGTATAATATAAAACGAAGTCAGTTTCTGTATAAACATACTTATTTGAGAAGCTTGGTCGAGTTATTAGTATAAAATAAAACAAAGTCTATTTCTGTACTATACTTCTATTAAACCAAATATTGAATTTTTATACATACGTCAAATATTTCTTAAGTTTATCATAATCATATCTTTCCTATTTATTCAATAAATGATTTTCTATTTTATTTGAATAAATAATTTTCTATTCTATTCTATTTATTTAAGCACTTTTGAATAGTTTTTTTCATTATTTATTCAAATAAAATAGAAAATCATTTATTCAAATAAAGTTTATTTGAATAAATGATTTTCTATTCTATTCTATTCATCATTTCTAATTGTAAAGATAAAATAATAAGAAATTATATTTAGATAATATAAAATAGTTTTTCAATAGTAAATGTAAAGTGCGGCTGATTTAGACGAAGTGGGTATTAGCTGTACACATGATAGGTTTTAATTTGAGTCGAAAAAGGTCTAAATCCGAAATAAGTCCTTTGTACTGTTGTAAAGCCTGCATACCTTTACCCTCGGTGTATTGAGGACGAGATTGATTTTGCCCTGAGGTTTTCAGTATGGGACACTGAGGTTTATGTGTTTCAGGACTGGGCAGTACATTAATATGCGAATGAAGATTATACGGATGTAGAAAGTATTTAGAGGAAACTAATAGTTGTTTACCTACAGACAATAGTGTTGGAATAGTTATATAGTAAATGTTTTATTGTACCCCGATATAAATGTATCATAACGCAAAATGTTATATATAAAATTCTCGTGTCACAATGTTAGTTGCTATACTCCTCTGAAACGTCTTGTCCGAGTTTTATGAAATTTTATATGTATATTTAGTAGATCTGAGAATCGGTTACTATCTATTTTTCATACCCCTAAGTGATAATTGATGATTATTTTTTTATTTATTGGGAAACATTTTTTATTGGGTCATTACAAATACATACAACCCTAAACTTTCACCCTTCTAACACCAACCCCTATTTTTTATAGCGTTATTAATTTATATGGCAAAACAACGTTTGCCGGGACAGCTAGTAATATATGTGTTCATATTTTTTAATATATGTAAATAGGAAGTATTTCAAGTATATGAAAAACGACCAAAGTAATATAGACATATAACATAAATAACTCTTGATAATTAAGATAGTCTCACGGTAAGCAGAGCTTGTCTTTTGGGTACTAAATAACAGACACCATATAAAAGTTAGATTAACGAAATGTTTTAGATTAATTTATTTTTAGATAGACTCTTATTTTAGATTGAAGCTTCTAGCTAAAATGTGTTAGAATAGTTATAAAAAAAATTATGTTGTATCCCAATAGAAATTTATCACAAAATCATATATTTTGTGATTGTCATACTTTATAATTGACCTAAAGTTTATTAGATCATGCATCTAATTATATTTTTTAAACAGAAGTAAATAGAAAGTATTTCATGTATATAGAAAAATACCTTAATGATTTGTATCCCACTTTATTCTTAGATAAATTTTAACTTTGAACTTATTTAAGAAAGTGTAATTTCAGGTGGCAACTGATTTATAATAAATATTTTTTTAAACGACGTATTGCTAATTTTCTAATTATTGCAATTGCATAATAACAGTCCACGATGTCACAAAAAGTCACAAGATGGTGTCACGAAAAGTACATAAAACATAATAATCTTATGTCCTTTCTTTTTCAAGTTAATCTAAACAATAAATTATAAAAAATACACGACTTAACTCACTCAACTTTCTACTCTATATAAAGTTAGTTTGATTATACTGCAAAAGTTCGGTGAACTTTCCTATAAATGCTATATATATACATATATATCACCAAATAACATAGCAATAGTAACTAAGCACCTATATATATGAGTAGGGAAGATTCAAACTTCTCAGTTACCTGCTAAAAGTATTTAGTTTGAAGGAAAGATTGATCGACTGGCCGGGTTCCGTTTAAAGTTCTTGCAAAGTAAACGTCTAATGATAGTGATATGATATATATGTATATATACCATAAGTTAACACTTTGCAGAGTGCTTCGAAATGCTTATCTAATTTAGAGATTTGATATGGTATGGGTCATATTCGGTAATAATATATGACTTCTACCATCATCGATGCAAAGTCAGTGCGAAACAAACTAAAACAATTTTAAGTTTATTTTTTTTAATTACTGATAGAAAAATATTAATACAAATACTTTTTTTAATAATAATAAATAGGAGAGTGCATTTTATATATAGCTGGCTTTATCGTTCCTGAATATATACTTATGTGATTTACTAATAATGTAGTTTTCGTGGAAGAAATTCAGTCACATGATGGTATACGTTAACTATCGCCTATATATAAATAGAACTAGAGACATCACGTTATCATATACCATTAACTATATCACTCATGCGTTAGCATTCCAGAATACTAAAATATCTTTCATATTATTCTATGTATATAACCCAAATACATCCTACAATACGACTACATATAACCACATAATATTTAACGTGTATAGAAAAACAAGCAGGCATTTTCATTAATATAAATGTTCAAATCGAATCCACGACCGTCGATAGTAAAAATATAATCCTAAACCGCTATACCACCGAGGTAATAAAATAAAAATAAATTCCGATGATGGGTGGTTTATATCTTACTCACTGAGTATTTCGACATACCCCGTTTCACCCTTAGTATATAGGTTCAAGTAACTTATTCTTGGTATGATATTTTTTGGATTGAGAGATACGTATATGTGAATTATTTATAATATATCTATAGTTTCGTTATATTTTAGGATTATGTATATCAAAACTGAAATTTTATTGAACGGATTGTAGGTAGGTATATTTATATCATCATCATCATCAGCCCGGAAGACGTCCACTGCTGAACAAATGCCTCCCTCAAAATCTTTGAGGATGAGAGGATTTGGAGATCTCTCCACGACGATCGGTCCTGCGCTGCTCGCATCCAATGCCTTCCAGCGATCTTGACCAGTCTGTCCACCTTGCTGGTGACTTTTCCACGCTGCGTCTTCCGGTCCGCAGTCGCCACTCGAAGACTTGACTGCCCCAACGGCCATTTATTTATATATTTACCAGTAATATTATGAGATGAACATTTGTTTAAATATGATAAGCTTGCAAACATTATTTGTGAAATTGAACATTTATAATAAATATATTAATCCTTCCTCTAAAGAAATATACCCCCATTAAATATACTTTTGTAACTACAATCCCAACTCAGAAACATTACTAATTGTCGAATACCATATATTTTGATTTCACTTGTGGAGGTTTGTGTTTAATTTGATTTGTATTCGACATTTGCATCACATCAAAAAGATGGCAATTGTAAGTAGCTTTGACGTGGTCTAGTGTTTTGAGTAGTCATGCTCACTAAAATGTCCAGAATATGGTCGAGCGCAGTGATGGCTGACTCATCCGTCATACTCGTGAACGGGTGCTGCTTGTAGGGACTGGTCTGCTCTAATCACTATGACTGATTTCGTCTTATTAATTGTTTAACCAGTTGGTTATATATTCAATATTTTTTCTATTTGAGTATTTAATTGTATTAGTGCTAATTGGTGGTTTGTATTCACACACTTAAACTTAAAAATGTGAAGTAATAATATAATTATTTAAAAGAGCAACACGCAAATTTCTTGCCCGTTCTTCTTGTGATGATACAGCTTTTCGAATGAGCGGTAGATTAAAAAAATGTAATGACTATTCAAAAGTGCTTCAATGTAAGTTTATTTGAATGAATTGAATGATTTTCTATTTCTATTTTCTATTTCATCAAAATTAGAAATATAGAGTACAAATATTTTTTGGTTCGAGCAGAATTCACGACTTTTAGAATCTATTCTAAGTCAACCGTTAAGCAATGCTCACAATGTATGAAGTTGTACAAAATGTGCATCCTTTCGCTTCACTTTAACGGTGCTCGATGTAACTTTGAAGTGTTGTATTCTAGCCTATTGTATGCTCGACAGTGTACGCTCAAATACCAATATACCGCCATTCTCGCTGCAACTGAATATTTATTCGAACATAATATTTACACCGATTGTCGTGGAGATCTGTGGGTGGGGCTGTTGCTCAGTGGACGTCTTCCGGGCTAAAAAGTACATGAAGATGATTTAGACTTTAGAAAAATCTTTATATAACTTTTATTATTTTAAACGTATCCCCAACATCGTTATTATAGATAGAGTAGTGATTAGAGATACATTGACAATTGTCTATGTTGTAATACAACACTTTGTCATGTCGACTTTTCGATGGGTATATTTTAATTCAATCTGTCATAGTTATCACTGATGATCAGGCTGTACAAGCAGCACTCGTTAACGAGTATAATGGTAGTGTTTATATATATATATATATATATATATATATATATATATATATATATATATATATATATATATATATACACACAATTTTATATTTATAGATCTGAATACATCATAATAAAGATATGTCACTTTGAATACTAGGCAATGCGAGTATAACGATTTTACGTACTACCAATTATCGTAACAATGTTTGTTCAGGACAGTGTTTCCCAACGTGGGGCCCACGATCTATAGCTTTGATTGTTAACGAGGTCAATTCGAAAATGGAATCTTTATAAAAATTATATGGAATGTCAATTTCGATATTACATTCTAAGTTTTAAAAATGTATTAAATAGAATAGAAATAATCTTTATATAAATAAACTCAATTCAAGCACTTTTGAATAGTCATATTTTTAATTCTACCGCTCATTCGTAACGCAGATTCATCACAAGAAGAGGAAGAAACTTTTGTGTTGCCCTTTTGAATAGATGTTTTTTATACAAATAATTACACAAGAGGCATATAATCAATACAGAAACCGCTACGCACTCATTCTTAGTGCAATCAGACAATATTGTCAGCGCTATGAATTTTAAGTTTTTCTACAAAAACTATTTACTATTTCAGAAAGAATGCAATTATTAATGCAACAGTCATTAACAATTTCATAAGTAATTTCTCGACTTCTTCCTAACACCTATAATTTCTGTTTCTTAAACAATAGGATAACATCCCTAAATAGTTGTTATATAGGAGCATAAGAATTGTATAAAGGGTAAGGACATGGAACTACAGAGATTGGGAAACACTGGTTTAGGAGGTGACATCAAACTGCTTTTATTGGATTAGGTCACTATCCTACACGAATGTAATAATTGCATATATGTAAATTGAGAAGGAACTGTATACAGATACAATAATAATAATAATAATAACCCCCTCACAGTGAAAACTCTCCCAATTATTATCTCGTCTACAGGTGTCATCCCAACATCCCTACGCACTAGCCTCAAGATATTACAACTTCACCCACATACTTTCCCTTCTCCAAAAAGCTGTAACATTAAACACTTGTAGAATTTTTGTCTTCCACTTAAAAATTATCCATCCTCATCATTCATCATTTATACTATCATTGTTTGGTGATTTTTACCCGCAATGATCGACTGATCATCCCTTTGATGGGGTAATAGACTTATTACCCCATCAAAGGGAGATATATAATATATATATATATATATATATATATATATATATATATATATATATATATATATATATATATATATATATATATATAAAGAAATAATAATAATAATAATTTCTCTCCCTGAGAGCAGAAGCACAGTCGGCCGGGGTGACTGTGCTTCTGCCGGGGGTAAGTTATCATCTCCTCTCTTTAAGAGGGGAGATGAGAATATTTGTAAAAAATAATATTAATAAAAAAAAATATTTTATTTATTTCTCCTCGCAAACATTGTACACATTGGGAACAGTTACATGTAGTATTTTAGATAATACATTGCATAGATTCATCATTACTATCAATTGTTATGAGAAGCAGGTGTCTGAAATAGGTTACAACCTATACAGATCACCAGATCCTCCAACCGAAAAACGAGTGATATACTTAAAATCAATTACAATGCTTATATTAAACCAAATAAATTATAATCATATAGTTTAGAATTAAACAAAAACTAATAGGTAATGTATAGGTTTGTAAGTACATTATAAGGGAAGGAGAATGGCAGAACATGAGTGAGAGTGGTGGGCCTAAAACAGATACTTGTTTATCTTAAGGTTAAGATAATTTTGTCAGTAGATGTACCTTAACTTATACATATATATGTATATCAACCAGTTGTATATCCCATTCTAACAAAAACCTTCTTAACTTGAAACAGTCATGCTCGCTATACAGTTTAAACTTGTGGCGGAGAGGTGGGCCGGGTCGATGTGGTCCTTCTAATATGGTTGAGTGCAATGATGGCTGGCTCATCCGTCATACTCGTGAACGGGTGCTGCTTGTGGGGACTGGTCTGTGCAGGTTGCGAACACTGATTAAATTTTTTGTTTTTTTTTATATAGCATATGCTGGTGGTCACTCTATTCTCCCAAATTTAAATTTAAATGAAATAGTATTATTATAAATATGTACAACATTAAAAAAAAATACGAACTGAGTTTCTTGTCAGTTCTTCTCATCTCGAAATCATTCCGAACTGAGGGTAGATTTGACATATCATAAGAGTCTGTAATAGACTTACATGAATAAAGATATTTTGAATTTTGAATTTGAACTTATAATCGCTTTTTTTTATACTATCACGGTGGTAAACAAACGTACGGCCCATCTGACGGTAAACGGTTACCGTAGCGAATGGATGAGATATCACGTGCCCTTTGCCGACCCTTAAGAAACCCCATACTGTAGTCTCCCGAGAATACTGTGACAGGTAGTTCATTCCACAATTTTCTAACATTTATAATTGCAATATACACTTAATATGACGACCTCGATAGTCTAGCGGTTTAGCAGACTATCTTACTTCTGATGGTCGAGGGTTCGATTCCTCGCACGACACAATTTGTGTTCACGAATGTGATTGTTTATATCTGGTTGATTGTTTTCTATGTACAATATGTGTATGTTTACGAAAAATAATATATCCACGTAATTATATCAGTTTTCCAGTACTCATAACATAAGCTTTAGCTACCTTAACTTGAGACTAGATGGGGCTGTGTGAACTGGGCCTGAGATTATTATTATTAATTGTCTAATAATATCCAGACCTATATACAGATATTAAATTTATTAATTGCACGTAGTTTACGGAAAATAATATAACGATTTTATTAATTGGGAGTATTGTTTGTGTAAAAACAAAATCCTTCAACTTCTTCATTTCGAAAGAAAGGCAAATTAATTAATAAAGAAAATCACAGGCTTACTAAATGAGAACAGACACTTTATTTCCGAGAAATAAAAACGCCCATTATTATGTCGGCGTTTTTTTTTTTTAGTTAATTAATTGTTTACTCCAATGTTTAGAAAAAAGATATTTAAATATAAGTCAAAGTCATTCAGTCATTCATGAAGTAAAAAAGACACTTATGTACGTCAGTATTTTATCATTCATTCATTCTATTTAGCAAGCTTCTTCAGTTAAAAAGAACTGGCAAGAAACTCAACTGGTATTTCTTCTAAAGATATGTTTTTTATATATATAGTAATATAATATGTATAATGTATTCAGGACAATTCATACAACGCCATCTAGTCTCAAGCTAAGCAGAGCTTGTGTTATATATATAGTGTCAGACCGATACAAACAATCATACTCATTAATGCAAATGTTTGTACCGTGCGAGGAATTGAACCCGGGACCATTGGAAAGAAAGCGGTCCTATATCGCTAGACCATCGAGACCGTTAACTACGAAAACGATTACGAATGATATGATTACATAAATATCTATATATGTATATATTTTAGTATTTTATATAATGCAATAGATTAATTTATCGTCAGTTTAAAGACACTGTTTATTATATTTGCCTACGGACATCCGTACTATCATCTATTTATATATATTTCATTGGGATATATACCAACATGTAATGTTATTAAATTTTAAAACGTATGTTCATATTGTACTAATATTTTATAATTTAACAGACATGTGGCGGCGTGGTGGGCCGGGTCATTGGGCTCCCTAAAATATAGTCGAGCGCAGTGATGGCTGGCTCATCCGTCATACTCGTGAACGAGTGCTGCTTGTAGGGACTGGTCTGCTCTTATCACTACGACTGATTTAATCTTATTGTGTTTTTATATTTGAGCCTAAATAAATTAGTACTAGTTGGTAGTTTGTATCTACACGTTTCGACTTGTAAAATGTGAACTTACAAGGATTGTTTAAAAGAGCATCACACAAGTTTCTTGCTTATTCTTCTTGTGATGAGACAGCTTTCCGAATAAGCGGTAGATTTAAAAATATGTTGACTATTTAAAAGTGCTTAAATTAAGTTTATTTGAATAAATGATTTTCTATTCTATTCTATTCTATTCTAAAGTTTGCTAGTGTAGTTAATTCCTAGCTAGCTTTACACTTTCCTAGCAAAGTTGTGGTACCCAACCACTAACATGATTTTACTCCCATTCTAACATCATCCACTATTACCTTGCTTGCGAAGGCCAGTGGACCATTTCATTATAACCATTTATAACCATCATCATACGAGGGCTCGGTGGTAGAGGCTTAGCACAAAGAGTACAATTGTTTATATCGGTCTGCGTATTTTCTATGTATGTATTTATTTTTTCACACGTTTCGACTTGTAAAATGTGAACTTACAAGGATTGTTTAAAAGAGCAACACACAAGTTTCTTGCTTATTCTTGTTGTGATGAGACAGCTTTCCGAATAAGCGGTAGATTTAAAGAAATGTTGACTGTTCCAAAGGGCTTAAATTAAGTTTATTTGATTAAATGATTTTCTATTCTATTCTATTCTATTCTAACCACTAGCCTTTATGAACTGTCGATTATTATTGAACTTACTACCTTCGCGGTCTGCAGCCCGCATTGCGATGCGAGATGTCATAACAGACGTGCCGTACTCACCCTGAAGAATTTGGGATGAAGAAGCAAAAGTCGAAATAATATTAAGTTCATTAAATTCCCGTAAATAATTATAAAATAAACTCTCCTCTATAAATCCTCATTAAATTTTAATATAACACATTGCTTATGCGTTATTCTGATGCATAAGCTATATTATAGTAGAGTTTCATCAAATTCCGTTTAGTATTTGAGTGAAAGAGTAACAAACATCCATACTCGCAAATTTACGCGTTTATAATATTACTAGCTATTCGCCCCGGCTTCGTACCGATATACATGTATTATATATATAAACCTTCCTCTCGAATCAGTTCTATTAAAAGGGACCGCTTAAAAACCGCTCCGTTGCGTAGGTTTAAAGATTTAAGCATACTTGGGGACAGACAGCGACAGCGACTTTGTTTGTATAAAACACAGTCGCTGTCGCTGTCTGTCCCTATGTATGCTTATATATATATAATTACATTATATGTTATAATGATTAAGATAATGAAATACATGTTATTATTTGTAAAAAGATAAAACATATCGAAACGATCTTTAACAACAACTGTCATTTAGAGCGATCTCTTTAGATTGTCTCCTGGGTAAATAAATACTGAACACGATTTGTCCGCTTGAAACAATTCTCCAAAGAGTAAGATGGCACTTCTTAAAATAAAACAAGTTTGTTTACGACATAACTTAGCGATGAAAAGTTTCAAATTGGCAGAACAGTACCAAGGAAGTCAGATGTATATAACTTACGTTAATATTGTAATTGAGGGGGATAGAGGATTTTAGTAGTACCACAGATAACATAATATTAGTACTAAATCTAAATCAGATCGACCACCAACCTGCCGTTTCTTCTGGAAACCATCTTGGTTAATTTCTGGTAAATTTGCCATAATGGACAAACTGACATGACTTCGTGCTCATCCTATATCCTATATCATCATTGTCATTTTTTTTTCTCAAGAGGGGATTATCTATGGGACACAGTTACTAGGTAATATATAAATACCAGCTACTTCCATTTGACCGCATTCAGAACCGAGCAGCCAGAATCATTGGTAATCAACGTCTATGTGACAGACTCGACCCATTGGCTTTGCGGCAAGATATTGCATCTCTGTGCATTTTCTACCGCATATATCACGGGGAGTGTTCTGAGGAATTGTTCGGATTAATACCAGCTGCTGAGTTTCAACACCGAACCACCCGTCAGAAACTGAAATACCATCCTGATCATCTGGATGAATGGCGGTCTTCCACAGTACGGTTTTCTAGAAAATTTTTGCCTCGCACAACCACATTGTGGAATCACCTTCCAGCAATGGTATTTCCGAACCGATACGATATTGAAACCTTCTAGAAAAGAGCTGATTCCTTTTTAAAAGGCCGACAACGTACTTGTAATTCCCCTGGTGTTGCGGGTGCTCATGGGCGGCGGTAATCACTTACCATCAGGTGAACCGCATGCTCGTTTGTCCCTTGTGTTATAAAAAAAAAAAAAAATAACTGTGTCCCATAGATATTCCCCTCTTATTATTATATACATACATATATAATATACATCAAAATAATAATTGCATTTAATAATGTCCAGTAAGACAAATGTCTGTGTCTAAACTGTGTCACCCCACCTTACATTTTCCTATTGTTATTTAGTATATAAGATCATTATTTCTATATACATATTATCAGTTTATTACCATCTAATATACATCGTCTCGACCAACAATATCATATCATTTACCCGCAACAATACTCAGTGGATTATAGCAACAAATATAATTGACTCTCGTTTTGATCATAGTTGCACGTTACATATCAACTGTTACTTAACAACATGGTTACTTTTTTTAAATGTGATGGATTATTTTTCTTCTTAAATCAATGTGCCTAATACTAATAGCTATGCCGTTAACGCAGTTGAAATAGAAATAGAAATAATCTTTATTCAAATAAACTCATTACAAGCACTTTTGAATAGTCATATTTTGATTCTACCACTCATTCGGAATGCAGATTCATCACAATAAGAATGAGCAAGAAGCTTGTGTGTTGCTCTTTTTAATAGATGTTTTTTTTTTAATACATAATTACAGTATAACAACCAATTCAAACGGGGATCGATATTACGACGGCCTGAGCCGAGGTTCGAACCCCTAGTGGTGCCCTCAGACTAAAGTCGTATCTGTCAGGCAGGAGTTGGCCTTCATCCGCTACATAAGACCTTCCGCGGGTTTGGAGTGCCATCTGCACTCGCCCCCTAACGTCTGGTGAAGCTGTAAAGGCCAGCTGCGGCCAACAGCATTAGAGTAGTCCGAAAAAAAAAACTCCACAGGTAGATAAAGTCTATAGATACTAGAGCAGCGCATGCACAATTTTATTTTATATATAAAATTCTCGTGTCTGAATGTTACTTAGCATACTCCTCCGAACCGGCTTGACCGATTTTTATGAAATTTTATATCCATATTCAGTAGGTCTCAAAATCGACTACTATCTATTTTTCATACCCTTAAGTGATAAGAGTTGTCCACCAGTAACATTATTTTTTTATTTTATGGGCAAATTTTTTTAATTATATTTTTTATTTATTACGTTTCTTTAAAAAATCCATACAACCCTAAATTTTCACCCTTCTATCACCTAGGTGACAAGCATTGGCCACTCCTCACATTTTTTTTTAATTTTGTCGTATTAAAAAATGCATATAGCTCTAAAATTTCAGCCTTCGATCATCAATCCTTATTTTTTAATAAAGATTTTAATTTATATGGCATAACAACGTTTATGGTGTTAGCTAGTAAAATATTAGTATTATGACAAGTAACGAAGAATCTGTAAAGTACATAGAAAACAGCATGGGAAAATTAAAAAAAAACAAATTCAATAATCAAAAATATCACTGGGTGTAGATATGGCATATAGATATTAGACGAATTACGGCTAGACTCAAATAAACATGAACTATATTATTAAGAGCATAGACCAAAAGCTAAACGGACTATGTTTGTGGGTACACTCCACAAACAGTAAATTAGATTCAACACGGTGTTTAGTATTAATTTCCGTTGTACCATTTGCAACTATTTCTACGAAGTCCCAACAATTTTGCTTTTATATTCACGCAATTACAAATAGCAAATTGCGTCATAATGACGCTCATTTACTAATTTGTTTATATTTATATTGAATTGTATATATATCCTGACACCATTGAAGCAGTTGTGTAATTTGTAAATGGTTATTATTGACTTGTGTACATAATATTTTAAGGAAGGTATTAGGGTCGGAAATGCGCACGTAACGCCCAGTGTTTCAGGCGTCCATAGGCTATGGTAACTATATACCATCAAATGAACTCTATGCTTGTTTGCCACCATAGTAACATAAAAAAAAACATATGGATGTAGATGCTGATAACGGTAGAGGAAGGCCAAATAAGAGATGGATGGAAAGTGTAAAAGATATTGTAAGAAAGGGAGTAAATAACAAGATGACTGCGAACAGAGATGAATGGAAGAAAAACATATTACGCCAACCCCAAATAAATGGGATAAGAAAGAATCAGATGATGGTATTATTGACTTGTACTATTGTTGAATAGAATAGAAATGAATGTTTGGAAAATAATGCTAAAATGAAAAAAAATGGCGTTAATTTGAGGGAATTGATGGTAAATTGTCATTTGTTGACTCGGTTGCACTGTAAAGGGAAAATTTGGTCTCATTTCCTTCATTAGTACAAGTACACCCGTGTGAATCCGGGACGGGCAGCAAGCCAAATAGGGGCAGCCGTTCTGAAGTATCGCGCTTAACATATGTACAGACTGCAATTAGATTTCATTTTTATATAATCCATATGTACAATTTACTAACTTTAATCATGTAAATACAGGCTGTAAATCTAGGCTCCGAATATGATTTTGTCCCATTCGGTGTCGAGACCCTTGGTCCGTGGGGTCCTAGCGCTATAAGACTTTTCAAAGAAATAACGAAAAGGTTAGTCGACATCACAGAAGACCGAAGAGCTGGCAGCTACCTTGGACAAAGAATTAGTCTAGCTATTCAAAGAGGCTGCCAGTATCTTCGGAACGCTGCCTAAAGGGACCCCTTTTAATTATTTTAGTCATCATATTATATTTTTTAAGCTTTTTAATTTTAGGTTCTTAGTTGTACAATTAAGTTATATTAACATTAGAAGATATTAAATAAAATATCAATTTACTGACTTGAGATTGAAAGTAAATAAGATAATAAAAATCGGCCTCCGTAGTAGTTACTTAGTAACACCTTACTTCCGAAAGACGTGAGTTCGATTCTCGCATAATAGAGTTACTTGTATTGATAACTATTAATGTTTTATTTTATTACTTTTAATATTATTTATGTATGTATATTAAATTGGACACAATCCTTATTTTGAAGAATTAATAGTAGGTAGAATTATTAAACTATGCATACGGCAGTACCGGTACCAAAGAAAGAAAACTACCCTCCGTACTAAAAACTGTGTTACGGCAATGAGTCCAGCTCGGTTCATACTAATGTTACATTTAAATATAGGCTCTATTGTATTCACTTACAGTTGCTTTTTACATTCTATTAATGCTTACATACAACATGAATAAGTATCAATATACCGATTTATTAATATATTTTAATGTTACACTGCATTATTCCAGAGTGCTATAGAATATATATTATATTGTACATAAAAACTAATTTATAGCTACCAGGTAGAAGATAGGATATATAACGTCCCACTACTGAACACAGATCTTTAAACGCGCGATAACCTATTCATTCCACGTGGGCGAAACCGCGGGCACACAGCTAGTGTAAGATAAATATATAACATAATATAATTTATTAGGTAACATAATAACAATACAGTCAAGTTTATGACGCCATATTAATTTTACGATCTGAAAATCAACCTTTATATCTTAATACACCCAATAATGCAATTTTTTAAAGGTTTGTTTATACTTCTATGTGCATTGAAAGACTTTTTTTTGTGACTATTTTCTATATATATTAAGTAAACGTACTAATAAAATATATTATTTAAACAATATATATTTATGACTTTAATAACACCCCTTCAATCGACCCCCGTCCAATTCTCGATTATTCAATTACGACGACCTGAGCCGAGGTTCGAACCCCTAGCGGTGCCTTCAGACTAAAGTCGTATCCGTCAGGTGGGAGTTGATCTTCAGCCGCTCCATAAGTCCTTCCGAGGGTTTAGAGTGGCATCTGCACTCACCCCTTATTATCCGGTGAAGCTGTAAAGGCCGGCGGCCAACGCATTAGCCCTTTCAGATCTGAATTACTTTTTTACATCCCATGGATTTGGTAATTGCCATACGTCTAAAGTATAATAAGGAGAAAAATAATTGCCTTAAATTTTTGAAAACAAATTAGTAGTACTAACTTGAATATTTATAAGTGAACAAATTAATACAATCGTTTTCAATCGGAAATTATAAAATCGTTTTAAACGACATTTTATGTCTACGATTGTGCACGCCAGTTTTGAAAGGGTTAGAGTTCATTCATTCATTCATAATTTAAGAGCTGTGCTCTTGTCGGTGGAGCTCCCGCCACCTTCCACGATCTTCCACCAGTCCTTTTAGCTGTTGATACGACACGACTCCAACTTTTTTTTTAACTTTCTTGATATAGCTGTGTCTTGGTCTTCCCCTTCCTCTCTTTCCATCTATTTTTCCTTCTATAATGTTGTTAATTAGTTCGTCGTGTCGTATCAAGTGCCCCAACATTTTCCCCCTCCTAGGGTTAGAGTAGTTCGAAAAAAAACTATAATAACAAATTGGATCATCAGGGACATTGTCGTCAGTCGTGACCACCGTGAAACCTACCACCTCGAAATTGCATCCACCGCGGTGAATGCAATTTCACGAAGGCTCTACAACACACAACAATCGTTGGTCGTAACAATTGGCTACGATTAACAGGAGCGGTCCTGGAATGAAAAATGTTGCAAACACGGAGAAAATGTGATGCAGACGAAGTTACGCGTATCAGCTAGTTAATATTATTTTCAGTAAATATAATAATAAAGTAATATATAATATAATAATAAAATTATTTAAAAGAGCAACACTCAAGTTTCTTGCTCGTTCTTCTTGTGATGAGACAGCTTTCCGAATGAGCGGTAGATTAAAAAATGTAATGACTATTCAAAATTGCTTCAATGTAAGTTTATTCCAATAAATGATTTTCTATTCTATTCTATTCTAATAAAATATATAAAATATTGTAGTCATCATATTCTATATCTATATACTGCATCTGTTAGAGGGTAGACATAGAAAACCTAGTTGCTTAACAATGTAGATTTATCTACGTTGAAGAATAAGCATATGATAAGAATAAAAAGAATATGATTAAAGAGAACACATAGAAATAATACACTTATAAATTGAAGAATATAAACTAACAAATACCAGAGGATTATTTTAGTATATATACTCCAAGGTTCATATAACACACGATGTGCCTTAAAATACATTTGATAAAAAATTACACATCTCAATGGATTCATATTAAATGTTTCAGTAATATTGAAAATAACCATCAGTCTACAAATATAACGATTCTATTTCTTAAGTTTCATATAGAAGTAAGAATATATCATTTATATTTTATTGAAAAAATATATGTTCTTTCATATTTAGAGAAGGCGTATAATTTTATTAATCAAATTTCAACCATAAATTAGTTGAATCTTAAGTCTCAAAGTTAGTTATTTTATATTTTTATAAAAAAAGATATTATTATGTGTTTAGAAAAGGCAGGTAATTTAAACCAACCGAATTCAAACCATAATTAGTTAAGTTTCAAAGTTAGTTAGTGGAAATTTGTAATAATACTTTATTTTATGTGGCCTTCGAGCCCTATTAGTACTATAATTACTATTATTTTCATTCAAAATGTGAATCGATTATCATACTATGATATACTGATGATAATGTTGTAAGTACTTAATTTTCCTGACTTTTTAGTTACGGTACTACAGGAAAGTATAAGTTTTATCACTATAAACACTAAAAAAAATTGTGACATTAATAGATTTATTTTGTAAATATTTTTCTTCATGATATGACTGATATTATGTCCTTTTTACTTTTATCTAACTATACTTAGTTATTTATTCAATGATGACAATAAAAATGAAACAATAATGTAATTACTTTATAACTGATCTAATTTTATAGTTTACTAGCTGTCGCGGCAAACGTTGTTTTGCCTTAAAATTAAATAAAAAAATTTAGGGGTGGACTACCCCTAACATTTAGGGGGATGAAAAATAGATGTTGACCGATTCTCAGACCTACTCAATACGCTGACAAAATTTCATGAGAATCGGTCAAGCCGTTTCGGAGGAGTACGGGAACGAAAACTGTGACTGTGAAATTTTATATATAAGATTAATTTTAAAAACCAATATTACGAAGAACTTAATCTTTATCTTCATTGTAGAATAATAAAATGCATTTTGAAGAATATATCTGACGGTAATATTACAGTTATGCTAGTTAATTCTTGCCAATTTTTCTCAAATCATGCAACCAGGGGATCTGTTGCCTACTACACGGGTAGAATCTTTTTTAACTATTTGTTAAGTGTCTTTAATAACTTATACTATATTATACTAATTTATTATAATTTTATTTATTCCGTCAATAAATAACAAGATATATTTTGTATGCACTATTATAGTTTTCGTAGTGTTTAAATTATTCCAATCGGATTGGATACGAAACGATTTATTTAACCTATATCTGGAGTACAGCCTTGTATGCGTGTGAGACGTGGATATTAAATCAAAAGGAAAGAGACAAACTGGAGGCTTTTGAAATATGGTGTTGGAGAAGGATGGAAAGAATTAGCTGGAAGGATAAAGTAAGAAACGAAGAAGTACTACACAGGGTAAAAGAAAAAAGGCAAATATTGAACACAATAAAAAATAGACGAGGAACAATGTTAGGACACTTGATACGGCACGATGATTTCATGAAAATTATTATTGAGGGGAAAATAGAAGGAAAGAGGGGGAGGGGAAGACCAAGGAAAGCCACATCAAACAAATTGAGGACAAAATGGAAGTCGTGTGGTATCAAGAATTAAAGAGCATGATGGAAGATCGCGGAGAGTGGTAAGAGTTCCACCGACAAGAGCGTTGGTCTTAAATTATGAATGAATGAATGGATGGATATAAAGACATATAGACTATGGTCATTTCCACGAAGTGAAAATCTCAGTCTCACTAAATGTGATTCTGTTATCTTTAATCTATACATATAAATAAAATTAGAGTGTATGTTTGTAATATTGAAATAGCCGTTTTTTACTACACGCATATGAATATAAATATGGTACATACAGGCAGGTAGCTGATGTAATAAGGAGTAACTTAGGCTACTTTATTATAGAAAAATAAAGTTAATTTCCACGCGGACGAAATCGCGGGAACAGCTAGTATTTAATATAATACATATCATCACGCTTTTTTCTTATTGAGGTAGGCGGGATAATGGAATGGATAAAAACTCCAATTTATACAGACCTCTTCTTCTTCTTTTATATATATAATATATAAGCTATTCATATAAGTTTAATTTTTTTTATTTATTTATTCATTTCAATATTACAACACCATTACAGTATATCCAAATCGGTGTTGCAACTTAGTACAGTATACATATCTATATCTATTTACAACATAACATATTTTATTACATAATATAAACATTATAAAAATTCTAGATACTTTTGAATGGCGTCTGTGATTTTCGGCAGACTACAATAAAAAATATCAATATCATTAATAATAATAATGGGTGCGAGTACCTACTTTTAATTTGACTACTTTGATCTTTTTTTACTTCTTTACGACTTTGTTTCCCATTCATTCCCATGAATACTTTAAATGTAAAATTACATATGTTTCTATTATTATAATTATAAAATGTTGCTACATGTTGCCCAACTGCTGAGTAAATGTCACGCGAATCTCCTTATTAAATTATAATAATCATTACGATGCGAATTTAATTTCAAACGTTACACTAAATTCATGCAAATTTATGCGAGTCTTGAATTTTGTCCAATTTGTAATTTATTGACAGTCGATGTCAAGTTAGTGTTACGCAAAAAAACATTGAAACTTATTTTAAAAGGTTCAATCCTCAAATAATAATTTATTATATATCAGTATAAATATGTATTTGTTACATAAGGACGACATCAATATATTCATTGACTTAGTAAACTCATTTTCGGAGATATATTATTTTTTGTGTATATTCCCTGAAACTTAACAATGATAATTAATTAAGTCAGATTTCAAATAATTACTTTCTTAAGGATCTGTTAATCTGAAAATATTTTCAGAAATAAATTTTTCATTAGTTATAAAAGTACCATCATGCAGTAATAAAAAATTTATAGCCCGGTTAATAATGGTATGTCGAACTTTCTTCTCGCTGCTTTTGTCAATTTATTTTATTCGCAACAAATATCTTTTACGAATAAATTTATTTTTTAATATAGAATTATTAACTAAAAAAATTTAAATTAAACCCATAAAAAAGTAATAAGTTGATATGTTAAGCATCCACTTACCGATCGGAAGTTTCTCACTTTGCACTTGTCCTTTCACTATAGTGTCAAAGTACATAATAAAAAGAGTCAAGAACACAATTTTAAAGATTTTCGTCGTGAACCTAAACAGCGACATGGTGACGCTAATTTACAGTAATTTATTATCTAAAGAAAACCCATCACTGTTTTAGATAGTCACAGATTTTAAATCTTCGCGCGGTCGGTTTGTCACGAAGAGGCAAAAGTTTGCGTCAGGTGCTATCCCGCGCGCGTACTACTACCCCGAGTGTCGACTACCGACTACTGACTGGGCTGCTAGCCCTCTTGCCGCCCTTCCCGGCCCACCCTCACACGTCCCAAGCATCCTCTCTTTTCTACACGATACGCACGACTTGTTTTATTACTTTTATTTTTCTTTAATAATCTTGCTTAATGGTCTATTTCGTTGCTGGATGAAACTTCTTAAATTTCCTTTCCGAACGCCGAATTCCAGCCGCTACAGGCGTTAGTTGCTCCGTCGCTCCGCATGTTTGGTTTGCATTACGAATAGTGTCTGCTCTCTTTACATTTCCAATAGCATTTGGATCACTTCGCCTCTATCATCTTGTTTTATCATTTCTATATATTTGTCTTGAACGAGCAAACGGTATGTGCATTATGCAAATATTATTATGATGCTCAAAATTTGTTCTTTATTACACATACCAACATATTATGTATTTAAATGGCTAATAAAGAGAAGATAAACGATGTTTATCTTTTTATATGGAATGGCAAACAAGTTGATGCTATCTGAAGGTAAATCGTATCCTTTGCGTACATATAATACATAAACAGTACTAAGAACATCACGTTATAATGTCATCCCCATGATTCATGCGTTGACATTTCAGAGAACTTGGTATCATGCTTTGTTACCTTCTAATTTTACAGTACTATCCAATATTAACCTACCAGTAAAACATACTTACTAAGTAAGCGGCTGAAATAAGTGAGACTGAGGTAATAAAGTAACAAGTATAAGACTATCTGGGTGATCTATCGATTTAGTATACTGTATCGTTTATAGGTTACGGGTTCGAATTCTTATAAAAGTTGACAAACAATCAATCATTACATTCTGTGACAATAGATTAATAAAATATATCAACATTTTACAATTTGATTTAACGAAAATAATTATGTAGTCAAATAAGTATATCAAAATAAAATGTCAATAACAATGCTTCTCAAAAAAATCGTTTATACAATATAATGATTTGTGTTATAAGTTAAATAGCTTTTTATTCTAACAATTTACCTACATATAGGTAAATTGTTAAATATTTATAGTGCCATAATAGAAATACTCTTTTTGTACAAAGCAGTTTTACATAACGCTAGTTGAGAGTTGTGACCAATCCCAACAGCGAGGCGTGCAATTTAAATTTAACTTAAAATATTATATAAAGAAATAAACATGAACATCTCGTAAATGCATAGTTATAGAAGCATATTTTTAATTTTTCAAAAGATCTGCAGCATATTCTATATATACATACTCGTATTATTATGGGCATGTTACGCAGAGGAACGAGGATCACGTCTTATGGAAAGTGAATAATATGAATGTGGATGGATGTAAAGGGGACGCCCTAAGAAAAGATGGATGGATTGTGTGAAAGATGATATGAATAAAGAAGAGTATGCTCAGATATGACGACCGATAGAGAGCAGTGGAGGAGAATGACATACTGCGCCGACCTCAAATAATGGGATAAAGGCAAGGCAATGATGAAGACATACTCGTATTATTAAGCCTGTTCTATACACATTGATCATATACGCTTTTACGCTATAAGAACACTTTCAATATATAGTATAGTATGATACAATGAATCACTTATTTAGTAACTATAATTTAACATGGCTTTCGTATTAAATATCCATTTATGGGTCTGATAATTTTATTAAGACCATTGGTATTAAGTCTTTAAATTAATAGTTTGTAATGGTATTTGTCGTACTTGTTATTTTCGTTATACTAGTGAATGAGTGTTGCTTCTAGGGACTGATCTGCTATGATAATTATGAATGATTTGTTTGTTACTCATATAGCTTACCCGTAAGTGGTCCACGGTAAGCAAAGCGTATGTTATGGGTACTAGACAACTGATATAAATAATTAGATTTTTTATTGTAAATTCACACTTAGTAACACATAGCAAACATCCAAGTACCCAAGCGAGGAATCGAACCGCGACCATCGGAATATACTCGTATTATATTTATTTGCTTTTGTCAATCTTGCCATTTAAATTAGCAAAGTTACCTTATGCTTATTTAATTAATAATTTTAATCTCTACTCGACGGCCTCAGTGATCTAGTCGTTTAACACACCGCTTTCCTTCCGATGGTCGCGGATTCGATTCTTCGCACGGTGCAAATATTTTTACTAATGAGTATAATTGTTTGTTTCATATTATGTGTTTTTTGTGTATATTAAGCACGTATTTACAAAAAAATCTAACTAATTATATCAGTTATCTAGTACGCATAATACAAGCCCTACTTACCGTGGGACGGACTAGCGCTGTGTTAATAGTCCAGGATTATTTATAATATATGTGTCATATTTGTGGTTATAGCATGTTAGAAAAAAATAGATTTCGGTCCATTGCAGCGTATTCACCAAAACTTAATGACGAGAATTTCTAAGCGTGTTATAGGGTGCTTAGTCGTTGCCCTATCATATGACATATATACATAGTTACAATGAGAGAAAACTCCCTACACTCTACAACCTTGGTGACTTTGCACGTTGCACAGTTTAACAATGCAACCACATAATAAATACGCATTGGTTTGACAGAATATCAGTGTGGGTTTGGTGAAGGATAAAGTTACAATTATGATGTTGAATTCTAGTCGCATAAAGTTACGCGTACAGCTAACAATTTCCAAATAAAGTCGATGCAATATTTTCCGATACGAGTATTGTAATGAAACCTGTGTTGCCTTTAAACGTTGCACCCACTCAACAGAATTATCACGCTTTTCCGGGGTCCGGGGCTTGCCAAATATCTGCTCATAAATTATTGTTGTTTGACGCATTACGGCAAAATCTATTACGACGCGTTTCTGTATGTTATATATGGCAAGTTATACCGCCTCTATATTTTATGAGCTTGACGGGATATTCGTTATTTTTCTTTAGGTCAAGTTATTTTTAATCCAAAATAAGGGTAATTTCATAAAGAATATCACGCTGTTTTATTTATTTATAGCTACCCTGCCGGCTTTGTATGGTCTTTATACTAATTAATTAATGGAGATCAAAACGTATCGTCAACATAAAACTTAATTAAATCAATATTGAGAGACAAACTTCTTAGCATTCGATAGATTCCATGCGAGAGCAGGGACCATTGTGTGGCAGAGGGAAACTCTGAGCAGTTTCCGGGACTTGTGTCCCGGGTGTAGGTTTTGGTCGCGTACGTCAATACTCACCTTCACCGCTCGTGTTTCTCTCTCTGGCCAGTCAAATCTAGTAGCAACTTATTAGTGCAGCAGACGGATAAAGATTTTATAGGAAATTGCTGAGAAATTTCACTGATTATGTATATACCCAAGATTTTGTTCATATAACTGGTCATTACTGAAGTTTGGTTATTTCTAGACATTTCTAGACTATTTGTGTACTACAAATCACGACTAATAGAACCTTATGACTATTGTTTATAATAGTTTTGGACATCATTTTTGTTGGAGTTTTTTTTTTGTGTATAGGTAGGTAGGTATAAGGAGATATATATTAGGAAAGTATTGACATAAACAAAATGAAGTATCAAAACAAGAATTTAACATAACTAAAACTTACTTTTACTTAACTTTGACTAGCCAGTTAACAACAGTTTTATATTCCTGCACTTGGCCTATTAGATCATGTTTCGATCTTTTCGTAATTATAAAATATGTTGTTATTAAGTTACATCTTTAAGTATACAATACCTTTAGTTATATGTGTATTAGGAATGAAATCCAATGTTTACAATTTCCAATCCTTATACAAGATAGTCAGGTGCAGTGAATATTTTATTCAGTACCATATAACTTCGATTGCTGTAGTATATTTATGATGTTTACTCCCTAGTTTTATATTTATTACAAAACTTTCGCTTTTGATATAAGTGTAGGCAATGTAAAAATATAAAATATTACATGAATCCACTGAATAATTTTCACTGTTGAATATTCCAACATTTTAGCAATAATGTAGAAGGGATCAACCCAATTTATGTTTACCTATATTTATGTATTTGAGGTCTCACATCCCATGACTCATTGGATTTGAACTCGACAAAGTTGAGAAACTTTTAAATTGAAATTATGATCACGGAGTGGGTGTAATGGAGTTTTGTTGGTCACCGGGGATTTGGGTACGGATTGATGTTCTACTTGTGGTAACGAAGTAAGATGGTATATCAGCATGCGTTCTCTTACCCAGAATGTAGTAAGAATTACGTAAAAACGTTAAAATGTAACACAAGTCCTACAGAAATAAAACTACTTAAATACTCTTATGTTATGTCAGTTCGGAGTGCTTTCGAGCTGAAAAGAACTGAGAAGGTATTCAGCTTTTTTTTTTATTTATTTATTAGAAACCAACAGCGTTACAATTTAATTTACATTAACGTATGTTGTAAAATTAAAGCTACTATAGGTTTCACTTAATTAACACAAAGTATGTAGTATTGGCTTGCGCTAAAACAAAATAACAAAATTGGAAATCAACGAATTAAACTGAACACATAAAAAAAATGAATTAAATAAATGATTGAATGAATGAGTGTGGTAGCTATACATCTCCATATAATATATACTATACACTGATGCTGGTAATTTGTCCATACAATGTATGCAGTGTGCATATTATAGATACTAGACTATCGCTTCGTAACTGTCACTTATATATTTAAGAATGTGCTTTTTAAATGTACCTTTTGTGTGAAAAAACAAGTCCACGTGCACGCTTTTTTCATTCCATACAGATACATGTTTAATTAAAATTAGGGAGAATGTATCGATCACCAGCATAAAAATAATTAAAAAAGAAAAAAAATTGTGACCGTCCCGTACACGGTCGTTCTATTATTTACAGTCAAGAGAACCGTACGGCACGCTATAGTTAAAGAAAAAAACTTGGCCTTAATAGAAGCTATTTTAAATATGTTGAACATGTAATTAAGAACTATGTTCAATCAGATTTGATTCCACTTCTTACTTTTTTAGTGTAAAGTTACGTACATATTACATGAAATAGCTGATGCATTAAATTATTTCAACTCGATGTTCAGAAACGTCTACGATACAACTCTTCTGTATTTAACTGGACTGCAAATTTCGCTGCACATTACAAGGTTTATGAAATAAATTGTTGTGTAGAAATTTTAAACCTATTTCGTAGTGACAAAACGCCATGTTTAGTTGTTTAATAATCCGATTATAGCAATAGTGGGTTCTAAACTTTATGTGACAAACTGTGGTGACGAAAATACTGACTACATTAATCGGTCGCTGAGAGTGATAAGGACATTATAGTGAGGCGCACTGCGGTTTCGAATGAAGATGCACCTGCGCGTGCGGCTGCGCGTAGTTCATTGACTCCAAACCGTAAACAGCTGTCGGATCTATTGCGCGACGGTAGTGAATGGAAAAAAGAGGTTCGTAGTGAAGAATGGACTAAAGTACAGAGGAAACGCTATCGAAATCGCTTTATTGGCTTGAAAGGTAAAGCGGAGCTTCTGCCTAATTGTTCTTTCAAAGCGGCAGATATTGATATTCCGTTTTATATTTATAATGTAAATAAAGAAACTAGGGTAGAGGACATTGCTGTATATATTAAAAATAAAACTAGTGTGTCAGTATCATTGCTTAAGATAGATATGAAAATTAATAAGGAATATGCGGCCTATAAGTTCATGATACCTAAGAGTAAACTAAATGTATTTATGAATGAGAACTTATGGCCTGACGGAATTGCTTTCCGTAGATTTGTTACCTATAAAAGTAAGGTTAATAAGCAGGAGGGGAAGTACCTATAGTCGAGTATATAATATATTTATTACTTAACTTATTGTATGTATATAGATTTATGTTTTGATATTTAATAATGGATATAAATACACAAAATTATGATAATTATATTGCTAAATGTGTAAGTTATAACTGTAAGTCACTAAAGAGGTCGATTCAATGTATACAAAACTTATGTAAGAATGTTGACATTATTGCCCTTCAGGAGACATGGCTGTTGCCACATGAGTTGGCGGTACTGGGTACCGTAGATAATAATTTTGGTTATTTTGGTAAATCTGCCGTTGACATGTCGATGGGGATATTAAGAGGAAGACCCTTTGGTGGAGTAGCACTCCTGTGGAGAAAATCTGTATTTACGTCTGTCTCTGTTATTCCGTGTTTAAGTGACCGTATCGTTGCCGTTAAAGCTACATTGAGTGATCGCACTATGTTGTTTTTCAGTATATATATGCCAACGAATTCTCCTGATAATTTTACTGAATTTTGTAATATATTGAGTGAAATAGTAGCTATTGTTGAGAGTTCAGGTACTGAAAATGTATATATCATGGGAGATTTTAATGCGCATCCTGGTGAATTGTTCGAAACAGAATTATTAAATTTTTGTTATGAACAACATTGGAGTTGTGTTGACTATATTAAGTTGGGCAGGTGCTCGGGTACGTTTACGTTTATTAGTGATGTATGTGGAGGTAAACGCTGGTTGGACCATTGTATTGTGACTGAAGCAGCGTTAGGAACCGTGTGTGATGTTGAGGTTTATGACGATGTGTATTGGTCTGATCACTTTCCGCTTGTAATGCATATTAACCTGGGTGTAATGACTACGAATACCATAGTAAGATACCAAGAATGGCTAAGAGATCCAGTTATATGGGGCACGAGAACAGTGGAGCAGATGGATCATTATTACCAGTTGTGTACAGAAAGTCTGAGTGTTATAAATGTTCCTTTCGAGGTCAGTCATTGTGGTAACAGCATATGTTGCAATGAAGAACATAGGCAGGCAATTGACATTCTCTATAGTAATATTATTTCAGTAATTAGAAAAGCGGCTATTTGTAGTGGCAAACCGGGAAAGGGCACACGGAGAAAGCGTGGTGTGCCTGGCTGGAATAGGTATGTTAGGGACGCTCATAGAGAGGCGAGACAGGCTTTTATAAATTGGAAGTTTTATGGACAACCCCGATACGGGCCTCTGTTTGTAAATATGAGACAAAAGAGTAAATTCTTTAAGCAAAAATTAAAATATTGCCAAAATAATGCAGAACAAATAAAGTTAAATATTTTGAGTGCAGAGCATAAGGGCAAGAATTTTATAAAGTTCTGGAACTTAGCTAAAAAACTTAGCCCTAAACCTTCCGTTCCTGTGAGCGTCAATAGCTTAAGTGACCCAAAGGACATTGCGGATTTGTTCAAAAACCACTTTAAAATTGATCCAGTTCTACAATCCCGAGTGCGATCGGATTGTCCTGGAAGTGCTAAGTCGGGGGTACCAGTACATTTTTCTACGGAAGAGATAAAACACGTTATTAATTCTATGACGAGGGGTAAATCCCCGGGTCACGATTCGCTCAGTATAGAACACTTCCAGTGTGCAGGTCCGCAACTCCTTAGGGTATTGACTATATTGTATAATTTATGTGTACAACACTCTTATCTTCCGAGTGCATTAATGAGGACTATAGTTGTACCCATTGTAAAAAATAAAAATGGTGATCTATCTAACAAGGACAACTATAGACCCATTTCATTGGCTACGATTGCTGCGAAGGTGCTTGACGGTATTCTTGAGAGGCGAATATGCAAATATTTTAAGTGTCACGATGCGCAATTTGGTTTTCAGCCAGGATTATCGACTGAGACTGCTATTATGGCTCTCAAGAAGACTGTCAGGTACTATACCGATCGAAGTACACCTGTTCATGCGGCTTTCTTGGATCTTTCCAGGGCATTTGACCTGGTTGATTATAAAATACTATGGTCAAAAATGCGCCGACTAGCTGTACCCGATGAGTTGGTTAATTTGTTTAAATATTGGTACGATCATCAAATTAATCAGGTCCAATGGTCGGGATCATTCTCGGAGGAGTATACCTTGGCGTGTGGGGTGAGGCAGGGGGGGCTGTCTTCTCCTGCACTCTTCAGTATGTATGTGGATGATCTAATTGAGGGTCTTAGCAGTACCGGGATCGGGTGCTCTATACATGGAACTATAGTTAATAGTATAAGTTATGCGGACGATATGGTGCTGTTGAGTCCGTCAATTAGTGCACTTCGGCGGTTACTGAAGATGTGTGAGGAATATGCAGAGTCTCACGGGCTCCGATACAATGTGAAAAAGAGTGAAGTCATGATGTTTCATAGTAATAACACCAAACTAAGATATATGCCAGCGCTGTGTATTTATGGTACACCATTGAATCGGGTGTCGCGATTTAAATACCTCGGTCACATTGTATCGGAAGACTTAAGTGATGATTCTGATATAGAGAGGGAGCGAAGAGCGTTGTCGGTCCGATGTAATGTGCTGGCCCGTAGGTTTGCACGGTGTAATAACGACGTGAAGACAACGTTGTTTAAAGCGTATTGTCAGTCGTTTTACACGTGCAGCCTGTGGTTTAGGTATACGCAGCGGGCATACAACGCTCTTCGCGTACAATATAATAATGGGTTTAGGATGTTGTTTGGGCTCCCTCGATTTTGTAGCGCATCAGAGATGTTTGCAGCAGCGCGGATAGATGGTTTTGAAGCCATAATGCGAAATAGAACTGCATCACTGATGTGTAGAATTCGGGGGAGCGCAAACGGCCTCCTAAACACCATATCCAATATGTCGGACTGTCCACTTCAGGGGCACTGGATATCGCTGCATTGCTGCGGACCCGGGGCCTCTGGACGTGGACAGAGACATAAATATATGAATTAAATATATGAAATTGTAAATTACTAACATAGTTAATAAGTTGTTTACTAACATAATATGGATGGATCAATATCTGAAATAAATGAAATAATAATAATAATAATTAATCAGGAAGAAGGTATCCTCTAGTAGGCTTAAAACCAAACTGGATGGCCAAACTGAAGAGGAAATGCCACTACACATCACATATGGTTGTTGCCCAATGATGCATAAACGTAAACTTTGGGAAAGTTTACACTCTATCCTGAGGAGACATAAACCATCGCTTTTAAGTACATCCTTCAATTTTTATCTTAACTTATTTAACTCTGAAAAAGGGGAGTACAATATTGGGGTAAAGGGAATTGTTATAGCAACGTGGATTAATAACCCTATTTTTGCTAGATACCATGTCAGGTTGACCTCCACACGGTTCCCATTGGAAACCATCATGGTAAATACTTGGCGATTTGAGCACGGTGGGTGGGCTAACTGACCTGACCTCATATTTATCTTCCACACCTACCTCTTATCACCTTTCACTGGTTCCCCGCCAGAGTATACCGTTAGTGCAAACGAAGGTACTAACGAAGGAACTACTCCATTATTATCCCACGAAAAAAAAGGGCGAGCACAATAGATCTATCTAGGTCGCAGTGCTACAGGTTCAAGCACCTGACAATAGACTGAATCTCCCAATAAAAAAACCTTGAATTCAAATATATTATGTAGAATATGGTCATGTCAATTGTTGGGTTCACGACGACGTAGAAATTTAGCAATGTCTTTCTTTATCCCATCTCGGAATAGAGTCGTGATAGTATATTAATATTTTTTATCATACAGTCATATCTACCCATTTTCAACTGTAGAGGCTTTCGGGAAGCAAACTCCTCGTAGATTTTCTGTTCAGAAGCATTGAACCGTCAAATAACTGGTATTGTCGTGAATTCCATAAAGAAATGACCTTTCGCGTATATACAGAAAATATAGAACGTAATCAATTCAAATTCAAAAATCATTTATTCATGTTGGACATTTTAGCCGCTTATGAACATCAAGTTTTTACATTATAATTTTTTCCCTATTGTCCAGTTCGGTATATAGATCCAATTGAGAAGAACTGGCAAGAAACGCAATTGAATTACTTTTTTTTAAAAGCCAGTTTATTTACAATGCATAGTTATTTATATTGGTGTCTATGTCTAACATTAAATGAAAATCCCATACATGAAAAATATTGCCATGCACGCTCGTCATTCAAGTAATCGTTTAGTGAGGAATAGGCCTTGCTCAGTAAATATGATTTAACAGATGTTTTAAATTTATTAGAATAGAATAGAATAGAATAGAAAATCATTTATTCAAATAAACTTACATTGAAGCACTTTTGAATAGTCATAACATTTTTTTTTTAATCTACCGCTCATTCGGAATGCTGTCTCATCACAAGAAGAACAAGCAAGAAACTTGTGTGTTGCTCTTTTAAATAATTTATTCTTACTTACAATTTAAGCTCAAGTGTGTGAATACAAACCACCGATTAGCACTAATTCAATGAAATAATAAAATAGAAAAAACATTCAATATACAACAACTGGTTAAACAATTAATAATAGAAAATAAGTCATAGTGATTAGAGCAGACCAGTCCACACAAGCAGCACCCATTCACGAGTATGACGGATGAGCCAGCCACCACTGCGCTCGACCATATTTTAGGGAGCCCAATGACCCGGCCCACCACGCCGCTACAAGTCTGGACATTTTAGTGAGCATGACTACTCAAAACACCAGACCACGTCATAGCTACTCACAATTGCCATGTGATGGTTATATTATTCACATTTCACATATTTAATGGTAATTCCAATATATCCTTTGGTATCTTATTGTAAATTTTTATGAATGAATGAAATGAATGAAAATTAACAAGCATTTATATACAATATTAACATATAAATATGTATAATAATAATTATTATTATTCTCAACACATGCCGTATAGTAACAAAATTTCTGTATTCATCATCATCCACGCTTAGCTAAGTCCCGCGTGTTTGAATGTATTACCCCCGTAAGAAGGGAGATATATAATATACTAGCTGTCCCGGAAAACGTTGTTTTGCCTTAAAATAAAAAAAAATTGTGGTGGGCTACCCCTAACATTTAGGGGGATGAAAAATAGATGTTGGCCGATTCTCAGACCTACTCAATACGCTCACAAAATTTCATGAGAATCGGTCAAGGCGTTTCAGAGGAGTATGGGAACGAAAACTGTGACACGTGACACTAAACACCTGTAGAATAGTCCGCAAATTGTTGTCATAATAATCATTTCTTTTATAATTGTCATTGTTTGGTGATATTCATCCACAATGACGAGTTTAACACCCCATCAAAGGGAGATATATAATATATACATATATATAAAAACAATAATAATAATAATAATCTCAGGACAATGCACAAGGCGCATCTAGACCCAAGTTAAGCTAACTAAAGCTTATAATGTACTTGTTATAGTAGGTACTAGATAACTGATACAAATACATAGACATAATATTTTTCATAAATACACACATTATACATAGAAAAGAGCCAGATCGATACAAATAATCATCATCAAATGTTTGTGCCGTGCGAGGAATCGAACCCGCGACCATCAGACGTAAAGCGGTGTGTTAGACCGCTAGACCATTGAGATCGTCAAATATGTATAAACATATAACATTGAGAAAGTAAAAAGAAAATATGGTACTAAGTAAAGTTTATACATGTGCAGGCGGGTGCATCATTTCATGTTTTTTTACTCATATATTATTACACCAATATATATATATATATATAGGTAGACTGTTTTGTTACTACATAGAATCAAATAATAGTATCTTCTTATCTCAGTAAGTAACATCTCACCTACTACAATTCCTAGCTCCTATCCTTATACAATTCTTAGTTTATTTGGTACCATAACTAGTTTCATGCACAAGCGTGCATAAACACCTACTTCAGGTAGCATACGATCTATCTCAGTGTTCCGCCAAGTTCTTGACTTGAAAGGTATATGTATCAATTTGAAAAGTTTTATCCGAGAAAATTCAATATAATAATAATAATAATAATAATCTTAGAACAATTCACACAGCGCCATCTAGACCCAAGTTAAGCTAACTAAAACTTGTGTTATGGGTCCTAGACAACTGATACAAATACATAGATATTTTTTTTTTTTCG
Organism: Achroia grisella; assembly: GCF_030625045.1. NCBI lineage: Eukaryota > Metazoa > Arthropoda > Insecta > Lepidoptera > Pyralidae > Achroia > Achroia grisella. The sequence goes on from NW_026712589.1 coordinate 407,900, forward strand.
TAAATACATACATATTATATATAGAAAATACCCAGACCGATACAAACAATCATACTCATGAATACAAATAATTGTGCCGTGCGAGGAATCGAACCCGCGACTATCGGACGTAAAGCGGTGTGCTATACCGCTAGACCACGGAGGTGATCAAGTTATAATTATATTGGAAATAGAAATAAAAATAATCTTTATTCAAGTAAACTCATTACAAGCACTTTTGAATAGTTTTGATTCTACCACTCATTCGGAATGCAGATTAATCACAAGAAGAATGAGCAAGAAACTTGTGTGTTGCTCTTTATATTGGTTAGATCAATATACTTAAAACAATTTGGTGGTTAGTTTTGTTTTAAGAGGTTTATAAGGTGGACTTGCTTTATTTCCGATGGCAACACCGAGAGTGGCTTTTACGCTAATCTCAAAAAGTTTCAGTCGGTTCCGGGCTTTCTTGCAAGCTCCTAATAACTTAGCCCCTTTTAGAGTAATATTGGAGATGTTTTGTTACACTTTAACGCTATCAAAGACATCAAAATGTTATTCGGCGTTGGTCGGATTTCTACTTTTGGTTTAGTTTATTTAATTCATATTGTTTCACGAGAAACGAAAACTTAATCGAGTTCAACGGAATTTGAGTCGAGAGACAATCGTCTGACCTAGTTGTTTAGCGGTTTAATATACTGTTTTACCTCTGATAGTTAGAGTTCGATTCCTCACACTGTACAAATTATATATGGTATATTATGTGAATATTTATAAAAAATACATATTTAAAATTTTCTATTAGTTGTCTATCAGTTTATTACATCCGTCTTTACATCGTCTTACACCGTTCTATAAACTCATTTAATCGTTTATTTAAAAAAAAAATCTATAATAAAATTGATATGTATTTCTCTCTCTCTCTCTTCTTATATTTCCTACCACACTGCATATATACTACCTTTCATATCTGTCATTAAATTGCATAGCATCTCCAGTCAGCGCGACAGTTAACTATGTTAGGTATGTTTTAATAATATTAAAGAAATATTGACATAAAATTAATTATTATCTTTGACGGCCTCGGTGGTCTAGCGGTCTAGCACACCGCTTTACGTCCGATGGTCGCGGGTTCGATTCCTCGCACGGCACAAACATTTGTATTCATGAGTATGATTGTTTGTATCAGTCTGGGTATTTTCTATATGTAATATGTATGTATTTACGAAAAAAAAAAATTATCTATGTATTTGTATCAGTTGTCGAGTACCCATAACACAAGCTTTCGTTAGCTTAACTTGGGTCTAGATGGCGCTGTGTGAATTGTCTTGAGATTATTATAATAAAATTATTATTATGCCTGAAAAAATTTACTAATTGTCATTGTGACATAATTATCTTAAAAAATATGTAATTACTATTGAAGTGCTATTGTGTGACGAGATTTTTTACATTTGTGGATAAATAATATGAATATGAATACTTATTTTTAATATAAAAAAAATTTACAAAATTATGGCAAACATTATTAATTAATTATAAAACATAATTTATAGTATATTTTTACTAGCTACTCGCCCCGGTTTCGCACGAGTGTACATGTATAAACCTTCCTCTTGAATCACTCTATGTATTAAAAAAAACAGCATTAAAATCCGTTGCGTAGTTTTAAAGATTTAAGCATACATAGGAACAGACAGCGACAGCGACTTTGTTTTATACTATGTAATAATGAAAGAAAGCATGGCCTTTTGTTTTCAACTCGGAATTAGACCCAGAGGCAGTGAATTCATATTGACCAATGGCAAAAAATTAACATTGTCTCAATTTATGCTCTAACTGATCCTCCGGTGATGGAAGCGTCGATATCAAAAACTTTGTATTAGGACGACGACGATTAATCCTAAAGGGGACAGTAGGCTCACTTCACGTTGAGTTTCTTTAGATACATGTGATCCAGAGAAATGTGGGTAACAAATTTCGTACACGAAAAATAAAAATAATCTCAGGACAATTCACACAGCGCCATCTAGTCCCGAGTTAAGCTATCTAAAGCTTGTGTTACGGTTACTAGATAACTGATACAAGTACATAGATATTTTTTTCGTAAATATATACATATAATACATATAAAACACCTAGACCGATACAAATAATCATACTCATGAATACAAATGAATCGAACTCGCGTCCATCGGACGTAAAGCGGTGTGCTAGACCGCTAGACCACCGAGGTCGTCATACACCAACAATACTACAGTTCTTGCGGTAAAACCACAAAAACTGGCAACATTGAATATCCCGTTACAATATTGAAATGTCGCTTATCATTTAATAATGAGAATATTTGGAACGAAATTACGCTCACTTTATTGTTTCGAGAGTGACAGATTCATAGTAGAATGAATTTTGTGTGTAACAAGATATCATTTGACTAATTAATTGTGATATTAATAATGTTATATGAATTTTCTCATTAATAAACATAGAGTTTATTAATGAGAAAATTCACTCACAGTTTGCTTTAATTCCGGGTGACAGATATAGTAGAAAATTTCGCTATGACTGGTGATTATTTAAAAACTATTGTGTACTGTACTAGATAATCAGATATTTATATTCTTTATTACACTTATATATATAGCAAGAAACAACATATTTGCAAATAAAAATGTGAGCAAGTGTGGGCTTATCTCTGAAAGAGATCTCTTCCAGCCAATCTTACGTTGTGACAGTGAACAAATTTAGCTGATAATAGTAGTGCAAGAGTTCTAAATACAGAAACAAAATATTACGATGTGCAGTTAATAAAATGAAAAAGCTTAAAAACTATAATATAATAAAGTTCCGAAGATACTGGCAGCGTTCTCTCTTTGAATAGCTAGACTAATTCGTTAAGTTGCCAGCTCTTCGGCCTTCTGTGATGTCGACTAACCTTTTCGTTATTTCTTTGAAAAGTCTTATAGCGTTAGGACCCCACGGACCAAGGGGCTAGACACCAAATGGGGCAAAATCATATTCGGAGCCCCCTGTATTTACATGCTTTGGCTTTTTCTTCACACGCCGCATCAGCTCTGTTGTTGGTTCCATGTAGATGGGATGGGGCCAGTGTGTCTGAATAGGTTGCATCCCATATCAGCACTCGCCGCATCTTCCATGAAATTAAACTCATACCGTCCGGTCTTTTGCCATCGTTCTTGCAATACCAGTCGGCTCAAGTAGACTTGGCACGTTGACGGTGGCAAGGGACCGGCGTATGATATCGTTAAGTGCGGCGTGTCTCGAGAAACGGCCTGCACTTTTTTGGCATGACAGTCTGTGATGTCCTAGTTTGTCGACATTACCGCCGCAGAGACATTTGTGAGGAATGCAGACCGGAACCCTAAGCCGTAGACAGACAGACATATCTACATATTATAATACATATATAAAAAGATACTATACTAAATATATTAAAGCAAATACATATTAATTTGTGATTCTAAATTTATATTTAAGTTTATAGTTCTGTTATAGGCAATGAATTCATATTGACTAATATGGCAAAAAATTAAGATTGTGTCAATTTATGCTGGAACTGATCTTTCTGTGTGTGTGTGATTAATCCTAGAGAGGACGGTAGGCTCACTTCACGTTGAAATTCTCTAGGTACATGTGATGTAGAGAAATGTGGGTAACAAATTTCATACACCAAAAATGATAATAATAAATTTATATTTAAGTTTATAGTTCTGTTAGCGTACATTTTTGTTTATACTTCAATGTCTTGTCAATCGTTACATATATTAAGTCATTAACCGGGTCTTAACACGAATAATTCTCTCCCGACGTTTTCAAACTAAAAACGTATCCCTCAGGACTTAGTTTTTAGCTTCTTCATGATCCTTCCGCAGGCTTGAAATATCGTCTATACTTGCTTACCTTTTATACTGGAGAAGCTGTAAAGAAATGCTGCAGTACGGTAAGCTGTAAAGATATTATTTGAATTATTAACCGGGTCTTAACACGAATAATTTTATGGAAAATAAAGGTATTTACCTCTCTCGACGTTTCGACTAGGTTGCACTAGCCGTGGTCACGAGCTGACTGGATTAACAGCGATGTCAATGTAAATAGGTGACAGCAGTTTTTTCTTCATCTACCGTCACTAGATTGTTTAACGAAACTTCGCGACACACAGCACTCACGGTATCCGTACACTCATTGACTATTGATGCTACTGAACTTTGCTTGAATTTATATATGACTGGATTCCACGCAGATGATAATTTTAAGACCCGGTTAATAATTTAAATAATGTATATTAAACATAACCGTTTAAAATTAAATATATCAAGTCTTTATTCTGTTTTCTTTTAACCTATATTAATATAAAAAAACTACAATAAAAAGTCTATTATAGCAAAATTATTACTCCTTACAGTTAATTACAATAATGATAGGATCCTTTCAAAGCTACTTGCCCCGATTTCGCACGGGTGTACATATATTATACATATAAAACTTCCTCTTGAATCACTCTATCTATTAAAAAAGACAGCATTAAAATCCGTTGCGTAGTTTTAAAGATTTAAGCATACTGAAACAATAATTTAATATATTATTATTTTATTATATATTATAATAATTCAATAATAATTTAAGCATAACGCATAATGAAAGAAAGCATGGCATTCGCTATGCTTTTTTTCATTATTACATAGTATTAAAAATTAAAAAGAAATTATTACTCCTTACAGTTAACTCAAATAATAATAGGATCCTTTTAAAATGTATCAGTATTCACAAATAATCATAAATTATGACAGTCTTTAATGTATTTATTTTAATACTCCATAATTCCTATTTAAAAGACATTTGCATATATAGTTATAACTATTTTATTTATTGTACTGAATAAGTCCTCAGAAGTTTTTTTTATACTACTATGGTGGCAAACAGGCATATGGCCCATCTGATGGTAAACGGTTACCGTAGCCTATGGACGCCTGAAACACCAGAGGTGTCACGTGCACGTTGCCGACCCTTAAGAAACCTTAATATAAGAACCTCATGCTGTAGTCTCATGAGAAAACCTCAGCAGGAAGTTCATTCCACAACCTAAGTGTACGCGGGAGGAAGCTCTTCTGAAACCGCGCTGTTCGAGACCACTTAGGTTCCAGCGTGTGGGAATGAATTCCCTGTCGATGGCGAGCGGTGCGATGGGAAAAGGTGGCCGTAGCATCATGTCGAAAAATTCCTCAGAACACAGCCCGTTGTATAATCGGTAGAACACACAAAGCGAAGCGAAGTCTCGCCTCAAACTAAGTCCTCAGAAGTATTTTATAAGTACAAGAACATGTATTATATTTTAAATCAGCAATATTCAGCATATATTTATTTATTTACATGGAATGTTTTAATAATAATAATATCTCAGGACAATTCCCACAACGCCATCTAGTCCCAAGCTAAGCAGAGCTTGTGTTATGGGTATTAGACAACTGATATGAATACATGGATAATTTTTATTTATAAATAAATACATATTATACATAGAAAACACCCAGACCGATACAAACAATCATACTCATGAATTCAAATGTTTGTACCCTGCGAGTAATCGAACCCACGACCATCGGATAGCGGTGTGCTAAACCACTAGACCACCGAGGCGGTCAAGAATTCTGGAAGAAAACATCAGTTACATATTGGAAATAATGCTTATATAATATTGATTAGACTGCATAATAAATAAATATGTATTTTAACTGTTATTGGAGAATGGTGCTAAAATGATGAATCAAAAATATTCATAATAATATCGGAGATTGTTTTTATCTTCTTAGGATAGAGTATCTACATTCCAAAGGGGATATTTCGTTTATACATGTGGACTAGAACCACATAGGATGTGTAGTGGTATTTTTTCAATTGGACAAAATCTGCAAATCTTTGTTAAGCTTAAAATGAAAGCTACGGATGAAATAGTAAGACAGATCATATACAGATGACTTTAAAATAATAATTACTCTTTATTTGATATGCTCATCAATTTGTTAAATGAAATTGATTATTATAACAATTTGGTCATTAAACGAAAACTCGGCAAACTGCAAAGTTATGGGATTTAATTTATTACTATGTGGTTAAGTTGATTGGAAATATCATAGTTAACCAATTAACCAATAATTATTATTGAAATTTGCAGACTGTGTAATTATAAACACTATTGTTATTTACCACTAAAATATGTTTTACACGATCTGTATGTCCGCTTTTAAATAATTTGTATAATTTTAAAATATACAGAAATTAATTTAATTTATTGAAAGACAATTTTTATACACATTATTATAATTTTCATTGCGCTCTCTCTCGCTGCGTAATAACATTTACATCATCAATTCACAAACGAAATTCTACGTAAAATTTAGAATGACATAAATAATATGCAAAATAAAACTTTTCGGATCTCGTCAAATGAGGTGTCTTTGAATTAATTGAATCGTTTGCGAGAGACTTAGGAAAGTCTTCTAAGCATCAAAATAATGCCTCTCCTTTTGTTTTTAAAATACTAATAATTACTGTTATTTGGGTCATTGTTTGCATAAATAATAATAATAATATTAATGCAAAAATACGATATTGTATTAATATACTTACCAAGAAGAGCCACTCGAATTCACTACTACTTTGCTTGAAGAATGTAACTATAATGAATGGTGCAATCGCTACAATAATTCTTTGTTATTATTATTATTATTATTAATAATAATCTCAGGACAATTTACACAGCGCCATCTAGTCCCAAGTTAAGCCAGCTAAAGCTTGTGTTAAGGGTACTAGGTAACTGATACAAGGACATAGATATTTTTTTTCGTAAATACATACATATTATACATAGAAAACACCCAGACCGATACAAACAATCATACTTATGAATATAAATGTTTGTGCCGTGCGAGGAATCGAACCCGCGACCATCGAACGTAAAGCGGTGCGCTAGACCGCTAGACCACCGAGGTCGTGAAAATATTACAAAGTTGTAGAAAATATGTCATTATTCTACACCAATTCTTCCTGTACATAAGTTTCCAAATAATAATGGAATAACATTTTTTTAATTGATCGTAGTATATTATAAAAAAATCTACATCTAAATATAATCTGTTCTAATCATACTTGTATATATATTTCAATAGGCTTTATGTTTTATTTTTATAAATATAATCTATTTTTCTGTTGAAAAGTAAACTCATATATAGCATATAACGGGAGCCTATTACCCTAAAAAATAAAATAAAAAGATAGACCGCAATCCATCCGTTTATTTTATTTTCTGCGCATACAAGAATCCATACCATTATAATAAATGTGAAAGTATATTTGCCTTTTTCATATCTTTTCACGACTAAACTGCTCAATGTTAATGAAAGACATGAATATTGAGGGTGTCTACTGATATGGTCACCTTTAATCTATACATTTATACATCATCATCTGCTTCTTCCGTATCCCATCTATTTGGGGTCGGCGTAATATGTTTTTCTCTTCCATTCATCTCTGTTCGCAGTCATTCCGTTATTTACTCCCTTTCTTACCATATCATCTTTCACACAGTCCATCCATCTCTTTTTCGGTCTTCCTCTACCCCTATAACCATCCACATTAATATGTAACACCGTCCTTAGGATGTGATCTTCATTCCTACGCATTACATGCCCATACCACGATAGACGATTACTCTTTAACCTCTCTGACATCGGTGCCACTTTCATACTAATCTATACATCTATACATATAAATAAAATTGAAGTGTCTGTTTGTAATACTGATTTTACCGTTTTCTATTACATACATGAATATATATACGGTACACACACCAAAATACTATTTTTTATAATTTTTGTCTGTCTGTCGGTCTGTTTGTTCCGGCTAATCTCTGTAACGGCTGGACCAATTTTGACGGGACTTTTTAGACAGGTAGCCGATGTAATACAGAGTAACTTAGGCTACTTTTATTTTGAAATTCCTTTTTTATTTTAGAAAAAAAGTATATAAATAAATTCCACTCGGACTAAGTCTTTAATAAAAGCTAAAAAAAATGTATTCGCAATTGACAGCTAGTAGATGTTCAAAGACTTCGATGTCCTATCTTTGTATATATTTCATTAGCAAAAAACATTGACGATAAGTACTTATTATTTTTGTTATTTTTTCCATTTGTATTTAAAAATGAATCTGTATATTGTAAACATATACAAGCACATTTGAATATAATAAGATCTGTGTTTCTTATCATTTCTTCTCAGCTTCAAAGCGCTTCCACCTGACGGTAGATTTGACATATCATAAATGTTGTAGTAATAAGAAAAAAGACTAGGTAAACGGAGAAAATATATTAATATAGACTACTGACAATTAGGAATAGAAAGAAGGAATTGAAGTATCAAAAACAAGAATATAATATAAAAGAACTATAAATTCAAATACAAATTTAGAATATAAAACATTTCTTCATTAGCCAGTTACAACAATAAAAGTCTGTAATAGACCTACATGAATAAAGATATTTTCATTTGATTTCACTCTCTCTGCCGTTATAAGGAATTCGATTTGTCAATTATTCCGTGGATATCATAATTATCATAATTTTATCTAATTTGGTTGAAACTCATGAGTTTTTAGTAAAAAAAAAGTAAAAGCAATTTCAGATCGCGGTCGGCCATGTAGCAGCTGTGTCATTCTTGAAATTTGATTTCAATTAAGGAAACAAAAGCCAAAAGTTTTATTAAAACGGAACATCGCTGCCGGTTCGTACATCGTTTAATATTTAATACATTCCTTTAAGATGGCGGATAAATCTGATTTTGCATTCTCGTTGCGGATATTGTTAATGGTTTTATACATTTCTTAACATCCATTATATTCTTTGAGGGAATACAATTATCACGTTTCCTGTTGTGACATCAACATTTTGCTTATTGGGACTGATTTGTTTGACTGTGATAACTGTGACTGATTTGTCTTGGAACTCAAGTAATTAATTATTAACTATGTTAACCTTGTTATTTGGCAGTTTGTATTTACACATAATTGTTTCGAAAAAGAAAGCGGGTTCGATTCCTCGCACGGCAAAAACATTTGTATTCATGAGTATGATTGTTTGTATCTGTGTAAGTATTTTCTATGTATAATATGTAGGTTATTACAGAAAAACATCTATACATTTGTATACTGATACAAATGTATAGATGTTTTTCTGTAATTGTGGTGCTAGATAACCGTATCTAGCACCCACAACACAAACTTTTGCTAGCTTTACTTGGGTCTAGATAGCGCTGTGTGATATGTCAAAAAAAAAAAAATAGGAAATGGTACCACGCAGGTAAATCGGTGTGAAACAACTAGTTTGATGTAATATTTATGTTCACGATACGAAATATTAATGTTCAATGTACTGCAATCTTACTTATCGACTCTTAAAAATGTTATACCATAATTGACTGCTATTCGAGCTTTTTATATTTTCTTTTTCGCGTTTATCTAATTTTCTACAGTGACATCAAAATCTAATATCAGGGGTGAAGAGCTGCCTCGGCAAACTCCTGACACGATATATTTTCCTTTTGGCTTTATATTTTATATGAACATCGATTTGTTGGATAATGTTGTTATTATTCCACACATAGTCACATAATCATTCATATTTTATATATATTACTAGCGACCTGTCCTTTCTTAATTCTTCACGCGGATGCATTACAAATCTTTAAATTTCTCAGTTTTGTTATACTATAATACACATGTATTATACATATAAACCTTCCTCTTGAATCACTCTATCTCTTACTACAAACTGCATTATAATCCGTTTCGTATTTTATAAGATAAAAGAGTAGACAGCGGCACCGGTATGATATTGAAATCTTCAAGGAAAATCTTGTTCCTTCTTACAAGGACGGCAATGTACTTGCAATTGTATTGGTGTTACAGGTGTTCATGGGCGGTGAAACTATATACCATCAGGTGAGCCGCAAGTTCGTTTATCTCCTATGCTGTAGAAAAAAAGTAAAAGACCTTAGTAAGTTAAGAACAAAAGGTTACCTTACCTTACAATATAATATACGCATATTTTAGCTAGTTTTAGAAAAATATAGTATAATATATGCAATTTCCCGTCAGTTCAAAATCAGTAAGATTTTATATTAATGAAGGGATTTTGATTTTGTATATATTTTTCAAACCATAGATTGACAATAAAATTATTAATGTAAATATTTAGTTTTTACCCTAAAGAGGAAAAAAGCACAGAATACTGACGTAGCATTCACTATCTGTACATGAAATATATTTGAGATAATCATGGGCGGCGGTATACTATTACCATCAGGTGAGCCGTAAGCTATTTTGTTACCTATGTTATGAAATATATATGTTAAAAAAAATTGAGATATTTATCTCTTTAATTTTTTTTTTTAATTCAGGCTTATTATGGCCTATATTATAAATACCTTACAGACTAACATACATATGAATAACTAGCTTTTGCCCGTGGCTTCGCTCGCGTTAATTTTTCTCGTTAGGGGTGGAATTTATCAAAATCCTTTCTTAGGGAATGACTACGTCATAGTAGCTTTATGCATGCAAAGTCTCAGCCCGATCGGTTTAATATTGACAAAGTTTCATACAAACTTTCATCCCCTATTTTATCCCCTTGGGAGTAGAATTAATCAAAATCATTTCTTAGCTGATGCCTACGTCATAACATCTACCTGCATGCCAAATTTCAGCCCGATCCGTCCAGTGGTTTGGGCTGTGCGTTGATAGATCACTACGTCAGTCACCTTTGAGTTATATATATTTCGATATATAGTAATTAATACAAAATGAAATATAAATTGTCTGTGTGATCACGGCACTGATGGTAATCAGCTACGGTACATTAATAGAACACAAAAGTATGATTGTTATAATTTTTATCTGTAAGTTTGTGTGTGTTTATATCAGAAAAGGTTAAGTCGATCTGTACGTTTTTTGTCAACCTATTGTGATAAGCTCCAATTAAACTTTAGTGGTTGTTACAGGCAGTTAACAAACGAAAGTTATACGCGCACGAAGTTGCGAACTCAACTAGTTTGCACATGAAATTTTATATTTTCATTCTAAATGTATCACGTGACCGCATAGTCTGTACGAATGTAGTACGAATTATACAAAAATATTTCCAGTTTTCCACTTTTGAAAAGTTTAATTAGTACTATCACATATTTTCAACATGGTAACCCGGTATGACAAACTCTGGTAAAAACTGTTTGCATTTAATATATCTAGTTTGAGAACGTCGTGGCCTGTTATATTGCTACCATATTTTTATTTAAACTTTCACCACATATCCGCCATAGCGTCTACAGATTACAAAATAAATAGAATAAAAATAATCTTTATTCAGATAAACTCAGTACATACAAGCACTTTTGAATAGTCATATTTTTTATTCTACCACTTATTCGACACAGTTTGATCACAAGAAGAAGCAAGAAACTTGCGTCTTGCTCTTTTAAAAGATATATTTTTTATATAAATAGTTACACAATAACAAGTAAGAGGCCTGCGATAATCAACATAGAAACCGCTACGCTCTCATTGTTAGTGAAATTAAAATTCATAGAGCTGACAATATTATCTATATTGTCAGTGCTATGAATTTTAAGTTTTTCTACAAAAATATTATTTTCGTTAACAAACTCTTCAATTATTCAATTTACTTATAATATCCATTTTTATACAAAAGAAGTGTTTTATGTGTTTAATACATCTGGAAGTAATAGCAGTGAAAATTGTTTATTCTTACCTTTACGTGTTATATTGGTCTGTGAATAATTATCAATAGAAGATTTCATGAGTCCTTTTGTTTCTCTGCAACCCACCTACAAAATATAAATTTATATAATATTTTTTCCATGTATATTATTTTTTCAAATTATTTCTTCATACGAAACAAGCATCACTTAAGTACTGTAAGTAAATTGCATTCCCTATATCCTTCATGCGGGCAATAAGTTGTCATAGTTTTGTCGCTTTGAAATGGCAGCGCATAAATTCCAAAACAAACAACTATCGCTTTTTATACATAGGTTAATCGCGATGCATCTAATTTAACTCGTTGAGAATAATTTCGAGATGCAGGCGTCTAGGAGACGTTGCGACTGGGAACATGTCTCTGAATCACTAATGAACTTTATTCATGAACTCAGTTTAAAATGTATTTGAATATATTTTAGTAGTACGAATAAGCGGTCCAGTTGTGCAAATTCTATTATGGGAACTTGTGAATTGAATGCTAAGTAATGACTCCTTCACATGATAGCACACTTTCATTTCATTTCATGAATTCCAACCATTAAATTTTATCCGGCTCAAAGGACCATTTTTTAAACAAAATGGTCCTTCGAGCCGGATAAAATTTAATTTACCTTTACTAATAAAATATGATGAATAAAGAATAGGGGACTGATTAACTATTATATTAAATAATTGGAGTTACGAATATTACATAAACTATAATAATAATAGGTACGCGTTCAGCGTCGTCGTTGGCGCAAGCCGAAGTAAAAGTGGGCATGACCCCAAGGCTCTTCGATAACGCTCGAATAAACATGCTGTAATAAAAAAAAATATAAGGACTAGCTACTATTTTATATAGGTGGTCTATATCTATCCTGCGATGTATGTTTCTGCAAAATATCATTAATTTAATTATAAAAATCAAGAAACAGACCTTTTAATTAGTATGGATTATAAAGAGGTAATGTTTATTATAAAATGACTTCTTTTATAGGCATTATTTTATAGGCATTGCCTAGCGTAGGTACATTAAAAACAATATTTCAACTTTATTCGTCACACAACAATGTTGATCACATTGCTACTAAGTTAATTTACTTAAAAGTAACATGCAAAATGGCACAGTTTAATTTGTTTAAGCCAAAAGAAAGACGAGAAAAGTTTTTGTAACCTCTCACAAATTACGTATAAAAGGATTAACTTGCACTTCTAAAGGCTTCAAGTCTTAACGCCCGTGGGAAATAACATACACGCCGCTTACAAGGATTGCTATCGAACCCAGTACATGCTCTCTAATGACGTCACAGGTGTGCCGTTCCTCCAGGGTTGCTACTTAGTTTGGAAGAAATAAGGATACAAGCTAGTAAACATACATTATTTATCGATCAAAAGGCTAAGAGGTTACATTCTTTCAGTTTTTCAGACGTTGTTTTAAATATATGTTTACTAGAATATATTAAAATTAATGAACATACAATATTTGCAAACGCTACTAAAATAGCGAATCAAAATATCTCTATCTATGTAGGTCTGATTACAGACACTTATGACAAATCAAATCTATCATCAGATAAAGAAAAAATATTAATTAATTTTACATGTGTTCAGGCCACGAATAAAACCGACTATGATTATATTATTAAGAATAACTATAAAAGCTAATTTTTACACCTTCATTAAATATATACCTTATGCGACTTATGAGAAGCACTATGTTTCGAAGATCAAAAATCATCAACATTCGTCTTTATAAATATAATTAGAAATATGAAAAATTGCGAGACAGTGTATAATATGTAGGTCCCTATAACAACACATTGTACGTCAATATATTTTACGGCAAATTTTCAAATGATGGCAATATACGTTACAAACCAATTTATCCGAGACACGGTGCTATTTCTGGGATAAAGAGTAGCTTAATCCTTCCCCATTCCAACAGACTGCAAAGTTATATACCAAATTTCAAATTAATTTGTTAAACCGCTTAAGCCATAAAAGTGTATAAAAAACAAATAAACTCATTTTTGCATATACAAAAATAATTAGCATATAGGTTACAATACCCAGGAGTCGACGAATCGTTAATACAGGATTTTTATTTATTGATTTTATTGATATTGAGAATCAGATGACAAAAGCACAAAAAAACGATCACCAATGTTTGACGGACCAGCAAATTCAGGCAACGGTAGTGGAGGCATAACATCGAATGATTGGTTACGTAAATGAAAATCGACTGAATTTGGCAGCAGAATTGTATTACGCAGGTACTTTGAGAAACGATGAGGAGATTAAGAAGTTTGAGATGAGAGCGGAAAAGTTCTGCTAGGATATTATGAGTGTACTAGCGGTGCGCGCTTTGTTGGCGTATACGATTAAAAACAACGCCCTCTCCATAACTAAGGAGCCCTAACAATAATATTATTTATGTGCCATTTCTTAAGCAATAATAATTATTTGCTTTGTAAAACGTATTAATTTTTTAAATTATTGTTCTATATAATCTTTATGGTTTATATATTGATAATTAGATATATTCTGAGCCATTCTTTGGGATATTATTATTATTATTTTATCATCATACATCTTTATATATGATAAAATAATAATAAGATGAAAATGCTGATTGTTTTTATAGGTTCGACTCTGTGATATTAAATCACTCTATCTGTTTGTTTTATTTGGTACTAAAATTACCCGAAGTTTTACAAAATTTTAGGTTTATTTTGACCACGATGCATAAACGGAGGTGGTAATGGGTTTCACATGCAAATTACACGTTTGCATGTGACTATGCAAATAATCTGTTACTTTGTGGAAAGAATATTTAGATTTATTTTAGTGTAGGTGCATGTGAACTCTAAATTAATTTAAGCGTAATGGCTACATAATATGAACGTTGCTACATTTAAAATATTAAAGGCACAATTTCAACTAGTCGTTTCCACGACTACATGTGTTACCTTATGTAGATGCAGCTAGTGATGGTAATTAAATAATCGCAATAAAACATTTATACGCTAATATCTATTGTTTTTTAATAACTAGCTACTCGCCCCGACTTCGCTCGGGTGTATATGTATATATAAACCTTCCTCTAGAATCACTGTATCTATTAAAAAAAAAAAGTGTCAAAATTCGTTGCGTAGTTTTTAAGATTTATGCATACATAGGGACAGACAACGACAACGACTTTATTCTGTACTATGTAATGATAATAATTTAAGAGTTAGTATGTGTATTGAGAAATATTCCCAAACACATTTACCCATAATTCTTAGCTTTCTTTAAATTTAAGCACTTTTGAATAGACAAACATATCTTTTTAATCTACCGCTCATTACGAAAGCTTTCTCATTACAAGATGAACGAGCAAGAAACTTGCGTGTTGCTCTTTTAAATAATTATTACAACTTTATGACCATGTCTTATGGAAAGTGTATAATATGAATGTGGATGGATGTAAAGGGAGGGGACGCCCTAAGAAAAGATGGATGGATTGTGTGAAAGATGATATGAATAAAAGAAGAGTATGCTTAGATATGACGACCGATAGAGAGCAGTGGAAGAGAATGACATACTGCGCCGATCCCAAATAATGGGATAAAGGCAAGGCAATGATGAACTTTATATTTTTAGGTACAAATGTGAATACAAACTATCAACTAGAACTGAATTATTATATTCTAAATATTAAAAACACAATCAACTGCTCATACAAGATTAAATCAGTCGTAGTGATTAGAGCAAACTAGTCCCAACAAGCAGCAATAGTTCACGAGTATGATGTCCTGTCTATACACATATTGTATAATACAAATATATTGTATAATAATTTCATCCTAATTCCTCCATTCGATTTTATGGGAGACAACAAACAGTGTATTTCACAATTTTACTATTTTATTATATGCAAGGACAATTTTCATTCCAAGCCTTGTAATAACAAGGCTAGGAATGAGATTTAGAAAGCAGTGCTTCTAGTTTCGCGTCGCATTGTGAAGAGAATCCTTACTGTGTAACTTAACCCGTTGTGGGTACTTTGAACTCAGACTCCGCTGCAGGTAGTGCTCTAGCTTGTAAATACTTGTAAGTGTTTTATTTTTTATAATCATCTTATATATAAAATATTCATATGACAATGTTAGTTAGCAGACTACTCCGAAACGATTTTTTATTAAATATTATATGCATTTAGTAGGTTTGAGAATCGGCTAACATCTATAGTGGTAACACTCAACATTCCTATTAGACACTTAACACTCTTATGCAATAATTTTATTTCCTCATTTGTTTTTCATATTTATTTTAATATATGAATTGATAATAATTTCCTATATATTTTATGCCTATGTGTTATACCTATTTCTTGTTTTATTATACTTTTTTTTTAATATAATACTATTTATGATAATATAATAGGGTTGATTACAAGCTGTGGTCTTGTTACATGCGTCCTCGCGTATGTCTCTGGGCTGAACTGACCTGAATATCAGTGGTCTGCTGCTTGTATGCTGCAAACAATACACTGAAGTGCTGCCTTTTTTCGTTTGGGCTATGCACACACACTACGTTACTCATAACGTTTTTGTTATCTGTATTGCATTTTATTTTATCTGTATATTTGTTGTGTATTGTATTTTGTTTGACTTCACTAATGTAATGTGTATATCTGTTTTTATTTTTGTTCTTATTATTACAGTGTCTTGTGTGTGTGTGTGCCTTTAACGCGAATAAAATTTTTATCTATCTATCTATCTATTTTTCATACTCCTAAATAATAAGGGTTGTTAACCTAATTTAATTTTTGGACAATTTTTTATTTTTTATTATTTTATAATGTGGCGTTAAAAATACATATAACCCTAAATTTTTAATAGCATTTTTAATATATATTTTTTAAAACCACGTTTGCGGGGTTATGTAGTGTATGTATTTATTTTTATTTTTTTTTTTTATTTTTACACTTTTTTGCACTAGTTACAGAAAATATTAATTACTATAAAAATATGTATAACAATGACGAGTACAAAAGGCGGCCTTATCGCTAAACAATCTCTTACAGGCAACCTTTAGGTAGACAGTGAAAATATAAGAAAAAGGGTAGGTGGTACAAATGACAACACAACTAAGATGGGTATAAATAATACATGCAAATATACATAAATATATATAGACACACATATGTACATACCTACATAAACATACATAAACTTAATAATACACATATCCATGAAAAGTTTGTTGAAAAGTAGAACTAAAGGGAAAGGAAATGAATATGTATAAAAATATAGTTATGACAAAATTGATAATAAATTGCTTTTACGACTGTAATATCAGATGGATCATCAGACACGTTACCTGTGACCATTGTGGCGAACACTTGACTAACAATTCGCTGAGTATATAGTAATGGTACGAGATGAATCTTTGTCTCATTCAATCGGTATTATTAATAAAGAAGAGTCAGCCATAAATATAAATTGACAAACTTATTGATATTGTGTAAATTAGAACTTACATCTCGTTTTAAATTCCTTTTCAAATTCAAAAATAATTAATTCATGTAAGACATTTTAGCAACTTATGTACGTCATATTTTTCATATTATATTTTTTCCCTACCGAACTGGCAAGAAACTCAATTAAATTATTTATTATATTTAAAAATCTGTTTATTTACCATGTATATTTATATAGGTGTCTATATCTAATATTAAATCCCCTCCGATCGATCCCCCGTCCAATTCAAACGGGGATCGAAATTACGACGGCCTGAGCCGAGGTTCGAACCCCTAGTGGTGCCCTCAGACTAAAGTCGTATCCGTCGGGCAGGAGTTGGCCTTCAGCCGCTCCATAAGTCCTTCCGCGGATTTGGAGTGCCATCTGCACTCGCCCCATAACGTCCGGTGAAGCTGTAAAGGCCAGCTACGACCAACAGCATTAGAGTAGTCAGAAAAATGAAAGGGGACTACTGGCCGAAAGGTGTGGTATCGGCGCTACCGTGGCAGATTGCCGTCTTCAGTGCCGTGGTCACACAGACAATATCAATGTATTAGTTTTTAAATATTATATTATATGTATGTTAGTCTATAAGGTATTTATAATATGGGCCTAGTTGCCTGAAATAAATAATTAAACAATTATTGCCAAGCACGCTCATCAGTCAAGTAATCGCTTTGCTCAGTAAACACGATTTTAAACCACTATGCTATTTAGGAGTGTCTGTTACAAAGTCACTAATACATTATTCTCCCAAAACGGAGAAGAAAAGTTAAGAAGTAAACGATTTGTTACTCCAGCTTGGTACAGACGTATATATAAAACGCCGAGCATAAGCAATTCATGTGAAAAGGCACTTAATAGCATCCTCAGGCGTTCCATCGTAAAAGTGTGCAAATCCACACCCATGGAAATACATACGGCCCAAATCTCAGTGTTTAAATGTGATAATGAAGTGGCAAGGCAACAGCGTAGTGCTGCTCAGACGGCACACATGACGTTGAATAAGTAATGAATATTCTTACCCAAACCGTAGGTGCGGTTCAGTTTTAAGAAAATAAATTATATTACACGTAAGTATGTATGAATCCGTTCATATTTCACTTGTTTACTTTTTATATATTACTAGTTTACTAGTAACATATATTAGTAGGAAATATAGTGATTTTTTTTATATATAGAATTACTAGCTTTTAATATATATTTTATAGATAGACCATTCAGACCGATATAAATAATCATATTCATGAATACAAATGTTTGTGCCGTGCGAGGAATTGAACCCGCGACCATCGAATGTATCGTATGTTGGACTCCATTCTCCGCAATTAGCCTCACATTCGGGCCGTTGTGCGTGACCATCGAATGTAAGGCGGTGTGCAAAACCGCTGGACTATCGAGGCCAACAAATGCTAAATATTTTTAATCAGATAAAAATCTAGTCAAGTAAAATGGTGAGGGAATTTATCGTTGTCGTTTCCATACAAATATTGTAAAACTTTACATGTTTAAGATTTTGTATCAATACAAATATTATAGAATACTTTGCGTAATTTAAATAAATTGTACTATGTACAATAAAAGATGGAAGCTACAATAGATCAATTATAGAATAACCTATAATTGACTGAGTAAATAAACATATGAAAAATGAAAGACCTTCTAACGATGTAACTTATATGAAAAGACGTTTACGATCGAAGAGCGCAGTGGGAAATTTAGTAGTATCGATAGAAAATATTGTAAACCTTAAGCCCGCCGAGGGCACCGAGTTCCAGATGTTGATACCTATTTGCAACACCCAATTTTCTATTTTCCACGATGTAAATTGTAAAACCAACAATAATTCGATTTAAAGGGTTCTCTCGCCATTCGCAGGCATCTCACAAACAATGTTACACGAAATGCCAATCGTAAACGCTCCAAGGCTTCTTGTTTTATGTATGAAATAATTCTGTGTGTTATGAACACAAGCGTTGGATCTATACTAACTAATATTGTAGATGGAAAGTGAGTTTGTATTTTTATGTTTCAACGCTTTAACGGCTGAAACAATTATCATGAAAGGCGTTTACCGGGGTAGACTTTGTAGAAAGTCTGGGTGCCTCAGTATGACCTACTTTAGTGGTTAACCAGCTTACTTTGTAAGCTGTGGGTCGATTAAAGAGTGACATAGGATAGTAAATAAGGTATGATATCTTAGTCATCTGAAATAGCTACGCATTCACTTTACAGTCATATGACTTGAAGCGCAGTTTATACCTATTTATTTAAAACTTTATTGATTTTGTACAATAGGCGGGCGTAATGCTAATAGCATTCTCTACAAGACAACCTTAGGGAGTGCAGTGATGCTCGTATATAGGTATATACGAGCATCTCTGCACTCCCTTACTCCCTAGTAAGAGCTAGTTGGCGCTTATACATAGGTATGTATAAGCGCCAACTACCTCTTACTAGCAGGTATCAAAAAAAAGTCTAATTACATAAAAAATTGCATTTGAGATGATCATTAATATATATATATATGACTATCAGTGCTTGCCGTTTCACTCGCACGTAATTTACAGCTTATGTGTTGTATGTTATTCAGATGTATAGGCTATGTTATTGTTAAGTTTCATAAAAATCTGTAGTTTCACAAACATACACTTCTCTATTCATCCGATAGATTTCTGGTTACTGATGTATAGAGGTAACATAAAACAATAGACTATCTCGCAAATTTAAAACTTATTGGTTGCATTTTTTTCTTTAATTAATAAGACAGAATTACCTAATGAAAAATATTCTACTCTACCCAAAAGTTGTCTGGAAAAGATCGATTAAGCGTTAAGACCTCCTTTCTACCTTAACTTTTGTTTTTTCTTACATTTTGTTTTTTAATTTGCAACAAAGAGTAATAAATAAAAAAGAGACAATAATAGTGATTGCATAGAATATTGAACAGAATATCTATGTATTTTTTTGTGACTAGCTGTAGCTGTGAAATTTATAGCCTATAGGTATGTTATTCTAATGTATAAGCTATATTACTGTAATTCCATCAAAATCCGTTCAGTAGTTTTTGCGTGAAAGAGAAATAAACATCCGTCCATACTCACAAACTTTCGCGTTTATAATATCAACTAGCCTTTGCCCGTGGCTTCGCTTGCGTTAATTTATCGCCTTAGGGGTGGAATTTATCAAAATCCTTTCTCAAGGGATGCCTACGTCATAGTAGCTTTATACATGCAAAGTCTCAGCCCGATCGGTTGAAAATTGACAAAGTTTCATACAAATTTTCATCCCCTATTTTATCCCTTTGGGGGTAGAATTAATCAAAATTCTTTCTTAGCAGATGCCTACGTCCTAACATCTACTTGCATGCCAAATTTCAGCCCGATCCGTCCAGTGGTTTGTGCTGTGCGTTGATAGATCACTTTCGTCAGTCATCTTTGAGTTATATCTATTTAGATTATTAAAATAAGATTCTATACACGTATTACACCATATATGGGACAATTAAACACAATCTTAAATGTAATATAAAATGTATTTGAGAATGACCCAATAAGTTTTCGGTTTATTTCTAAAGTTAACCTTGGTCTCTTTGGGGACACATATCGTACCCAAGCTTTTTCTTATACGTAATAACAACTGAGTTTATAACTATATTAGCTGTGCTCGCAGTTTCACTCACATTAAATTTCAAAACATATATTTCTATATAAAATATAGCCTATGTGTTATTCTGATAACTAAGCCATATTATTATAGAGTTTCATCCAAATCCGTTCAGTAGATTTTGCGAGAATTAGTACTTAGAAGTAACAAACATCCATACTTACAACCTTTGGAGTTATATGATTAAGATTAAGATGAGTCTATGTATGTAATAAAATATATTGTGTAGATCTTAAATTCATGGATACTGGATACCATTTTTTCATTTTAAGTATTTTATTTATACACTTTTTTATACCAGATATAAAAAAGTATAATTATTAGAAAAAAATTACGATAACTATTACAAAAAGCGGTCTTATTGCTAAGCAATCTTTTACAGACAACCTTTATAAAAAGGTAAAGATATAAGAAAAAGAGTAAGTGGTTTATATAACATCACAATTAATATATAAATCAATATATAAATCTATATATATGAATCAAATTTGAGTACGGTACATACACCAAAACAACATTTTTTAAAATTTTTGTCCGTCTGTCTATTTGTTCCGGCTAATCTCTGAAATGGCTGAACAGATTTTGACTGGATTTTTTTTGGTAGGTAACTGATGTAATAAGGAGTAATTGGACTACTTTTATTTTTAAAAAACATGTTAAATTCCATGTGAATAATGTCGCGGGTACACCTAGTGATACATAAATATGTACGTACCAACAGGGATATACACAAACTTATTATTACACATATCCATAAAAGGTTTAAAGGAAAGAAAGGTACTAAAAGAAAATTAGAACTAAAGGTAAAGGAAATGGGACATTACTGCTACATTAAGGCAGCAATAGATTGAATTGAGCACCAAATAGGAGAGAGAAAAGAGTTTCACAACCTAAAATTTTCTTTCTATAAAGAAATTATTACAAATTATGCATATCCATAAAAGGTTTAAAGGAAAGAAAGGTACTAAAAGAAAATTAGAACTAAAAGTAAAGGAAATGGGACATTACTGCTACATTAAGGCTAGCAATAGATTGAATTGAGCACCAAATAGGAGAGAGAAAAGAGTTTCACAATCTAAAAGTTTCTTTCTATAAAGAAATTATTACAAATTATGCATATCCATAAAAGGTTTAAAGGAAAGAAAGGTACTAAAAGAAAATTAGAACTAAAGGTAAAGGAAATGGGACATTACTGCTACATTAAGGCTAGCAATAGATTGAATTGGATACCAAATAGGAGAGAGAAAAGAGTTTCATAACCTAAAAGTTTCTTTCTATAAAAAAAAAATTATTACGATATATGAATTAACTATTGCCCCGCCTCTTCTTCGCCTGCAGTCCTTGCCACACATTTGTCAGCTTAGTAATATTAATAATACCCCAACATAATATATAGAATCTGTCTCTCTGGAATAATTTACCTTTCCAAAGGGTAAAGAATTTCTAAAATCGGTGCAACGATTGTAGAGTTTACTTTCAAATCAAAAATCAGGATTTCTCTTTGTTATTGCAGCAGCAGAATATGCTATAATTATATAGTTATAATAATGTACGTGGTCCTAAAACAACATATATAATTTCATCAGAAATGGGATTTATGCAAATATATTTCCAAAAATCTGATTCGAAAGTGAATCTTGTATTATGAACAAACAACTGATAGAAAACATATAGATTAACGCAAGCAATCGTAAATAGAGACTAATTAAAATTATTGAACCTGCTACTATTGGATATAAGAAACAAAGTACCACACTACCACAGTATTTCTTACTCACAAATTCCCCTTACGTATTATAAGAGGAGATTGTGAAAATCTCGTGGATCGTAATTTCAAAACTACGTCCAACATACTGGGCTGCCATTGAAGTATAGCATTAACTTTTTTCACCGTGGACAATTTTAACTGTAGGGGAGCACAGCAAAGCTGTAAAGTTTCCAACTAGTCACTTTACGACGGCTCTCGTCGTAACAGAATGATTGCGCGCTGAGCTTTTCACAGTAAAATGCAATAAGTTAAAAAGAAATTGACGTGACAGGAATTTATTACAATAGCAAAACGCTGAAATACATCTTAGACAATTGTACTGTATTGTTTTAACATCGAATATTACGATGTTGAACAGTATTTTCCTAATTGTACATATTATGTAGAACGTTTTTTGTTTAACTAAACAAAGGAAGAGAAAGAAAAGCTAATGAAGGAAACTAAATCTTACTGATGTAAACTTTATAAACTATTTTGGTGAAGATGGGGTAGTTAGTAGTTACACTTAAACTTAAAAATGTAAAGTAATAATAAAATTATTTAAAAGAGCAACACGCAAGTTTCTTGCGTTTCTTCTTGTGATGAGACAACTTTCCGAATTAGCGGTAGATTAAAAAATGTAATGACTATTCAAAAGTGCTTCAAG
The DNA here is from genome assembly GCF_030625045.1 of Achroia grisella. Classification (NCBI taxonomy): domain Eukaryota; kingdom Metazoa; phylum Arthropoda; class Insecta; order Lepidoptera; family Pyralidae; genus Achroia; species Achroia grisella. The sequence goes on from NW_026712589.1 coordinate 431,292, forward strand.
GTAAGTTTATTTGAATAAATGATTTTCTATTCTCTATTCTATTCTAGTGAAATTTCAGGATATGAAGATATCTGTTAAAAATTACAACGTATTAGACGTATCACGGGCGTCACGTGAATAGAATAGAATAGAATAGAAAATCATTTATTCAAATAAACTTAATTGAGTAATTTAAGGCAGTGAGAACGTCTGCAGTGCTTTTCATATATACAGGCGACACAATTTTTTCATGGATGATAATGTACAATAGCACCCAGGCGGGTGCAATTGTACTGCTAACCGTTTACGCTGGGAGCCTATGGAGGATGATAAGAAGACAATGAGGTTAGGTCAGTTTGCCCATCGTGATTATATGACCATAAATCAACCACGATGCTTTCCAGGGGAAACCACGTGGAGGTCGACCTAATGTGCTGTGTACATTGCTAAGTTTGCCCATCATGATTAAATAACCATAAATCAACTACGATGGTTTCCAGGGGAAACTGTGTGGAGGTCGACCTAATGTACTGTGTACATTGCTAGCAATGGGGATGTTAGACTCCATTCCTAACAATCCCTTTCCCCTATAGTTTACAGTTACTTCTTACCATCAGACAGGCCGCATCTTTGTCTTAAAGAGAAAACTAAAATTGTAAGCAAAACGATATGCATTATATGGACACGTCAATGCTAGTGGCTGAATTCACTTTATTTCCGGACGAAGAAGGATGTCTGCATTCATGTCATAATTCCAAGCCAAGATAGCCCCCTGGACAATTTCGTTTACTGGCATCCGGCCAGAACGTGTTGAACAAAATGTTAAGAATTTGAATAACTTCATTTTACATTAAGTTGTTTGAAATTATCCAACGCTGCCCCTATAGTTACTGTATTCAATTCACAGACTATTAAATAATTTTCTCTTCTTTTAATCGCGTGTTAAATTGATAAATAAATTTATTATATAAAAGCATAGTCATAAACATAATGTTTTAAATTTAAAACAATATTTTAAGTTCTCAAAATAAATAAACTAAAAAAATCAATATAAATACGTAATTCATTTTACTAATCACATAAATTAAACTCAGAATAAAATTGTGCTAAGTAACTGTATTTTCTACATGAATTAAACTGAAGAAAACTGTATCGAGTTAAACGACTGAGTATTACAGGAAATGGAATCTAATTTTACTAGAGATGCAAAGAAAAAACATAAATAAATATTTGTCTTTGATTGAAATATTTATTCAAAAACCTATAGCATTTAATAAAATCTTACCGTTTATATTTTCAGTTGACGAGTATCCTTGATACTTATAAATTAAAATAAGGTAGAAAAGAGATTTATTTTCTACTATTTTTAATAGTAGACTAATCTGTTATTTGAGTTTGCTGCTCGGTTTAATTATAAATCTATCGAGTTCTTTCAAAAGAGGCAACTAATGTAATTAACACTTCAGGTAAATTAAGAAGATCGTATTTATTGGTTTAAAAATGTTTAAGAGGAAAAATTAGATTATTATTTAGATCATAATCTGTTATCTAGCAGTTTAGCGTACCATGTTAGTGCGTTTGCACATAATTAGGTTCGTTCGGACGATTGTATTATGAGAATCCGTTCTGATTGGTGCATTTCCAAAAGAGGGCGGGCCGAATTAAAAGCGCCAATCATAGAGAGCCGGATAGAATAATCATTTGACTGCATTAAATAATATGTGACCACACTTACTCCGATGGATGAAGTTTAAATTCTCCTACGATACAAACAAATAAATAGCCACCCACGTCGGAACATTGAAAAACACTTACCTAATTGATGTACGGAGTAGAGATTTTCAGTAATAGGGAAGTGTGGCTCCATTGCTTACAATGTCAAGTAAGTACACGTTATTGATGTCGTGATATCCGTAGTACTAGTCTGTATGTAAGCCACGGTAATAGCATTAACCTGTTTCCAATGTCAATTATATAAAAAATGGGGAATTTTCTCAATAAGAACGCTGTTCATTGCCTTGATAATAACCTGACTTACCTTATCCTTTTTGTATCATTGCGTACTAGCAGCCAGCGACCGTATACTGTTTTATAAAATGGTATATAAATTGTATATATAATTGAAATCACGTTGTGTTGAGCTAAGTTAAACAATAATTCAGACCAGCGTTATAGATAATCTTTAGAAAGGTTTCTAAAATGCAGAGAAGAACATTATCTCTTGGGAATGATAAAACATCTTTACAAACAATAACATCGGAACTCAGAAGTGTACATGATGTATATTTTTTAGAAGCTGAGGCTAAAAACAAACTAATGTCACATCGGATAACTATTTTAACTGTAAACGTAAGTAACTATTTTAACTGTAAACGTAAAACAAATAAGCACAATAAACATACATACGAAAATACTTTTTTTTAGCGTTTCATGAATATTCGGGCAAAATTTATTCATGGAAAAATTTCAGTTCAAGTATTTTTGAGTATGAGTTTAATATATTCTGGGAACTGCCAAGTACTAGCTATATTTGGGTTAAAATAATTAACCAATTACTTTCAAATTTCTACGTACGGTAAATAAATTATTTAGCATCGATAGGTTTATATTAGGGCTACAATTTACGGTGTAATTAAATATATATTACTATTTTTTTTGTACCTAAGAAGATTTCATACTAATTTGTATATGACAGACGTGTCTACACACGTCTGTCAGTTTCTGTCATACATGATTCTGTAGTTAGTAATGTACTTTGCGATTTACGCTCCGTTTTAGAGTATACAGTTATAGGGTGAGAGGGAATAGCATTTTTTAATTTATTAAGCACTTTAGAATAAATATGAATAGCACCACGAGTATTATAAATTCATTGTTTACTAGCTACCCAACAGGTGTACATGCATTAAACATATAAATCTTTCTCTTGAATCAGTCTATCCATTAAAAAAAACCGCTTCAAAATCCGTTGCGTAGTTTTTAAGATTTAAGCGTACATTGGGACAGACAGCGACAGCGAGTTTTTTATACTATGTAATGGTGATAATGATGTCTATAGTGCTGTTTATTACTATTGCTATCAAGTCAACTCCCTCTGCCTATTAAGAGCGCCGTCAGCTGGACTGCAGTTCCAGTTATATTACGCTCTTTTTAAAAGTACACAGTAATACTAGATTCCTATTTTCAGCACTTCTAGATTTTCGTTATTACCGTCCGTGGATGCCTCTAGCCCATTTTGATCCGATCTTCCCTCTCAATGACTCAAGGTAGAGACCAGGTAGACGGTATGGTAGTATAGGTTTTCTTTCTCATGGGTACCACATTCTGAACTATTTGAACTGCCACCTAGGTTCCTTTGTAAACTATATTTTTGTCGTAAGGTGCAATTACTTAGTGAAGTTACAATATAAGCGCTATGATGTAATACTTCTTTGGTATGGCAACGCATGATAAGTATCACGAGTCATGATAACTTCATGTGAATTGCCATGAAATTTAAAACATCTTTTAAATCATATTTTTGAGCATAGCCTCTAAAGTCACTAAACAATTACTTAAATGACAAAGGTAATAATTGTTCATTCACGGGATTTTCATTTAATATTAGACATAGACACCTATAAAAGTACACACAATATAAATAATCTGGCTGTAATAAAAACAAAAATTAGTTGATTTTCCTGCCAGTTCTTTTCAATTGAATCTCTACATTGAACTGGAAGGTGGGGAAAAATATTAATATCAAAAACTTGACGTCTTTAATGACTAATGTGATTTTTTTTACATGAATTTTTGATTATGATTTTATTATTTTTATTCTGTGTGTATTGCGATGGTTACTGCTAACTATCCTGTGGACTGTCAGATTACTTGCTATAAAAAGCGATATTTTATTCAAACACTTTGGATCTATTAAGGGCATGAAAATGTCCCTGAAATCAATCTTAAACTTTTAAGTTTCGTTGGCACTCTGTGGCACACAAATAATGGGCTCTGAATATCTAATGAACTTCTTCACCTCTCAGTCATACTGTGTAAGTTCGTCGTCTGAAATAATTCGAGTGTGCCTCAGACACAGCGTTGGTGGCTCCTGTGCAATTAAGTGTTTCGGCTTTCATTGCGAGAAACTTGAAAATCACTTCTTTGAATACGCTTCAAATTTTGTACACCCCAGTATAGGAGCTATTTTTTACCACGTTTCGCTAATATATGAAGACATCTAGTATTGACTCACTGATAATGCTTAACGTGAAGTAAATATTTACAGTTTGAATTACAATCTTAATTCAGTTGATATAACTATAATATAATAATATCTTAGGACAATTCACACAGCACCATCTAGTCCCAAGCTAAGCTGAGCTTGTGTTGTGGGTGCTGTGTATCTAAATATATATAACTCAAAGGTGACTGACATAGTGATCTATCAACGCACAGCCCAAACTACTGGACGGATCGGGCTGAAATTTGGCATACAGGTAGATGTTATGACGTAGGCATCAGCTAAGAAAGGGTTTTGATTAATTCTACCTCCAAGGGGATAAAATAGGGGATGAAAGTTTATATGAAACTTTGTCAATTTTAAAAAGACTTTGCATGCATAAAGCTGCTATGACGTAGGCATCACCTAAGAAAGGATTTTGAAAAATTCCACCCCTAAGGGGATAAATTAATACGAACGACGCCGCAAGCAAAAGCTAGTAAGTGATATATCACTTACATATACATTTTTTTTCGTAAATAGGGTAAACAGTATAGTGATTGCCCATTTAAGAAAATTCTACTGGTTTTATATGTATATAAATGTTTATTAAAATAATAGGTATGTGAGTGTCACCTCTTTGGTAACATTAATACTTTAGCTAAAAGATCCAGTAGTAACAATTTAAATATCTTAAGAAAACTAATAATTACAAGGTTTAACAAAAATAACCTCTAAAAGTATAGTGATTGCCCGGACCAGATAGTCATTGCCTCACGCATTACATAGTTATTGCCCACATAGCATTAACTGCTATAGTTACTAAATCTAGTTAAAAATATACTATATAAACATTAATTCTTATAGTTTAGGAATGTTGACAAACATTAATCGTTAAAGCAAAACAATGTCTCAAGTTTTAAAGACCTTATTTAATATTTGAGATCTTTTATAGCTTTTTGTACGTTAGTATACATTTCTAAACAATCAAAATCAGTGTCTTTAGCAGAATAAGAATCATCTACTTTATAGTAAAAATGACACAAAAACAAAAGAATATCTAAATATTTTTGTATTTGTAGACTTACTACACTAATAAAAGATTTGGGGAACAAATAGACTACAAATAATACCAGCAGCCGAGAAAGTAAATAAAATGATTATTGATTATTTTCCATTTAAATGTTCAATATTATAAACGTTTCTAGAACTGTTTTCAGCTACAACTAGTCCTGCACACTGGCAAATATGAAAATTTGTCTCATCTGTATTGAAGACTTGGCTTATTACTTTTTCATCGACATAGCAACATATTTCATGGAACCTAAATCTTTTTCAGATACACATGAGCTTGATTTTGTTCGAACACCTTCTAAACTCCGTATACTTAATTTAGGATGTCTCTTTAAAAATACTTTCCACTATCCAATGTCAGGCCTATTATTCACGAATGGATTAGGTCTTGGATTTTCCTCTAGAAATTTTTGAACACTGTCCAAAATATTTTCTTTATGCCTTGGAAAACCTTTTCGTGCTGAAGTTGTTATGCTATCGTCAAGAGTAGCTTCTTCTATAGCAGTTAAAATTGGCACTGAACTCAAGCTGATTTTGTGTCCTGAATTATGTTAAAATATGGAATATGTCGATCTGAAAACCTGTCTTTGTTATTTTGGATTTCGGTGATTGCCTTTTTTAGGTCTTCCCGTTTGTATTTTAACTTGGTAACCTTCGGCATTCTATAAAGAACTAGATAATACTGCTACGTAAATGTATTTAACAAAAATAAACTTACTTTAACAGAAATTGCCCGGGCAATAGCTGTACCCAATGCCAATGGCAATAACTAAATACCGATATGGCAATCACTAAAATTCATCTAAATAAGATTTAGTAATTGCCCACCCCATCTAACTCCTTAAGAGGTAAATTTTACATCACAATAACTTCTTGAAATTACACTATAAAGCATTTACTAACTTATTCTCTATAGCAATAAGTTTAAAACGGAGCTAAGTTAACACAAGAAATTAAAACAAAAAGTGTGTCCTTAAGAAATTCTTTAAGAAACCTACTTTTTCCGATAAGAGGCATACCTGTTGTCAACGAATATGCCATAACACCATGTTTTTCTTTAAATTTAGCCAATTTATTATTAAACGTTCTACTAGAGGATCTCTTAATGCCATCCAGCGAATTTAATTCGAATTAACTCCTTTATAAATAGGTTTAAATGTATCATCTTCTTACTGTGGGCAATATCTATATACTGGGCAATCACTGTAGTGTTTACCCTACATAGAAAATACGCAGCCGATATAAACAATTATACTCTTTATGCTAAGCCTCTACCACTGAGCCCTCATATGATGATGGTTATAAATGGTTATAATAAAATGGTCCACTGGCCTTCGCAAGCGAGGTAATAGTGGATGATGTTAGAATGGGAGTAAAATCATGTTAGTGGTTGGGTACTACAACTTTGCTAGGAAAGTGTAAAGTTAGCTAGGATTTAACTACACTAGCAAACTTTAGAATAGAATAGAATAGAAAATCATTTATTCAAATAAACTTAATTTAATCACTTTTAAATAGTCAACATTTTTTTAAATCAATCGCTTATTCGGAAAGCTGTCTCATCACAAGAAGAATAAGCAAGAAACTTGTGTGTTGCTCTTTTAAACAATCCTTGTAAGTTCACATTTTACAAGTCGAAACGTGTGAATACAAACTACCAACCAGCACTAATTTATTTAGGTCCAATGTAAAAACACAATAAGATTAAATCAGTCTAATGATAAGAGCAGACCGGTCCCTACAAGCAGCACTCATTCACGAGTATGACGGACGAGCCAGCCATCACTGCGCTCGACCATATTTTAGGGAGCCCAATGACCCCGCCCACCACGCCGCCACATGTCTGGACATTTTAGTGAGCATGACTACTCATTTCACTCGACCACGTCACAGTTACAAAAATGACTATATGGTAGTTACAGTATTCTCTCACTTTACATGAGGATGCATGCGGCAATCAATACAAAAGCCGCTACGCTATCATATACCAAGAAAGCAGTATGAAAAATAAATTATAACGTTGTCCGCAAATAAACTTATACTTGCTATATATTGCTATCATCTATAAATTCATCTATCCTATAATAGGCTTTTTTACATAACATTTGTTTAATATAAAATTTGAATTGCCTCTCTGTCAGATTTAGCGTAGATTCCGGCAGTTTATTATAGAATCTTACGCAATTACGCTTTGAAGGTGGATTGTTAGTGATGTGGACTGATGACCCCGTTACTAGCAAGCACCATGTCAGGTTGCCCTCCACGCGGTTCCCCCTGGAAACTATCATATTGAATACCTGGTTAATTTGTCACGATGGACTAACTGACTCAGTCATCAGTGGAGGATGATAAGATTAACATAAGACTGACCTCATCTTATCATCCTCCACTGCTGATGGTGCCCCGCCAGCGTAAGTAGTTAGCGCAGGCAGGTGCACTATTTTCCATTTTAATCCATAAAAAAAACTACACTGATTACCAGGATGATTATATAAATGATCAATCATTACTATTAATAAAAATGAATATCCTTATTACTTTTATTAATAAAATTTATTTATTCTTTTATATTTTCTATGTAGATATAAATAAAATATATAGATTATTCATAGAATCCGTTATCATTAAACAAATCTGTTTATAATATGTCTAAAATTGAAACTATAATTTCTGTAGAGGTACTCTACCATCTGACCCAACTTTATATGGGGATTATTTGTTATGAATTAGTTTCATTCATTATTTTATTGGTGGAACTTATTGTACCTACGCCATAGTACACTCAGGCACGAGGTTCATGTAATTTAATTTATCAATATTACGTATCGATCGTGCGTCCCACAGATTCCCACACAAGAGAACAATTAGAAAGTTAGAACTCTCATAATTCAGAGCGAGTTTATTACTAATAATACACACAAACTTTATGATTAGAATATTGAACATTCAGTAATTTTTAGATGAGTCATTTGTAATCTAAATCCGGAAGCCGTCTCACGGGTTTCTTTGAAACATTGTTTTATTTGAACAATTTATTTAATACCCAACCATAAGTCTGGAAATGGCCAGTATTACCATACGAAGGGTGCCATAGAAATCACGCTATCATATCTATACCTATAAATAAAATTGGAGTGTCTGTTTCTAATATTGAAATTTGAAATAACCGTTTACTACATACATATGAACATAAATACAGTACTAACACCAAAATTTTTTTCAATTTTGTCTGTCTGTCTGTCTGTTCGTTCCAGCTAATCACTGAAATGGCTGGACGGATTTTAACGGGATTTCTTTTGGAAGGTAGCTGATGTAATAAGGAGTAACTTAGGCTACTTTTATTTTAGAAAAACAAAGTTAAATTCCACGCGAACGAAGTCGCGGGAACAGTCTATCCTAAACACAATACAAATGGCCCGTTCAACCCAACTAATATCACACATCTTTATGTTAATGCGTGACGCTTTAAGTCTAGGTTTCGGCCCATCCGGCATCCTAACTCTTTCCTAGTTCCTTACCTACCCTACTAGTACTATATACCCGTTATTAAATAATTATTAATTCGCCTACAATTCCCCTGGTATTCACGGGCTACGGTAATCACTTACCATTAACTGTGCGTAGGCTCGATTGACCGCTACACTATACAAAAACTGCTCATACGTTTCTTTTGGGAGGAGTAAATTGTTATGCCCCATTCCTTTAAATTCATTGCCATATTTCACCCTTTAATTGAAACACTACTAACATCGAAGCTCCTTCGAGGCCTATTGTACAGACAGAGTATTACCACAGATAATATAATGTTACATAGTATTACGAACTTAGTTGAAAAATAAATTTAAAAAATGTTATGAAGATAAGTGCGTCTTTGGTAAGGATCGGTGGATAGAGTAACTTTCTAGTTCCCTGTATCTTACCTGAAACCGCGAGTAATTGGACAGGAATGTGTAAATTAGCATTGTCTTATTAATGTAATATACTAATAAAGAGAAGATAACACGGCTTTCCGATTCTTAAGAACTGTGTGCTCTTATCACTACTACTGATTTAATCTTATTGTGTACTTATATTTAACCCCTAATTTATTAGGGTTAAATATATTATGCTTGTTTGTATTCACACGTTTCGAATTGTATAATGTGAACTTACAAGGATTGTTTAAAAGGGCAACACACAAGTTTCTTGCTCGTTCTTCTTGTGATGAGACAGATTTTCGAATGAGCGGTAGATTAAAAAAAAACATTGTTATGACTTTTCAAAAGTGCTTAAATTAAGTTTATTTGAATAAACGATTTTCTATTCTACTCTATTCTATTCTAGTTTGTTCCATATGCTACAAAAACAAGACAGACTCGTATTTATAATCTATAGACACTGTTGTTTAATTATCAAAGTACTACACGTACTCTATTGACTGCGGCCACTCACTACAATTTCGAAGTATTTGAAGCCAGACTCGTAGCAGCGATAAATGTATTTAAGTACATCAAGTTTAAATTGAACTTAAGTTCCGACCACTTTATGGAGGTCTTTTTAAGTATATGTTTCCCAATCCAGTTACATTAGAAAACGAGTAGGTTAATTATTCTAAATGATAAAATGGAGGAGTTATCAATGGAGATTAGATACCTAGCTAGCCAGCTAGCAGTACCTAGTCTAGTCTAGTACCTGACCTGACATTACTAGCTAGTAATATCAGGTCAGGTACTACTATGTCAGGTACTACCTGACCTGACATTCTACTAACATCTCCTGGAAACCATGTGATTAAATCAACACATTACAATTCATAAAATTACAAATGGCTGCCTAACCCTTATAAAAACGGCTACACAGCAGTCCGTTGTACAATGTTCTCGTGCTAGAAACCTTACCAGATGGAGACAAATTTCAAAGAGCTACATTTCAGTCAAGTAAAGAAAATGTATTCATATTTTTTGTTTGATACATTTTCACAACTAAATGGATGAAACAGTTATATAATACTAACTGCACCCGCGACTTCGTCCGCGTGGATTTTATTTTATTTTTCTAAAATAAAAGTAGGCTAATTTTATTTTAAGTTACTCCTTATTACATCTCAGCTCTCCCTATATCATCAGCTACCAGCCAATAAAAGTCCCGTTAAAATCGTTTCAGCCATCTTAGAGATTAGCCGGAAAAAAGTTTTTTGGTATACCGTATTTATATTCATAATCATGTAGTAAAAAAACGGTTATTTTAATATTAAAAATAGACACTCCAATTTTATTTCTATGTGTAGATTACGAAGGTATACATTGGGTGTATTTTATTTAAAAAATAATATGGAAGTAAATGTAATAAATTATAAATGTATACTATAAAGAATAGTTATCTTATTGTTAGACAAATATAAATAAATAGAAAGATGTAAGCATCCATACAAATATTATGCGAAAATCTATTATATACTTATAATAATTTGTATTACACGTGTACCTTCCTCTTTTCTTTTTTTTACTATATGCCTATTAGTAGTACCATTAATATGCATATAGTAAATAATAAATATAATAATTACGTCAGTATGGGCATGTTATGAGGAACGAGGATCATGTCTTAAGGAAAGTGGAGTGGTGCATCTTATTTTAGGGCGTCCTTCCTGGATGGAAAGAGAGAGGACGCCCTAAAAAAAGATGGATAGATTGTGTCAAAGATGATATGAATAAAAGGAGCGTACTGCTCAGATATAGCGATATAGATGAGTGGAAGAGAATCACATAATGTGCCGACCCCAAATAATGGCATGAAGGCAAGGCAATGATGATAGTAATTAATAAATAAGATTACATAAAAATATATATATAAAAAGTAGTGACTTATTAATTTCAGTTACCGAGTGACTGAAAGAAAAGGACAATTGCGTCAAGACAAACTTCGGACCTACAAATTTGAAATGTATCTCGGTCGAAATATCTTAGTAAGGTAATAATTTTTTACTCTCGTCGCTTGTCCCATATTCGACGGAATATTCCTAGAAAAGAGTGTTACAATATTTCTGTTTACTGCAAAAAACACAGTACAGTAGGTTTACTTACAAATTTCCTTTTTATCACTAAAAAACTATATTACATCGAAAAAATAACGAATAATCTTTGATTCGAATATAATACAAATATTATCAATTTACGACATTAAAAAAAATGTATAATCCTACAGATTACCAACAAATACTTTTATAACTACTGTTATGGCAGCTGTTGCTCTCATAGTAAAGGATGATAATGACCTGAAGTTCCATTAATTAACCGTGATGGTTTCCAGGAAGAACCGCGTGGAAGCCGGTCTGAATATAATACTTACTAGCAACGATTTCTAACGATCACTAATCTCAACGATGCGACAATATATTAAATTGTCATAATTTAATATAGGTACATGAAAATACAAAGATTTTGAAATGATAATTGTATTCGTACATGAAAATACAAAAATTTTGAAATGATAATGCTATTTGTATCGAATTTCGTTTCGTTGTTTAGATGAAAAAGCAAGAAATATAGACAGACAAATCCACAATTTGTGCATTATATAAACAGTCTCGTTTCTATTAAATCATTATAGAAAAGATGTGACTATAGTGACTCGGTATCCGCGGCTTGTACGAGGCTATGAGCGCTCGCAAACTTTTATGCTGTGAAACTTGGCTGTTTGTGCTTGACGTTTATTGCTATTATATTTTACGAGCTTACAGAGACGACTTACTAAACGTTGTTGTACATTGTACATACATACATACACTCACGTTGTATGTGACAAAAGAACTCAGTTATAGAAATACGTTGTGACAAATTCGCTTACACGTATTGTATTATTGTGACATTGTGATTTTCGTTGTCATTATGAAATTTCAAGGCTAAGTACCTGAACAAATGTTAATGAAATTCGATGTGTAGATTCACGGAATATACAAGTACAAATATAAACTATTTGTTATATTAAAAATAACATATATATGATGGAGTGAATTGGGGGGTGTTTAAAATATGTATATGGAGACGAAATCGCAGATTACATCTAGTATAATTATAAATTACTCATTATAGAGACAGCTTATTAAATAGGACTATAAATTGAATACACTTTCGCTATAATATAAGGTAAGGTAAGGGAACTTGCTTATAGACATATGGTTGAAGAAACTTTGTTATTGAAATAATGGTTATGACAAATTCAATTATGCGTTGTTTGAGACGTAGTTATGAATATGTTAACATTTATAAATCAGATATATCAGTAACAAAATTAACAATTATATTATGTATGTAATAGAACATAGAATAGAATAGAATAGAAAATCATTTATTCAAATAAACTTATATTGAAGCACTTTTTATTAGTCATTACAGTTTTTTAATTTACCGCTCATTCGGAAAGCTTTGTCATCACAAGAAGAACGAGCAAGAAACTTGCGTGTTGCTCTTTTAAATAATTTTATTATTACTTTACTTTTTTAAGTTTAAGTGTGTGAATACAGACCACCAATTAGCACTAATTCAATTAAATACTAAAAAAAAATATTGAATATATTACCAACTGGTTAAACAATTAAATAAGGAAGGTTAAGGAAATCTGTCATAGTGATTAGAGCAGAACAGTCCCTACAAGCAGCTCCCGTTCACGAGTATAACGGATGAGCCAGCTCACTGCGCTCGACCATATTTTAGGGAGCCCAATGACCCGGCCCACCACGCCGCCACAAGTCTAGACATTTTATTGAGCATGACTACTCAAGACACTAGACCACGTCATAGCTACTTACATTGCCATCTGATTGTTATAGTATTCACATTTTACATAAGAATGCATGCGCAATCAATACAAAAACCGCTCCGCTTTATAAAAATAAATTACAACGTTGTATGATAATAAACTGATTATTATATCACATGCAATTATAATTTACACAAATCTACTATATTGTTTTAAAATATAAACTCACTCTAAACACTCTATACAAACCGACAGATTCAATTTATTAATACAATTCATGAACTATATATACAACATTAGCCGCTACACGCGGGATACTAACCGGACCTACAGGGCGCCCTTCCACAAACTTGTATGATATAGCCCCTGACTGCTTGGTGGCCTCAGACTAAAGTCATATCCGTCAGGCGAAAGTTGGCCTTCAGCCGCTCCATAAGTCCTTCCGCGGGTTTGGAGTGCCATCTTCACTCGCCCCCTATCGTCCGACCAGCTGAGCTAATATTAGAGTAGTTTGGAAAACAAAGGTAATAAATATCCACAAAATAACGATACCCACAGACCTACAATCCAATCTAGAGCACATTACAGAACAATGCGAACACGGGGTCCAGGTAGAAGACGTCTGGATAGCAGGAAAATGATGACAGCCTCTTGCAGAATATGACGAACGCCACTAGCGAAATATTTCGCATTAATGGTGAAATTGGACTGTATCTTCGTCTAAGAGTAATTTATCAGAACTGTTTTATAACGCGTGTAGGTATAGATAATTATTTAATGTAGAAAAAGAGCAAAATGTCTAATTCTTATGATATTTTTATTAACAAAAACAAAGGACGGTCGGCGTTGATCAGATTTATTCTTCATATTTTAAAAAAAAGTATTTTATTCTTTATTAGCGGCCAGTTGTATAGTTTGGAATTCCAATTCGTATCCTGACCGGAGTATTCAGCCAATAGATGACTTATAGATTATAGGTATCTTAAGTCTATCAATTAAGAAAACCATAAGTGTGTATTTATTTATTTTTGTACACAAAATTATATACATGGCGTACTTAATGTCTGATGGTATTCTCTACCAGTCAACCGTGGGATTGATCAGAGATAGTAATGTGGTGCAATTTAATAAGTCTATGTAGATGATAACTTAAGAAACGGCTTATCCAACGAGATTCTAAACACAACTTACTAATGTTATTTTATATTGTATACTCACATGCAATATATGACAAAAGAAGTCAGTTTTAGAAATACGTTAACGCAAATATGATTAGGTACTCGTATTGTGTTAAGTAACATGTTTATTCTTATGTCGCAAGAGACACTCTTGGAAACGATTCGGGGAAGCTTTTACCGCTAAAAGCGGTCCTTATGATTAAAATACAACATTTACTATCGCACTAACAAACATTTACAAATAAGAAATTAAATATTAAAACTTTCTTTGAAGAAGCTGAACCAAATGATGCAGAAGTGTTTGGTTTTGCTAAGAAGTAAAAAAGTACACAAATATAAAAATTTTTGGGGCAAGATATTTCAGTATAGATTTAATTTAGAAACTACTCAGTCAATTACTTTACTATTTGCAGAAGCTGAACCAAATGATGTCGAAGAGTTTGGTTTTGTTAAGGAGTAAAAAGTACACAAATATGAAAATCTTGGGTCATGATATTTCAGCCTAAAATTAATTTAAAAACTCAGTCAAATTCTATACACTGTTGGCCCGCCAATAGATAATGAAATTAAAGAATAAATACAGTTCAAGAATCAAAATAGAAATATTTTTATTCATGTAGGTAGGTCTATTACAGATCCATATGATATGTCAAATCTAGTGTGAGTTTAGAGAACTCTCTTTTCTTTGCTAAGATCTGGTAAGAAACTTACTTGACAACTGATATAAATACTTAGATTTCTTTTGTAAATACTTACCTAATATACATAGAAAACACTCAGACCGATCCAAACAATCACACTCATGAATATAAATGTTTGCACCGTGCGAGGAATCGAATGCACGACCGTCGAAAGTAAAGACAATAAAAAAAAAATTAAGTCTAAAAATATGTTCATATTTTTATTTCTGTATCCAACCAAAGGTAGTCTGGAAGAGATTGCTTAGCAATAACACCGCCTTTTGTATCAGTCAATGTATATTTTCTATTTTAATTGTTTTTTCTGTAATTATTGTTTTGTGGTGCAAGAAAGAGTATAGTTAAATAAAAAAATGAACTGTTAGGGTTAAAAGCAGATGCCATTAAATTATTATATGTAGGTATTATATTTGGTTAATAGTTGCAAAATAGACATGTATGTAGATTGATTGTCTTGAGGTTTAGCACACCGCTTTACTTGTGGATAGTGAAATAAAAATATGATAATATTTTTATTTCTAGATTGAGAAATAAAAAATTTCTCTATCCACCGATATAATATTTTCCAAAATATCGATGAAATGAAATGTATTTGCGTATTATACAGTTAGATATTCGGTAATATGTCCAGGTAATAATATTATTGGCAACTGTTTAATTGCCCCAATTTACGGGCATGCAAATTTTGGGTATATTAAAATTTAATAATCTATAACATTATAATTTAAAATTAATGTCTTATATACTATTCTAATTATATATTAATAGTAATCATTATGTATATATAAATGAAACATAATTAAGAAGGTAATATTCCTCATTACTAAAACTACTATTCCAAAGCTACTAATTGACAACTTTGTAGTAAAAGCAACACTTGACATGTCCACATGTCCCTGAAATATTTGAATCTGAAGTGACAGTGGGAAACCCCACAAATGTCTGAGCTGATTGATTTGATTTGATATCGGTTTCGGTATCTGGAGAGTTGATTGTTAGCGTCGGACCGATTTGAACTCATGACCTTTGTGGTTGATGACTCGGCTAGGACATATACACGTATTTTTTCAACTCGAGTTGAAACTATGATTAATTAAGTAATTTTGCTCTTAAGTGTACGTAATTAAAATAAACTCAATACAAGCACTTTTGAACAATCAATTTTTTTTTCTACCACTCGTTCGTAAGTCCGCGACTCATCACAAGAATAATGAGCAAGAAACTTGTGTATTGCTCTTTTGAATGTAAGTTTTATACTTAAAACGGGTTATGAGCACGGTGCCTAAAATGTAACATGCCACTGCTAGGATAAGGCCTAATATGTCAATTGACTATGAAGCAGATTGCCTAAAAGGAAAGACAGCATCATACCTCAAACGCTAACGGGCGCAAAGTATCGTGACTATAATAATTATCATCATCATAATCAGCCCACTGCAGTCCACTGCTGGACATAGGCCTCTCCCAAGGCACGCCACTGGGCACGATCTTCAGCCCTTCTCTTCCAGTTTTTACCCGCAACTCTACATATGTCGTCGCTCCACCTAGCTGCGGGGCGTCCTACACTACGTTTGCCAATTCGCGGTCTCTACTCTAGAACACACTATTCCAGCGAGCATTGGTTCTGCAACAGATATGACCAGCCCACTGCCACTTCAACTTGCAAATACGAAGAGCTATGTCGCTGACCCTAGTTCTCTGGCGAATTACTTCGTTACGGATTTTATCCCTCAGAGAAACTCCAAGCATAGCCCTTTCCATAGCTCGTTGAGCGACTTTGAGTATAATAATGTTTATTATAAATACTATATATATCTGTTGTCTTACACAGGAAAGACGGAAGAATTATCAACTATCTACGTCGTAGTGATCGTAATACTGAACATGCTATCATATCGCCGATATATTATACATATATCAGCTATATATATATAATATATCGAGATATAGATAGATAAGAATCATAGTACATACATACAGATTTAATAACAAATAGTATACGATACATTAGAATTAAATTTGCATTGTTTAAATAAGAATTTAGAAATTTGAATGCTTTTCGCCGAAACTTATTACTGTGGTTGGTTATTGGTATTCTTATCACTGGACTGTGAGCCACAAATTCAATTTAAGTGACAGGCTGTCAGATACAAACCCATGAACTTTGGATCTAAGTCAAAAATTGTTTTTACATAGGCCAAAACAGTATCATTTTCTTATGTATTTTCAGCTACTAGTACTGATAAATCTTAGAGTTTGCATATTCACTGTAATTCTGTTTCACCACTGCATTCCACCTCAGCATCTCGGTTTTATACCAGTTTCTGAAACGTTCGTTAGAAATTTATCGTGGATATCGTTTTAATGTAGGTATTAATGGGTTTTGGCCGATCTAGTTTCTCTTCCTTTTTTCAAAGTAACGATCAAAATCAAACTTGCTCAAATTTGCAATGGAAATATCTTTTTATTTCCCCTTTGAGCTTTCAATGTTTAAAAGGCCTGGGATCGTCAAGTGCTTAAGGATATTAAACTTCCTAGTTGGTTCTTTAATTTGTCTTTTGAGACGTTTTTAGTACCCATGAAAAACTTGGGATGCATACAATTTATTGGGTGAGTTAAGGACAATGATTTAATCATCATAACAGCGCTTTTTTTTTGTGCGGTTATCTCTTATATATTTTATTATATAATCTCTTTATTGTACAGCTAAGAACCTAAAATTAAAAAGATTAAAAATATAATATAATAACAACTAAAATATATTATTAAAGGGATCCCTTTAGGCAAAGTTCCGAAGATACTGGCAGCGTTCCCTCTTTAAATAGCTAGACTAATTCTTTGTCCAAGGTAGCTGCCAGCTCTTCGGTCTTTTGTGATGTCGACTAACCTTCTCGTTATTTCTTTGAAAAGTCTTATAGCGCTAGGACCCCACGGACCATTTAATCTCTTTTGCATATAGTATATATGATATCTATGTATATTATGTAGAACAAATAAAATAGAGTGAGTTTTATTATGAGGAAAGTACACTCCACAGTACTAATTTGATCAGAAACACACCAGAAATTCTACCGCACCTCTGTTTGAAAGATATACTATATCAGAGTGTGATAGTATATATATATATATACAAAAAAATGCATAGTTATGAGTCTGCAGACAAGGCAGAGCATGCCACTAGTGCATACATTATATGGAATATCTTATTGTCCATCTCTACATCCATCACACTCCAGGTTGCAGGTCGAAAAATCTAATATCAGGTATTCAGGACATTTTAGTCACTTACGTTTCTAAAACTTCTGTATTCATATTTTTCCCTATTATCCAGGTCATTTTTCAAATTCTACAAAATTTGTTTTTACAGAATTATATTATATATTTTAATATTATTTACTTATTTAGTCAAACATTAAATTTCTGCAAATAAATTACTATTGCAATTAACTATTGTCATTTTAATAATAATATAAAGTATAACTATTACTGAATATGATAGTGAATTGTATGAAAACTACTAAAGAAAAGCAAATAGAAATAATCTTTATTCAAATAAATTTAATATGAACACTATGGAATAGTCTCATACTATTTTTTTTATTCCTCCGCTCATTCGAAAAGCAGACTCATCACAAGAAAATGCATGGAACATGCGTTCCTCTTTTAAATAAATATTGTTCTGCAACACATATTTAGTATTTCGTTTGAATGCAAAGTGAAGTAAAAGTTTTGAGTATATGAAAATAACAGTATTTGTATCGGATTCCATTGATAAACTCTGCTTAGTTTGTGATGAAATGATTTTTGAACTTTCGCAATTATTCCGTATGTAAATTTGCAATGTCTCTTACCGTCAATTGAACAATTTTTGAAGCAAACACGATGTTCAGATTGTCGCAACATGGACGCTATATTCCCATGATCAATGCAATGCTTTTTAGAAGAGTGACGTTGAGAAATATATTTTCGACAGTTCCGACCCATATCATGCGCGTTTCTTCACTAAGTGTGAGTATATAAACCCTGTAATGTTTATGGACATAGAGGGTTGGAAATACCCTTATAGCTTTAAATTATAATCTCATATTACAAAGTTTGGTGACACACTTCTAATAGTTTAAAATAATAATAATAATAATCTCAGAACAATTCACACAGCGCCATCTTGAACCAAGTTAAGCTAGCTAAAGCTTGTGTTATGGGCGCATACAACTGGTACATATATACATAGATATTTTTTTTTGTAAATACATACATATTATACATAGAAAACACCCAGACCGATACAAACAATCATACTCATGAATACAAATGTTTGTGCCGTGCGAGGAATCGAACCCGCGACCATCGGTTATAAAGCAAACCGCTAAACCGCTAGACCACCGAGGTCGTCAAGTAATTTAAAATATTTTTAATTGTTGTCCTATTTTTTTTAACGATGGTGATAAAGACGTTTTATGTTACTTCTATTTGGTTAACCAATTTTTAATAACATTAGCTGTCCCTTAGACTTCCGTTGCGTGGTAGAATGAGACATGGCCAAATAAAGAAAAAGTATTTAATAACCATTTACTATCCCAAAACCCAAAACACCAAAGAAAAAATTATCAACATATTAATTTAAAAAACGACGAAAACCGATACAAACTTTCATCCCCTACTTTAGTTTACCTACTTAAGGGTAAAATGTTTACAAACTTCGAATGTAATATTTATTCATATTTAATCAACATCCTAAAAATAAGTTTCAATCTTCTCTGTTCTAATAAGTATATACTCGATATGCCTCGATCGGCTAAAATCAATCTGAACACAGAGTAAAAATGAAATGATACGCAAGATGTTCAGAAACTAAGAGTGAAAAGCAGTCATCAATTAAACTATTAAAATATTAAAACTGTTAACGTTGAAATATATTCTCGAAAAGCTCACTGTGTACCAAAAAGTTAAGTACAAAAGTTTGTGATAACACCAACACTTTCATTTGCTACTTAGACGTGGTGTAGTTAATTTTGTTTGAAAACTTCACAACTTGAAATATAGCCTGGCAAAGCTTTATTAAATAATAATAATAATTGTGAGATAGTTATCCACTTTGTAACTTAGTCCGTCGGTAGTTTGAACTCAGTTCCGCTGCAAGCGGGCCGGTTATCACTTTATCTTGTTTATTTAACACGTCTTTTAGTGTACATTTAGCCTTTCCGTTAATATTTTTATTTGTCTACAATACTAGCAAATTATCTAAAGCTTTCACATAGTGAATTATCTTATATATAAAATTCCCGTGTCACAGTTTTCGTTCCCATACTCCTCCGAAACGGCTTCACCGATTCGCATGAAATTTTGTGAGCGTATTGAGTAGGTCTGAGAATCGGCTAACATCTATTTTTCATCCCCTTAAATGTTAGGGGTAGTCCACCCCTAATTTTTTTTATTTTAAGGCAAAATGTTTGCCGGGACAGCTAGTTATACATCTAAACCTTGGTGAGGATTTACTCTTTCGTTATTTGAAAACATTATGAAAATCCTTTTAGTATATTTAAGCTTATTACAAACACACAGACAGACGAGCCAGGGTTATCATTATATGTCTGTAGTATCCTAAAAAACTAAAATAAAATTGTTGTTTTGTACAAGAAAATATTTTAATAATAATGCAAAGAGAACTGAGCGTCAAACAAAGTAGAAAAGTAGTACATTTATTCTCAGTTATTGTGAACGTTCTCTTTATAAAAGGTTAACGAATTGTTAAAAGCAACATCTTCGTACGTATTAATGGTAAACTAAATATATTTGCACTATAATAAGGCATCTGATAAATTCTATATATAGGTACTGTATATATAAAATCAATTGTATTTAAAAATGTCAGTTTTGCAATGCTACTTTTTTCATAGTTGACAATGATGCTCTGCACTTTATATGAGGTAGTCTTGATGGTAGTTTTAAATAAAAAAAAGAAATACGTTTCATTTTCTTTATGAAATATTGCAAAAGAATTTAAAACATCATCGACATTAAATACCAAACGCATCGGAATAGCGATGAAAAAATAATATTATTTATTTAAATGGTTCTCTGGAAAGTATAAAAGAAATGGGAAAAACAATTCGTGGGGAATTAATTATAAATACAACGCTATAAGAAACTTTTCCCAAAGAATGACTGCGTAGAACTCCTTGGAGCATTTGCGACTGTCGCTTTGCTTTTTGTTACCTTCTTATCGTCTGAAGTATTTCATTCAAGCAGAAAATGAATAGACTTTATACTACAAGTAGGTTTTTACAGATAGTCTATCTTACTAAAAGACCCGAAAATAAATTTAATTCAGTGAAACGTCTATTTATGAGAAAAAAACATGTGATTGGAGCGAGCACATATCAAATTATATTTAGGTACATTAGGTTTTAATATTTATATTTGCTTCATTGGGTATGCTAAATAAAAATTGCCTTAAATTCGTTTATGAAGGTTGATGGAAACTTTTTTATAGAAATTATAAAACACCTAATTATATTCTTAATAGTTTTGTATCAATTTAATATTGTTGATACATAGTAATAAACTGTGAAAGTGAATTCATTTTTTTACCATATTTATATATCACATTAGTAACCATCAAGTACTCGCCCGATGGTAATCAATTTTTTTTATTTAATTCAACTTTATTTAAGTATAACAAAATCAATACAAATAGATATCTATATATATCTAAGAGTACACAAACATGCTTTTTAACGTTACATAGACAATAAGTCTTTTTAAACATGGTAATCGATTACTGTAGGCTATCATTTCAGGGGTATATACCCTAAAACAAAAGGCATCAGACATTTTAATACACTTCTTAAAAAAACCTACGCTGTCATTTCTATACAAAACCTCAACAGATAATTTATTATACAATCTCAGTGTGCGTAGGAAGATGTTCCTCTGAAACCATGCTAACCTGTACTTGTATACTACTTCGGTTTCAGGTTGTGAAGATGAATGCTCTGTCGATGTCGAGCGATGCAAATATAGGCTTACCTACAAATAACATTTAGTAATCATTATACATTAGGTATTTTCATCCTCAAATTAATTATAGTGCCTAAACAATATCTTTAGGTAAGAGACAAAAAGTGGATTCGCCAATTAACGAAATAACTAGAACCGACTGGCAAAAGGCGAGTAGAGAAACAGAGGAAAAGATGGTCCGATAACATCAAAGATATAGCAGGAAAAATTTGGATGAGTGAGGCTATGAATAGACAGTCAAGGAGCATG
Organism: Achroia grisella; assembly: GCF_030625045.1. Classification (NCBI taxonomy): domain Eukaryota; kingdom Metazoa; phylum Arthropoda; class Insecta; order Lepidoptera; family Pyralidae; genus Achroia; species Achroia grisella. Next base: position 453,428 of record NW_026712589.1, read on the forward strand.
TTTAAGGAAGCTTTTATCTACACGGGACCATATATAAACGATCAAAATTAAATATATTATAATACTTGAAATATACTTAAAAAAACTGTAATTATATGAGTAATATAGCAAAATAAATAAATAAAAATTAATATGTAATAAGAGTCTGGTAAAGAGGATGAGGTGCCTACTAAACTAAAATGAATAATTGATCCGTTTTTTTTTTATTATTACAAATGTATATGTATAGTTTCGTATCTTGAAATAATCATTAATAGTTAATTTTTATAAAATACTAGCTACTCGCCCCGGCTTCGCCCAGGTGTATTATACATATAAACCTTCTTCTTGGATAAATCTATACATTAAAAAAAAACGCTTCAAAATCCGTTGCGTAGTTTTAAAGATTTAAGCATATATAGGGACGGACAGACAGCGACAGCGACTTTATTTTATACTATGTAATGATATATATACAACATAATGTCCGCTATCTGTTACCATTTACCATCAAGTGAGTCATCGTTTTGTTTGTTTTCCATTACAATATTTATTACATAGAATTGGTAAAAAGCAATAAACTTTCTATACACGATTACTAGTACAGTTACTAAAATGGAATAGGCTTAAGTGAATTCAGTTAGCAAACAGTAATAAAAAGATGTTTATTATTCACCTCAATTCATTGAAATAGGAATAGAAGAATGTACTATTTATAAAAAGAGATATTTAGTTCAGTGAAAAATCGAACGGCGGCGACACTGATTTTGTTCACAAAATGTAGCTAATGCGTGAGGGAGAAGAAAAACTGGGGAGGAGAGAGGGCGCGTGAAATTCATCCCCCACACATAGCCGACGCGCGCAATTTACAACAATAGTAAAATACAATTTAAAGTTTACACAATGCGTACCAAAGTATGAAGAGTAAGTTCAAACTATGTTATAATATCTAACTAACTTTTCAAACAGACTTTATTAGTTTTCCTTTGCCACGTGTACAATTAAAAAAAAAATTACTTTTTATAACTGGTGATATAGACAAATAAAAAAAGAAGTATAGTTGAATTAGCTGGTAATAATGTGTTTAAATACTCGTTGAGATTTTAAGCCTGCGAGAACAGGGTGCGCGGTGCGAGGGGTCGGGGGGTGCACCCCGCCCCATGCCACAGCCGAACGCCATCAGTCGCCCGTGCGTCTTAGGTTTGTACACAGGATTTTGACTCTTTATCGTCAAATTATCGCTAATTATTTCATCGCAATGGAATAATTATAACACATAACATGTAAATAGGCGGTCAGGTATAATAACAAACTGCAAAATGTCGCCGTATCGTATAACTACTGTATTCGTCGTGTTGTTGTTTCACGTATATGTGCTGACAGCGCAGACTTTTCCAGTCGAAAAAATAGCAGTCGGTGAGTACAATTTACACATTTATTAATGTTCTTTAATGTATTTATTTTTATTTTATTTATTTAAGTTTTATTCTTTTATATTTTTTTTTAATTAATTTTTTTATTTATTTTAAACTAATACAGGATGTTTACCAACAAAATATTAACAAATATTTTTATTTTTTATTTGAGTAGAACATTTTTGATGTAGGTTTTAAATATAAACCTTGTTTTGTTGCCTTCTCGTTTCAGTTGGTTGTCTTTTTACGCTTCGCGGCAATAGCTGTAAGCGGATCGATTTTCTCTTTCTGTCTCAATACTTTGTCTCTTTCCTCGTATTATGTAGGCAACATGCATTGTCTTTACGATTGGCTTTATATAAGCAAACATGAGAAGTTGTCTAGTTTTAATTAGTTCATTCTAGATTTATATGGTCACGTGTAGATCATTTATATATATAGATAGACTATGTTCATTGATTGATAGTTATTAAATATTTACTAACTAGTAATAAAATTTATTAAATAGTATTCTTTATAAAAAAAATAATAATCTATTTGTTTATTAAATTATTAAATATACGATATGGGTTCATGATTCTTGTTTTAAATCAATAGAGTACAGTGAGTTTTATTTCGGAAAACTTAAGTAACATTTTATCTATGACTTCACATTAGACTGTGCCTGTATCGTGGATGTAAGAGAGAAATTAGAAAATTTAAAAAAGAACTTCATCATTTCTAAAATGCACAATATGTTAGAGAAACTTACAAAATTCTTAATACTCCATAAACAGTTTGATTCAATAGTGTTCATTGCCGAAAGTAGCGCCATGTTTGTTTTATAGCACAGGGGGAAACAAACTTAGTCTCACATGAGTTAAAAGATTACAGCTGTCCATAAACACTTGCAAGAACAGAAATTACAGGTGTGCTGTCGACCTTTTAGGAGACGGGGGGTATTATAGTAGAAGACAAGGTACTTAGGAGAAAGATGCAAGAATTAGGGAAGGGATAAGAGAGAGAAGGACGGTCATCATGCACATATCGGTTACATTTAAAGCGTTTCGTCTGTGTGTTGGTATTTTCCAAATTGAGACGAATTGTTCGTGATACACAACCTTGCATTATTAACAATGTGGTAATATCACTAATTGTTATGTCATATATACATTCACGTTATTAGACAAATACTCATCAGAACATTCAAACATTTTTTATACATCATGAAAGTCATTAATCAATATTATGATTGACTATATCAATATTGACCAAGCCGATATTCGTAGTAATATTCTAATTAGTCAGTTTATACAACTAACCGTTAGTAGAATTAATAGATTTTATCACGAGAGTAGTAAGCTCTCGTTAATCTAAAACAAACGTACGAAGTCACGTGAAACGACTTGTATTATTTGTGCTTTCAATTCTCTATAACACTGTAAATATAAATTGGTATGGTGTATTTGTGGCTGTAGAGGGCTCGAGGCTTAAATACGCATTCGAGCTGTCGGAATTGCATATTTGTCGGTCAAATACTGAAATTCTCACACTAGGCAATTGCAGTAAACAATTGGATTAATATCAATAGTGGTGTGAAATGGGAAAATTTGTAACAGATATTTTACAGATATATAATTTAATACGTGATTCATTGGAGTTCATCATTCATTGAAGGTTTTTTGTTAAGATACTCAAATAATTCATGTGAATAAAATGATTTACGAAATTTAGTCATTTATTTTCGCCAAATGGGGGGTTTATTCATATTCGGGGGATATTGTGTGATGGGGACAATTTGGAGGAAAAATTTATGTGTGGAGTGAGGAAATTAAATGGAATTCTCGTATCTACACTTCGATGCGAGTTTGGACAATATTTTAGGGTTTATCCAACATTGTCTTGTTTTCTTAAATCATCAAACAAATAGTTGTATTGGTGGACCAATGGAATTGAATTGAATTCTCGTATCTACATTTCGATACGAGATTAGACAATATTTTAGGGTTTACCCAACATTGTCTTGCTTTCTTATGTCTTCAAACAAATAGTTGTATCGGTGGACCAATGGAATTGAATTGAATTCTCGTATCTACATTTCGATACGAGATTAGACAATATTTTAGGGTTTACCCAACATTGTCTTGCTTTCTTATGTCTTCAAACAAATAGTTGTATTGGTGGACCAATGGAATTGAATTGTATTCTCGTATCTACATTTCGATACGAGATTAGACAATATTTTAGGGTTTACCCAACATTGTCTTGCTTTCCTATGTCTTCAAACAAATAGTTGTATCAGTGGACCAATGGAATTGAATTGTATTCTCGTATCTACATTTCGATACGAGATTAGACAATATTTTAGGGTTTACCCAACATTGTCTTGCTTTCTTATGTCTTCAAACAAATAGTTGTATTGGTGGACCAATGGAATTGAATTGTATTCTCGTATCTACACTTCGATACGAGATTAGACAATATTTTAGGGTTTACCCAACATTGTCTTGCTTTTCTATGTCTTCAAACAAATAGTTATATCTGTGGAGCAAGGGTATTGAATAGAGTTCTCTTATCTACACTATGGTGTGATTTTGGACAATATTTTAGGGTTTACCCAACATTGACTTGCTTTCCTATGTCTTCAAACAAAGAGTTGTATCGGTGGACCAATAGATTTTAATTGAATTCTCATATCTACACTTCGATGCGAGATTGGACAATATTTTAGGGTTTACCCGACATTGTCTTGCTTTCTTATGTCTTCAAACAAATAGTTGTATCTGTAGAGCAAGGGAATTGAATAGAGTTCTCTTATCTACACTATGATATGATTTTGGACAATATTATAGGGTTTACCCAACACTGTCTTGAAACAAATAGTTGTATCTGTAGAGCAAGGGAATTGAATAGAGTTCTCTTATCTACACTATGATATGATTTTGGACAATATTATAGGGTTTACCCAACACTGTCTTGAAACAAATAGTTGTATCTGTAGTGCAAGGGAATTGAATTGAATTCTCGTATCTACAGTTCGATGTGAGTTTGCACAAAATTTTAGGGTTTACACGATGTTGTCTTGCGTTATTATGTGTTCAAACACATAGTTGTATACTCTGAATTCATATCCCAGTCGGCCCGCCACTGATCGCTCCTGGAAAGAGCAGCCGGGAAGAAAGTTGGATTGCGTGTTTGGAAGACGATCAATATTTCTTTAGTTTTCTGTCTCCGGTCGCTGCTTCTTATCCTTGTTAAGTCCTTTTACTAATTACTTATTTGTTGTTATAAGCCGATTGGGTGGTCTCCATATCATACTGCAAGAACTGGATACTTCAAATTCTGTTTCTTGAACAAAAAAAAAAAAAATATTTACGATTACTTACTGGACCTACTAATACATATCATAAACGTAAAAGTAGGATGGATAGCTGGATGGATGTTTGGTGCTCTGTCACGCAAGAAATACTGAACGGATTTTGGTGAAATTTCACAGTAATCTATCTTATACGTAAATATAGCAAAGGCTATAAATTTCATGCAGGCTAAACCACGGGCACAGCTAGTATATATAATAATATCAAAATTTGAACTCCATCCGTCTATCAGCGCTATATTTTTTCAAACTACTGAAGCTATCTTCATGAAAGAAATTTAAAATTGTTTTTCCTTATATTGTATAATCGAAGCTCGCAATTTCGAAATACTTCATATGTAAGTACATTATCATATAAAAGGAAATTATTTATTTACATTCTATAAATGGTTACCTATATTACATAACTTGAAGCTTGACATATGATAAAGAGATAAATTGAATGATAAGGAATAAAATTTAAATTCTGTACAATAGAAAATGTAAACTTTAAATATATTAATATTAAAAAAGTTTCTCAACAGTTATTAATATTTTCAGTTATTTATATATTCAACATCATAATGCGGTATTATGCGTAGGTATATAACAAAAAATATATAAGATTATGAGATAATGTACCTAACAAAAAAAAAAATATTTTGTAAGCAGTTTTAGGGCTTGATGATTATTTTTTGTTTATGTATTACTTTATGTGCAAATAAATAAAAAAAGTGGGCCTGAACAAAAATAATCATATTGAATACAATATCGGGTACCCATTTGTTGTATCTTTTAATACTGTAAAGAAATTAATAACCAGTTTACAAAAGTTTTTTGAAACCCTCTGAATCCAGGTCGCCTATTTAAATCGACCAGTTGCATTTCTTATTATGACCTCTATAGGGTTTCGAGACGTGTTCCTTTTGTTAGTTCATTATATACATACATTCATATTACAGCTGCCATGGAAACTTTTGTTGTTGAAAAGAAACCGTTTCCGATGTGAACACTGTACGTAACAGAAAACAGGTTTCTGTTGCAAAAGCTATTCAACTAAATTTTCACAAACTTTGATGCAATATTTAATGTTAATGTAATTACCTCTGTAGATTTGTCCCTGCATTGTATTCATGATCTTTTGCTGATCAAAAATATGCTAGCTGTTTATAAACATATGTTTATTTATTTTATTCGGAAAGCTATTTGCGAAAATAAATTAAATCAGATTTACAGGCACTTACAGATTTTCACAGATAGAAACAAGTTAGAAAATAAATTTCCAGTACTAACATGACAGGCGTGTATATATTCTAAGACCTTAACATCAGATACCAAAAATAATAACAATATACTAAATAAAATATATTCTGAAACCGATAAAAGACAAACATTAAATAATTTATATATATGTTCCGAGGAATTGTTCAAGTTTACATTGGTTGCCGAATTCCATTATTTAATTTTAATTTCATCGTAACTATTATCATATTTTTGTATCCTAATATTTTGGAAGGCAATATTTAATTTACAATATTACTTCCTTTCTTTTTATTTTGGAACAAAGGGTAGCGGTAGTAAACGGATGTAGATCCGTCTTTGGGACATAATCTATTTTCAAAGTGAGCGACTTCGAGCGCAGTGATGGCTGGCTCATCCGTCATACTCGTGAACGAGTGCTGCTTGTAGGGACTGGTCTGCTCTTATCACTACGACTGATTTAATCTTATTGTATATTTATATTTGCCCCTAAAAATTACTGCTGGTTGGTAGTTTGTATTCACACGTTTCGACTTGTAAATGGAAACTTACAAGGATTATTTAAAAGAGCAACACACAAGTTTCTTGCTCGTTCTTCTTGTTATGAGACAGCTTTCCGAACGAGTGGCAGATAAAAAACAAATTGTTATGACTATTCAAAAGTGCTTAAATTAAGTTTATTTGAATAAATGATTTTACATTTTCTATTCTATTCAAACTAAATTTCATTTAGATTTATACAGCCATTTATTATATATTTATTTATAGTTATAATAATATAACGAACATACAGATAGATAGACAAATCCAATTTTATTTGTATAATTATTAGGTTAGTGCTACTAAACTTAGTACTATTAAATTTTGCCACGTACAATCACATTATATGTAGAATCACCATGCAGAAATGGTATTTCCAAACGATACTATATTGCATCCTTCAAGAAAAGAGCTTATTCGTTCTGAAAAGACTGGTAACGCGCTTGCAATATCCCTGGTGTTGCGGGTACTCATGGGCGGCAGTAATCACTTACTATCAGATGAGCCTCAAAATTGTTTATGCTATATAAAAATAATGACTTCAGATTACTTGTTTATTTAACATTTTCTTGAAATAATCTAATAATAAAATAGGTGCCTAGAAATAAATCTTATTATATTTAGTAACCATCAAGTATTAAGGAAGGCATTAAATTGTACTCAAGCAGTATTAGTGCAAGGCGCAGCGCGGTGTCTGCAGTTTGCACTCAAATGCTCAGTTTTATCACTACTCCATTAGCGATTAGCAATGTGTCTAGTGTTGCCAGATCACTGCCTGGTTTTCCCTTCAGATGTTATCTAGAAATACATCATTATCATCTGCTTCTTCCTTATCCCATTTATTTGGGGTCGGCGTAATATGTTTTTCTCTTCCATTCATCCCTGTTCGCAGTCATCGCGTTATTTACTTCCTTTCTTACCATATCATCTTTCACACAGTACATCCATCTCTTTTTCGGCCTTCCTCTACCCTTATAACTATACACATTCACATGTTTTTTTATGAAAATGCCTCAAATTAAATAATATAAATTGTGTGTACTAGTTAGTAGTCCTTCTTTAACCCTTGATCATTCATACAGCCTATTTGTCCCAAGCTAAGCAGAGCATGTGCTATGGGTTAGTACCTACTAGCTTTCCCTATCAATAGATATATGGTAAAAATACTGAAATACAGTTTTTACTCAACTCCTAAATACAAATGTTTGTGTCTGAGGTATCGAATACGTGACCATCAGAAGTAAGCCGGCTATGCTAAACCGCGAGACCATCGAGGCTGTCAAAAACTGGCGTTTCGGAACGTGACCGTTTCCCTATGTAGTAATATACATATATTCTAGATTTTTCGTACTTCAATGAGCTCGCAACGCCGATGATCTTTTTTTTTGGTTCCGTGTCCACCAGTTTGTGTTTTAAGCTGGCACGCTTGTATTTTTGTTTTTTTAACGTACATGTACATTCAAAAACCCTCCAAATCCCCCGCCCTCATTAGTTTTTTCTTCCCATATTTTCCCTCAAACATTTGCTCCCTCCAAATTTCTCCGCATCGCCGCAAATTCCTCCTCAATTTAGTGGAAAATCTCCTAATTTGGTATCACTGCTCCATATGCTGGAATATAATAAGAACTCGTCTCCTTTTTACGACATACATACTCGTATAGTTTGCGATAAGTATTAAATTTTATTGTCATAATAAATCGTTTTTTTCTTTTCCAACTATTGTAATATAATAACAAATAATGGTAAATAGGTACAAGGGCAGGGAATAATTTAAACCAAGTTATTTAACCGCTGTATGCCTACTCCTATCTGAGGGATGCGACGTTAGTCTGAGGACATCGCTAGGGGTCCGAGCCTCGGCTCAAGCCGGCGTAATTTCGATTCTCATATGAAACGGGGGATCGATCAGAGGGGTGCAAAATATAAAGTGGATTATCACTTGTCCCTTTCTGGTCGCTTTCGTTCATTGCAATACGTACTTTCACTAATAAATTTAATGATATATCATATGCTTAGGTAATAATTTGGTTATCTTATACTTGATTCCCGTCAGTATCTTTTACTAAATTATATTAAAATCCGTTTCATACTTTAAAAGATATAGCGCGAACATAAAGCGAAAACTACTTCATTTTATACTATGTAAAGATAAACAATTAACTCACAAATAATATAATGAAAGATATACATAAAATTACAGCCTTTATAGTTAATGTAGTTTATTTGCTGAGGTTCAATTAGATATAATAGAAAATTAACTATTAATTAAATTAATTAGTTAATTTTTATTTATTTATTAAAATAAACTTAAATTTAAGTTCTTTTGATTTCACACTTATTTTTATAATCTATCGCTTATTCGGGAATCTGTCTCATCAGAACGAGCGAGAAACTTACGTGTTGCTTTTTTAAATAATTATTCTAAACTTTACATATTTAAGTTGAAAAGTGTGAAGAAGAACTATCAAATATCACTAATTTATTATAGTTAATATATGAAATACACAACCAACTAGTAGAGTGACTAAATAAAGGTAAATCAATATTAGTAATTAGAGCAGATCAGTCCTTACAAACAATACTCGTTCACGAGTATGACTAGTATATCGGACATAATTTCCGGTTTAGAATTTTTTTCTCAATATCTTCTTTCTTTTATATCCTATACCTTATTTTTTATATATTATATATAATATATACACACTTTGTATTCTACTACTATAATACACACTATTTATCCTCACATGTACATTATTATTTATATGAATGTATTATTTATTGAACTCTTGCTCCATCTATCAAGTATACCCTAAAGTTGTTTAAAAAAGACTAAATACACTATCTTTTGTACCTTATTACTCTGTATATAGGAACAATTAGTTCCTTGCAATACGTAACTGGTGCAATAAAAAAATGAATAAGCATTCTCTTTGATTCGCATAATAAATAGTCCAATATAAAGTGAAACGCCATTTCTTCGTTTTTAGTTACTTTCGTTCATTCCGTTCGCTGCGAATAGGCTTTTCATCTGCTAGCTTTCATATTTTTCAACAAGTCGATTGCCTTCAATTCTAAATTTATAAATTCATTTCTTATTTTATTACCACCAGCGATATTAAATAATTAACGTTTCGAAGAAACCTTTGCTTTATGATACCCTCGTCTGGATGTTATTGGATTATGTTCAGTAATTTTTACCTTTCTTTAGAATAGTTGAATATTATGTGTGAAGAATACATTTTTAATTATTATTATTTTTATAAGAGTCTAAATAATGTATTTTGTCATGATTTTCTATGTATATTGTTTTGTTAATGGAACAAAATGTGGGTTATTGCATTTATGGATGAAAGTTGATAGAGGGCGCCACTGTGTTATACCGTGTAGATAGCGGCGCCATATATTCCACACCACCTTTCTAGAATGAATATCTCTGCCTGTGGTTAGCGCCCACAGCACATCCCATAGGTGGTGGGGCAAATACGACTAACGGGAAGATAATATATTCTAGAGAACCCTTGGGACTTAATGGTAGGATACTGAACCACTAACTAGCACCATTGTAAGTGAATACGATAATTTTAAATAAAATATTTTTTTTGTTATTGAAATATAATTTGAACATCTCCTTCGTCCTCTTCACCGCATAGGGATGAACCTACATTATTCTAAAGAACGATTGAGAACAGTTTCAATAGAGATCTAAGAAGGTTTCTTCAACGTTACTGCTACTGAGTCTAGTTGCACTTCTGAAGTACCACTTCTAAATTAATATCTGCGGGAATCAGTATCATTTTCAAATTAATATCACATTATAAGTACAATTTGATTGTGTTTCAATTAATATTGCACTCTGCTAAAGACACATTTGCAGAGCATACCTGTAAATACCTTTATCATGAACGCTTCCACTGTACGCTCGCGTTCCTTAATTGCTACTTTTAAGACAAATTATTATCGAAGTAACGTTGCCTACTTCACAGATCTAATTAGCCACCTGCCTATCCAGGAATAAGAAATTTATTGCGTAAGTAATATAATATTGTTAAATTATTACTCCATATTACTGGTGTTTCTCATTTGAATTCGCAGAAATAATTATGAATATGAGGAATTAACATTAATATAGGTAGTAGTATTACATCGCAGTGAAATATTTGTGTACTTTACTTCTAATATGTATTCACATATATTAACTAAACATTATCAATTTATTTACATAACCTAATTGTACAACTAAGAACCTAAAATTAAAAAGCTTAAAAAATATAATATAATGACTAAAATATATTATTAAAAGGGGTCCCTTTAGGCAACGTTCCGAAGATACTGGCAGCGTTCCCTCTTTGAATAGCTAGACTAATTCTTCTATAATTATATATGTTTACAAATGAAAGAACTATCTAATATTATTTCTTAAATTTGTAGTATGGATGGAAGGACGGACTTTTGTTACTCTTTACGTTACGCAAAAACTACTAAACGGATTCTGATCCAACTTTACAGTAATGTAGCTTATACAATAGAATAACACTTAGGCTATAATTTAAAAGGATATTATGTAAATTGGAAAAATTAAATGATAACTGTCAAGTAAGTGTAATGGATGAATTGAAATGAATTTGCATAGGGAAGCTTGTAGAAAAAAATTCTTTCTTTTTTGCTTTTTGTTTGCTTGTTGTTGTATGATCCGATATCGATCGCAATAGTTGTTGTTGTCTGATCCGATATCGATCCCAATAGTTGTTATTGTCTGATCCGATATCGATCCCAATAGTTGTTGTTGTCTGATCCGATATCGATACCAATAGTTGTTGTTGTCTGATCTGATATCGATCCCAATAGTTGTAGTTGTCTGATCCGACACCGATCCCAATAGTTGTATCGATCCCAATAGTTGTTGTTGTCTGATCTGATATCGATCCCAATAGTTGTTGTTGTCTGATCCGATATCGATCCCAATAGTTGATGTTGTCTGAACTGATATCGATCCCAATAGTTGTTGTTGTCTGATCTGATATCGATCCCAATAGTTGTTGTTGTCTGATCCGATATCGATCCCAATAGTTGATGTTGTCTGAACTGATATCGATCCCAATAGTTGTTGTTGTCTGAACTGATATCGATCCCAATAGTTGTTGTTGTCTGATCCGATATCGATACCAATAGTTGTTGTTGTCTGATCTGATATCGATCCCAATAGTTGTAGTTGTCTGATCCGACACCGATCCCAATAGTTGTATCGATCCCAATAGTTGTTGTTGTCTGATCTGATATCGATCCCAATAGTTGTTGTTGTCTGATCCGATATCGATCCCAATAGTTGATGTTGTCTGAACTGATATCGATCCCAATAGTTGTTGTTGTCTGATCCGATATAGATCCCAATAGTTGTTATTGTCTGATCCGATATCGATCCCAATAGTTGTTGTTGTCTGATCCGATATCGATCCCAATAGTTTTTATTGTCTGATCTGATATCGATCCCAATAGTTGTTGTTGTCTGATCCGATATCGACCCCAATAATTGTTGTTGTCTGATCCGATATCGATCCCAATAGTTGTTGTTGTCTGATCCGATATCGATCCCAATAGTTGTTGTTATCTGACCCGATATCGATCCCAATAGTTGCGTCACGAAATAAATGGGGTGAAATTATAACTATCTTTCTCACGTTATAAGTAACAATCTTTACATTAATATTATAAATGCGATAGTAACACAAGAGTTTGAAAGAGGAGATGAAAATTTGTATGAAAGTATCGTCATTTTTAAACCTAAAAAGATAAAACTTATTTTTTAGGCTATTGATTAAATATATGAAATTCAAAATATGTAGAAACGTTACCCTTTAGGGGATAAAAAAATAGGCGATGAATGTTTGTACTTAAATTTTTCATTTCTGAAGCTAGAACGATGAAACTTTTCCTTTATTTTATTAATAATTAATAATAATAGCCGTACCCTTCGTCCGTGTGGAATAGTGACTATTCTACACAGACGAAGGGTACGGCTAGTATAATATATAAGTAATAGTATAATATATGTATTTAATAAGAAATATAATAAAACCATACTGTTTCTAACTTCTTAGAAAAAAGCTATAAATTCCGTATGTGGTTATGAATAACACTAAGTAAGTAGAAGATTGCGCTGTAATATACAGGTTACCTCTTATTTCCATTTCTGGAATTAAGATGTTAAACACATCGTCTTTTATATATCAGTATATAATACTAGTTTTAATTGAAAATATAATAAATAATCTCTCTAAAAATCTAGTCTATAGTATCTAGTCTCTAGTAAAAATGTATAAATAAATAAATAACCCTGGACAATTATACAGCGTCTTTTAGCCTCACGGTATGCAGCTTGTGTTATGGGTACTAGACAACTGATATAAATACATAGTTTTTTTTGTAAATGCATATACATATAGTATATATATAAAACAAACAATATAAACAATCATACTCTTAAATACAAATGAACCGTGCGGTAAATCGAAACCGCGACCATCGCAAGTAAAGCAGTGTGCTTAACCGCTAGACAACTTACAGAAGATATTAAAAACTAACTAAATTTTTTTTTAATAAAAGTAGCTCGAGTTGCTCCTTATTACAACAGCTACCCGCCAAAAAAATCTTGTCAAAATCGGTCCAGCCAATTCAGAGATTAGCCGGAACAAACAGACAGACAGACAAAAATGATAAAAAATGCTATTTTGGTGTATATACCGTATTCATATTCATATGCATGTAGTAAAAAACGGTTATTTCAATATTACAAACGAAACTCTAATTTTATTTATATATATAGATAGACAAGTGAACTTCCATACTTATGATATTACTATTTCCTGCGAGTACGGCTTTTTTTTTCAGGGAATAAGAACTGTGTTCGTGCTCGCCATACAGTTTATTTTATGCCAAATTTCATCAAAATATGTTTATTCATTTAGTCGTAGTTTAATAGACAGACTGAGATATCAACAGATACAGTTTCGCATTTATAATATTAGTATATAATTATTTCGTAGTTTGTATTCACACATCGTTACATAGTATTAAACAAAGTCGCTGTCGCTGTCTGTCCCTATGTATGCTTAAATCTTTAAAACTGCGCAACGGATTTTGAAGCAGTTTTTTTTAATAGAGTGATTCAAGAGGAAGGTTTATATGTATAACATGTACAATCATGCAGAGCCAGGGTGGGTAGCTAGTATTTTAATATGGAAATGTATCAGTTGTGATGTGTCGGCCACAGAATTTATTTTCCATCAGGCGGGCCGTCAGATTGTTTGCTTTTTCAATTATTTAATATTTTAGTGTACAGATAAGTGAATAACTCGTATCATCTTACTATAGTATCCTATAAGACCATCATGTATGTAGTAAGTATTTTGACTGTATATTATTCAGACTCTTTCAGCTTCATGCGCTGAACAAATATTTTGTTTTTGAACGAATATCCCACTCGTATTGGGTTTTCTCGAAACAACAGCGTGGAAAGTTTTAACAATATTTGGATGAAGTTCTTAACATTACCAGCCGTTGAAGTTATCTTGCTTTTCTGATACCTCGCCGAACCATGTTCTTTACAAGTTTTGTTATGCGTGTTTTTTATTACATTTATTCTAAGCTTATCTCTTGGAGAATGTCAGGAGATTCTGTTAAAATATGACGGGATAAGTACACGAAAGGTAAAGGATATGAAATTCTAAAATGTATAGGGGCAAACGGTATAGCTAGAGAGTTTTACATCAATACTCTAATTTCTGATATTAACTTTATCTATAACAAACAAACAACAAAACTATCACAAGTTTTGTTGTTTGTTTGTTATAGACAAAGTACTTGCTACCCACCCAGGCTTCGCAAGGGTGTACATGTATTATACACGTAAACCTTCGTCTTGAATCACTCTAACTAATAAAAAAACCGCTTCAAAATCCGTTGCGTAGTTTTAAAGTTTTAATCATACATAAGGACAGACAGCAGCGACTTTGTTTTATACTACGTAAAGATGATGATGATATTTGAAGCCAAAGATGAATAAATAATTCCAAAATTTTAAATTAAAAAATAAAATTCACCAAGAAAGGAATAAATGTTTATCTTTTCGTATTATAATAATAATAACTCTGACAATTCACACAGCGCCATCTAGTCTCAAGATAAGCAGATATTCTGTTATGATTACTAGAACACTGCTGTAAATAGTTAAATATGTTTTTAGATAGAAACTTAGAAAACACCTAATTATTATTATTAATAATAATTATTATTAATTATTACTAATTATTATTAATTATTATTATTAATACTTAGAAAACACCTAATACACATAATGCAAGGTATCCAACCCGCGTCTTTACAGCCTCGATGGTCCACTAAACCAAACCACTAGGTTTAGCATATCGCTTTTCTATCCAATAGTCGTGGGTTCGATTCCTCGCACGGTACAAAAATGTGTATTCATGAATATGATTGTTTGTATCGGGTTAGGTGTTTTCTATGTGTACTTTTATTAACTGGGCAGATCCTTACCAATATATATACTAGTATATATATTCGAGTATATACATGCAAGTATAGCAACTGGGTACTAGTTCCAGTTACGGTCCAACTAATTAGAAATTACAATGTAATCAACTACGGTCTTCAAGATATGACAATTGTTGAAGCCCATACGTGAGTCCGCAGTGAGAATTTTAACTCTCAACTTATTTATGGGACGTAAAATGTAATTACATGAAGAATTCGCATGTAAGCTGCTGGCTGGCGGCCAGTTGCCGCAAACAACTACCTGTACTAGTTATAGCTTGAAATTATCTGGCAAGTAATAAACCAGCGTTATAAAGTAAGGTGTTTATGACTTATGAAAGCTCTATAGCTGATAAATATACAGGATACCCTATATCAACGCTTATATTAGTTGGCTTGCTGGGATCATGGTTATTGTTACTAAATTTTCATTATTTATATTAGGTATAAACTTTGTTCTCGTTCAACGACCATTTTCTATATATTATTTAGGCGACGCTGGTGGTTTAGCGGTTTCGCATATTGCCTTATTTGTCACAAGTTCGATATCCGGTCTATAATATTTTTTATTGTTTTGTATTTTTTTCTATTTACGAGTACATAATATTAAGTATTTACTAATATATAGAAATTGTATGGAAATTATTTATTTACTTAAATATGTAATACTTATATGGTACAGCTATACAAAAACTCATGTATTTTGTTATAGATTCGCTGTATGGTATATTCTTATGTATTTTTTTATTATGTTTTTGTATTTTTAGTAATTCATAATCGCAGCCCGGAAGACGTCCACTGCTAGACATAGGCCTCCCCCAAACATCACCACGATGATCGGTTCTGCGCTGCTCGCAACCAATGCCTTCCAGCGATCTTAACCAGATCGTCGATCCACCTTGCTGGAGGCTTTCCCACGTTGCGTCTTACGGTCCGTGGTCGCCACTCGAGGACTCTATTAGCTATGAGCTATGTGCCCTGCCCATTGCATTTCAGGCTCGCAATTCTTCGGACTATGTCTGTCACTCTGGTTCTTCTGCGGATCTCCCATTTCTGATTCGATCACGAGTAACTCCGAGCATAGCATTCTCCATTAGCAATTAGTATATTATAAACACCATTTGAGTTTCAAGAGTACATATGGGCGGTATGCTATATCTTATATATAAAATTCTCGTGTCACAGTTTTCGTTACCATACTCCTCCGAAACGGCTTTACCGATTCTCATGAAATTTTGTGAACGTATTGAGTAGGTCTGAGAATCGGCCAACATCTATTTTTCATCCTCCTAAATGTTAGGGATAGTCCACCCTAAATTTTTTTTTATTTTTTAGTCAAAATTTTTAGTTTCTGTTTTTTTATGATACAACATACAAAAATCCCTATTTTTTTATAGCGTTATTAATTTATATGGCAAAACAACGTTTGCCGGTATAGCTAGTATATGTAAAAATAAGATGTAAAGAGAGACTTATACAAAATTGTCCCCACGACAAACGATTTCATGCAGGTCTTGTAATTTCATTTAGAACTTTTAAAAGATTTATGTGATCAAAAAATGGTAAAAAAGTTTAAAAATGTGAGTAGATTTTAATTTTTATTAATGTGTGAAAATTTTCTTTTATTATAAAAAATTAACACGAGAAACTCATATTTCATACCGGGAAAAAACATGTCGTTTTTAATTAGTGACTTAGTTACATGCATAATTTTTTTGAGTACATCATTTATACTTTTAGTATCCTTTATTTATATTCTCATAATAGAGATATACTCGTAATGGATTCATAAAGAATTTGGTGAATGAAAATTCTCTATAAAATTAGTAATCCAACGTTAAAAACTGCGCTAAGTTCACTGCAAATGGACTTTTAATTAGTACAAAATCTGCATTGACTGTACTAACTATATTTTTTTATCACTCTCTCAGTAGGAGTTAATCTAAATATATAAAATTGCTTTTACTTTAGAAAATGCATTTCTTAAGAAATTATGAAAACTGCAATAAATTGTATCATAAATACGAGTTGGCACAAGAGTGGACGGGGGTTGTTTTATAATGAGATGTTGTTTATTTTGATTTAAATAACATTTAATTCATGGTTTAATAAATTAATATAAAACATTTTTATAAGTAGATAAGATGTACAACTGGTCTATAAGAACGCCTTTTGTTACGCCAAAGTTCTCCATTTGTATATTTATATATAGTTTACTTTTCTTATATCAAAATCTGTTCTCTCTGTCTTGACAATACTTCCATAGATTGTGTCTACTTACCTTCGAACGAGCATTTTTTAAGCCTACAATATATAATTAACTGAAAAAGTAAAAGACGAACATTTGTAATATAAACATTATATAACGATATTATCGTTCCATATTTAAATGTGATATTTTAAAAAAAGTATACAAATAGTTATTTGTTGCAAATGCAATGGAATATAAACAACGGTATTGTGATTCCATATTTAAATATGATATTTAAAAAAAGAACAAAAATATTTATTTATAGCAATATGAACTCCTTTATCACTTCAATATGATATTTAAAAAAAGAACATATATCTTTATTAATAGCAATATGAACTCCTGTATCACTTCAATATGATATTTAAAAAAAGAACATATATATTTATTTATAGCAATATGAACTCCTGTATCACTTCAATATGATATTTAAAAAAAGAACATAAATATTTATTTATAGCAATATGAATATTATTTCACTCCAGTATCGCCATAAACCCCCAACGATGTAGGTAGCGTCGCCATCGCTCTGCTGGCTTAGGACACTTTTGTAGCGATGAAAAAGTTTCTTTTAATCTCCTTTTAATGAAGTTACAGTCTCCCAGCCAGGTAAGACACTTTGCAGCACAAACAAATCCTACTCCATAAAAAGGTATAACGAAAAAATATTGCCGTTGTTGAAAATAAACTCGTTGTGTTAAAATTATTTCAGTTAAGCTTATAACGCTCCGAGTTTAAAAATATAATGTAGAAAGCACTGTTAAAAATATATTTTGATAAATATTATTCAAAACTGAATTTATGTTACAAAATTAGACAATA
Source organism: Achroia grisella (assembly GCF_030625045.1). Classification (NCBI taxonomy): domain Eukaryota; kingdom Metazoa; phylum Arthropoda; class Insecta; order Lepidoptera; family Pyralidae; genus Achroia; species Achroia grisella. The sequence continues at coordinate 471,576 of NW_026712589.1, forward strand.
TATTGCTAATATTAATTAAATTTAGATGTATATGTGTTTAAAAGGGAACTGTCATATTTCAGATGCTAGAAGTAGAAATAAATAAAGACTATACTTTCGAAACAATTTTTTTCCTTCGTTTTCTTTTATTAGGTACTATCTTACTATAATTAAAAAAAAATAGACATAAACGTAGTAGGTAAGTCCAAACTGAAACTACAGTTATTTACTAAAAGAATAACTGTCTAGTTTAAGACTAAATAATGATTATTTATATATGGATTTTATATTTTGATATAATAATACTATACTTTTTATTACAAATATATATATATCATTTTAAAATACGGTTCATATTAAATTGAATATTTTAAATAACTTATATAATGCTAGCTGTTCCGTGGAATTTAGCATTAGTTTTCTAAAATAAAAGTAGCCTAAGTTACTCCTTATTACATCAGCTACCTGCCAAAAAAAGTTTCGTCAAAATCGGTCCAGCCATTTCTGAGATTAGCCGGAACAAACAGACAGGCAGACAGACAAAAACTATAAATTATGTTATTTTAGTGTATTTTCCGTATTTATATTCATATTTATGTACTAAAAAACGGTTATTTCAATATTAAAAACAGACACTCCAATTTTATTTGTATGTATAGATAAAAAGAATTAATAAAATCTTTATTAATTAATTAACTATCTACCAAAATTTCAATAATATACGACTTAAAAAAAGTATGCATTTATTACCTATTAAATAAAGTATAATGTATATAAATATATATAATAATAACTAACAATACTCACTGAAAGGTTCAGTAGATTTCACTCACAACATAAACCCAGTAACAATCCGGCGCAATATGGAAAGAAATGACGTTGCAAATGAAAGAAATATTGCTAAAAATGGAGTTTCAGAGGCTCTCAGAATATAATGTCCGAGCAGCGGGAGTGAAAAAAAAAACAGCCATAGTTGAGCTCACGAAACGAAAGCGGTTATGGATGGTATTAGAAGCCACCGAGCTGTGGTTTCTGTGATTCAGATAAACGGTCCGGTCAGCACTCGTATATCAAGGAGATGACGTCCCACAGAATACGGGCTCGCTTTTTCACTGTACGATAAAGATATCCAATAAGGTGATTCTCCACTTGTTTTGGAAGGTTTTCATTGGTAATAATAATTCTTTATCGAGTATAGTGGCGTAGGCAGTTTTTAATGTCGTGTTATGGCGCGGTGAGAATCATTTTGATATTCTTCACTGAACTGACAGTATAAAATTAGATTTATAAGTATATTTATTACTAGACTAGCTACTAACTAGCTGTCCACACAAACTTTGTTTTACAATACAATTTAATATCGCTATTACAAATAGCGAATTTTTAATGCCACATTATAAAAACTTAAAAAAATGGCCCATAAAATAAAAAAATGTTAGGGGTGGTCAAACCTTATCACTTAGGGGTATAAAAATAGATAGTAGACGATTCTCAGATCTACAGAATATGCATACAAAATTTTATAAAAATCGATCAAGACGTTTGGTAGGATTATGGTAACTAACATTGTGACACGAGAATTTTATATATTAGATATTAAATAGGTTTAATTCTAATAAGTTGGATTCTATATATATCTAGTAAATTGGATTGTAAATGTAGTATACATGTTCGTCACGAAAATAGTTTAAAGATTCTATTCTCATATTATGCATACCTACGATTTAACGATGTAATTTCTGTAATGTACTGTTTTATACAGTATATATATATATATGTATTTTATATATATTTTTTGGGACATGCACTTGCTGAGCAATACTTCGATTCGTATGAAAATGTACAAAAATGGATCGACAACTGGTTTGCTTCAAATGAAGAGTTTTATTTTTGGCGTGGTATTCGTAACCTGCCGATAAGGTGGGAAAAATGTATAAATTCTAATGGATCCTATTTTGATTAAATAAATTTTATAATTATCAAAATACAAACAAGCAATTTTATAAAAAAATTCCGGTTTCATACTTCTACACCTATGTATAATAAATTTACAAAATAAACCATCCCATTTACACATATGTATAATCTATACAATTTGACTCTTTCATGAGTAATATATCTGTATATATCTCAAAAATAAGGCTAGATTTTTATTTTAATCTATACACGTATATAAAATTCAAATTTTATAATTCTTAGTTACAGCACAAACGATTTTCAGGAAATTTTATATGATGATTATGTCGATAAGTATGGCTCACTCTGATTTTTATATTTTATTAATTTTTTTTTTAAGATTCTTAATTAAAAAATACATACAACCCTAAAATTTCACTCTTCTATAATCAACCCTTATTTTTTAATAGCGATATTAACTTACCTAGTAAAACACCGTTTGACAGCGTAGCTATTATTATAACGTAATAGTAAATTATATTAGGAATGTGGATGGTTATAAGGGTAGAGGAAGGCCAAAAAAGAGATGGATGGACTGTGTGAAAGATGATATGGTAAGAAAGGAAGTAAATAACGCGATGACTGCGAACAGGGATGAATGGAAGCGAAAAACATATTACGCCGACCCCAAATAAATGGGATAAGGAAGAAGCAGATGATGTAATAGTAAATTATATTATTGTTTGCAGGAGCAATATTCGACCAGAATACTGAAGAAATTCAAAATGTGTTCAAATATGCATTGACAATGCACAACCAGAATATAAGCAGCCGACGATTGGAACTGCAAGCCTATGTCGACGTCATCAATACGGCCGATGCATTCAAGCTTTCACGACTCAGTGAGTATCTATTGGGAAGTTATGTTACATGTAAAAATATTCATTGAAATGTATGAGCAGCGGAATGCCAGCTCAGCATTATTTTGTTCAGTGGGTTTAATATTGTGCTTTAATACAATGCATATTGGGTTGGGATTAATATTATTTTTTCGAGAGCGATGTTGCAAACAAGCTGATGACTGTATTGATCAATCTATTTCATTATTTTAGACTGTTTTAAATTTGACACGGGATCTTTCGAGGTTTTTACTTGATGCTAATCTTGACACAGGTTACAAGATAAGCTGCTGGAATATAAAAAGTTGAATAATGTTTTAATGAATAATTCTGTATAGCGCTGAATTACTGAATGTGAATAAGTTCTAACCTATTAACTAATATTTGAGTGAAAATATTAATAAATTCTTCTATAACCAAAAGTGTCTCGCCATACGTACCAATTAGCGAGGATGATACACATAAACAACTGTACCTATAACTAAAAATATATATATATATATATATATATATATACATAATCATCATTGTCCTCTTCTCCTATAGATTCCTACTGGCCGTCGTATCTGACTTTACTATCCTTTTATACATACATAAACACTCACACAAACAAAAAAAAACATATTAATTGATGGATATTACATTTTTATTGTACGGGAATGGAACCCGAAACCATTGGAGTAGGGTACTGGATAGCTGAACCATCGAGTGCCTCGGTGGGACGATTAAGGTGACACACTTTTGGTTTATGTATCACATATTCACTTTAATGTCTCCTTAACTAAGTGTTTGACACGTTAAATTTTCACGTTAAACATTTATCGCTAATGAGTTTTCGACTAGTGGTGCTTTAAATTTCATGAAATAAGTGGCTATATTCGAATAATATAGCCTATATATATAATAAATTAAAGTATCTCTAATCGTTTACAGACAGATCTACATTTTATTTATACACTAGTTGTCGACTGCGACTTCGTCTGCATTTCCGTCGTTTTTTCGTAAAATAAGTAGCCTCTAGTATCCTTCCTCACGGTTCAGTGGTTTTGATGTTTTTTCCTAACATTTCCCTTTACTGCTCTGCTCCTATTGATCGTAGCGTGATGAAGTATACCACGGGTTATAGTAACCTGCCCAAGAGTATGACGAATAATTGTACCAAGTTTCGTTAAAATCCGTCCAATAGTTTTTGTTTCTATAACGAATATACAGACAGATAGACAAAAAAATTACTGATTTCATTTTTGACATCAGTATCGATCCCTAATCACCCCCTGATAGTTATTTTTGGAAATATATTTCATGTACAGAATTGACCTCTCTACAGATTTATTATAAGTATAGAAGAAGATATAGATAGAAGATAGATAATAAAATCCTGGTGAGGAGACAACTTTTTGTTCATCTGTTTGTGCTATAGTTTACGGGTGAAGCAAATAGGATGATAAATTTCTCTATTTCATTATTTAAAAATATATAACACATATTTTTCTTTCTGCTCTCTTTTTCCGTATGAACCTTGAGCTATCTGTTTAAAATTAGAAAAAGGCGCAAAGTATACATTATTTTGTGATAAAATAAAATTAAAACATGTAGAAATATATATTTTTTTTATTCATTGCCAGCTATTCACTTTGTTGTAAACTATACCTAAATTAAATATAACCAAAACATATTTCATGAAATTTAAAAAAGGAAATAAGTATATAAATACAGTGCTATTAATAAAAAGAATGTAAAAAGGCAAATCCTATTGACTCAGCTCTTAATGTGCTATAAAATCAAACAAATGGAATATTCATAATATTTGTTATTTATATTTGCTTTGTAAACTCTATATCCTTTTGACCAGAGTATCAAAATAATGTACGAGTAGGAGTTTGTATAAGATGTTCATATAAGATTCCTAGAAAGCACTAGTTTAGTAGGCGTATAAAGGCACAAGACGTAAGTTTGTCTCCAATCCCTTTGCTACTGCGTCCGCTCTTGCTGTATGAAGCTAAGTTCTGTGTCTAAGTTTCGAGTCTATTTATAGTGTGTCAGTGTCTTTAGAACTCACCGTCTATGAAATTGAATATTATATACATGAATCATACATTTATGTTGGTAATATATACTAAAACATTTCACATTGTTAGTATTTCTTTTGTGTATCAAAACCATTGAATAAGTAACTATGTTATATTCAAAACTGAATTGTACCTTCTTATTTACATGTTGTAGTAAATAACTTTTCTATCACGTTTTAAGTTATTTACTTCTTAGAAACAAGTCATAATAAAGAAAATACAACAATTTTCGGCGCTTCCAGTAGCAGGGGTCAGGTTTTCAGACTCAATATTTGTGTCACATGCTATTGGTAGCGGACTTTAATAAAGAATAAAATAGAAAATTGTATTCGAATAAACTTAATTTAAACACTTTTGAACAGACAACAATTTTTTTTTAATCTGTCCCTTATTCGGAATTCTGTCTCATCACAAGTAGAATAAATAGGAAACTTGTATGTTGCTCTTTTAAACAATCCTTGTGAGTTCAAATTTAGAAGTCGACACATGTGAATACAAACTACCAACCAGCAATAATTTAAAATAATATAAACCCACTAAGTAATAAAATGAACTTCCGCAAAGTAACACCTAATTCTATAGATAATATTCTGTATATTATCTGTGGGAAGTATTACTTAATTATGATCTTCAATTTGACTGTGCTGATAAGTTGATGCTGATTAGATTGAATCTTGTAATAATAATAGGATCATTCCATTTCTTGACTTTAAGATTGGTTTCAATACGATTTTTGTAATAAGACCATTACTATAGGTACGGTATCCCACCTTTAACCTATAACCACTGGATAAAACCATCATCTATTTTAGACCTTAATAACAGTGTATTAAGTGCGACGTGCGGGGAATTTAATTCCGTCTGTATTCAAATAGTGTCAGAGTCTTTGAAATGAAATTAAAGTTGTACGAGAATGCAGGGCTGCGTAGCATTGTCTCGCTTTAGTGCGGGGAGCCTTTAAGATGGGTGTGGTGTCATCAGCCGGACACGTGATCAGAATAAGTAAACAGGCAACAGCTTGATCAATACGAAAGAAAACTAAGAAATTTCATATATTCTTTAATGTGATGTGTTCTAACTTTTCTCTACATATATTTTTTTAACATAATTCGCATGTATGCAGCTTTCGACTGGTGCAGTTATTGTAAATATGTATAATCTTATTTAATATATAACATTATTATCATCATCATCAATTTCTTATTGGTAAGGTAGATTTCTATAGGTTTCATAATTTTTAATTATTAAAAGAAAATCGAATGTGTATTTTATTAGGTTTTGTTTTTTTAGAAAAATACATGTCGTTTTTATTTAAGAAAACCATTATAAAAAGTAAATAAAATAAAACATTCAATACTATTCAAGACAAATCTAAGAAATATCAGAAATTTAGCATTTTATTTCAGAACAATTTCATCAAGCAATTCTGTCTACGTTATTTTCTTTGTTGAAAATGTTGCTATATATATATATGTCAAAAAATTAACAAAAGTCAAGTTAATGTTGGACATAAAACTCCTTTGTTATTTTGCCATAGAATTTGTATATAAAAACATATTAATAAAAAGACGACTGCGAATAAAATGGTGTTTCCTTAATTGTCCTCTGCATAAATAAAATCCGTATAGTTAATTTAAATTTATCTATTACAAACAAATGTAACAATATTTTCCTGTTTGTAATATTAGTATAAAAAAACTTTCTGCGAGATTCAGCTTTACGTCTTAGTTTTCTCTCCATACAAAACGTAGCAACCTTGCTCTGGAAAAACTTCGGAATTCCTTTGACATATTTATTTCCTACTGAAATTGTTAATGTAGTGTAATTTCCGGACATACCTTGTTGTTCATACTTAATGACAAACTCGAAATTTACTCACGTAGAACATTCTGGCAATTTGTTCACGTGAATTTTTATTACCATTTTTAACTATGTTGTTCAGTTCGAATTTTTCAGTTGAAATAATCCATCGAGTATTAAGATACTCTTCTATCTATTAATACTATATTTTATTATTATTATTATTATTTCATTTATTTTGGATATATATCCATATTACATATATTAGTAAACAACTTATATTTATCTAGATGTGCCCTCGGTTTCACCAACGTGGAAATTATAGCGTACATGTTAATTTGTTATATAAGGTATATAATTGTAAAGTTTGACGGCCTCGGTGGTCTGGCACACCGCTTTACGTCCGATGGTCGAGGGTTCGATTACTCGCATGGCACAACCAGTTCTATTCATGAGTATGATTGTTTGTATCGGTCTGGATATTTTCTATGTATAATATGTATGTATTTAAGAATATATATATATATATATGTATTTGTATCAGTTGTCTAGTAAAATCTATTATTTAAGTAGTTTTTGTTAATAACAAATATCTTTCCAGCAAATTATCTAATCCATACAATCATTAACATGCTCAAAATTCCGCGTTTATAATATTAATAAGAACTACGAACAAAAGTTGATGCAAGAAATCACGAGATCAGGTAGTATTGTAACATTAGTTTATAATATCTAATATTTTGACGACCTCGGTGGTCTAGCGGTCTAGCACACCGCTTTACGTCCGATGGTCGCGGGTTCGATTCCTCGCACGGCACAAACATTTGTAGTCATGAGTATGATTGTTTGTATCGGTCTGGGTATTTTCTATGTATAATATGTATGTATTTACGAAAAAAAATTATCTATGTATTTGTATCAGTAATCTAGTACTCATTACACAAGCTTTAGGTAGCTTAACTTGGGTCTAGATGGCGCTGTGTGAATTGTCCTGAGATTATTATTTTTTTTTTTTTCCAAAAATTCTCATCTCCCCTCTTAAGGAGAGGAGATGGCAACACACCCCCGGCAGAAGCTCAGTCGGCCGGGGTTCAGGGCCCCAGGGAGAGAAATCGGCGTACAATGCGGGCAGAATCTAACAGCACCGCTTTCTGCATCTTTCCCGGGAGTGATTATTATTATTATTAATATTATTATTAATAATTGAAATACTACTTTAACATAAATCGCGACTAGCTACATCGGAGGATTACCACTATGATATATTTTGTTCAACAAAGAAATATATAACAATAGATTAATATCTGCTTAACGAAATATTTTGCAAGTTCGCTGAAAAACAAGGACATAACAAAAATACTGACGCGGAAATTAAAAGGAGAAACAAAAGCAAATTACCCGTGAAAGAGGATAAAAGCTGGCCACAGACGGTAGCGCCTATTCGCTTTTATGACGACTGTTTTTCCGGTGTTTTGCGCCACCAGTGCCGTGCCTTTTATTTTTTAAAACATAACTCTCAACTGTCTGAGTGTAAGATTAAAATTGGCCTTATCGGTTGCCTATAAAATGTACAATTTTACTAATATTAAAAAGGCAAAAGTTTAGATAGATAGATAGAAAATCTTTTAGTCAAATAAACTTAATTTCAGCACTTTTGAATAGTCATAACAATTTGTTTTTTATCTACCACTTGTTCGGAAAGCTGCCTCATCACAAGAAGAACGAGCAAGAAACTTGTGTTTTGAATAGAATGGAATAGAAAATCATTTATTCAAATAAACTTAATTTAAGCACTTTTGAATAGTCAACATTTTTTTTAATCTACCGCTTATTCGGAAAGCTGTCTCATCACAAGAAGAACGAGCAAGAAACTTGTGTGTTGCTCTTTTAAATAATCCTTGTAAGTATACATTTACAAGTCGAAACGTGTGAATACAAACTACTTACCAGCACTATTTTTTTGGGTCAACTATAAATATATAATAAGATTAAATCAGTCGTAGTGATAAGAGCAGATAAGTTCCTACAAGCAGCACTCGTTCACGAGTATGACGGATGAGCCAGCTATCAGTTTGTGTGTATAGATAGATGGACTGATGGTAGATGGGTATTTGTTACTCTATCACGCCAAAACTATTCAATGGATTTTAATAAAATTTAACAGTAACATAGCTTATACGTCAGAATAACGCATAGCCTGTAATTTAAAAAGATATTACGTAAATTGGGCGATATCATTACATAGTACAAAACAAAGTCGCTGTCGCTGTTCGTTCGTCCCTATGTATGCTTAAATCTTTAAAACTACGCAACGGATTTCGATGCGGTTTTTTTAATAGATAGAGTGATTCAAGAAGAAGATTATATAATATAATACATGTACACCCGAGCGAAGCCGGGGCGAGTAGCTATATAAATAAAATAAATGACAAGTAAACTAGTAGTACTTTAATGCTCTTCAGGTGTTATAGAACCCGTTAGAAATATTGATATAATCCAATATTTCTAGTTTACTGCGCACTGTCATCGAGGTATTATAACACCTACTTTAAACTTTATATTAAGGTTTCTTAAGAGTCTGCAACGCGCAAGTGATACCCTGGCGTTTCAGGCGTTTATAGGCTACGGTAACCATTTACCATCAGATGGGCCATATGCTTGATTGCCACCATCGTAGTATAAAAAAAATAAACACTAAGCTGCTTTCTATTTCCGCTTCTTGACTATGGGAAATACGAGGTGGGTTCGTATAACACATGATATAACACATAATCTAATCTAGCACCGGTCAACATCGCCTCAAGTCGCTTGAGTGCACACATAAAAATAAAAAATACATAGATCTTGTGAACAAATCTCATTTTGTACGCCTGTAAGATACAGCTAACAAGTCAGGCTTTAATAATATGGTCAGGTTGGTTTATTTTTGTAGTTAATTTAAATTCTATCTCAGTGTTCCGCAAGGGAAATAGTATTCCTTTATGGGGAACGTAAAATTAGTGACAAAATATTATTTTGGAATAACTGAAACCTGTTGAGTATGAAAACTGTGAAATACTAATTTCCCCGTATTAATATGGCTGTGTCTCTCTCACACACACACCCATACACACAAAACATGCACGTGTATGTGTGCGTACAATAAGTAAACATAAAAAAAAGAGTATCAAAATAGGTATAAATTTAACAGATCATCAGTTACTTTACCGTTTGTGTGTGCATGTGTATGTTTTGTCTCTCTCACACACACACACACAAAAAAATAATGCACACATTCACGTGCATGTTTTGTGTGTGTATGTGTGTGTGTGTGTGTGAGAGAGACAAAACATACACATGTACAATTTATACCTATTTTGATACTCTTTTTTTATGTTTACTTATTGTAAATTGTAAGAGAAAGGAACTGGTACCTAAAATATAAGTTTCTGCTTAGTTTTGGTACCAACGAAAAATGTAGAAGATGAATATAGAAGGAAAATAAATTATTATTATTATTATTATGGTAACACCAGTGTTACTTTACTCGACACTGCATGGCGCGGTCCTCTGGGTAATACGTTTTGAAGTACCATTAATATCATAACTTCAACAATTTTCTGCAGTTTTAATTACCTTGTCTCCTTTCCATGCAGTGTGGATAGTACAGACTATCATTACGTTCGTTTTACATCAAATGTTGAATTTAAACTGTAGTCGTACAAAATGTGGTTTTATATGTTAGTTCGTTAGGAGGTATTAGTTATTAGTTCGTTCATTTCTCATTAAAACTAGAGGGTATATTATAGGTTTATACATATATATAAAGCTACTGATATTCGTTAGTCTCATTTCGCCGAGCCAAGTCGCCTTTAATTAAAGTTCATATGAAATTAAAAAAATTAAAGTAGATAAATTTGAACTATGACTACGATAAAATTTCTTGCGAAAATACTGTGCTCAACTCCACAACTTCATTCTTCTAGCACTGTTCCATCACCTATTTGACCCTAATAAATTAGTGCTGCTTGGTAGTTTGTATTCACACGTTTCGACTTGTTAATGTAAACTTACAAGGATTATTTAAAAAAGCAACACACAAGTTTCTTGCTCGTTCTTCGTGTGATGAGACAGTTTTCCGAACGAGCGGTAGATAACAGAAAAAACATTATGACTATTCAAAAGTGCTTAAATTAAGTTTATTTGAATAAATGATTTTGTATTCTATTCTACTAGATACAGTATTGATAGAGTAACAAAAGTGACAATTTCACATGTTACTGCACAGTTTATTAGCCTACATAGATTCAACATCATATATCCATTTTGAGATATTTTTATCCTAGTGCTCTTTTAGACGTATTTTTTAAATGAAACCTTAACACATAAATTACAATTTTCCTCTTCAATACATATATCTATATCAGTAAAGATTTTCCTAATAAATGTTCGTCCATTTTTAATGTTTATGATTAATAGTAACTATAATCCTAAGGACGGTGTTACATATGAATGTGGATGGTTATAAGGGTAGAGGAAGACCGAAAAAGAGATGGATGGACTGTGTGAAAGATGATATGGCGAGAAAGGGAGTAAATAACGGGATGACTGCGAACAGAGATGAATGGAAGAGAGAAACATATTACGCCGACCACAAATAAATGGGATAAGGAAGAAGCAGATGATGACGATTCATAGTAATTATAGAATTCGTAGTGAAATACGTATATAGCGTAATAATTACAATCCTTAGTATAAGGATAAGGCACAAATACAAAACATAAATATAATATCTGACCAAAGCGTGCGCAGATTGATACCGTACTACAAAAAGTTATTTAATATCATAGCTGAGAGGCTGGTAAGTGAAAGATTACATAAAACTTTTAAGGAAACAGAAAAACCTTTATATATTGAACCAAGTTCAGACGCGGATAATCATATAAGAACTTGTATGTAAGAGATTGCTTCTAGTCTGCCTTTTATATTGCACTTTATAATATACTCATCATCATCTGCTTCTTCCTTATCCCATTTATTTGGGGTCGGCGTAATATGTTTTTCGCTTCCATTCATCCCTGTTCGCAGTCGTCGCGTTATTTACCTCCTTTCTTACCATATCATCTTTCACACAGTCCATCCATCTCTTTTTCGGCCTTCCTCTGCCCTTATAACCATTCACATTCATATGTAACACCTTTCTTAACATATTATCCTCATTTCTACGCATTACATGTCCATACCATGATAGAAGATTACTCTTTCATACTTCCTCTAATATATTCATTCTTTATCTTATCCATTCTTGTCACACCACACATCCACTTTATAATATACTATGGTAAATAATAATTAAGTAAAAGTGGTAAAAAAGTCTGGGTTAGGGTCGGACTAAGAAAGATTCAACCGTGAAATTACTAGGAGAAAAAATATATTTATTTAGCCACAGTCATATACAGATGGTAAATCATTTTCATAAAGAATCAGTGAATGTATGAGCCTCACCCCTCGGTGGTAAGACTATGGTAATAAACAAACTTACGATCTTTCTTCGTAAAACAAGTAAATAATCGCTCGACCAAAATGCTTGTAGAGAGCGATAATATAGCTTAATAATTTGTATTCACACAAAATCAACCTTGTAATGTTTTATTTTTGTTTGAATTGAACTATAACTCATTGTCTTGTATTGTTCCGCTCAAAAATAATGCTTTCAAACATTGAGTATATGTTGTTTAAAATGAATTTCTTTGATTAAATAAATAAAAATGGTGGTACAGTAATTTAACAACAGCCTTAATATTGTAATAGTAGTAATGTCAAACCGCTCTTGTATACTATATCTGGACTTTGTGTAGGGTGCTCTGAGTGCGTGGATTTTAGTAGTTTCAGTTCAAAGTTCAGTCAATGACTAGGTAGCAAACAGACGGGTGTCTGCATTTATAATATTAGTGTAGTGTGAATTTATTTAAGTCTATTACTATTAATTACCTTTGCTACATTAATAAAAATACAGTTTTGCTCATCTCATCATATTATTACAAAATATATTAACATTATTAAAGTGAAGTTTTAGCATTTGTATACAAAAAACTGTAAATCGTATACACTACAAGTGACGTATGAAAAATTATTTTCCTTATTTGAAAACTGACAAAATTCATATATAGTTCCTGACAGCCATGCCATGGAATGTGTTGTAAAATATTTTGCAATTGTTTTAGAATAAATTTATAAAACAAAACAGTAGTTGCATGTCCAACTAGAACAGATGTTAACTAAAACTGCCAAAATTTAATGAAAAATGTAACTGAAAATATCCATGTTATATTTTCAATTTAACTCGTATCGGTTAAAGTGTATATTACAATTGGCAACACTTTGTTTACAGATCGACGCGGCCTAGTAATTTCCTACACTGTCCTAAACCCTCAATAGTCTTGAGCTGAAATCCTATACCAAAATAGACTGACTATATCATATGGCCGTTCAATATAAATATATAAAATTATAAAATATATATTTATTAAGGAAAGTGATATGAAGTCGCTCTTGTTGTGATAAAAGTATTAAATGCTGTGAGCACGCTTGCTTTAACTTCCCATTAATAACTTAAACATGAACTTTATCACGAACTGTGGATATAACACGCAGTGTGACATCGCCTTAAGTAATACAACATATTTACTACATATCACGAGCACATTACCGGTGTAAATAAATATAAGTTATGTTGTTCTAGCTAATTAAGTTTTATAGAATAATCTCTCAATTAGGTCTTATTATTTCTCGTGGGCTGATGAAACATAACTCCTACTAATAAATTCACTTGCCCCTAGACTGAGGGAACTGATATGAAGTCACTTTTGTGGTGGTAAGAGCATTAAATACTGTTAGCACGTTTACCTTAACTGCACATTAACAGCTTAGACACGAGCTTTACCTCGGTGAATATAACATTGCAGTGTGGGAGCGCCTTCAGTAATGCAACATATTATTTATTACACTACATGAGCATGCTCCCAGTAAATATGGGTTATGTTGTTCCACCTAATGAGTTTTTATGGAAAAATATCTCAACTAGGTTTATTTAATAACATCATTCATTGTTAAGTTTTAATTTTCCATGCATAATTGAAAATAACTATATATTAACCTAGGATGTTTATGCTTCATCTCATTTGCTTCTAAAATGAAGCAAATTAGATCAAATTGTTACTTCGTAAGTAACAGTTTTATTGTGTTATTAATGTGTAGACTTAAGAATACTTCTTGTTGTGTTGCTTTATTGTTTATATTTTCTTTCTCTCACATTTAAAAAGAACTAATTATAGAACAACAATATTTTATACTTAAGTATCTTTAAAAATTCAGTAGTTGCTTATAAATTTACAATTAAACGGGGGTGTCAAATTATGGCCTATTAAGTGAAATTTATTTTTAGAATTTAAGGTATAGCATCCGAGAGTGGAGATAGTATCACTAGAAAATTTTATTCGATTCGTACCCTAAGGCAGTTTTCACATTAACAAGGATAGTGTTTTTTTTCATTATATTACAATATATCGAAAATTTAACTTTTAACTGAAGTGACGATAGGTAGTATATATATTGCCTAAAAATACAGTATTGAAGGACATTATGTATTTTAAAGATTGTAATAAGACTTTTGAAAAATATTTAATAGAACTTTTTAATGTTAATTTATGGAAAGTAACATACAATAATTGTAAAAATAAAAATTAATTTTGAATAAGTAAAAATTAAATTAAACATAATAAGACGACACCATAATAAAAAGAAAATGAAATTGTATTTTTTATTGACTATTAATATAATTTTTGTTGTTTTATAATTTTCATTAATTGACATAATGTAATTAATAATATTTATATCCTTTAAGTTAAACATAAAGTACATGCATTGTATAGGTTATGTTGAAATGTAAGTTATGTTGAAAACATATCGTGGTATTGACTTTTGTCGTTCATTACTGCTACACAGTAGCTATTATGATATTATGACTACGCCCTAACGCAATTACCCTAAAAGCCTGTCAGTGGAGCTAAATTTAATGAACTTGAAAATAAAGTGAATTGTCTCATTTAATCCGTCTTCGCCTTCCGAATTTTTTAATGCTCCCAAGTACATTAATATCGCTATATTATTATTATTACAAAATTTTATTTTAATAGAACTTATCACGATAACTGTTCGATAATAATATTTAATCTATTTAAAATTATGAATAATTATTCAAATATTTCTACATGCTTTTTTCAACATGTTGTATTTATGAGAAGTGTTGGTACAACAGTAGTATCTTATTGCATTATTGTTTTTACAAAACACTTTTTATACATTTCATTAATAGTTTGTAATTCATTAATTATGTTTAAATGTTAATAATATTCAGTTAGTGTACATTATTAAAAATTCAGTCATTTTATTATTTCATTATTTCATTTCTGCTAGATGGTAATTCTTACTACTTGATATTCATCGAACATTTGTAGCCTTACAGTAACCAAATAAATTAATAAATATTAAAATCAATTTCAATAAATAAAATACAATTTGAATCCTCTTCTTTATGGTATAATATTTTTTTAATTAAATTAACTTAATATAATAAAAACCTATCTTTGCTCTAAAAAGTAGGTGTATATTATAAGAAATAGAAATGATAGAGTATTTTTTTTACAGTATGCAATCAATTCGCTCGCGGCGTGTTTGCAATGCTCGGTGCAGTGACTCCGGAATCTTTTGACACGCTTCATTCATACACCAACACCTTCCAGATGCCCTTTGTCACGCCATGGTTCCCAGAGAAGGTATGTCCAATATAAAATCAAAACTCAGTTATTCAAGTAGGACATTTAGCCGATTATGAGCGACAAGTTTTTTGTATTAATATTTTTTTCCCTACGGTTCAGTTCAGTATACAGACTCAATTATAAAGAACTGACAAGGAAATCAACTGATTTTTTTAAGAAGCCGGTTTATTTATAAAATTATACTTATGTATGTTTAACATTTAATGAACAACTATTTCGTTTGTGGGACTTAAATTCTTATGTACTTTAATAGTACAAAAAATAGCATGATATCATTACGTCATCAACGCCGTGACTTGGTTATATATATAGGTTACCATTCCAGTGGTGACAGCAGTATCCATGCAGATAACTTTGTAAAAAGTATACCTGCATCAAATAATATATAATCGCTACTGACTAAGATTCATAATTACAAATTTGTTCATTGTAATTCTTTTAAATAGCAATATGATTATAGAAAAATAGGTAGCTAAAAAAGCTTTATTTTCCAATTTTACAATATTTACAATTGCTGTCCTCCAAAACTACTGTCGGAGATTGTCTGCAGGCACGTAGTTATCTCTAAGAAAAGTAATTATAATTTTTGTATACGATAAGTTTCTAGATTATTGTAATCATACTAAAATTATAAAGAGGAAAAGTTTGTTTGTTTGTTTGTATTGAATAGGCTCCTAAACTACTGGACCGATTTGAAAAATTCTTTCACCATTAGGTACACTATCCCTGAGTGTCATAGGCTTTATATTTGCAAAAAAATTAGGGATCCTTACGAAATCTCCAATAATGAAACCAAAGATGAGAAATAATTACACAAAAAATACTACGAAAATTATTAATGATAGAACAAAATGATGTACTACAACTTTGCAGAGCACATCATTTATCTATAAAAATTGTTATAATAAATAATTATGTTTAAGATTTACATCTTTTTTGATTTTTACTAACTTGATGCATTTCATTAAATATTACAGGCAATTTTAATTGTAACATCTATATCTATCATCAACATTTATCTATATCTATAATAATTATTTAGATGTAAGAGTGGGATATCAAATTTCTCTTATATGTGTTGTAGTTGGTTTTTGTTTGGATGGATGGATAATAAATCCATAATTTTATTTGTCACTCTTTATATTATAAATAACCATGTTGGTGGCTAAAAGAGAAAATTTATACAAATCTATTCAACATGATTCAATTACCAACCAGCTTTCAGCTAAGTTACACATTATGTAAGTGTGTTTTGAATTAAAGAGACAAAAGAATTTGAGGGCTCACTCTATCGTGGAACAATGAACTGAAGTGGAAAATAAACTCACGTCAGACCAAATATATTTATAGGCCACATTGTTCAGATAATTGGTTTTACTTGGACATAATGCAACCGAAAAGGGGATAATTATGTCATGATTTTATTACCAACCTCAAAAGGTAGACAGAAATGAGTATAACCAGTTATAATATAAGTTTAGCAATTCATAATATTAACATTCTATTTGAAAAAAATATATAATAAAGTTTTTTAATTTATATGTATAGTAAGTCAAAGATTTTATTATATACTAGCTGTGCCCGCTACTTCGTCGGCGTGTTATGTATGTGACCTTGACCAAAAAAGAAAAATTTTCAGTAATCTAACCCAAAATGGAAAAAAAGTTTTATTGTTCTTCTTGTTTAATATATGACTATTTTTTTTGTTATTTACAAACTATACATATAAATAAAATTGGAGTGTCTGTTTGTAATATTGAAATAAACGTTATTTACTACATGCATATGAAGATAAATACGGTACATACACCAAATAATATTTTTTACAATTTTTGTCAATTTTTGTCTGTCGATCTGTTTGTTCCGAATAATCTCTGAAATAGCTGAACCGATTTTGACGAGATTTTTTTTGGCAGGCAGCTGATGTAATAAAGAGTAACTTAGGTAATTACAAATAATCATACTTATATATCATGTTTATACCGTACAAAGAATCGAACCCGAAATATCTTTATTTGCCATAAAATTATTCGTGTCTATATCAATAATATGTATTAAATACATAAGTTTAATAATACTAAATTCCCTAATTGTTATATTATTAAAAGATTTTCTGTATTTCTCTGTATTTATTATTTTTTATGTTAATTCTTAAAGTGCACCGCCTTTTTATCTCTGATCAACGCGACTGTTGA
Organism: Achroia grisella; assembly: GCF_030625045.1. Lineage (NCBI taxonomy): Eukaryota > Metazoa > Arthropoda > Insecta > Lepidoptera > Pyralidae > Achroia > Achroia grisella. The sequence continues at coordinate 489,230 of NW_026712589.1, forward strand.
CTGGTAGAGAATGCCATCAGGCATTAAGTCCGCCATGTATACAATTTTGTGTGCAAAATAATAAATAAATAAATAAAAAGGGAGTAACTTTGATTTCTTAATTTTATCAATATTAAATCTCTACTCAGCAAGTCCACTATCTAAGTTGCTCTTTCAATATTATTTGTACGAGAGTAAAATAGTCTAGGATATTTTTCTGACATCCGCTGGAGCAGTTTGTTCTCAACTGTCGTATCATTGATGTATATAAATGGACGCACAATAGCAAAGTCGAGAGTCTGTTGGATTTTACTGACGGTCGTTACTTTGGTTCAATTTCTACCCTTACTTCCGACAAAATCCATTTATTACTATTAGATACGTTTCAAAGTAGGCACTGTCTTATTATGAGAGAATCATTTTCGGCGAAATTTTCACTTTTAACAGTCCATCGTACTTTGTTCCATGAAATTGGAAGATTTCTCCCACAATTACTCTTGGTTATTATACGTAATTCACGTTTATGTTTCGCTATTGCCATTTTTTTATAACTACTACAATGCAGTTGACCGCAGATGGTCTAGCTGTACCTAAAAAATTTGTAGTGAGTGGAGAAGGAACTTGAAACTTTTACCTCGGTACATTTTGCTCAAACTCGATTGCATGGTTCCTTTTGTCTTGCCAGTTTCAGTCGTCAAGTAGTTTTCTTTGTAAGTTTCTGTGTACACAAAATACGCAACGGCAGAGATATTACTGGATATTTTTTCTTTCGCCGAGATAGAATTAAGGTTTCTTAATGGTGAGCAACGCGCACGTGACACACCAGGTGTCTCAGGCGTACGTAGGCTACGGTAACCATTTATAATCAGTTGAGCCGTATGCTTGTTTGCCAACATAGTAGTATATAAAAAAAATTGCCATGACACCTTAATTCTCCGAAATGGTAATATATGATGCCACGTCTTCACATTATGATATGATATCCGTGATGCTGTTGATCTACCTAACTGACGAATATTGCATTACTATTTTACCATTATTTTTTGTTTTGCTTAAGTCACTTAATAAAATGTATATTATTTTGTTTATAAATACAATATACATATGTGAGATCACAAATATATAATGAAATCAGACAATCACAACTGGAAGCGTTACGACCTTCTGCAATGGTGATCAAATTCCGACCGTTATTTAGTCTACACCCATATTGCGACACGTGTCTCGCCTATACACGAGGCGTCGTCAGGCATTAGATAGAGTTTTAATATAGCTTGGAAACGTAGTGTTGGCTATTCGAAGACTTATCCACGATTAAAATAAAACCATTAAGGTAGTAATACAATTACAATTAAATTTAAAAAAATCTATGTCTGTAATACCTCTAAAGATTCCAACCTCAGCTCGAGTAATTGAGAAATTCATCTGAATGAGACAGAATAATCCTGTGTACCACTACTCCGTAGCTGTATTTATTTCTTTAAATATTTCATAATTAATATAAGAAACTGAATAAAATTAAAATATACATTCCTGAACGTACTGTACAATTTTTTACGCTAATGATGGTAGATGTTTCTTTAAGTTAGCTTACATCGTTATAGTTTTCAGTGCTATACAACAAAGTTCCACACAATATGTACTACAGTTGTTTCCTTTTTTAAACAATTTCAAATTCAACAGTTTGAAACTATAACGATTGTGTATGATAGTTTTATAGTTAAGAAAAATTGAGTTGTATGTTTGGCAACTACAATTATCATTATAATTATATTAATAATATATGCCATACCAAATACCAAAACATTTCTAATTTCTATATCGATATTTATAATAAGAATAAGAAACAATATTATATATGCGAATGTTTGTGAGTATGAATGGATGTTTTTTAATCTTTCACGCGAAGACTACTAAACAGATATCAATGAAGTTTTTTTTTTGTAAATACATCTATACATTTATATGTAATGTAGTTTATTTATATAAAATTGGAGTGTCTGTTTGTAATATTGAAATATACGTTATTTACTACATGCATATGAAGATAAATATGGTACATACACCAGTATTATATTTTTTATAATTTTTGTCTGTCGGTTTCTTTGTTCCGGCTAATCTCTGAAATAGCTGAGTCGATTTTGACGGGACTTTTATTGGCAGGCAGTTGATGTAATCAGAAGTAACTTAGGTAATTACAAATACTCATAATTATGAATACAAATGTTTTGAAGTTTTACAGTAATATAGATACAAACTATATCTATAAAGATATTTTGTAAATTGGTCAAGTAAGCATGATGCAGACGAAGTTACGGAGGTCCGATAGTACTAATAATAACATTTAACATCGCTACTTAATGAAAGAACAACTACAAGTGCTTACCAGTAACTAATTTAACGCAGGCTTCAAAATAGCAATATACCAGTTTCTATATTTTAACACATATGTCTTTTGTAAATGTATGAATATCTACAGACAGAGTATTTAATAGAATTAGTGCTAATTGGTGGTTTGTATTCACACACTTAAACTTAAAAATGTAAAGTAATAATAAAATTATTTAAAAGAGCAACACGCAAGTTTCTTGCTCGTTCTTCTTGTGATGAGACAGCTTTCCGAACGAGCGGTAGATTAAAAAATGTAATGACTATTCAAAAGTGCTTCAATGTAAGTTTATTTGAATAAATGATTTTCTATTCTATTCAGATTTTGTTCACAAATACCCAATAATGAGAAAGCAACACGATGTAAATTGTGTTGATAAAAATAATGATGCTCATAGTCATTGTATAATTGACCGAGATATCATGGTAATGCACCAGATCCCTTTGTGCATGTAACCTAATTTTTGTCCTATCCGCGAGTTAATGAGTGGTTTGTTGTTCATAATACACTCAAATTAACTTTCGTTCAGTTCACTATTTTTGATCACTTTCATAATTTTTTTTCACTTTCATTATTTTTGTTCACTATTTGTTGTATACCACCTGTATGCGCCACTTCGTCTGCGTGGAATTTAACTTTATTTTATATAATAAAAGTAGCCTAAGTTACTCCTTATCCCATCAGCTACCTGCCAATAAAAGTCCCATCAAAATCGGTTTAACCATTTCAGTGATTAGACAAAAATTGTAATAAATTTTATTTTGGTGTATGTACCATATTTATATTCATATGCATGTAGTAAAAAACGGTTATTTCAATATTACAACACATACACTCCATATTTACGTAAATGTATAGATATTTATTTGTGAAATATATATAAACTGCATTTAGTATGAATTGTTACATCGCTAAATTTAAAAAGCATATGTAAATGTGATTGAAATATATAATGTAAGTGCTAAAATAAGTAATGTACCGTCAGTGACTATAACAAACATATTTCCATAGGTTATCCCACCGTCTTCAGGGTTGATCGATCACGCTGTGAGCATGAGACCGGATTACCATAAGGCCATTGTGGACACTATCATCTTCTATGGATGGAAGGAGATCATTTATATGTATGATTCACACGATGGTACGTATACATTTGTTATTTAATAGTTTTTTTAATAATAATAACCCTGGACAATTCACACCTAGTCCCAGCAAAGCAGAACTTGTGTTATAAATATTAGAAAATTGATGTATTCACTTAGTTTTTTTTTAAATTCATAGATAAGATATTTAAAAACTGATACGAAAAATCATGCTTAATAATAATAACCCTGGATTAATCACACAACGTCACCTATTCCCAAGCTAAGCTGGGGGTGTTATGGGTTATGGGTACTAGACAACTGATATAAATACTTAGATTTGATTTTTATTAATGCATACCATATATAGAAAACACCGACGGAATACAAACAATAATACTTATGAATACAAATGTTAGCGCCGTGCGAGGAATCGAACTCGGGACCATCGGAAGGAAATCGGCGTACTAAATCGCAAGACAACCAAAGCTGTTACTATATAATCGTCGCACAATATTCACTTATATATTATTTTTTGTAAATACACACATCAGATATATAGAAAACAGACGGATACAAGCAATCATGCGTATGAATACAAATGTTAGCAATGTGTGAGGAAACGAACTCGTGACCATCGAAAGGAAAGCTGTGTGCTAAACCAATAGACCACTGAGGCTGTTAATATATAATCCTATAAATCCACATAAACTTCATCAATCTTATATCTCTATTTATTTAGCTTCAATGCACATGATAACAAAACTAAAAAGTGCATATGGACTTAACATCTTGCGAGGTTATTAAGCTGTAGTCCACGAGTTAAAATAACTATTATCTTTGTCCTTAACACTAAGTAATATGGATGAATAGCTTAAAGTTACGACGATGAAAATAAACACACCCGTTGAGAGCAGACAGGCGTGTGAGAGACTACATTTTTTATACATTTATTTCAGATATCCATCCACAGAATGTTTTTATAAATCCACGATGATTTAGCATATTCATCCATATTATATTGATAAACAACTTATAAAGTATGTTAGTATATTTCAATATATATATATATATATATACATGTCGAAGGAGGATTTATGCATTTTATTTTTATTATAGTTTTATTAAAAAAAAAAAGAATTGATAGAGTTGACAGAACAACGTAAGACTTTAAGACGTTAATGAATAATTAAATATTATAAGACTTTTCTTCAAGTCTCACTCGCGGTAATCTCATATACATATTGTAATTAATCATTTATCTATGTTTTAGAGCTAATTATTACAAAGCTATAAGTTATAAAACATAATTAATTCTTGCAAGGTTATGTATTAGATGATTTATAAAAATACATACGTAGGTAAAGTCTGCCAGTCAGTCAGTCTGTAAAGTCGATTCTGTAGCGCATCAGAGATGTTTGCAGCAGCGCGGATAGATGGTTTTGAAGCCATAATGCGAAATAGAACTGCATCACTGATGTGTAGAATTCGGGTGAGCGCAAACAGCCTCCTAAACACCATATATAATATGTCGGATTGTCCACTTCAGGGGGCACTGGATATCGCTGCATTGCCGGACCCAGGGCTTCTGGACGTGGATAAAGACATAAATATAAATATATGAATTAAATGTATAAAATTGTAATTTACTAACATAGTTTATAAGTTGGTTACTACAATAATATGGAAATATCCGAAATAAATAAAATAATAATAAAAAAAAAAGTGGAGAGCGCCAGTTATTCGTCTTTACATAATGTGATTGGAGCGGGAACACAACGGCTATTTTATTAAAAATCAAAACAGTATATTTCCTAAAAGTGCTTACTAGTCTAGCGTCTCCATTAGCAATGTACCTTGTTAGGTCGACCTCCACGCGGTTCCCCCTGGAAACCATCGTGGTTAATACCTAGTTATGTAATTACGGTGGGCAAACTACCTGACCTATTGGTCATGTTATCATCCTCCACTGGTGCCCCGCCAGCGTAAAACGTTAGCCCAGGTGAGTACACCACTCTATAATCATCCATGAGAAAAAATAGAAAATGTTATATTCTAACAAAAAAATTGAATACGCTATATTGTACCACAAGATCAGTCAAGACTAAAATATTACAATAGAAATACTTGGAATTCCCACCGGTAAGGTTAACTAAATTAAGGCATTTATTAAGTTTACGATACAATATCATTTTGTCTGTAATATCGAAATATAAATATTATTAACATTTTTACATAACAATATAAGAGAAATGCTAATTCTATATTAAGCTTAGTTATGCCATATTTTAATTTATTTATTATATTAATTTGCCAGTTTTTTTTAGTACGAACACAATCTTGAACAATATATACCTCGAGTCAAATGTGATTTTTATTTTTGGTAGTTTTTTACCTGATTCGCCTGATTTTTTTTAGATAAAATTCGTAATTTATATTAACGTCAAATATTATTAAAATCCGTTCAGCTGTTTTGTATTAAAAAGGTAATAAATAGAAAGATAAGTATGTAAATACGCACACAAATGATTTACAATAACAAATAAAGTCTTTGTTATAATGAAATTAATCAATAAATAATTCTTTATAATTAACGTTTATTTATTCGCAAATGATAAGACAGGTTGTAGGTTTACCAAATGTTTTCTAGGGATTTTTTAAAATGAATATTTTGTACGTATAACATGGTATAATAATTTCGTTTTCTCTTCGAAGTATTCCACCACTTGACGAGCCTTTCAGAACACTAGATACACTTTTCTCGGCAGATAACGAACGCCGGCCGACCTCGCTGTACTTTTTTTGCGGATTAACTTTTTAATAACAGTGTATATTAAGATAAAGCAGTGGCTGCAACGGCCACGCCGACTATCTTTATCGTTTTGTTTTACAACACGAATGTTGGTTTTATAAATCGTAAATTGTACCGGGTGGGGATTACAGATTGTTCACTTGTTCACTAATAAAATGTCGATTCGAGATATCGTGGTAGGAGAATTGACAAAGTGGTTTTAATGGTGGCCCTATCACTGATAAGAATTTCCTTTTTGATGTCTTCAATATAATTCTATTGTTTAGGACTTGCGGGTTGTTTCTAGGTTTGCGTGATTACTGTTTTATGTATTTAGTGAAATTATTTTGATTTCATATTAATATTTGGTCGTGGGTACGAACCCACAAGAAATCGTTTCTTGTACGATATATGTATATATGTGACCATGGTTGTTTGTTGGTTTGTAAATTTGTTGTAAACTCCGGACAATTCACAGCGCCATCTAGTTGCAAACTAAGCTGAGCTTATGTTAAGGGTACTAGATAACTGAAATGAACATTTTTTAAGTAAATACATTATTATATATGTATTTACTTAAAAAATATTCATTTCAGTTATCTAGTACCCTTAACATATAGAGACACTCAGACCCATATAAACAATCATACTTATGAATACAAATGTTCATATTGTGGAATCAAACCCACAACCAAAGGAATAAGGCAGTGTGTTAAACTAAACTACACTAAATCACCGAAGCCGTAAAATAATTATTAAACTACAAATTTTTTATAATTATAATTATTTAAATAAAATTAGATTAACATGTATAATGTGAAAAAAATCACCAAATATGCCACTAGTTTCTAATTTAGGTATAGCTGTATATATTGTCCCTAATACATTGTATAACCTAACTTAAATAGTGCCCTAATTCTTTCTTTTTAATTTCGACTATAAAGAAGATCTTAGTCTAGCTCCTCGGGGGTTATTGCCCCCGCATTCGATGGTAAAGGGGCTCGCCCTAAGGCCCTGCACCCTCTTAGGGGGTGTGCGTACTGATGACCCGGTTCATTCGTATAACGTATTAGTTACATCACTTGTCACCACCTTGTCTATATATTTTATTATGTATTAACTTTGATGTAGGTACTCTGTGTGGTATCGAATTAAAAAAATAATATAACGTGTACAACTATATAAATACTAGCTTTTACCCGCGGCTTCGCTCGCATAACTTCACTACTGGCTGGTAGATGGCGCTGAAGTAGCAAATTGTGGATATTACATTTTTTTATTTTTTATAAAAAATATAGTTTTTTTAAAAAAAAAAGTATCATATGTTCATGCTAATATCTCCAAGAATATGTGTACAAAAAAGTTCATGACGATCGTTTCAGGAGTTTTTACGTAAAAACGTAACAAAGATCTCTACTTTCACATTTGTAATATTATATTAGTAAGTATAAATATAAAATGGAATTATCCAATCCCCACTATCTTAGCTTAACTTAAATTCAAATTCACAACTTCCTTATTCATGTAGAGAATTGCAAAACTGAAGTGGTAATGGGCAGGGCATAGCTCGTAGGGCAGATGGCTGTTGGGGCAGTAAAGTCCTCGAGTGGCGACCGCGGATCGGAAGACGCAGCGTGGTAAAGCCTCCAGCAAGGTGGACCGACGATCTGGTCAAGATAGCTGGAAGGCATTAGATGCGAGCAGCGCAGGACCTATCGTCGTGGAGATCTTTGGGGGAGACCTTCGTTCAGCAGTGGACGTCTTCCGGGCTGAGATTATGATTATTCATCTCAGTCTATTACCGACACCTAATGATTATACTTTTATAATATGTCAAATCTACCGTCAGTTCGGAATGCTTTCGAGATGAGAAAAACAGACAAGAAACTCTGCTCGCTATCTTTTCAAATAAATGTTGTACATGTTTACAATAATACAGATTCATTTCTAAATTCAATTTTAAGATTTTGCTATGCAATTTTGCTATTGCAAAAGCAAAAATTCTAGTCAGTGTTCGTAACCCGAACACACCAGTCCCCACAAGCAGCAACCGTACACGAGTATGATTCATATAATATGAGACAGTACCAGCAAACCATAAATACCAGAGATTTTCCAAATAAAATCCTACACCGAACCACGTGACCTGCGTGGTAATACTAGGGTAAATTCCAGTCTTATTAGTCGACTCCCAAATCCAGGGATGGGAGTTAACAGGTTATAATGAAGTCAAAAATAATATATATAATAATGTAATTACGTTGCTATCGTAATTAAAGAGGTAGATGATTTCTCGCTCTAATTCACACCCCTATATGAATTCAGATTTGGATTCTGTAACTTGTACTAATTTGTTCTATTTTCATTTACGTTGTTGCTGGTTTTATTTTGAACTAGCTGTACCCGCGACACGGTCTGCGTGGAATATAAATTTATTTTTCTAAAATAAAAGTAGCCTAAGTTATTTATATATATAATTATATTTGATTACATCAACTACCTGCCAAAAAAGTCCCGTCAGAATCGGTCCAGACATTTCAGTGATTAGCTGGAACAAACAGACAGACAGACAAGAATTGTAAAAAAAAATATTTTGGTATATGTACCGTATGTATTTATATTCATATGCATGTAGTAAAAAAACGGTTATTTCAATATTACAAACAAACATACAAACAAAATTATACTAATGTTTGTACACAAAGATAATGTGTAATTATAAAGCTATATGTTTTTACTTTATCTTATATGAAAATATTACAATTATATAACACTATTGTTTCATTTAACCTATACATTAGGTATATAATAATAATAATATAATAATAATAATAATCTCAGGACAATTCACGCAGCGCCATCTAGACCCAAGAGAAGCTAGCTAAAGCGTGTAGTATCGGAACTAGATAACTGACATATATATACATAGATTTTTTTTTGTATAAATATTATACATAGAAAACAACCAGACCGATATAAACAATCATACTCATGAATACAAATATTTGTACCGTGCGAGGAATCGAACCCGCGACCATCGGTCGTAAAGCGGTGTGCTAAACCGCTAGATCACCGTCGTCACCGCGGTCGTCGTATATGAGTTTAAATATATAGAGTATTTTATATTAAGAAAGAAAGAAAGAAAAAAAGAACAAAAGAAAGAAAGAAAGAAAAATATTTTATTATAAATATTTTATATTATACGGGATTTTATATTATATGTGCTATTATCGAACTTCCTATATCACGGAGGTGGATATTAAACAATATTTATAGTATACAAACTGAACACCTTATTCAGGAGAGACGGCTGCAGCAGCCCAACTTATAAAACTTGCTAGAATTTGTAAGCGGTGAGCTGTATAATACATGCATGCGCATCAAAAACTGATCGGCTTAATATCAACTTGAGAGTTTCCTCTTAAAGTATTTTCATCTTGATTTCTACTATGATTATTCATCATACAAACTATTTGTATATTTATTGCTACGTTAAATGTTATTAATATAAATGCGAAAGTGTGCTATTTATTTGCTACCTTATGGTTTAGTAGTTAAAAAGGTAAAGGTCTTTATATTAATAAAGATCGATTGTATTACAAAGACGGACATATGCACACTTGAAAAGCCCAGAGAATGTAGGTGTTGCATCATCCAGATATATTCTATATTAAAAAAAAAGTGTAATTATATTAGCGCTCATTGTCCCATGGGAAACAAGCACACATACAGACTAAGAATTAAAACAAACGAACTAATCATATATGCGAAAAAAACTTAACGTGTAATATTAATAGAGTTCACTATACCATGGGAAACAAACAACCATAAAGACCATGGAATAAAATAAATATTACGATCTAATAATCAAATTGACAAAAAAATGACTATGTAGTTAACCTATTACTTCCCAAGCATAATTCCGAAGCAATATTACTTTGCGGTAGGGAAAAAATAAAATTATAATGTAAAAATTTGACGTTCATAAGCGGCTAAAATGTCCTACATGAATAAATGATTTTTGAATTTGAATTTGAAATATGCATCGATATAATAGGACGTTTTGGTTCTTTTACATTTAAATTAAGGTTTTACTACATTAATTATAACAAAAAAAAAATATAAATATATATATATATATATGCGATCGAAGTGGAAACGAGAGGTAAACCAACAAAATATCTTTACAATGTTCTATAGATCTCATTGTAGTAAATTCTATACTAGAACGTGTCTAAATCTGGGTATATCGCCAAAGGGGCCCCTTACACCAACACCCGGGTCACAAGTCCCGGGAAGTGCCCGGAGTTTCCCTCTCTGCCACACAATGGACCCGGCACCCGCACGGTGAATCCATGAACTGCTAAAGTTTGTCTGTTCTAGTTAAAAAAATAAACTGCATAGAACTGAAATAGGGGATGAAACTTTGTGCAGACACAGTCACAAGAAGTAGTCTGTAAGTCAATAAAATTTTCTCAGCGCTTATTGGCTTCTGATGGTTCTGATATCATTATCATCAGATGGACCGTATACATATTTGCCACAATCATGGTATAAAATATTGACATAAAACTACAAAAAATACACAAAAATAAAATTAATATAGACGACCTCGGTGGTCTAGCGGTCTAGCACACCGCTTTACGACCGATGGTCGCAGGTTCGATTCCTCGCACGGCACAAACATTTGTATTCATGAGTATGATTGTTTGTATCGGTCTGGATGTTTTCTATGTATAGTATGTGTGTATTTACAAAAAAATATATATCTATATATATGTATCAGTTATCTAGTACCCATAACACAAGCTTTAGCTAGCTTAACTTGGGTCTAGATGGCGCTGTGTGAATTGTCCTGAAAAAAAAAATACTGCGCCATTTGGTCCCACGGTAAGTAGAGCTTGAGTTAGGGATACAAGGCAACTGACATAAATACTTAAACATTTTTTTATGTAATACATATATAATGTAACACCCAGACTGTTAAAAACAATACTCATAAATACAAATGTTTGCACAGTGCGAGGAATTGAACCTGCGACCTTCAGAAGTAAAGCGGTGTGCTAAACCGCTAGACCACCGAGGTATTGAAATAAATTTTATCCATTAATATTATCAGATGGATCGTATATATATTTACCACAATTGTGCTATAAATGATGATCTAAGATGCTACTATTATCATATAAAACATATATATATCACATAGATTTGTATTCTACGCGTCAGTAAGCATACCTACAACCATCTCTCAAATAGATTTGGTATATATATATCACAACGGAAAAGCTCTAGTAAAACTTTGCACTGCACCTTCCATTTTCAAACCTTATTTCTTAAGGTTTGTAAATATATTTGTTCTTAAGGTAAATTAAGGAAAGTTATAGCAACACGTGCATTTTACTGTTACTTTTGCTGAGTCTGGTGGAACTGTGCACTTGCATAAAAGGTCTATAAACGTGTATATTTGTGACCTTATCTATCAAGCGCAATGAAGTCCTCAAAACAACCGCACTTTTAATCCCGACTCCAGAATTCACTACTGCATTTTATTAAAGTAATTCTTACTACAGTATACTACTATATTTGCCAAAATTTCATTTTAAACATTGGGGTCCAATTCCAAATTTAAATATATATTTTTTTTTCTTTTAATAATCACATTATAATTTTATAAAATTATTTTTTTCTGTAAACGGTTCTCTACACTGGACCTAAAGTCCTAATTTGAAATATTTTTTTTTTAGGGACTTTTGCTTTAAATTATATTTGTGTACTATATATACAATATATTTGTTTTCTTTTTGTAATTATTATTGAAGAAAAGATATATGTATACTTTCTCCAGACTTTTCTCTTGACGCTAAAGTTGATAGTAATAGCAATAACCTTTCTTTAAATAAACTAAATAAAATCATATTTTTATTCTACTACTCATTAGGAATTCACATACATCACAAAAAGAACGAGCATAAAACTTGTTGCTCTTTTAAATAACAGTTGTTCTAAGTAACAATACATATTAAGAAGGATTACGCATGCATTATCAATATAGAAACCGCTACACACTCAATCTTTGCTCAATCAGATTCAGCGCTATGAAATAAATAATACTAAAATTCCATATATAAATTATTTGTCTTTTATAATGTGCATTTAAGTATCTTTAGATATACCCTATTATAATGTGCATTTAAGTATCTTTAGATATACCCTATTATAATGTACATTTAAGTATCTTTAGATATACGCTATTATAATGTGCATTTAAGTATCTTTAGATATACCCTATTATAATGTGCATTTAAGTATCTTTAGATATACCCTATTATAATGTGCATTTAAGTATCTTTAGATATACCCTATTATAATGTGCATTTAAGTATCTTTAGATATACCCTATTATAATGTGCATTTAAGTATCTTTAGATATACCCTATTATAATGTGCATTTAAGTATCTTTAGATATACCCTATTATAATGTGCATTTAAGTATCTTTAGATATACCCTATTATAATGTGCATTTAAGTATCTTTAGATATACCCTATTATAATGTGCATTTAAGTATCTTTAGATATACCCTATTATAATGTGCATTTAAGTATCTTTAGATATACCCTATTATAATGTGCATTTAAGTATCTTTAGATATACCCTATTATAATGTGCATTTAAGTATCTTTAGATATACCCTAAGATGTATATAGACAACTTTTGTCGCGTCTGTTAAAACTGTAATAGTGTAGATTTGTGAACTTATCTATCCAGCGCAGGAAAGACCGAATATAACAGCACCTTAAATCCCAACCCCAGGATTCGTCATTGCATTTTATTAAAACCACTGTTCGGTGGGGGTACATTTGTTTCATCCGATTATCACAGAGTGTACGTACAGGGTGGCTGTAAAGTTTTACGTCCAGGATTGCGGGGACATCTCTGCACTAAACCTGCACCTAATTACATTACGGGATCTTTCTTTCCTATTGCACGGATCGCAATGCTCATTGTTCCGTAATCGAAACTAGAATGGGAATTGTGGGTGGGGAGTGAATACAATTGCACAGGTGTTTTTTTTTGTTGTGAAACATGTAGTCACTAAATTTAATTCCATCTGATTTTATGTAGAGGACAGTATTGTTTTTCGTTTGTAATAGTGTTAATACACAAATATACTTCTTTAGCTGTAGCTATATTATTAAGTAAAATAGTATATTTATAAACTAATATAAATAATATTAAAATTTCAGAACAAATCACTTAGCTCCATCTAGTCCTAAGCTCTTCCTAGATCTTGTGTTATGGGTAGGAAGATTAGACTGATATAAATACTCAGATTCATTATAAATTTTATTCATACACATAAAAACACCCAAATCGATAGAAACAATCATACTCATGCATAAAAATGTTAGTACCGAGCGAGGAATCGAAACTTCGACCATCGGAAGTAAAGCGGTGTGTATTTAAGTTTAAAACATTTAGAATCCTTTTATATATACATACTAGCTGTTCCTGCAAACGTTGTTTTGCCATAAAATTGAAGTACTAATATCGCTATTGAAAATATTTAATTGTCCACAAAATTAAAAAAAAATGTTAGAAGTGGACGACCCTTATCACTTAGGTGTATGAAAAATAGATAGTAGCCAATTCTCAGACCTACTGAATATGCATATAAAATTCCATAAAAATCGGTCAAATCGTTTCCAATGTGTATGGTAACTAACATTGTGACATAAGAATTTTATATATAAGATTTTAGGAAAACAGTAGTCATGTCGTACATTTTTATTACTTACACTTTATCTATATCTTTATGCTCTGTGTTAAGTGTTAGGTTTGGTAACCAAACACTCAACACGAAGCTATATTCGACGTCTATTAATTGCCATATCATTCTGAACGAGGCACCGTTCAGAGGTCAAACACAGTCAACACAATTGCAGTCGGATACTGATCTCTAATAGAATTCGTAACTAGAAATAGAAGGTCGAAACGCTTCCTGCAATATCGGTCAGGTCTGAATATCGGTTGCACATGCTAATTGTAGCGGAATTAAACGAAATATAAATTCAGTACATAAAGTACAAGTATAGAAAATATGATGATCTAATATTTATAATCTATTTGATAATAAAATAGTACTATTATAAAATGGATGATTGGATGCGAATTAGAAATTAACGTCCCAAGTAATGTGTAAATTCAAAAGTAGTTCTTATTTGTGAACTTATATAGGTTGATATTGAATAGAATATATTTTGATACATTTCGTAAGGTTAATATATATACGTGTTACAGTAACATGCAAGTAGTAAGACGTATAGTGAAAAAAATCAAACGGAATGAAGCTTGGCTTAAAGGCTCAGGAAAATTCTAAGAATTTTTTTTATCAATGCAGATAAGGTACGTAGACATTACAAGATAGGTGCCTACAGACCATCAGAGACGTGGGTAGTCTATAGGTACTCATATATGCTGAGTTGGTAGGTCATATATACTGAGTTGGTAGGTCTAGATACTCATATATACTGAGTTGGTAAGTCTATAGGTACTCATATATACTGAGTTGGTAGATCTATAGGTACTTATATATACTGAGTTGGTAAGTATATAGATATTCATATATGCTGAGTTGGTAGGTCTAGGTACTCATATATGCTGAGTTGGTAGGTCTATAGGTACTTATATATACTGAGTTGGTAAGTATATAGGTTCTCATTAGTGCTGAGTTCGTAGCCGATATTGTACGTAGTTATCGTAATTTTGTATACTTTTTTCCATTGTTAGAGAGAATCATGGTCTATAGTCTGTTTATAATGTCGGAGACTATATTGACAGGTGTATGTGTTTTTTCTAATAATAGCATGGAAGCAGAAGCGTTCAGTTTAGTATACAGATTCGATTAAGAATATCTAACATGAATCTCAACTGATTTTTTTTTATATGCATATGTGAATTATCCAGATTTATTATTCTTGTTTTTTGAAAAATACGAAAATATAATACGCCTCTTCAAAAATAGTATTATGATACTTATAAATATCGTGACTTAATCGTATATTTAATAAACTACATATTACGTTAACATGTATCGAACTTATAAAGTGAAATGAACTCGGTAGAAACTGGTAGCTGGTTACTAGTTAAATATATTTTTATTAATACACTAAGAATATCTGTCAAGTGACAAACACAAACAAACAAACAGAAGAGTTTTGTATTCCATTTGTAAAGTATTTAAGAAGAGTTTATATATATACTAAGTTATATAAGATTTCTAAACACACATACAAATGCAAGTAGCGAATAAAATCGATCATCAATACACAGAATAAAACTCTTTAGGATGCATCTGAAACCTTTTAAAGTAGCTGTCGGATATACGAATATTTCAACGATATATTCAAATGCAAGAGATAAACATCTACATCCGAGTACACACGATAATATCAATATTCAATTTACTTTCTGAAAGAAGCACTATATTTAGGTTAGGAGCGTCGCAGTATTGCAGTTTACTCTCCCGATTAACGCTCTAGAGGACGTGCCTTCAAATCTAGGGAACATCAAAATTCAAAATTCAAAAATCATTTATTCATGTAGGACATTTTAGCCGCTTATGAACGTCAAATTTTTACATTATAATTATATTATTTCCCTACCGTCCAGTTCGGTATATAGATCCAATTGAGAAGAACTGGCAAGAAACTCAATTGAATTACTTTTTTTTCTTATAGGCAATTTTATTTACAATGTATTTTTATATAGGTGTCTATGTCTAACATTAAATGAAAATTCAGTGCATGAACAACTATTGCCATGCACGCTCGTCATTCAAGTAATCGTTTAGTGAGTAATAGGTTTTGCTCAGTAAATATGATTTAACAGATGTTTTGAATTTATTTAAGGGCAATTCCAACATATCCTTTGGTATCTTATTGTAAATTTTTATACCTATTCCCATAAAAGACCTATTAACTTTTCCTAAACGATACTTGAAAGCAAAATAAACTGAATATTACTATTATAGGCTTACCTTCACATTCTTTGCATTCAATCAAATATTTATTTGATTGAAATTCAGGCTCAATCACTCCGATTTTATAATGCCTTTGGCTACTCCATCTAGAACTATATAGAATGAATTGTAAGCTGACGGACACGTGGAAGGTGATAACATGATCAAGTACCACGACCATCACGTTATCACGTATTGGCTGTGATACTAGGATACCATCATCAGTTAGGAATATAAAATGACACAGTTTTTTTCTGTATCTGACAATTTAGAACCCTCTATACAATAAGGTAAAAATCAGGTTGGTAAACACTACAACACTCTTAAATAAGGGTTGTTTTTTTTAACAAAATAATATTTTACGTACAATTACAGTTTATTTGGCAAGTAGCACACCGCTCTCATAATTCTGGAAGGTAAAAAGAATATTGTGTAGAGTTTCTACACTCCAGACCGCAATATCAAAATGTGAATTTATTGCGAATAACAGAGAAATTGATATTTATGCACTGTCGTAAATTGTGCAGGGCGTACCTCCACTTGAGTACCTCTCTGCCCTCTACCTACACCCAAAATAAATAAGACGCACGAGATCTGATAGTATTTACCGGCTTAAGCCACTCCATTCTGGTTACAACCGGTATTTGGTATGGCTTTCTAATGTTTTATAAGTTTATGTAACTTAAGCATTGTGATTACATAGGCATTGTGTGTATTCAAATTTACTGTCGAGTTACAAACTGAATCCGTACAGTAAGGAAGTATTTGAAAATGTTTGAAGGGATGAATCTTTGAAAATACTTGTTAAATAGGTATTATATATTTTTATAGCTAGAAATCTTTGATATTCAGTCTTATCTGGTATTTAGCCTGATGCCAGACTCGATGGTCTAGCAGTTTAGCATACCTACTGCTTTACTAGCGTAGATTGCGGGTTCGATTCTTCGCACGGTATAAACATTTGTATTATTGAGTATGATTGTAATGATCGATGTGTTTTCTATATATGTATTTACAAAAAAGAAATATGTATTTATATCAGTTGTCTAGACCCAGAACACAAGTTCTATTTAGCTTGGGAATAGATAGCGCTGTGTGAGAGATGCATAAACGATGAGACCGCCTTTTGAGCCCTATAGAAATAGAAATAGAAATAATCTTTATTCAAATAAACTCATTACAAGCACTTTTGAATAGTCATATTTTGATTCTACCACTTATTCGGAATGTAGATTCATCACAAGAAGAATGAGCAAGAAACTTGTGTGTTGCTCTTTTTAATAGATGTTTTTTTATATAAATAATTACAGTGTAACAAGTAAGAGGCATGCGATAATCAACATAGAAATCGCTACGCACTCATTATTAGTGTAATCAGATAATATTGTCAGTGCTATGGATTTAATTTTTTTCTACAAAAACATTATTATCGTTTACGAATTCTTCAATTTTATAGTAAGCTTTCTTGCAAAGGAAATGTTTTATTTGACATTTAAATCTTTTTTCTGGCAGATTTATAACAGACTCTGGGATTTTATTGTAAAACCTTACGCAATTGCCATAAAACGAATTACTAACTTTAGCCAAATGACATTTAGGTAGAATCAGTTTGTTATTGTTACGTAAGCTTTTATTAGTGCAATCACTAACTCTTTTGAAAGTGTCTATATTCTTCCTGGCATACATGATATTTTCATAAATATATTGAGAAGCATTATTATTACTCTGTTAATTTTGATTCCTGTAATATATAGAGTATATAAATAAATAATATAGATGGAAATAGAACGGCAATCTACATGAACTATTTCATATACTCACATCACATTTCCAATGAACTTTTCTGAAATCTAAAGTAATAATCCCAAATCGACGGAGACAAATTTACTCAAAATTTGTGAATCTATTGATTCTGTCCTATTGTTCGCGTGTCATCCGATTTGTAATTAATTTCATAGACTTTGCAAACGTTATTTACTTTACGATATAGAGCTCTTAGAGAGTCGCCTGGGGCGGTCGAGCCCCAAGCTACGAGCCTATTGAAGAAGTTGTATTAATTTTAACTCGTAAACAATAATGAATATTAATGTTATTAAATTTATTGTTGGCTTCAAAATGCTGTTGGTACCCCAATGAAATATGAAAACTATTTTTTTTTTATATTGACGACTGTATGTACTATGCGTTTGTTCTTGTGAAAATAAAACAAATATTTTATACTAATGTAAAAGATTTCTATTTTCCATCCAATGTTTTAGTTTAGAATAACATATATAACATTCGTAAGCTCTATGTTCTTTTTTTAAAGTTATATAATAGGTACTAGCTGAGCCTGCAAACGTTGTTTAGCCATATAAATTAATATCGCTATTAAAAAATTGGGGTGCATGCTAGAAGAGTAAAAGTTTAGGGTTGTATGTATTTTTCAATGCTAAATAATAATAAAATGAAATTTAATATTATGTCGAAAAAATAAAAATATATATTTAGGAGTGGATATCCCTTACCTAGGGAGGATAGGAGCTGATTCTCAGACCTACTGAAATGCATATACAATTTCATAAAAATCGATCAAGCCGTTTGGAGTATGGTAACTAACATTGACACGAGAATTTTATATATAAGACAATGTAGCAAAGAGGTTGAAGTATCAACACCCTAACGTTTTAGATACGACTGATTCATACTTATTTAGTTACTCAACCAGTTGGTTATATTTTAATATTTTCTCTATTTGAATATTTAATTGAATTAGTGCTAGTTGGTAGTTTGTATTCACACAATGTGACGACCTCGATGGTCTAGTGGTCTAGCACACCGCTTTACGACCGATGGTCGCGGGTTCGATTCCTCGCAAGGCACTAACATTTAGTAGTCATGAGTATGATTGTTTGTATCGGTCTGGGTGTTTTCTATGTATAATATGTATGTATTTACAAAAAAAAATATCTATGTATATGTATCAGTTATCTAGTACCCATAACACAAACTTTAGCTAGCTTAACTTGGGTCTAGATGGCGCTGTGTGAATTGTCCTGAGATTATTACTATTATTACACAACAACTTTATTTAAAAGAGGAACACACAAGTACCTTGCTCATTCTTCTTGTGATGAGCCAGGTTTCCGAATGAGCGGTAGATTAAAAAAAATGTGATGACATTAAAAAATATTCAAAAGAGCTTCAATATAAGTTTATTTCATTAAAATATTTTCTATTCTATTCTATTGGTCATGAAATTTACTTTGTCTTTTGTATCGTCGTTACAATTGTCTAGTGATATCTTGCGGCACTATCTGCGTAAATTCAAGTTTGATAATTATATTATGACTTCATCATGTGCTTCTTCCTTATCTATTTATTGCGGATCAACATAGTATATTTTTTTTCTCTTCCATTCATACCTGTTGTATGACAATATATTATGATAATCTGGAATAGTATACACATACAAAATTTCAATTAAATTTTTATTTTTAAACTTTCATGTTTAATATACATTATTTATATTAACCGGGTCTTAACACGAACTAATTTTATGTCAAATAAAGGTATTTACTAGCCGTGGTCACATCTACATTGACATCGCTGTTACTCCAGTCAGCTCGTGACCATGGCTAGTGCAACTAGTCAAAACGTCGAGAGAGTTAAATACCTTTATTTACTATAAAATTATTGACTGTTAATAATATAAAATTAAATCTTTATGATAGTGGTTACCAAGCATACCTATTTGAATGTATTGGTAAATGGTTACCTTAGCCTCTATACGCTTGAAATACTTGTACGTTGCCGACCCTTAATAAACAGTTGAACTATGTAATATTATATTATCTGTGGTTGAACTATAACATTGTAATAATAGTAGAATATAAAGCTTTCTAGACTATACAGGATTATACAAAAACATATACGCAGTATCTCACATAAATACCCTCCCATCTCGTTTAGAAATCCTTTCATATTCTCCACAATTTATAAAAATGTATCTATAATATTTCATATTAATAATGATTTAGGTAACGAGTTACAAATTTATACGCATTACAGAAAGCAGGATACCGTAATGAGCATCCCTACATAAGTTCCAAAGATAATAAACGTATTTATACTAAATATTACGGTATCTTTAGGAGTCGTGATTAAGCGTCAATTGATGGGCTTAGTGTTGGTATACGAAGGAAAATCGAAAACGGACAAGCGAAGCCTTTTTGCTTGCCTTCAGAATCCTGTGATCCTGTAGTAGGAAAGCTTTGTTCCCTTTATTCTGTCAAAAGATCAGATTTCAAACGGAACACACATAATGTACAAACGGATGGGCGTGATCAACTTACAAGAGGCATAATTCAATATAAATAGACACATTTAGTACATTATTTAATTACTAGTGGTGTAGCGCGGCGCTACCCGGATTATTCGGTTGAAATGTATAATAATAATATGTCTTATTCTGGGAAACTGTCTGTGTAAACTCTGATACGACTTTCAGAGTAAGACAGGCAGTTTTACCGACTTACAAAATGTATGATATTCCATGTACTAAAGTTTTTTTTTTTCGAATTCTTCTAGTATTGTTTAAAGCAAAAACAACAGTAACAAACGTTAGATAAATTATGTATCGGTTTGCAATTAAGTTTCACTTAATATTCATTTAAAGTCTTAAAATAATAAAACGTTATATCATTTTATTTTTAAAGTCATCTGTAAGAATAGTACATATAAAGACAATGAAAGATTGAAAATAAAAATGTATTTTTAACATTTGAATATTTAGCAGTTATTAAATTTTAATGGATACAAAATAATTTCTCGTTAAAGTATTTATTGAGTTGTTAACAGTTTGATTCAAATCGGGTTTTCATATACATAGTTGCAAAGTTGAAAGGTCGAAAAAGTTTGTTGAAGGCGAGTAGATATTGGGAGCAACATTGTAGAATTAAAATAGGTTCGCGCTGAACACGTGATTTGAATTTATCAGCAGCATTGGTCCAGCTTCTGTTAGGATCTCGGAGATAGTTAATTGTGTTGATACGTCTGAAAAATGGCTACGTGACGACCTGGATTCGTTCTCTTTCTTCTCTTTTTTTTCTTAAATATTATTGTCCATATATTACAGTTATAATTATAACTAATATTTTAAGTTAGGATTAATTTATTTTCTTTATATATATGGTCCCATGTGGGTAAAAGCCTACTCCAACTTGTTCCATTTTCCTCTATTCACAGCCACGCTCATCCAGTTTTCCCCGGCCATTTCTTTATTTATTCTTTCTTATTATTTTTTTCTGCAAGTAAATGATGACCAATCTTATAATAAACAGTAACCGTTGTCTACTGTAATTTCATTCAATAATGTAATACTAATAATAATAAAAACACTGAACAATGTCCACAGCATCATCTTATCTCAAGCTAAGGATAGTTTGTATTATGTGTACTAGACAACTGATATAACATAAATATATATCAAACACTCAGGTTGATACGAACAATCATACTCATGAATACAAAATTTTGTACTGAGCGAGGAATTGATCCCGCGACTACGGGAATTAAGTCGATGCCTAAACTGCTGGACCACTGATATAATCTTATAAATCGGTGCACTGTTTTTATTTTTTTTTATACTTTTCGTTATATTCATTTGCCGCGTCAACACGTGCAAATTGTAACAAAGCACTAAAAAACAGCGTTGCAGCGCTCCAGCCGCTGTAGCATTATGCTGAGCACGGACCTATTCAGTAGATGCTTCGACAGACATACACATGCACGCACCCGCGCCCACACGTAATTTGTGTACAATTTTTTTTGTAATAGTCGCACTGTTTGTTGTTTCTTTTTTTGTTTGTTTAATGTGTGTTTTAGTTTTTTCTTCTACTGAATAAATATCATTTCATTTCACCTAAGGTGATTTTCCTTCTATATTATGTTATAATAAAATAGATAAATCGAAAACAAATTTATTTTATATCAAAATGTCCACTTTATAATCTAGAATATACATATCTGATACTGTAATCTTGTTTTCTAAGGGATAACGGTGCCTAAACAACGCAACCAAGTACCCAAACGAAATCATGATATTATGCGTACAAATATTGCTTAGGTCTGAATTGCTCCCAATAGAAATCGAAAACAAAATGGTAACTATATTCAGTACTAAACGAGTTTATATAAGTACATTTTATAAATATCTTTTTAGAAATGTTTTAAGCCAATTAATTTATGAATATCTACTTTAATAATTTAAATAATTCCATAGTTGAGTACTATAATAGTGTTGTAAACTTAAATAAGCCGTTTAATTAATAAGTGCCTATACCTATATTAAAAGAGGTACTTGACTCAAGTAATGTTGGGCACTTATAATTTTATAAATTTTGTATATACAACCTTACTAATATTAATATAGAGTTCATATTACTCCTGAATATACCATTATACAGTATAATATTGAATCTATGCAGTATTTACGTGGGTTACTGTTCATTTTTATTACAATGCAATTCTTTATAAAACTAGTATAGACATATTACAGCTATAAAACAAATAAATAACGCTGAACAATTCGAAAACGTCTAGCGACCCGAGGTAAGCAAATCTCTTATTATGAATTGAAGAATTTATATCCAAATTAATTCTCGATATTGCAACATAAATGTAAGTAATAAGCTTACGGTATTTAATTAACTAGGGATAACTGAACAGAGGGTTCCTCATCTTAAACTGAAACTTGTGGAGTGCGCTATAAGTGTACCTATATCTCTATCTAAAGGGATTATTAAATGAATCATTGCTTCAGTCGATTGAATTACATACACCGAGATTGGTATTTATTTAGATACTTATTACTGAAGTAGTTGATGCAATAGAGCAATTATATTATAGACTAGCTGTACACGCGACTTCGTCCGCGTGGAATTTAACTTTATTTTTCTATAATAAGAGTAGCCTAAGTCACTCCTTATTACATCAGCTACCTGCCAAAAAAAGTCCCGTCAAAATCGGTCCAGCCATTTCAGATATTAGCCAGAACAAACAGACAGACAGATAGACAGACAGACAGACAGACAAAAATTGTAAAAAAATATTATTTTTAATACACCATGTACCGTATTTATATTCATATTCATGTAGTAAAAAACGGTTATTTCAATTTTACTAACACTCCAATTTTATTTATGTGTAGGTATAGATCTATGTTCAAATTCAAATTCAATATATGTAATATATCTTTATTCATCTAGGTATATTACAGACTTATGATATGTCAAATCAGTCAGTTCGGAATGATTTTGAGATGAGAAGAACTGACAAGAAACTAAGCTCGTGTTCTTTTCGAATTAATATGTACATGTTTATTATTGTAAAGATTAATTTTTAAATTCAAACTTGGGAGAATAGTGACCTCCAGCATAGACTATTGCAAAATCAAATAGTCGAATCAATGTATATATTATATCTCACTCTCTAACTTTCTCCTTCTATTTTAATAGCATCTGCTTTTTTCTTCTTTTGGTACTCAATATACTCAAACGCCAAATTTGCGATGCTCTTTAGTGTACCATGAATATTTTTTCCCCGAAATATGGGTGATAATCTATGTTTTTACCTACATTTGGGATAAATTTCGAGTGAAAATAAATCGATGTCAGACAACATCCTTGTCAATGTTATTGGTGACTTAACATGTATTTTTTATATTATCACATATTTAAGATCCATGCAAGATATAGATTTTTATCGATTATCTTCAGGGTTCCTCCATCTCGCTTCTAAGGCACTCTACTGGGCCACTTCCACCCAATTCTTCCAGTTACTACCCTCAACCCTATGTCGTCGCTCCACCTAGACTGACCCAGTAGCGAGCCTTGGGAGAGGTTTAGTCAGATCTAATAGGACTGCAGCGACCTGATGATGATGACGATGATTCCTAACCATCATTAAATTCATTGTTCTGTAAATATATATTAGCTTTTCTTAGAACTTCAGCCTACAACGTTTTTATCAAGCAAAGTCCTCTTTCACCTCCCACGTGGAATTCTCAAGTAGATTATATTTCTGAAATAACATTACCACCTAACTAAATATTAAATAGTACAAGTTAATACTCACTATTGGAAAATTGTTGAAATTTTCATTGTTTTGCTTTCCCGGCACTCGTAGCCCGCTATTTAGGTCACTCCTTCCCCTGTTATCTTAGGTAGTATTATCAAACAAACTCGAAACCCATATTAGCGTGGCCAACCGTGCAAAATTAATCTGATTCGAGTGGAAGTCATTGCGTTATATGTTAGTCTTAAGCCGCCTTTAGGCTAGTGAATATTAGAGAACACGCTAACAGATATGTTGTGCGGTGTTGGTAAGGGGAGCGAATATTAAACGCGATAACCACTTTTGTGGGCTGTTGTACATCGTATCACATGACTCAAGAAATAGACGTTTTTAATTAATGAGCACTATTTTATATTATGTACAAAGTTTTCTACGTACATTTTTCTATCTATTTATTTTTCTAAGTACCTTTCTTTGTAGGCAGTGTTTATAACAATAATATTTTATTTATTTATTTGCTTGCTACATGATACAGTTTTGAAATGAAATGAATATTGATTGCTTATGTGGTTTTTAAGGTCTTTAGAATTAGTTTCACACATTTTGTCATTTCTGACATGCAACAGACAAAACAGATGTCAATTTTGGTTATTATTCGTCAATATTAAGTACGTACATTATTTGTAATATGAGTATGTCAATTTCGTATTAATGAAATATTTATAAATTATACATGTCAATGTTTTTAATTAAGTAAGTACTCCTGAACACAGTAGTAAGATTTGCTGATTAGCCATCTATGTAGTTCTTTCTTGAATTTATTTCGACATAAATTTACAATTTCACTTGGCAATTGATTATATATTTTAATCGCCATGGCGTGATAGTTTGAGCTGCATAATGACATCTTTATATATGGTAACATCAATTTGTCTAAGTGTCTTGTACTGTATTTACTGGGAATATCTTGTCTCCGTTTGAACAGTTCAGGATGCAGTCTTACAAATTGGCATATTTTATAGATATACGTACAAGGCAAAGTCAATATGTTGAGTCTTTGAAACAATGGCTTACAACTTGTTATAGGCGATATGTCAAAAATAGCTCGTAGGCATTTTTTTATGAAAGAGAAAGACTCTGTTTATTTCTACATAGTTTTGGATCATACTGTATAATAAAATTACAAGTCATGCAGCTTCCTGTAGGGATGTGCTAATATTGAAAAAGAATTTAAAATTATTTGAAAAAAAAGTTAAATTTATTGTCACTACATATATTATTTTTATTAATATACTATTTCTGTTGAATGGTGATATATGACAGTGAAGTCACAAAATATGCAGCCATGACACTTATTCTTCTGAAATGACATGTACATCAGGGATACCACCATCACGTGATAACGTCATGACGATCGTGATTTAATTGTTTTTTAATTTAAAACTAGCTGTAATCGCGACTTTTTCCGCGTGGAATTTAACTTTATTTTTCTAAAATAAAAGTACCCTAAGTTACTCCTTATTACATCAGCTACTTGCCAATAAAAGTCAAAGAAAAAGGGTTTATTCAGAGATTAGCCGCAATGAACAGAACAAAATTTGTAAAAATAGTTATTTTGGTGTAAGTACCGTATTTATATTCATATGCATGTAGTAAAAAATTTCAATATTTCAATTTTATTTATTTATTTCAATATTACAAACACACACTTCAATTATATTTATATGTATAGATAATTAAATATAATATTTATTAATTAGTAAACCATAAAGCAATACATAAATGAAAACTGTATTCTATTCCATTCTGTAGTTTTTCTGAGCAGCGTATACAAACGAGCAGTAGTACAAAATTAATGTTTTATTTTAGTATGTTACGATATAAGCGTAATGATGGTTGTAGTACACGAGACGGAAAATCAACACGAAGGCGAGGGCGTAATAGAACAGAGTGTGTTATAGGTATACGCACTTATATTGTACGATGTTTAAAACACACGAAGAAACAGAGTAAAAATGATGATATTGCACTTTGTTCATTTTAGCACTTTCCCGCCGTTTTACTTTTTTAAATCCGCGCTGCCTATTGGCTGGCGCCGCACGGCGGCCAGTTCGATATTTGAAAATAGCGAATAGTACGGTTATGGATGAATAATTCTCGTGAAATTTCACGGATATCGTGAAACTTCACGATTTGCATTTATAATGCATACGTGTTATATAAACTGCCCCCTCCGATCGATCTCTCGTCCAATTCAAACGGGGATCGATATTACGACGGCCTGAGCCGAGGTTCGAATCCCTAGTGGTGCCCTCAGACTAAAGTCGTATGTCAGGTGGGAGTTGGCCTTCAGCCGCTTCATAAGTCCTTCCAGGGGTTGGAGTGCCATCTGCACTCGCCCTCTATCCGGTGAAGCTGTAAAGGCCAGCTGCGGCAAACAACATTAGAGTAGTCCGAAAGTAAGTAAAAAGTTATACCTTTAGTAGTTTTTTTATATCTAAAACCGGTCAAAATTAAAAATTGAAATTATCCTCTTTACAAGCAAGTGTGTTGAAAAATATGTTAATTCCTTATTTTTATTTCAATACCTACACGTGCAGACATCTGCATATAATAAGTATATTGAACATATATATGTAAGAGTTGTACTATATACCGTACAATATCAATGTTTCAAGTGATTTTTTTGTAATGCGATGTGTTTTTGCCTTAATGTGTTCCATCTAAACCTCACGGTGCACAGTTTCGCAGCAATATTGAATAAATTGGATTCCAATGCGTCGCACAGACCGTGAGGTTTTCTTATTATCACATTTGCAATGGCTTTTGCTTTGTAATCAAATATCTCTACGGGAACATCTATGTACATTAAAAAGTGGTATGGAATGTATTGTACCGTCTTGTTGGTATATTGTATCACGGGAATGCATTTATTGCCTATGTTGTAGAATAAAAGATAGCATATTACCATAAAGTATTGAAATCACTTACAAATTTGAATTTTAAAATTGCAGCAAACTCACGAGAATGTGCATATTGTCTGTGTAAGAATAAGAATAACTTTATATGTCTGAGAAGAATTTAATTTAAACTGTAATATATCTGTGATACCACTTGGATATGTCTGTCTTGTAAGACAAATATGTACTACAAGATAAATCATAGGTACCTAAACAAAACTATTTTAATATTAGAAAAACGTACCAATGTACACTGTACTAATATACTCTGTACCAATTTTGAAGTCTAGACTCGGAATTCGGATTCGGAAAGTGACTAGTTACTTTTAGTCGCGAAATCCTGAAAGAGATGAAATTAGGGAGTTTATATGATAAATCAATTTCTCAAGTGATCATTCATATAATAATAAAAACTGCATATATAAATGCATGTATATTATAAAACTAGAGGTTGGGTAAGTGCGCAAGCCTCACCAGGTCGACGGGTCATTGTTGATGATTTTTTATGGTGCAAATTTTCTTTTCGAATAGATTTGGTTGGTGAAACTTTGTTTGTTTGGTTTTATACAAAACTATTTAAGAATATAATAATAATATATTGTATTTGTATTTTAATTCAAGTGATATTTAATAGTATATGTTATTCGATCGGTAGAGTCGATATGCGAGATCGATTTTTTCAAACACTCAATGACTTCACATTCAAAGACACTTATAATTGTAAAAATAGCAGCTATTGGTGTAATTAAACTTTTTAAAATTTAGAAACTCAATATTCAAAATACCTTTATTCATATAGGTCTTTACAGACTATTTTGATATGTCAAATCTACCGACAGTTCGGAATGATTTCGAGATGAGAAGAACAGAAAAGAAACTCAGCTCGTGTTCTTTTCAAATTAATATTTCACATGTTTACAATAATACAGATTCAATTTTAAATTCAAATTTGGGAGGATAAAGTGACCACCAGTATATGCTATTGCATATCTGTATCTGTATCATGATCTGTTTTACTTCGAAGTAAAACAGATCATATTTAGATTTCTTTCATATAAAGCTAAAAGCATGAATCTCATTTTTTAGATTAAATATTAGTATATATGACATTAAAAAATGTTACGGTTTTAAGGGGGTTAAATTAAATTAGGGGATGAAAGTTTGTATAGAAATTCTCCATTTGAACCTAGAACTATAAGACTTTTATTTATAACTATTTTAGTCACGTAGCTTGCTTTACAAACTGGTTTTGATAAAATTATAAAAATATACATATGTTAGTGTACAGAGCACGAAGGCATGAAATTTTCACGGCTTCAGTGGTAGAGCGGTTATGTACACGCTTTATTTTTGAAGTTCACAAGTTCGATTCCTTGCTCATTGCAAGCATTTGTATTCATGAGTACGATGTTTGCATCGGTCTGGGTATTTTCTGTGTATATTATTTTACAATAAAAATTACATTTACATTTACATTTAAATACATTTACAATAAAAATTTTAAGTATTTATATTAGTTGTTTAGTATCTATTACACTAGCTTTGCTTACCTGGGATGCGCTTGGATGTAGATAGCGCTGTATAAATTGTCTCGGGATCTTATAATTAGTGTTAATATTAGTAACTATCAGTACCTACCTACCTATAAATAAATCAGTATCCTAAAGCAGTGGTAGTATCCAATTGTATAATTATCTAACAACTATTATGTGAAATAAACTGAAATCTAGTCAATTTTATGATTATATAAGGTCCATTTTACAGTAGCAATTATGAACGGTTTACGTTATGTAATAATAATAATGTGTTATTTGACTACTTAACGTATTTATATGATTTTGTTTAATTCCGCTACCGTTAGCATGTGTGAGACCACAAATATTCAGTGCGGAAACCTGACCACCGTAGGGACATTCTCCGTTGACGCTCAACTTCCAACAGTTATTAATCCTACACGCACATTGATACAAAAACGTAACTTTAATATTTTTTAAAAATGTTTTTTTATTGTTACATACATAGCTCGTGTACATTGTAGCTAATTTCAAATCTAAAACTCAATTCAAAAAAGACAATTCTCACTACAATTGAGAGATATAACAACTGAGGTATAATATTAAGCCCAGAAATCACATTAGCAATTCAATAACAAGTTCTTTACCGATAGAAATACAGTAACAAATTGAGTTTCGCAGTTGTGTCAAAATAAATGTATCTCGCAAAATCAATTTCGGTAGGACACTAGACCGCATCTTTCTAATCCCATTTGTAACATATAAGCAAGTACCGGAATATAGGGTGAGAGGAGCGAGAGAACAGAAAAAGATCCCATCAAATGAAATTGGTGAAGAAATAGGGATAGTGTAATGCAAACCACAGATGGGGTCGATGCCACCTATCATGTAACATAAGTGGTATGATATATATGTACTTGCACTTTTATATCTTATTAATATTAGCACTCAAATTCGTCTATACTCGATTCGATTTAAAAGATGTATTATTTTAAGAATTTCTATTTTATATAATAAATGAATTAATTATAAAATGGTACAACCCTATCCATTCTGCTTTGCTATATCATAAATACTAATAGTATGAATATGAAATTATGATTAGGGTACTGGCACCACTAGTCAACCTTTTATTGGTAAGTCTGGGTTCAAACTTATATAAGAAAATATTAGAAAGAGTAAAATGAATGTCTTTTGTATAATTTAACTTACTCATTTATTAAACTTTGTTACAAAATTAACAAAAATTACAAATTATCCTTTAATAAAGTGAAAAATACTTTTTAACAAAATAAGGCACTTTTCACCCGTGCTCAGCCGCCAAAAACTAGTACTCAGCCATATTGCCTCCAGTTTGAGTACTGGTGCGGGGCCGACTACTAGTGCCAGTACCCTATCAATTGTAATGTAATTATTGATGTTTTTTAAGAATGTTTTTTTTACATAAATACTGTAATTATTTATATAAAAAAAAACATCTATTAAAAAGAGCAACACACAAGTTTCTTGCTCATTCTTTTTGTGATGAATCTGCATTCCGAATGAGTGGTAGAATCAAAATATGATTATTCAAAAGTGCTTGTAATGAGTTTATTTAAATAAAGAATATTTCTATTTCTATTTAATGAAAATAAAAAATCACAAATATTATTTTATTGTATGAACTGTATACTTTCACGGCTGTTATCCAAGATAGGATAGTCAAAAACATTATTAACTGTTAATTTTATTAGATATATTTTCCAATCATGTATCCAATTTATTCACTCCTTTTACAATAGTCGCTTCTATTTAATATGTACAGAATTAACTTACAGTTTCACTTTTGCTGAATGATTTGTTAGTTCCGGTATCATGCTTTCGTCTTTACCAATCATGAAATTCTTACTAATATTAATATAATATTGTAAAAACGAAATTGTATCCATTTATGTCTGTTTATTGTATACCACTGAATAAATTAATCTCAACGAAAGTTTATGTGATGACAGATTATGACGATTCAGTAGGATAAGTCCATCATTATAGACTAATACTACTTATCTAAAAAAGCAGGAGAAGTCACGGCTAACAGCTAGTCTATCATTACCATTCATATGCCGATATAGCTAACGATTCGATAGTAAAACAGATGCGTGAACGAAGTTGGTAACAAAATATTTTGACAGCAATTTTATAATTTACGTAAACCGGACCGACGACGATTCGCGCCATACTTTTGGGTCATAACGACGTCGTTAAGAAGGTATCACATAAATGTCCCGGTTATTAAGAGGACTTGTAAAAGTTCTGACTCTGACCGACGTTCGTTTAAAACGAGCAATCCGAAAATTATCTTTTACAACACCTGAGTGCCGAACTTGTAGCTTCAGTTGGCCAATGTCACTTACATTTATGGTTCTCATTTCACTAAACTGTGTCATTTAAAGTTTAAGACTATCAAAAAAAGGATAAGCTATAAATAGAGATCGTCATACTTCATATCCATAGACAAAATCGCCTCCCATCATATTCCATCCGCCATAATCCATAGACAAATTAGCAAAAGAATGATCATAAAAAAGAGACTATATTACGGTTTCTTATAAATCAGCCACTAGTGTTTCAGGCATCCATAGACTACGGTAACCGTTTACCATCAGATGGGGTGTACTCAGATATGACACCTAATAGGGTTTAGTGGTAGAAGATGACACTCTACGCTAGCCCCAAATAGTGTGACATTGTATAACAAAGTCTGAAGGTGTTATTAAATCTAGAACCTCTCCCCTCAAAGAAAAGGTCTCCTGTCCTTTCTCTGATTTTGTGATATCGCATTTTAATTTTAGTGTTAAAACACGAAATTCTAATGGAAGTGGAGTTGGGGTTAAAGTTATTGATATTTGTTTAACGTCATGAATGGAACTTTAGGGGATGTAGTATATACCAGTAATTTTGTCGTAACGTCGGTAGCGTATAAAATAATCACTATCACGTTATATAATATGTCTAATTGTAAATACACATGGAAAAAATGACAATGTCTTGCCCTGATTCAGTCAGCAACAGTCTTTTACAGGTCTTATTGGATAGTGCAGCCTTAGTGAAAGAGGAAATCTAACTACAAATTAATAATCAAACATCTAACTACAAATTAAAAATTATATAAAAGAACATCTATTAAAAAGAGCAACACACAAGTTTCTTGCTCATTCTTCTTGTGATGAATCTGCATTCCGAATGAATGGTAGAATCAAAATAAGTCTATTCAAAAGTGCTTGTAATGAGTCTATTTGAATAAAGATTATTTCTATTTCTATTTCAATCGAGCATCGCGAGCTATAGGGGCACCTATGCTATGCTTAACAATCACGGTTCAAGAGTAACAACCAACACCACAACAACAATTGAAACTGCTTTATTTACTAACAAATAACAATTATGAATAATTCATGTATAAAAAGTAGACATGATATATGTAAAGGAAATGCCATTAAACTTTAAATACACAAGGCACTTGAGAACAAAAAGGCTAATTTCACATTTACTCGTATTGCCTTAGTGTTCTACAACCGGCAATTAAATGTCGCATTGAACTCACCTGTTTAGTCTCTGCGAAGTCTGCGGACTCCATGTTGGCATGTGATCGCTCCTGCCTCTCCATAACTCAGAAAACATCAGATAAATAGTTTGTGTAACAGATAGTATCTTAATCTAGGAGTAATTTTCCAGAACTGTTCTATGACGCGTGCAGGTATAACTTAACTTTCTTTAGCCTATATTTTGCCTCATATTTGGCTTTATATTCTATCAAATATCAATTCAAATTCCTCAGCTTCTTTTAGATTAAATATACAAAACAAAACAAACAGTTTTTGTCTGTTTATTATATTATATGTGTATGTAGGGAGATGAGTACTGATGGCCGTGTTATACTAGGAGCGTTCGAAATGTAATTTTGGCAACAACTCAGCTAATGGTTAACAAAACCGCAACGCTGTCATCTCGACAATCAAAAGCCTTTAATTCTTCGCGTACTGGGAGCTACAATTATACAGTCTTATATTTAAGATGAAATTCGTGAAACTAAGTTTACATTTCAGTTTTCTCATGTCATATTACATTTAGTGTATTTCATTTCTAACGGTAATACCATGTAATATATAATTTGACGGCCTCGGTGGTTTAGTCGTTTAGCATACCGCCTTACTTCCGATGGTCGCTGGTTCGATTCCTCGAATGGCCGAAACATTCATGAGTATGATTGTTTGTATTGATCAGGGTGCTTTCTATGTATAATATTTATATATTTATGAAAATAAATATGTATGTGTCTGTTGTTGTCTGTCACAATGTTTATTTGATATTAAAGTTCTGTATACAAAAAATATATAATAAAATTATTTAAAAAAATATAATATATCAACTATAAAAGTATGTGGCCAGTACGTCAGCAACAGTGTCTAATATCCCTAACACAAGCTTTAGCTAACTTAACACAATCATGAATGGCAATATATGCAAAAATGTAATATATGTAGTAGTATATTTTTGGATAACAATGCAAAATTTCACTATTGCAAATAATTTATATGAGCTAGTATATGAAATAGGTATAATGTAATATAGATTATTACCAGGCCCCCAAACGAATACATGTGATGTAGGTTGTATAAAATACGAGGCTTATATTACACTAAATAATCTAAAATCATACAATGTTTAGATAACTGCTTATAAACATAATTAAATTAAATTGAATATATCCATCAGAATCACTACTAAGATGACTTACCCATCTTGGTCCTATTATGTGGTCTCTCGGGTCGCCAGACCTACATTAGCCAGAAAGCTATGTATTTGCATAAGTTGTTCTATTGAAAATTAATAATAAGTAACTGTTATGACTTAAATCAAATCAAAATTCATTGACTCATCTAGGACATTTTAGCCGCTTATGAACATCAAATGTTTTGAATTATATTTTCATCTCTACCTTAACAACATTTCTTAAAATTAATATTTCGTCTAATAGTCTACTTCATCTCATGACTTCACGATTAGATTCTAATCGTTATTTGCTAACAAACTAATTATAATTATCAAAGTTAATCAAATTAACCCAATTACGATGGGGTTAAGTACTTTCAGTAAATTACTAACATTGGAATTTGATTATAGTACAATTATTTTTTAAGTAGATAAGTAATCATTTCTACATTATTTATTAAAAAATTAGCCTCGTCGTGGCATTAAAATAAAATTTTTAATCCATATAAATATACTTTTTTATCACCGTCCTGTTCTTAAAATTACTTCAGTTGAGAAAAATTTGTATGAAGCTCGATTCGTAAATTCTATTTCGTAATATTTTAAGTTGTTTTACATTCTTAAAAAATAAATAATGTTCAATAAAATAAATCAAAATAACTCTATTACACCTTTATGACCTGTGAGGGAAGGAGATCAAGACGAGCAAAGAAAACGGCACCTATTTAATCGTAAAATATTGTAAATGACTTTTATGTCACATGTAAAACAATATAGTTTTATAAAAAATATAAACAAAAAAAAAAACAGTTTCTAACATGACCAACACGCAAAACGAATATTGATCAATTTTGGTATAAATTCAACATTTAACAAATCACATCGCATCAAAGTTCGTTAATAAAAGAAAAAGATAGTAGATAACTCGAAGTGTAACGCAGACAAATCCAGCCCTCGTCCATATCAAACGAGTATCGAAATTATGATGTCCTGAGTCGAGGTTTCGAATCTTTAGCGGCCTAATGGATAGTCCATCAGGCTGGAGTTGGCCTGCAGCTGCCATAAGTTCTTCAGTGGATTTGAAAGTCTCAACTCCCTATCGTCCTGCGAAGCTGTAAAGACCAACAGCGGCCAACAGCATTTGAGTAGTCCGAAAAATAATACAGATGATGTTGCGCGAGATTAGTGTTAACACAATATTATAAAGAATTTCACTCTAGCGTTTAACCTAAAACAGTAAAAGGATAAAAAGCTACTAATAGCGATTTGTTTATTTTCCCGCGTTATCTCCTATTCCAACAAGATATGACATCTTGTATTATCTGTATCGAAAGTTGATAAGAGGCCACGACTCGCAGCTGACGTCACAAGCTATTAGTTGGACGACATTGGAAAACCTCAAGGGTCGCGAGTTGAAATGCGGCATATGGTGTGAATAGTCGGAGAGAGGGGAAAGTTTCACCACACGCCACCGCACATTTGTCTCTTAACAGTGAAACTGTTTGGGTTATCCGTTTGTTGGTCAGGCTTAGTAAGTCACGGCTCAATCCGTTGAGTTTATATTAATTATGATTTAATATTATATATCTTCAACCGATTTACTTTTAATGGAATAGTTTATCGGATTACTCTAAAGGTATACTCTGACGAGGCACCAGTGTAATTTTATAGGATGAGGTTGAAATTTAAGAGCACAAACCTGCTACAGTATCTTGAACTATTTTTTTTTAATTAGTCATTATTCCTGACAGGATACATGACATATATATACGACATAGTAGGAGGCTAGCCTATTATCATATTAGTTTAATTTGTTATTGGTGTTTCCATCGGCAAAGCAATAATCTTTATTTGACGTGAATTGAAAGTTCTAAAGTTTCGGATAATAGTGTAAAAGCATGTAAATAGGCTATTACATACAGGAACTTCACAAAACCCAACAGGGCGTCTCTTCACGAACTTATATAGTCCCTAAATTATAGCAAGAAATACCTATAAAAAACGGTAATTTTAATTTGACGTGAATTTAAAGTTCTTAAGTTTCGGATAATAGTGTAAAAGCGTGTAAATAGGCTATTACACACAGGAACTTCACAAAACCCAACAGGGCGTCTCTTCACAAACTTATGTAGTCCCTAAATTATAGCAAGAAATACCTATAAAAACGGTAATTTTAATTTGACGTGAATTTAAAGTTCTTAAGTTTTGGATAATAGTGTAAAAGCGTGTAAATAGGCTATTACACACAGGAACTTCACCAAACTCAACAGGGCGTCTCTTCACAAACTTATGTACTCCCTAAATTATAGCAAGAAATACCTATAAAAAACGGTAATTTTAATTTGACGTGAATTTAAAGTTCTTAAGTTTTGGATAATAGTGTAAAAGCGTGTAAATAGGCTATTACACACAGGAACTTCACAAAACCCAACAGGGCGTCTCTTCACAAACTTATATACTCCCTAAATTATAGCAAGAAATACCTATAAAAAACGGTAATTTTAATTTGACGTGAATTTAAAGTTCTTAAATTTCGGATAATAGTGTAAAAGCGTGTAAATAGGCTATTACACACAGGAACTTCACAAAACCCAACAGGGCGTCTCTTCACAAACTTATGTAGTCCCTAAATTATAGCAAGAAATACCTATGAAAAACGGTAATTTTAATTTGACGTGAATTTAAAGTTCTTAAGTTTTGGATAATAGTGTAAAAGCGTGTAAATAAGCTATTACACACAGGAACTTCACAAAACCCAGCAGGGCGTCTCTTCACGAACTTATGTAGTCCCTAAATTATAGCAAGAAATACCTATAAAAACTGTAGCCACTCACCTGCAATTTAATCCAGAGCACTGTTAAAGAACAATACGCCCAACGAGTTTGCAGACGATGAGGTCTGAATAGCAGGAATATGGAGACAGTCGATTGTGGGATATAACGACGTCACTCGGCAAACAGTTTATATATCAGATGGGATCTTCATCTATACATATAAATAAAACTGGAGTGTCTGTTTGTAACATTGAAATAACCGTTTTTTACTATATGCATGTGAATATAAATACGGTACATACACTAAAATAACATATTTTACAATTTTTGTCTGTTTGTCTGACTATCTGTTTGTTGCGGCTAATCTCTGAAAGACCGATAGACTGCTAGACCGATTTTGACGACACATTTTTTGGAACAGCTAGTCTAAGAATAATTTTCTAGACCTGTTCTGTAACACGTGTAAAGTAATAGAATAAATAATTATATAATGTATAAATAGTGGATTTTTATACATTATAATATATAATAATATTACAACAATATTTAATTCTTATGACATTTTATTAACAAATAACAAAAGATGGCGGGTATTCTCTTTTTTTAAAAAAATGATCATTTTTTAGCGGCCAGTTATAAATTTCTAAACTCTAGTTTTAACATTTTAAGCATAATTTAGTAAATAGATAAAGGATAGATTATAGTATAGAATAGAATTTTATCTATATTTCAATTGTTTGGTACTTATATCAAAGGCTGGTTTATTATTACTACTTTTTATTTATAACTAGCTACTCGCCCTGACTTCGCACGGGTGTACATGAATTATATATATAAACATGAATTATATATGGTCACTCTATTCTCCCAAATTTGAATTTTAATAACTGTATTTATCATAAACATGTTCCACTATTATTTGAAAAAAATTACGAGCTGAGTTTCTTGTCAGTTCTTCTCATCTCGATATCATTCCGAACTGACGGTAGATTTGACATATCATAAGAGTCTGTAATAGACCTACATGAATAAAGATATTTTGAATTTGAATTTGAATTTGAAATCTTCCTCTAGAATCACTCAATCTATTAAAAAAATCGCTTCAAAATCCGTTCCGTAGTTTTAAAGATTTATGCAAACATAGGGATAGACAGACAGCGACAGTAACTTTGTTTTATATCATGTAATGATAATTTAATAGGGTTATCTTATATATAAAATTCTCGTGTCACAGTTTTCGTTCACATACTCCTCCGAAACGGCTTGACCGATTCTCATGAAATTTTGTGAGCGTATTGAGTAGGTCTAAGAAATTTTTCATCCCCCTAAATGTTAGGGGTAGTCCACCTCTAAATTTTTTTTTTATCTTAAGGCAAATCAACTTTTGCCGGGACAGCTGGTATATGTATAACATAACCTTAAGTAATGAAACAGGAAATGTGTTATGAATGACTGTTTGTTGGACAATCGTAATCTGGCCTCCATTTCAGTTCAATTTTACACTCAGTTTACACTAATTAATAATTACTAACTTCGGACCAATTCTGTGTATGAGGGGAAATTCATATCAAGTTTTAGTATTTATACATCTAACAATACCCACCCTCATTTCATTATAGAGTATAAACATTACTAACTTAGGCCACTCGTGGTACTTGAATTAACTTCTTAAAGCTTACTTAAGTATTCGAAATTACTTCCATAATTTGCTTATGATTGT
This sequence comes from Achroia grisella, assembly GCF_030625045.1. Classification (NCBI taxonomy): domain Eukaryota; kingdom Metazoa; phylum Arthropoda; class Insecta; order Lepidoptera; family Pyralidae; genus Achroia; species Achroia grisella. Next base: position 527,267 of record NW_026712589.1, read on the forward strand.
TATTTAAATCTTATCAGTAATTTAGTAATTTTATGGTATATTATTAACTTAGCTAGGAAAATAAATTACGGCTGATTTAAATGTTTATGACAAAATGTTGTTTATATATAAATAAATAAATAAATGATCCTGAACTTTCAACATAGCGCCATATAGTCCCACTGTAAACAGAGCTTGTGTTATAGCTACAAGACAACTGTTATAAATAGTTTATTTTTTGTTGTTATACATACATACGTAACATAGAAAACACCCAGACTGATATAAACAGTAATATTCATGAATACACATGCGAGGAATCGAACCGTGACCATCGGAAGTTAAAACGGTGTGCTAAACCGCTAAACCACTGAAACCAAAATTTATTAAACTTAAGACATTGCATTATCATATGTACTGCGTGAAAGATGATATAGCAAGAAAGAGAGTGAATAACGAAATTACTATGAACAGGAATGAATAAAAAAGAAAAACATAGTACGTCGATCCCATACGAATGGAGTAAAGAAGAAGCGTATGATGATATCACATTATCATATGACGTTCGTGATAGCGCTGATGCATTGTCATCCTTTGAAACTGAGGTATCAAATATACAAGATGTTACCGGACTCAAATATGTAATATAGAGGAACATATAGAGACGACTTAAATCAGTTTACTACACTTTTTCTATACAAATGTTTTCTATACAAAATGTTTTTACATTCCTTTAAATTGTCAAGAAGTTTTTAATTAATTTAAAATGTTTGAAAACATTCCAATTAAATTTTTTGTTGTTTTATCACGTTATTAACAAGTCTTCGAATTCGAGAAACAATAAGTTGGCGTAATTGAATATAATAAAAAATACTCCGTCGCATCTCTGATTGTTTTTTTTACTTACTTAACAAAATATATGACTGTTTTATTTTGTTACCCAAGTAAATATTAATTTATTAGTCAACTTTGCACTTTAGCAGTTTTTATTCAGAGAAAATTCTTAAAAATGTTATTCTGAACAACATTTATTATTAGAAAGAGCAACACGCAAGTTTCTTGCTAATTATTCTTATGAAGAGTCTGCATTTAGAACGAGTGGTAGAATCATAAAAATATTACTATTTAAAAGTGTCTATATAAAAACACGATAATATTTTCCTGACTCATTCATAAAAGAATCTCTTAACTTTTATTATACATACATAGTATTATATATCCGTTTTTACTCTTCTGCTGGTCTGCGGGAATCAAAATATTGTCATCGATCAAAACTTCCTGACTTCTACGACATTGGCCGATATTAAACTTTTAATGTAAAATATATGAGTGATGTTAAATAATTGATAAAATAAATGTATCATCATGACTATTATTCCAGATGAGATATATATGCTCCTGGCACTTGTAAATATAATAATATAATCCTAAATAAAAATTGATACATAAGCTTTTTTCATCTCATTTTTGATCATTGGTAGGGGACGAGCCTACCGTCACCTGGGTAGATTTTATGGTTTGTAAATACTTCCTTACAACGACCTAAGAGTTAGTCAGAAATTAAAATTAATACAAATCATATTTTAATATTAGCCTTTTTTGAAATCATAACATCTTATATGTAAATTTAGTTATCTACGAGTACTATTTCACGACAGGATTGCTCCCAAAAAAATGATATTTGAATTATGCCCTCTCACCATTGCCTTTCCGGTCCCTATATAGGTCCCTGTAAACAACTATCACCCTTTTCTACATTTCATTCAATGAATGAAGATACACTGAATTTTACGACTGAAAATTGAGTGATTGAGGATTCTAAATGGCTCTTCTGAGCAGCGATAGACGCACGTGGGGTCTCCGGGATCGCATGGGACGTGATCAGGCTGCATGAAAAGTAGGCAATCATGAGATTTATTCCTTGTTGATATTTTATATGTTATATAATACGTTTTGGGATTGCTATGTGTGTCGTATTGGATGGATTGTGTGCAAAGGAAGAAGAAGAAGAGAATATGATTTGATATTAGAAGTCAATATACATATGGATACCTAAATAATGAGATGTTTTCTGTACAATAAGTTTCAAGATTGATTAGTTTATAGCGTATTAGATGAATTGTGTGAAACTGTGTATGATTGTATATGATTGAAACAGAAAAGAGAAAGTCAATGTCCAAATGGAGAGCGAAATAATGAGTAATTTTGTATATTATAATATTCAACATTGTTATGAGTATATCATATTGGATGGGTTGTGTGAGTTTTAAAGTGAGAAGGGAAAATCAGGATCCACATGGAACGGATTCCAAATTGACAAGAAGTTATAAGATATCTTCTATACAATAAGTTTCATGTTTGCTATGTATGTATCATTTTGGATGGATAGTGTGAATCCCTTTCACATATGATTGTACGTGATTTAAATTATTAAATGGATCTTAACACGAATAATTTTATGGCAAATAAACTAATCGAAACATCGAGAGAGGTAAATACCTTTACCAGCGATCTATGCTCGGCTCGGCTCGGTGCTCGGCTCCCTACGAGACAGACTGCGGAATACTGAGATCAGAAGACGCACTGGAGTTACCGACATCATCCAAAGAATCGCGCAGCTAAAGTGGCGTTGGTCATGTATGCCGAAGCAAAGACAACAGATGGACATACAGATCCTTAATGTGGCGACTTAGAATGGGAAGCAGAAGCATAGGCAGACCAACTGCCAGATGGTCTGATGATATCAGGAAGACGGCAGGATCGACCTGGACAAGACACGCCACAGACAGACTGAAGTGGAAAATTATGCAAGAGGCATACGTCCACCAGTGGATAAATATATGCTGAAAGAATAATTTAAATAATGTATATTGAACACGAAAATTTAAAAGTAACTAAATGATTATACGTGGTTTAAAGTGAGGAGTCCTTGTTCAGACTAAATTATATTCACTTAATATCGAAAGAAGTAAAACCCAGAGCGATATTTCTTATTGACCGCCGCTGTCTGTTCGTTTATAAATTTTAAATGGATTTGAAATGGATTTTAATGCAGTTTTCAGCGATTGATAAATTAATGCAAGAGAAAGGTTTTTATGTATAATATATGAATGTTATACTATAGAACAAGCCGAGAATTTCAAATTAGTACTGCATCCGTGCGAATGCGGGACGGGTCACCATTTTTATATTGAATTATGTAAAAATCCGAACCGTCTTGAAAACAAACAGTATATTGAAGAAATTTGTTACTTTCAGATCGATATGTGCATTGTGATATTATACTAGCGGTATACCCAGACACGCTTATGTTAGTACTAAGTTTCATTCAATACTGTCAAGCAATTTAGAAATGATGGAGTATCAAATGTCCAAATATCCTTAGAAAGTTTCACATTTATAATATTAGTACGATAAAAGTCATTTTCTTGTGAAGAAAACGTTATGCCTATGATAAAATTTACAACTTGCAAAGTGAGTTATTATCACTCAGATAACACGGTGGAAAGAACCTCATTAATGAGCGAAAGAAGTGTAAAAATTGTAAAAGTTTGCCCTGTCTTTAAATAATACAAAATAAATAATATTTATAGGATATAATAAGACATGGCCTCGGTGGTCAAGGTGTTAAGAATACAGCTTCACAATCGATGTTCACGAGTTTGTTATTTTGATGACTACAGATTATTATTAGCGTAATATTTTTTATTTATATTAAATTTCTTTTGTATACGTTATGTATTTAACGATTCACATTCTATGCTTAAATTTATTTTAATTAATATATTTATACTCATACTTTTGCAGGCAACTGTCGCCATTATATAAACAGAACTACATATATATCTTATATGCATTATGCTTTGTAATTTTAGAGGATAATGTATTATGTGTTATATCTTATTATTGGGTAATTATTTTACCGTATGTCCTTTTTCATATATAATAAACCATATAAAAAAGTCACTTAACTGAAAATTAGGCCAGACAGATTGCCTACTTTGTAGAATAGATTATTATACTTAATAATGTATTTTCTTGAAAATAACTCTGGATACTTCATCATTGTGTGAAGTTCTTCATAGTTCTGATAGTTCTAAGCTAAGCAGAGCCTTTTTTATGGGTACTAGATAATTAATATAAATAATTAGATATTCTTTTGTAAATACATACATAATATACACAGAATACAGCCATACAGACACAAATGCGGAGAATGGAACCCGTGACCATCGGCAATAAAGCAATGTACTAAACATCTAGACCACCGACGCCGCCAAATATACTTTCTTGGATCTCCCTTTCACGTAGTGCGAAAGAGTTATTTTTTTATTTTTTTACCCCTTCAGAGCACGCTTTGTCCCTTTTTCGTTTCGCTTGTTTTATATGGGGCGTTTAATTCAATAGAATTCGTGTGGACTCGAATTGGTTTAGGAGTGCTGCAAAATAGACGACACCTAAATACTTGTGGCAACGTCAATGTTATATTATTACATTTATATTTTCCTCACGCGTACGAATTTTATTGGTTTATATTCCACGAGTATAAATTATTGCTGTCAATATTGTTGATGGTGTAGAAACATTTTTTATGTGTCTTTTTCGATTTGTCTGTAACAATTGCTTATTGTATGTAAAAAAGATTATTTTTAATATTACTATTTGTACTATCACACTAGTGTAAATGTAAAAAATTAACGTACACTTTTAGATCTTCGCGAAAACTATACCCGTATAAATATGTAATTATGTATTGATCTGGCTTTTTAACCATTTGATTAAATTCATATTAAATATATAAAATTTTCAATTTTTTTTAGTTATTAAAAAAAATTATAAGAAAATGGTATGTCTTATGCAAATAATTGTTTACAGTATGCACAATTTTTAAACAGTAACAAAGTAAGAAATTTACCTCGCATGCTAGTCAAAACTGATAATGATATATAAGATATATATAATTTTAATGCTCCATTTAACTTGATTTATTAAATCTATGTGATGTATCCCTGACTACTGAATTAATTAATATTTAATTGTACCGTGTGAGGAATCGAACTCGTGATCAGCGGAAAATAATGTAGTGCACCAAACTTCTTAACATTTTTGGTCGTCAATAATGTAAACTTTTTTTTTTATCAGGTTTGCTACGTCTACAACAACTATACCAATCCATGCAGCCAGGGCGTACAGCATTCCGTATAACTATGGTGAAACGAATCAATAACGCATCAGACGCCTTGGATTTTTTGCTATCGTTGGAACACCATGACCGATGGGGAAACAAGCGGATCGTACTCGATTGCAACACAAAAAATGCTAAAAATATCCTGTTGGGACATGTCAGGAAAGTGGAGCTTGGCCGACGGACTTATCACTATATGCTTAGTGGACTGGTATGTACTATAAACATTACAATGAATAATTATTTAAAAGAGCAACACGCAAGTGTCTTGTTTGTTCTTCTGTGATAATACGTCTTAACCAATGATTGGTAGATTTAAAAAATGACTATTCAAAAGTACTTTATATTAGACTTATTGAAATAATGGGGCAATAAAGTCCTCGAGTGGCGACCACGGACCGGAAGACGCAGCGTGGGAAGGCGTCTAGCAAGGTGGACCGACTGGCTCTCAATATCGCTGGAAGGCAATGGATGCAGCGCAGAACCGATTGTCATGGAGATCTTTGGGGGAGGCCTATGTCTAGCAGTGGATGTCTTCCGGGCTGCGATGATGATGATGATGAAATAAAGAATGTTGCTATTATATTATTACTAGTTTCGCCCGAGTCTTTGGCTGCTTGTAAAGATCTTTTTAAGCTGTTGTAACTATTAAATGAAACTAGTGACCTTGTTATAATCAGCAAAAATTACACTAAAATCGGATATCAGAATAGTAAATTTTTTATCGGTAACGTATATTTAAAGGTAATATAATACCTTCTGCAAATACTACATATATCCGAAATATATGGTACGTTTTTTATATATGTAAATAAGACTCATTTTCGATTACGATTTGCTTGTAAAATGTAGTTCACGACTCTAATATAATGCCTCAATTAAAAAAGTTAAGTGAACACTCATTTCGGTTCCACTGTAAAAATATGTGCTTCTTTATAATATTATTAATATTGGAATACATTAGAGAATTATATAAATTTAGTTTAATTTATAATTAATTAATATAATATATAATTATTAATTGTGGTATTATATTTAGAAAATAATAGGATTAATTATGGTATGATATTATCTGTAGGTATGTCTTATACATATATTCGAATTTTGACAACTAAAAGTGTATTTTTTGCATGGTAGTAGATTACAGTATATATTTAATATTTTACACTTATAAATTGTTCTTATTTAGTAGTTCTTATTACACTAAATTTTGGCCTGGAATTTTTGAATAACATCTGTTCAAAAGAGCAACAGGCTATCTGGCTCTGTTTTCTTACAATATGCATTCTGATTGAGCGATAAGAATGACTATACAATAACACATACTGTTTCACAGACCGGAGTTGGCCTTCAGCCGTTCTTTAAGTTCTTCTACTGTTTCGAGTGCCATCTGCATTTACCCCTATCCTTTGCTAAACTATAAAGGCCAGCTACAGCCAACAGCATTAAAAAATAATAATAATAATAATAATATAATAATAATCTCAGGACAATTCACACAGCGCCATCTAGACCCAAGTTAAGCTAGCTAAAGCTTGTGTTATGGGTACTAGACAACTGATACAAATACATAAATAATTTTTTTTTTTTCGTAAATACATACATATTATACATAGAAAATACCCAGACCGATACAAACAATCATACTCATGAATACAAATGTTTGTGCCGTGCGAGGAATCGAACCCGCGACCATCTGTCGTAAAGCGGTGTGCTAGACCGCTAGACCACCGAGGTCGTCGATAGCGATTTGCATTGAAATCATCATCATCAATTCTACAACCAATTTTATTAGCCTTATTGTATTAGTATAGGTTTCTATTAACAGGTTATGGACGATCATTGGGAGAATGAAGTCACAGAGTACGGTGCAGTCAATATAACAGGGTTCCGCATCGTCGACCACTCGCGCAAGATTGTGCGCGATTTCATGGACGGTTTGCGTCGGATGGACACACGTTTCAAGGGAACCATATCGGTAAATACACTTGTACTATGTATACCTTACTAGCTTGTACCTTTTGGATGGATTTAATGCGTAGCGGTCACAGCTCGTATCAAAGAGAGGTAAACTCCGAGCAGTTCCCGGGAATTGTGATTCAGGTGTAGGATTATGGGGATGTTATGGGAGAAAGTAACAGATATAAAATTCTTAGGTGTCACTATTGATACTCATATGAACTGGAAAACACATATTGAAAAAATAAATAGGAATATTTCAAGTGGCTATTATGCTATATCAGTATTGATAAATATAACTACAACAAGTGTTGCCAAAAATGCTTATTATGGATATATATATCCTTTACTCACTTACGGGATAATATTCTGGGGTAATTCAGTCAACGTGCAATCTACTTTCATACTTCAAAAAAAATGTCTTCGTAGAATATATAATATCAATAGGTATGACTCATTGAGAAATGTATTTAAGAATTTAAAATTTTGACATGTATCTATATATTAGAAATAGCTTTGTTTGTGAAAGAAAATAAGGATCATTTTTGTAAAAGGACAGAAATAAAGAGTAATTTAAGATCGCAATATAAATATGACATCTGTACCGTGAGATCTTCTAGTTATATGTATAGTAAAAGTACCTACATAAGTGGAATAAAAATATTTAATCATTTGCCTGATAGCATCAAGTCACTGGATGCTGGACAATTTAAAACAACCTTAAAACAATGGTTATTGTGTAAGTGCTTTTACAACTTAGATGAATATTACCTTGGTGGAGGGGAGTGACAAATTGTTTGATCTGAGTTGTGTTGTAGATAGTTATTTTATATATATATATATTTTTTTTGTTTTTGTAATTTGTTTATTTGATGTAATTGTATATTTTAATTTCATATTGTACGTCCGAAATGGATAAACTGGTCGTTTCCATATATGATGTAACAGTTATAGACAATAAATGCTTATCTTATCTTATCTTATCTTTTCTTAATATATAATTTGTCTACAATATTATCTGATTGCATAAAAATTTTGTGCGTAGATGTACACATCGTGTGGCAGATAGGGTAATTCTTAACATTTCCCGGGACTTTACAGATATAACGTCTGCATTCAACGTCACCGCTTGTGTTTTTCTCTCTCTCCCAGACTAATCTAGCAACCTGCTATAGCACCTTTAGACACAAGTTCTAGTATGCTAAATCTTCTAAAAGATCTTGGCCTATATACTACAGCTCTATATAGGCCAAGATCTTTTAGAAGATTGCAGAGTAATCCAATTCGACCGCATATAAATTAACTCCGATCGATCCCCCGTCCATTTCAAACGGGGATTGATATTACGACGGCCTGAGCCGAGGTTCGAACCCCTAGTGGTGTCCTCAGACAAGTCGTATCCGTCAGGCAGGAGTTGGCCTTCAGCCGCTCTATAAGTCCTTCCGCGGGTTTGGAGTGCTATCTGCACTCGCCCCCTAACGTCCGGCCAGCTGCGGCCAACAGCATTAGAGTAGTCCAAAAAAATTACTTTTAGTTAATTTGTTATATTTATTTATTTTCATTATATGATCTTTAGATGTATTGGTTTCCCATGGTACAGTACGCTCTACCAGTATCACATGATTTTTTTTCATAAAGGAATTATCTGTTATGGATGATGAAATATCTACATCGTATAGGATTTTATAATGCTATCCATAGGTATTTATTGAAATAGTCCACTGAGGTATAATATCTAGTATTGAGAAAGTACATAAAATAAAATAGAAGTATTTTTTGTATTGATAAAATAAAGTAATAAGTGAAATTGAGTTCAGGCGTAATTGTAAAGTTCTGGTTAACTTTTCCATTGGCATTATCGTTAAGTTCAGACTGGTTTATATTATACCATTTATTATTACCGAGAGTTAGGACAATTCTAAGTATTTATGAGCGGCAGTTCTTTGGATCTGCCCGAAGTAAAGTTGTAAGTGGAAACCTAATATCGTATTACATTAAAGCAGCATTATTACTGCTTAAGCTACTTCTCCGAATTATTAGTTTAACGTCTTCTACTCATTAAGTATTTATCCGCATACTAGCTTTTAAGCGTGACTTCACACATATTCATTTCATTTTTTTAACTGTCCAATCTTTTATATATATTAAATTATTAATTAGTTTTTGTGAATTATTCACCATAATATATTTAACCAAATTTGAAGCACACAGGTTAAATGTACGAGGAATGATTTTTTTTTTCTAAAAAAAAATAACACGTTCCTTCATTCTGGTAATCGCGACTCTATTATTAACTCTTAATAAATTTAAATTTAAACATATAAATAAAATTGGAGTGTCTGTAATATTGAAATAACCGTTTTTAACTACATGCATATGAATATAAATACGGTACGTACACCAAAATTACATTTTTTACAATTTTTGTCTGTCTGTCTGTCTGTTCCGGCTAATCTCTGAAATGGCTGGGCCGATTTTGACAGGACTTTTTTTTGGCAGGTAGCTGAGATAAAAAAAAACTTAGGCACTTTTATTTAAAAAAAATAAAGTTAAATTCCACGCGGACGATGTCGCGGACACAGCTAGTAAGTAATAAGATACAATATCGATAGGTTGTATCGCAAAAACGGCCATATGCTATCTTTTATCTAACCGTACAAAGTGGGAGGAAGCTACTGACTGAACTATCGGCATCGGTGATCTAGCGGTTTGCTCCCGATGGTACACCAGTTTACATCGTAATATAATCATAGTATAGCATATGTGTAAGCAAGCGATCACTCCAATATTATCAATACACATACAAAAAAGAATATTGCTCAACTACATTCACTAGGAATAAAAATAACAAATCTTATATGTTGCGGTAATATCAGTAAAATTTTACGACAACCTAATGCAGGGGATAAAGAGGCGGGCGCGGCGGTAAAATTGGCATCTCACGAAGAAAATTTTGACGTGGAGTAATAACCCGTTTATGTAGATTTCACTAACTCACGTACACTCTAATGAAACCGTGGGTACCGCACGCCTGCATAAATTATTATTCCATATGATCTCCCTTTTGCTGAGTAAATACACTTAGGCCTTTTTCGTTCCCGAGCGTGTGCTCTGTGGAATTGTTTCCAAGTACAGTTAACTCATCACAGTTGTTAACACGGTGATGTTCACAATATATGTGAAGATATTGTCTGAATCATTTATCGCACTGCTCGTGTACACTGTTATTGTTGCCAATGTATTTTGCAGTGTTTCATGAAATTCATGTTTAAGGAGCATCAACTGTCCTTTTTGTGTATTGTTTCGTTTTTATAGTGTGTTCATTTATAATAATTAAGTATATATTGTGTATTTGTTGTTAATTATAATTAGATTTTGTAATTTAACAATATTAATTATTAATTTTTGTAATATAATAGTAAGAATTTCATCATCTGCTTCTTCTTTATCCCATTTATTTAAGGTCAATGTAATCTTTCATCTCGTCTGTACGATATCGTCTTTCACACAGTCCATCCTCACTTTTTCGGTCTTCCTCTACCCTTATAACCATCCACATTCAGATGTAACACCTTCCTTAAGATATTATCTTCATTCCTACACATTACATATCATTGAAAGAAGCCCAAGTGTTGAAGTCAGGCAGGTCATAAAAAAAAACTGAAGCCAATATCATTCTCCCGTAATATGAATTTGAGAAATGATAAAATTATTACCAAATATATAAATTTAGACATAAAAAAATACTTGTATATCGTAAATTGTCAAATAATGCACTCGATAAGAAACTTAATGAATGCTTTTAGCGCGAAATTCTAAGAATGTGTTTTCTATTCTAGATGAACATTTCTAGAATTTCCAATTAAGTGTTTTAAGATACTCGTTTCAATTGCCAAGTTGTGTGCTATGTTTATTAAATATTTCAGTTCCATATATATACAGCTAAAATTGATTTTATAGTCCCATTATATAAAAGCTAATCAAATATATCGATAATGATTATAATTTATATATTGTATTTATTCAATTAATACAATATAAACTTACAGCTAATTTTAATATAATAAAGTCAATAATATTTATAAAGTCAGGTATATTCCAATTTTATTTATTACTAGCTATTTCTCCGTCTTCGTCCGCGTGAAATTAACTATATTTTTCTAAAATAAAAGTTGCCTAAGTTACTCCTTATTACATCAGCTACCTGCCAAAAAAAAGTCCCGTCAAAATTTGTCTATTGTTATCAAATTGGTATAGCCATTTCAGAGATTAGCCGTAACAAACAGACAGACAAAAATTATAAAAAATGTTATTTTGGTGTATGTAATTCATATGCATGTAGTAAAAAACGATTATTTCAATGTTACAAACAGACACTCCAATTTTATTTATATGTATAGATAGAAGGCAAGGAATATAATGAGCATTTATTGTATCTCTTAAAATATAATAATCTCTTAAACAAAATGTAACGCTAAAATAAAATAGAAAACATAAGGTTAAATTATATACCTTTATAATAAAAAAATATAGTAAAATTAGACAGATTCTTCAAAAATGCAATTATTATAATAAAAATAAAACAAAAATATATGTATATTTTATGTTTATTATTAAGTTCGAGTATGTATATACTTATAACATGTATTATACGTACGGAAATTAATTTGTTAACTTTGAATTTGAACTTAAAATTACTACCTTTTTAAGTGACTTTTGCATTGTACTGTGTTTATATATAAATGTTCTATGTACATTGTTGTATAGGCTCAAACCGCTCTTATGTACGACGGTGTACAAGTCCTAATGGACGCTCTGGGAAGACTGTGGAGAAAAAAGCCAGATGCTTTTAGGAATGCTTTAAGACGGGCCGCAGGACAAGCCAACTCGACGAAAGTGATCGATTGTAACCCAGGCAAAAGTTGGGTAGTACCTTTTGAGCATGGCGACAAAATATCTAGGTTGATCAAGAAGGTACTCAAAAATATATTACTATTTTATATAACTAAGTGAATTTTTTTGGTGAAGCTTATTTTTTGAAACTAGTTTAATGGTTTGAACAGTTTGTTCAGATTTGAGATTTGTTTATTTTTCTGTTACAAAATTATATGTAATAGATTATTAACATTAAAATATTTTTTTAAGGTTTATTTAAATCATACATTATTTAAAATTAATTATGTTTTTTAAGGTTTAATTAAATCATACATTATTTAAATTAATTATTTTTTTTAAGATTTAATTAAATCATGTTAAATTCATTATTTAAAACGTAGAGTTTTACCATATTGTTATTTTTTATATACTACGATGATAGCAAATAAGTATACGGTCCACCTGATGGTAAATGGTTACCATAGCCTAAGGATACCAAACACCTGGGCGTCATGTTATTGCGTAGGTTAAGATTGAATGGGTATAAGCATAATGGAGTTAGTTCCACAATTAGTAATTGGTATCAGGTTTATTTATTTTTCTGTTACAAAATTATACGTAATAAACATTAGGATAATAATTTTTTTAAGGTTTATTTAAATCATGTTAAATTTATGGCTACGTGTTATTTTTATTATATACTATGATGATGGCAAATAAGCATACGGCCCACCTGATGGTAAATGGTTACCGTAGCTTAAAGACATCAAAGACACTAGGAGCGTCATGTTATTGCGTAGGTTAAGATTGAATGGGTGTAAGCATAATGGACTGATATCCGTCGTCTGCATGTATATCATGCACTACATCACGTTATCATGTCACTAAATACATTTATTATATAGATAATAAATAGTTTTTCTATCAAATAAACTATAAAACAAAGTCGCTGTCGCTGTCTGTCCGTCCCTACGTATGCATAAATCTTTAAAACTACGCAACGGATTTTAAAGCGATTTTTTTAATAATTACAGTGATTCAAGAAGAACCTTTATATAATACATGTACCCGTACGAAGTCGGGACGAGTAGCTAGTCTAGTATATAAAAAAATGATCAAATATATTATTTGATCATTTTTTTATATACTATATCATTTCTTTATATGCTTTGTTGAATACAGTCGATATATTTTCATGCACGTGAACTTGTTAATTGAAATACATGCGATCATCAATAAATAATTCTGATTATTAAGTACCCTCATTATACTGCAAACAAATGGGGTTATGCCTGCATAATTTCAACTAATTTATTTGATGAAAATCATTATGCAATATAAAATAATTTTTAATAATGAACTTTTTATTTGTATAATCATTATCATTGCAATCATTAACTAATGTAAATCGATATTTTGTATTCGGAATGGTTTTTTTTATACTACTATGGTGGCAAATAAGCATACGGCCTATCTGATGGTAAATGGTTACCATAGCCTAAGGATACCAAAGACATTAGGGGCGTCATGTTAATGCGTAGGTAAAGATTGAATGGGTGTAAGCATAATGGACTGCTATCCGGCGCATACATACATGAATAGCACTACGCCACATTATCATGTGACTGAATACATGTATTATATAGATAATAAATATATTTTCTGTCAAATAAAATCTAAAACTATAAAACAAAGTTAGCGTAGGCTATGGTTGAGAATAGTTTAGTAAACATATCGAGAAGAGTGTCGTAGTTACTAATATTCTATTAAAATTAATAGTAATAACAAAAAGATAGTAATAATATGTAATAGAGTAGGTAAATTAATATTCTTTAAATATATATAAAAAAGGGGAAAAGAGCATTTTCTGTAATTGTATTCTATGGTAATAAGCGTATCACATTCGAATTATATATGTGTGCATTCCTCTTAAATTAATATATTATTATAGATTAACTTAAGAGAAATGGGGTAAAAACATTGTACTATTAGACTTAAAATTAATTACGTTAGTTCTATCTTGGAGGTTGTCTGTAAGAAATTGCTTATACCGATAAGACCGCATTTGTTCTTGATTTTCTATTTATTCTTTTTTCTTCTTGTATTTCTTCTATGTGCACAATAAAGAGTTTATTATTATTCTTAAAATTACTATATGTTACAAGAGATTGTACACAAATCAGTAACAGAAATTAATAATAAGTTATTTGTTTAGATTTAATGTGTTAGAATTAAAAAAAAATTAATCATGTTGTATTTTTTTCAGACTGATATAGAGGGCCTGACAGGAAATATTTCATTCAATGAAGAGGGACATAGGTTCAATTTTACGTTGCAAGTCGTCGAAATGACCATTGCAAGCGCTATGTTGAAGGTTATAATTAATAATTTTGTATAATATATCTTATATATAAAATTCTCGTGTCACAGTTTTCGTTCCCATAGTCCTCCGAAACGGCTTGACCGATTCTCATGAAATTTTGTGAGCGTATTGAGTAGGTCTGAGAATCGGCCAACATCTATTATTCATCCCCCTAAATGTTAGGGGTAGTCCACCCCTAATTTTTTTATTTTAAGGCAATACAACGTTTGCCAGGACCGCTAGTTATTTAGATTTTTATTATTACCTCATATGACAGAATGACGACACTTCATGAAAATGAGTACACTTTTTCGTTTGCTCCCAAAGCCGTGTCCATTTTTAATAGTGATTCTTAATGTTGGTAAAAAACAATATATTCTTGTTATAAGATTTACGTGTTTAAAATCTATTTTACTGAGACAAACTATTTATTGTGATACAATATTTAACTTTACAAAATTTGTTAAAATAATAGTTTTAGGTAATTTTTTGTGTTTAATAACAATATATATATATAGATGGCAGCAATTTCCGCATGCACAAATTACAACAGTAGTTTCACTAACTTTGGACAGTCGGTCTTGGCTTCTGTACTGCTCTGCGTACATAACTGACCAAATTCAGAAATAAGATTTTTTTATTTTTTTTATAAAGGTACTGCTGATTAACACGTTTCTTCTACTCGGGCAGTTGTTACGTTCAGAATTCCTATAAATTTCTCACTTGACTATATAAAAAAAAGTGTTTAGAAACGTCGAATGAAAGCAATTTTACCACAAAGATTTTCCATTTTTTAAGAATGTTATTAAATGTAAGGTAAACTTCGCACATCCGTTAGCAAGTATTCTCGACAAAAGGTTAATTTCAACTTTATTTCACCCCACTCCTGTTTCACAACTCACTAATGATTTTTCAGCGTTCATAAATCAATGCATTCTAACTTTTAGTGCTATTTCTCCGGTGGCTACTTGCGACGGAAAGTTCGGAAATTTTACCTTTGTTTTTCTAGAAGGTGTATTTGTTTTATTCAGAATTCAATAAAAATGTTATTTTATCGCTCTTAATGAATATTACACTATATATCGTATCGTATTTCATTTGAGTTACACAAATGCACTTAGTATTTTGTAACAATTAATTAAAAAATCTTACAATCTTACAAATTTGATAGCCTCGGTGATCTAGTGGTTTAGCACACCGCTTTACTATCCGATGGCCGTGGGTTCGATTTCTCGCACGGTACAAACATTTGTATTCATGACTATGATTGTTTGTATCGGTCTGGGTGTTTTCTATGTATAATACGTATTTATTTACAAAAAAAATGTATCCATATATTTATATCAGTTGTCTAGTACCCATAACACAAGCTCTGTTTAGCTTGGGACTAGATGGCGCTGTGTGAATTGTCCTGAGATATTATTATTAGTTTAAATTAACTTACAAGTTATTCCTTGTCTGCAGTCTGAACTAGATCGAAAGCTCAGTCCTGTAGTCCTATTCTACTATGTAATACTTGTTTAAAAATATTAATAAATCAGTTTGTGAGGTGAAATTATACAACTTCTAGCAGGGTGTGGAGTATGTGAGAGTTTACTATAGATAATTTAATGGTATGTGTGTTTGTGTGTATGTGCATGAGAGAGGATGTGTAAATAATTTAGATACTACTAAACATCTATATATATTTAAACGTAAAGATCGTTATTACTCACATTGATCTTTTTGCCTAATATAGGTAGCAACATGGACGGATATGAATGGATTGATTCCCATACAACCAAAATACGTTCATCAACGACCCCCTACCTTGTATGATACTAATAAGACCTACATTATAACTACAATACTACAAGAACCATACATAATGCAGAAACAATCGGAATACGGTCAAAATGAATATTATGGATTTTGCAAGGATCTGGCTGAATTAATTACAACCAAGATTGGTATAAAATGTAAGTAATTTTTTATATATATATATTTATATATTTGTTCTACGAAATCACATGTATAAAAGGCGAGCCATATGGCATTCTCTACCAGCTAACTTTTACGTGGAAATAGAAAGAGTTGTAGTGCAGTAATGGCAAAAAACTGTAACAATAAAAATTATATTAGATATATAGTATAAATCTTATATATAAAATTCTCTTGTCACAGTTTTTGTTCATACTCCTCCGAAACGGCTTGACCGATTCTCATGAAATTTTGTGAGCGTATTGAGTACGTCTGAGAATTGACCAACATCTATTTTTCATCCCCCTAAATGTTAGGGGTAGTCCACCACTTTTTTTTTTATTTTATGGCAAAACAACGTTTGCCAAGACATCTAGTATAATATATATTTCAAATATACTCAAAAATAAATTAAAATACTATATATAATATGAATAATTAAATTATTTTGCACATTTATTAAGGGCTAGGCAGAGCGAACAGTATCCCCATCTGGGAATATAGTTATAAACTGAGAGACGAACTTTTTGGCATTCCATGGATGCCGTGCGGGAGCCGGTCCCATCGTGTGGCAGGGAGGGAAACTGCGACATGTTCCCGGGACTTATGCCCCGGGTTGTTCATGTAAAATACAAGCTTTGTCTGCGGTTTCACGCGCATGAAATGTATAGCTTATGTGTTATTCTGAAGTATACGCTATATTACTGTTCTTTATCAACATCCGTTCAGTAGTTTTTGCGTGAACAAGTGAAATGTCCATCCATACTTATGAACTTTCGCATTTGTAATATGAGTAAGATATTAGTTATAAATAAGATATATTCAAGTAAGGTCACTTTAATACATTTATTAAAGTTAATGTTTATTTTCTTTTAATACATATTAAAAGAAAATAAACATTAACTATTAAAATTTACATAGATTAATTGTTAGAATATTGTAATGATATCAAACATTTAAAATATATTTACAGTATTACAAATAATATTAGATTATATCAATAGTTCAGGACTGTATATATAATACCATAGAATAAATATACATTACACTTAAAGTTAATCTGTAGTTTTGTATATAATATTTCAATGT
Source organism: Achroia grisella (assembly GCF_030625045.1). Classification (NCBI taxonomy): domain Eukaryota; kingdom Metazoa; phylum Arthropoda; class Insecta; order Lepidoptera; family Pyralidae; genus Achroia; species Achroia grisella. The sequence continues at coordinate 544,675 of NW_026712589.1, forward strand.
ATTATAGACACAATGTTGTATAGATTTCCCGTTTCCAAACCGTAATTTACATAATACTTGATTGTTCTCAGACGAGCTCCGAGTTGTCAAGGACAACAAGTATATGAGTGGGAGCCCTACGGATGGATCGACTGAATTAGTAGGCGAGATTGTTAGGAAGGTACGTGATCCTACATATATACTGAATATCATTAATTATCTTATGAAACATTAATTTTCAACGTACACATTATTATGTTTGAATTTAATCATCATAATTTTAATGCTTGTAGCAAAAACTTTGTAAACCTTTTTACGAAAATTCAACAGATGAATGAGTATGAAATTCCGCACACTTACAATTTATATAAAGATGGAGTGCATAATTTTTTTTTTAATCATACACAGAGTTCTGTAGTTGGTCTCTGTATGTTGTCAAGTTTATATTAGCTTAGTTTATTTGGTATAATATATTAATGTAGTTATATCAAATGATGTTGACTTATAAGTCCTTATAACTGTGCTTGCGTAAATTTTACGATGGCCGTTTCAAGTCCTTCCCTAATCGGCCCAGAGCTCAGTCCCACGGGTCTGCATAAAATCCTTTAAATACATTAAATCAAGAAAGAAGAAGAAATCAGTATCACACATACTTAACATTTATTTGTATATTTCGCCCTATTTTGATATATTTTTAAATTATAGCGTATTACTATGTGTCCGGGGTTTCGCCAGCGCTAAATGTACCTTATGTGTTATTCTGATGATGCATAAGCTATATTACTATAAAGTTTCATCAAAATCTGTTCAGTAGTTTTTGCGTGAAAGAGTAACAAATATCCCGCCATCCAAACTCACAAACTTTCGCGTTTATAATATGAGTAGGTTAAAGTAAGCATAGTGTCCCTTAAAATACCAACATATGTATATACCTATATATGCTATATATGTTTGTTTAATATCTCAATACTTAGGTATATTGATGTCGCTTATTTATAGAACTACAAACTGTACATAATTCTATACAATTGCCAATTAACGTATAAAGTCTGTTCTAAGTCCATATATTTATATTAATACGTACATATATTTATATTAATATGTACATATATTTATATGGATTTCATATTCAGTCATTGATTGGTTGCTAATTAACATATTCAATGCTATTAGAATACTAAAGCTAATATATAACGGATGTAACTTTAGTATTAATAATTTGATTTATTTCTGATGATCGCTGTTTCATTTCTAGCTCAGTACCAACGTTGGTATTTATGAGTATGATTGTTTGTATTGAATTGGTTCCTTTCTATGTATACAAAATATTTTCAAGTATTTATATCAATTGTCTAATATCGATAACACAAGTTCTTCTTAGCTTGGGACTAGAAGGATCACAATAAGTACTATACACACATTCTCTCTCTCTCACACACACACACACATAGACAAGGAGACAACAATGATAATAATAATAGTATTTGGTGATTTTCATCCGCAATGACAAGTCTATCACCCCATCAATGGGAGACATACAAACTCTATAGGTATAAAGTTTTGCAATACAATAATAATATAGCTCTTACAGAAAGCGACAATACTAAATACTTGTCGCATAACTCGTAAATTCATGACTTCCTCATTAATATCTTCAGATAGCACAACCTCTCTCACACTTCGCTAATGCCCTTGTGGGTGAGTATACTTCTTTAAATTTTTCTTTCTTTAAATTTATAAAAGAACAAAAAGAGAATATAATAAACTTAATAATGTAAATAGTACAAAATAAAGGATATATTCCAACTATGATTGATTTACAAACGCTTCTATACAACCGAGCTGTGAATAAGCCAACGCTTCAAGTTACATTGAAAGCGTTTAGACTATACCCTGTGGTAATACTGACCAACAAGTTATTGTTTATCGCTCGCCCTGTCACGGGTTAACTTAGACGACTTTGGTCGGATTTCACCAAAGAAACTGATCACGTTTAGTTCAAACTGAACGGGTTTAAAACGTGTAAACGTGTTCAAAGCTACATTTTGCATTTCGCCACTACAAATTTCGCTCGTTTATAAATTCTGTACGTCTGATTTCCTACTGTTAACTCTTTAAACGTATTTAAAGCAGCTGTCAGTTGTCAAACAGTCATCAATCAAATTTTTGACAATACAATATCGGGAATAAAAAGAAAATTGCCAGTAATATAAAAAAAAATCCTCAATAAAATATTTTTTTACTAGTTTATAGGTAAAGGTTGTTGTTTTATACATTATAGTCGACGGTACTTATTAAATAAAAAATTAAAACACTTATCCTAATTAACACATGATTGAATTATAAATATTCCTTAGAATTATTTTATTTAAATTACCCATTGCTTCAAATATTTTATGAGCGTGTAATACTGTGAACGAATGAAAATCTAAACTTCATTTTGGTAAACGCGATCTGTATAATGTTGGTGAATTCCATTTAAAGTAAAACTAGATCAACGTCGTTCTTTTTTTCGAGTTCTCGCTGAACTCCGTTTCCTTGAACGTGTTTATGCTACGATTGGTGAAATCCGACCTTTGTCAGTGTACGGTGCTACGTAGGGGAGTTTGGTTTCGATTTCATATTCAAAGCTTCCGTTACAGCCATTCAGTAAAGTCTATTGATAAACATTAGCTCCTCTCTGAGCCTTCTCTATGAGACTATTACGGTAGTCACATCCATCGAGCATACATGAAGTACATGTTTCAAACTTAAATTTAACTTTACAATAACTTACTACCGACATACTTATTAATTACAGAATTAAAATAATAATAAATAAAATAGTAATTATTAAATAATAATATAAATATAATAAATAATAAATAACCCTGGATAATTAACATAGCGCCATCTAGACCCACGGTAAGCAGAGCTTGTATTGTAGGTACTAGTGCCTGTATGTATTTACAAAAAATTCACAAATTATCTAGATAACTGATGACTTTTTTGTAAATACATACATAATATACATAGAAAGTACCTAGAACCGATACAAACAATCATACTCATTAAGCATAATCATATTCGTTTATATAAATATTTGCATCATATTGATCTGGGTGTATTCTGTGTATATTATATATGGATTTACAAAAAAAAGAACTATTTTATATAATATAAGCTCTGCTTACTTTGGTACTAGATGGCGCTGTCTGAATTGTCCTTAAGATGTACAATATACAACTATTCGAAAGGAAATTATATTGCAAGATTGATGAATCCCCTCCTTGCCAACATTGCTGACGACCTCGGTGGTCTAGCAGTCTAGCACACCGCTTTACGTCCGATGGTCGCGGGTTCGATTCCTCGCACGGCACAAACATTTGTATTCATGAGTATGATTGTTTGTATCGGTCTGGGTGTTTTCTATGTACAATATGAATGGATTTACGAAAAAAAAATTCTATGTACTTGTATCAGTTATCTAGTACCAGTAACATAAGCTTTAGCTAGCTTAACTTGGGTCTAGACGGTGCTGTGTGAATTGTCCTGAGATTATTATTATTATAATTATAGGGTTCTCGTACCAATTATTGCAGTAGTGGAATTGTGCAGTTTCATACAATTGAATGGTGAATGCAATTGACTGGTTTCCTATTTAACACATCAAGTCTGTGCATTTGCTTGGCGTCCTAATATCAATATATGCCACTCTGTAATATATAGCTTACCTAACTAATAATTAGTTCTTCACGACTTCTTCAATATCTGGAAACCAATATATGTATGTAGTTTTAATAGAAATTTTAGAATAATAAATTAATCACAATATAATAAAAACTAATAAATTTTCTTAACTTTGTCTTTTACATGCGTAATAAATTTGTTTCTAATCTATAATTAAAATTGCAGTATTACTAAAAATCTTTATTCATTTTTAATAGAAATAATATTAATTATTACTAATATTTTTTTAGTAATAATATTTCATATCAAAAAATAGTTTTTTTAAGTATTAAATTTCAATAAATAATGATATATTTAACAGTTATTCTTATATTTATAAAATATTGTTACAAACTACAGTATTTCAAAACATTCTACAAAATAGTTTAAACACAATCCATTTAAAATAAAAAGCTTTAAACAAACTACTTACGTGGAACAATCTAATGGTCAAATTTTACTAAATCTAATTCTAACGTTTCCCAATTAAGTTTCTACAACGGATTTTAGTATTACAATAACGGGCCAAAGAGCTAACAAGCTTATAGCAGCATATAGGTGAGCTTATTTAACAGGCCGTGAGTGAGAGATGGGACTTATCCATATGTGCGAGAGAGTCAATCCATTCGTAAATGGCTTACTCAAATTTGAGTGATTAATTCGAATGTACTGAAATTTGAAGTGGATCCAATAATTGCAATGGGGTTTGTGTAAGCAAATGCTAAGTGCATTTGCTTACACTTTTCAATGTGTTGTTCGATATATCAGATATATAAAATTCGCGTGTCAGAGTGCTGTTTTGATATCTCCGAAATGGCTTAACCGATTTTGTAGAATTTTTATATACTCGATAGTTACGAGTATTTTAAGTAAAGTATTATTATAACAATGATTTTTTTTTATCGTTTTGACATAAATTTTACTTGGTTTTTTTTTATATCTTAATATTTGACCCGTCTACCAACGGTCTCTTTTTTTTTAATAGCGATATTAATTCATATGGCAATACAACGGAACAGCTAGTTAATTAATATTTCAATAAATATGTAACATAAATAATAATAATATATTTTAGTTATTCACATTGTTTCGACGATAGACCGATAGTTTAGCGGACAATATGCTGCCCTAGTTATCGCAGGTTCGATCTCCGCACGGTATGAAAGAACATTTATGAATATCTCTGTTTCAAATAGTTTGGATGGATTTCTATTAATATTAATTGTTTACTTCTAAAAAAATTATTTGTTGTACAGTACTCATAGTACATATAGCTGTAATTATTTTAGGATTAGATGGCGGTTTAAGAATTGTCCAGGTTTATTTATTTATTAATTTATTTGGTACTTTCTCAAGATACATATGAATACTATAAATAATAATGTTAATGTTAAAATAAAAAACCTTTTTTAATACCGTTGTTAAAAATGGTAGAAATCATTACATAGTATAAAATAAAGTCGCTGTCGCTGTCTGTCCCTATATATGCTTAAATCTTTAAAACTACACAACGGATTTTGAAGCGTTATTTTAATACATAGAGCGATTCAAGAGGAAGGTTTATATGTATAATACTTGTACACCCGTGCGAAGCCGGGGTTGAAAAAATAAATCTATTTTCAAGGAATCGACACCGAATAAAATCCTATCTATTTCAAAAGGAAGCAGAGGATAAAATCGATTTACATTCTGTAGAGGTATGGGGTAACTACAGCCTCGCTTGCATCTTGGAGAGCGTCGTGTGTTATTGCATGAGTTAAACCAGTGTTGAGTTGCATTCAAAATTATAATATATCTAGCGAAATTTGGTACATCAAGTATGAAGTTTATTTTACTATTAATAATAATAATAAACTCAGGACAATTCACACCATTTCATCTAGACCCAATTTAAGCTAACTTTTTTTTTTATCTCAGGACAATTCTCACAGCGCTATAGAACCAAGTTAAGCTAGCTAAAGCTTGTGTTATGGGTACTAGATAACTGATACATATATATATATTTTGTAAATACATACATATTATACATAGGAAACACCCAGACCGATACAAACAATCATACTCATGAATACAAATGTTTAAGCCGTGCGAGGAATCGAACCCGCGACCATCGGTCGTAAAGCGGTGTGCTAGACCGCTAGACCACCGAGGTCGTCTAACTAAAGCTTGTGTTATGGGTGTTAGATGACTGATACAAATACATAGATATGTTTTTTTCGTAAATACATAGATATTATACATAGAAAAGAGTGAGACCGATACAAACAATCATACTCATCAATACAAATACTTGTGCCGTGTAGGGAATCAAATCCGCGACCATCGGAAGTAACGGGTTGTACTAAACCGCTAAATCACCGAGCTCAATAACCCGATCCACCAGGTCGCCAATGTTAAGATGCATTTTAGTTAATATAACTAAGTAGTCATTACTCGAGACATTCCTAACTTAACCATAGCTACTTACATTTATTATGTTCTTTGTATATACATATATAAATACTATATTATATTATTAAAAAGCATTAGCAAAAGGATATCTGTAAGGGCACTTGTATAAGATGATGACTTAGGCTTTAAAGCCGGCTACCGCAAGGGAAACCCCAAGTAGCGCCCGTGACTTGTGACACGGGTGTAGGTTTAAAGAGCTCTTTTAGAATGCATTAACACTCGCCTTCACTACTTGCAGCTTCCCCCCAGGCCCAACTAAGACCGTGATGAACCTATTCCTAATACAAATTACTTTAGTATCCAAAACACAACCGGCACGCTCTGCACTCGTCGACTGAATGCCGCGGCTCACCCAACTAAAGAGGATTATTCAACTACCGACCTCCTTATTTATAGACCGAAGTTAGTGTAGTAGGGAGAGAAGCGGAGGTAACGGTTATCTTCTGACAAACAACGTGGTTCGGTCTATAAATACTAGATGGCGCTATTTACCAAATAGATCATATTAGATACTCAATTATATTCATAATCTTACATAAAGGACCTACAACACCCACGTTATAACTCTGATGTTTTGAGCGTCTATATGTTACGGAACCATCTCACACTATGTGGGCGTATTCTTGTTTGTTACGTAATATGTAAAAAAAATAAAAAGCATCATAAAAATATTCAGCAAATACAAATATTTTCCAGTATTGCAATACAAAATCTGTACTAGAAACTGTAAAAACTATTCAATTAACGGATTTATCGCAAAGACCGAATGGATTTGCATAGAGATTTATTCTTGGAGATAAAATATTGCAGTTTATGAAAGTTCATGTTAACCAACGAGACTGTATAAAACCACATGAACGACTAAATGTAACGATTCCAATCCCTTTGTAAAATTGATTTACAGATCCCTTGTTCATACTTTGTTTTTCTTGGTAATATTATGTTATCTGTGGTATTACTATTGACAAGTACTCGATGAGTTAGACATCACTGTTAAATTGAGTTCCGCAGCTTATTCCAATGTTAAGAGATTATTTTGCTTCACTTATTTTGTATTGTATTCTTTTATGGGATACCTACTGTTATTGATTTCAATATTTGAATATATTACTACATATATTACATATATTACAAAAACATAACGTATATGCGGCTAGGGGGGAAAGGAATTATTAGTAATGTGGACTCTCGACCCCATTGCTAGCAATGTACCATGTCAGGTTAACCTCCACGCGGTTCCCCCTGGAAACCATCGTGATAAATGCCAGATGAATTTATCACGATGGGCTAACTGACCTAACCTCATTCCCATCTTATCATTCTCCACTGGTGCCCCGCCAGCGTAAACCGTTAGCGCAGACGGGTGCACCATTTCATTATCATATAAAAAAAAACGTTTATGCGACTTTTACTGCTCAATACCTGCTCTGTCTTCATCTGGGTGCTCATAACTGGACATGTTCATCGGTTAATCAAAATTCAAAAGTCATTTATTTATGTAGGACATTTTAGGCGCTTATGAACATGAAATATTTTATATTATAATTTTTCTCTACCGTCCAGTTCAGTATACAGATTCAATTGAGAAGAACTGGCAAGAAAGTCAATTGAAGTTCTTATTATATGTATGTTTTCTTTTTTAATAACCATGTTATTTACAATTGTGTCAGAATATTCTAGAAATACAGAGCTATAGATATTTTGTTGACTTTATTTATATGTATACTAAAAAATTCTGCCTCGAGTTACTCATTATTTACTACATATATATACCAAATATATTATTTAGTACAGATACTAGTATATGAGGAGACAGTCTGGAGAGTATAAGAATAAAAAGTTACATTTGATACTTAACGCATTTTATTCTTATTAATTCTAACATATTTTATCTTACTATGCTCTCACAGCTAACCAAAAGATGTATATTATGTTTTTATTATGTATTGGTAGTACATAGCTTAGAATATAAAAATTAAATATTGTATTAAACAAATATATTCTAAGGTAATCCCATTTAGTTACACTAAGAAGAAGTGGAAAGACGGGAACATCCGTCTAAAATGTATCTTACTATCTTTGTCATGAATAATACTGTAACTACCTATTCACATTTTTACTATATACATTTTAGCAACATGAAAGTGACGTTTTTACGAAATTTATATGAATATCGTGTAAGAATAATGGCAGATAAGCATTTTATTGGTATTATTTCTAACATATTATTTCTTATTATCCTCTTAACATGAACCAAAAGGAGTATATTATTTTTTAAATTATATATTGATAGTATATAGCTTACAATATAAAAATTAAATATTGTATAAAACAAATATTAATTTAATTATTATATATATATGATTCTCTAATGAAACGTTCAGTTGCTCAAAGATTTTTTTTTTATACAGAACTTTCCTATGGAGCTTTTAGTTTATTCAAAGTTACAACTTTGAATAACAGTCCGTGTCTACAATGTACACTCATACTTTATTTTTCATTGAAAGAAAGAAAGAAAGAAAGAAAGAAAGAAAGAAAGAAAGAAAGAAAGAAAAATATTTTATTCAGTGCAATGTAAAAAATACAATATACAAACGAAAAAAAAAGAGCAAATAAAATGTACATATAATTAAACTTAATTTACCATAATTAAAAAATTGATGATTGATTTTTTTTTATACTACTATGGTGGCAAACAAGCCATACGGCCCATCTGATGGTAAATGGTTACCGTAGCCTATGGACGCCTGAAACACCAGGGGTGTCACGTGCGCGTTTCCGACCCTTAATATACCCTTCTTGAAAAACTCCATGCATTAGTTATTGATATAACAATGTGACTACCTATTCACATTTTTCTTTATACATTTTAGCAACATGAAAGCGACGTCTTTACGAAATTTATATGAATATCGTGTAAGAATAATGGCAGATAAGTAATATACTCGACTATGGTCTACTCGCGAAATGATTTTCTTTGAGTCACCGCAAAAGCCGTATGGCTATGACGTAATATAAATAAAGTAATTTGGGTTCTTTCATGAGAATCGCTGTATGTATAAACATTTTTTAGGGAGAATAATATAATGGTATACTGTTTAATATTATTTAACAAGATAAAAATATGATATTTTGATACTAAACTTTTTTGTGTTCCCTTTTTATAATAAAGCTATATCTAAATTGAATTGTACAATTCACACAACGCCATCTAGGCCTAAGCTAAGCAGAACTTATACTACTAAACATCTGATAGAAATACTTAAATACGTTTTTACTGTTTTTTTTTTGTAATTACAAATATAATTATCATTATACATAGTATAAGACAAAGCCGTTGTCACTGTCTGTCCGTCCCTATGTATGCTTAAATCTTTAAAACAACGCAACGAATTTTGAAGCGGTTTTTTTAATAGATAGAGTGATTCAAGAGGAATGTTTATATATAATACATGTACACCCGTGCTAAGCCGGGGCAAGTGGCTAGTAATATACAATTATATATAGGATACAATCAGATCAATACAATAAATCATCCTTTATAATTACAAATGTTTATACCGTGCTAGGAATCGAACCCGCAACTATCAGAAGTAAAGTGCTGTGCTAAACCTCTAGATGATTGAAGTAGTCTGAATCAAACTAATCACTATACTATGTAGAACTATGTTAAAACAGTGTTTGTTTTTATTAAAACATGATTATGAATACGAGACTTACCGAGTTACACTTTGTTCAAAGTCGTTCTGGGAGTGAACACAGTGACTCCTCCAGCAGGCCGTAGGTCGCGTAAAAACATACCTGCAATAGACTACACTAACTTGTAGTATAATAGTAGAAATAAGGGTCTATTTGTTTGGGGAGAAACGGTATGTGGCCAAGCTGTTTCTATTTGAAATTACAAAGCGTAGAGACATGATATGTTGTTGTCAGGAATGGCAACGCTTGACGGCTATGACGAAGTGATTATCCGTAGATTCTGTCCATGTATACTTATATATATATATATATATATATATATATATATATTATAGGCGAAACTCGACTTCAAAAGTTGAGCCGTCAGTTTGTTTGCCGTTTCAGTTTGAACAAAACAAAGGATTAAGTAACAAATTATAGAAACGTGTGAATTCAAACTACTAACTAGCACTAACTCATTAGAGTCAAAATTTTAAATTGCATCAGTATTTCACCAACTGGTTGAGTTACTAAATAATAAGTTTATAGTGCAAAAAAAAAACAGTTACAAAAATGGACTTAGCTAAGGTTCTATATCTACTATACATATAACTTCACTTTTTATACTAATTTAAAATTTTTATGTAAACAAATCGATTGTATATAAAAAGTATATATACAAAAAAAGAAGAAACATATACAATATTTAAGTCTCAATATAACATTATGTCACTGCTAAAATTCGAGTAAATCAGTTTAAGCAGATCAGTCCCTACAAGCAGCACTAGTTCACGAGTATGACGGATGAGCCAGCCATCATTGCGCTCGAGCATATTTTATGGAGCCCAATGACAACGTCGCCAATGTCATGATGCATTTTAGTAAACATGACTGAGTAGTTATTACCTAAGACATTCAACCACATACTATAATCATTATTACACATATTGTTATTATTATAAGAATGCATGCGGCAATCAATACAAAATCTGTTAAGCTGTCACATTTCTCAATTACTCAAAACAAAAAAGCAATAACGATATGTGTAACTACTATAAAAAAGACCTAAAAAGATGATATTTTGATTTATTTAAAGATTATATATTGGATTATGTGAAAGATGATATTTTTAAAAGGATAGTAAGCTCAGAAATGACGTTTCATAGGGATCAGTGGAAGAAGATGATGTACTGCGCCGACCCCAAATAATGGGATAAAGGCAAGGCAATAATATGTACCTACTATAAATTGTATAGAGTTTACAGCTAATTTTCAAGAAATAGATACTGAATCTTTCCGTTAAAGGTCCTTGTTTATTGAGTTTCAGTATTTTGTAGTTATAAAGGATTCGAGATTTCTTCCCTTCGCGTTCTTTAACTTTTGGAAGAAAGATGGCAAATCTAATTCTAAAGCGGGATCACCTACACAGTTTTGTATATATTTTTAATTTTCTATTTTCCATCGTTGAAGTATATACTTCTGATTGTAACCAGGTTTTATGAAAAAGGTTTTATGCAAAAAAATGTGTTTCGTTTGTAGGTGTGAACAAACTTTGCCAATTTACAGCTGTCAGCGTACCAACTACCGCTCCCACAAATGTTTTAGCAACATTGGCATAGCGTAATTGACTTACAGTGTATAGTTTTACAATGTTTTATTTTCTATCAACATACATAGGATAATATTTTACGGAAGGTATTATATATGAATGTTATATGGTTATAAAGGCAGATGAAGCCCGAAAGAGATGGATGGACTATACGAAAAATGATATGGTAAGAAAGGGAGTAAGAAGTAAGGGATCATCAGTCTTTTTAGCTGTTGATACGACACGACTCCAACTTTTTCTTTAACTTGCTTGATATAGCTGCGTCTTGGTCTTCGCCTTCCTCTCTTTCCATCTATTTTTCCTTCAATAATGTTGTAATTAGTCCATCGTGACGTATCAAGTGCCCCAACATTTTCCCCCGTCTATTCATTAATGATCTAGAACTTTCTCATCCAGTCATAATTTTAATGACTCAATATATAGGCAATACAGATGGTTCTCTTGCATGTATTGAATGATATTAAAAGCGTCTACATCCGACCCTAATAGTGACATATTCATATAGACCTAACATAGACAAGTATTCGATCGGTCGGTGGGGAGAATCACCCTAAATTGCTTTGTTAAACGTCCCTCGTGTAGGTAAATTGTCAAAAATAATAATAACGGACGTTCTCCATCAGTGCTGTTTATACAAAGACTGACTTTATTCAAAGTCGTTTTCAAAGTCATCTTTATCTCAGCTATTTCAGCCGGTCTTTAGCTTGCTTTATAAGATGTATCACTTGAAGAATGAGATATGGTAGCGAAATTACAGATTACAAATATATAGTATCGTATTCATAGGAATGTTTTTTTTATAATACAGGGAACAAACGATGCGGCTCACCTGATGGTAAGTGATTACCGCCGCCCATGAGCACTCGCAACACCAGGGTAAATGTAAATACGTTGTCGGTTTTTAAAAAGGAATAAGCTCTTTTCTTAAAGGTTTCAATATCATATCGGTTCGGAAATACCATTGCTGGAAGGCGATTCCACAATGTGGTTGTGCGTGGCAAAAAGTTTCTAGAAAACCACACTGGGGAAGACCGCCAATTATCCAGATGATCAGGATGGTATCTTAGTTTCTGGCGGGTGGTACGGTGGTGAAAGTCAGCAGCTGGTATTAAATATGTAGTGTATGAGTACCATAAGCGTTACATGATGATGTGGTTGTAAGCAATAGTTATTTATATTCTGCATTTGAAATGTCCAATCGCGATAATTAATGGAAGCTTTCAGTTTTTCCATTGCAATTGTCGAACTTGAAGACATACCTATTTTCGAATATCACACATATATTTTTAACAGTATTTTTACGCGTTTTAGATCGTAACCTTTTGGAAATAAGAGAATTCGGCAATAAATAAAACATTAAAATATATTAAAACTATAATGTTTACACGTTAACATAAGAAAAATTCCTGAGATATAGTAGTGATATATTCTATAATAAAAAAATGTACAAACAATTAATATTACAATAGCCTGCATTATACTTTCAACAAATAGTTACCACTTACCATCAAGTGGTCCGTCAACTTACCTGCTAATTTTATTTTTTTTAAACTGTGTTGATGTTAAAAACTCTTTTTTTTTATTAGGATGCCGATATAGCGTTTGGACCGTTGTCCATAACGCCAGAACGAGAAAAACTGGTGGATTTTAGTGAACCGTTCCTGTCAATTGACAGTCCTATTACGAATAAAAGAATACCAAAACAACTGTCGGATACATTCAGCTTTCTGCGACCTCTGTCTAAGGAAATATGGGTGAGTGTTCAATAACTAATATTATTCATGAAATTGAATGTATTTTTGGCTGTAAATTAAAATAAGTGAAATATTCAATCACTTATAATTTAGAACGATGTATTAAAATTTCTGAGCAATATGTTTTAGCGATTTTATCAAATAGTTTTGGGTTCGATTCCCTTGTAACACAACTACACTTGTATTCATTTGGTTGATACATTATATAAGTAATAATAAATATTTTTGTACTATCAGTTATGAAGAAGTACAAGCTCTATTTAGATAACACATGTCTATTGTTATTTGTTTGCTTGTTTGTCATATCCACATCATAATAAAAGAGTACTGCTCACTGTTGAAAAGGGAATTTAATGTACTATTACCTGGCCACTCAATTTGGCATAGGAACCAAAATTTTAAACATAATTCTTCTAAATACAAATGATTGGACTACAAATACGGAGCAAGTAGAAGTTAGTTCATCTCCATAATAATTGACTTTGTAAAAACGGGAGGCTGCCTCGGGCATTCCCAAACATACTCGATAAAACCATACTCGTACAGTTATGACAGTTTGTTGTTGAACTGTCAAACTTTAATAATATTTTTAATATTATAATCTAACAAGTAATATCTTAACTTCATTCATAAATAATACAAAAAATATTGATAAATTCTATTGTACGTCTGTATGTAGTGATAGAAAAAAATATATATGTCATTTTCCTCCCCGTTGCATAGAACGGAAACAAGATACATATTGTACAGAAATCTCAAAACAAAACCCTTGGTTTACTATAGAGTAAACATAAAAAGTGATCAAAAATAGTGGCATTATGTTCTTATATTCCTTTATATTGGTTCTTATATTATAACAATACTATTACGCGTTTGAGATTAAGTAAAAATCTAGATTTTATAATGAGAACTAAAAAAGTATATTTTTTTTTAAACCAAACATGTGAGTTCTTTATATAAATAGGTTCACCTAAATAATAATAAAACCAGCAAAAGCTGAGAAAAAATAAAGAATAATAATAATAATAATCTCAGGACAATTCACACAGCGCCATCTAGTCCCAAGTTAAGCTCGCCAAAGCTTGTGTTATGGGTACTAGATAACTGATACAAATACATAGATTTTTTTTTTCGTAAATACATACATATTATACATAGAAAATACTCAGACCGATACAAACAATCATACTCGTGAATACAAATATTTGTGCCGTGCGAGGAATCGAACCCGCAACCATTGGACATAAAGCAGTGTGCTGGGCCGCTATACCATCAACATCGTTAAAATATTTGTTAAAGAATATTGTATGGGGTATTATTACGAGTTTCCCATGGAGAGTGTGATTTATGTTCATATTAATATGTTTTTATTCCGTTATTATATTGTGGTTATATTATACTATAGTAAAAAAATATCTTTGCAGTTATGCGTCCTGTTTAGCTTTTTTGCTGTCAGCATCGTACTATTTCTGGTATCTAGATTTTCACCACATGAGTGGCGATCTGTATCAATATCGGATACACATTTGGATCATCCGATCAGCAGCACTAATGAGGTATTTTTAATACTCATATATTTAAGTATGCAGTATATATTTTTTATTCAAGTAACTTTACATATTAACTTAACGTTTGGTTAATATTGCAATAATTTTTAAATACTCATAGATCTTAGGTTCTAGCCTAATATTAATCTATACATATAAATAAAATTTGAGTGTCTGTTTTGTAATATTGAAATAACCGTTTTACTATATGCATATAAATACGGTACACACACCAACATAACATTTTTTACAATTTTTGTCTGTCTGTCTGTTTGTTTCGGCTAATCTCTGAAATGACTGGACCGATTTTGACAGGACTTTTATTGAACGGTAGGTGATGTAATAAGGAGTAATTTGGCTAATTTTTATAGTCGCGAGTACAGCTAGTAAATAATATATTTCAACTATGTAAGTAGTTAAACAATTATGAAAGTTCAAAATATTTTATGTGCATATTGCACATAATCTAGATGATTATTTAGAAGTGACTTACTAAAGTTAATTACCGTTTAGTTTAGACTTGCAGTAAAACTATTTATTTAACGTTAGAATCTTATCTTGTAACGAGATAATTTACACTAATATAATGAAATATGGCAAATTATGTAATATTACATTTTAATTATAATTATGTAATATTAAATTAATTATTATAAAACAAAATATATGGTATTAAGTTTAAAATTAATGCACGTAAATTAATAGAATTTAGATTTTTTTATTTATAATCGTAATTATTATATAATAATTACTTTATATTAATGACTATTCTTATAATATTCAACATATAATATATGTTTTAAATTTAATTCAAAATTAAATGATCTTTTTAGTTTGTTAATATTATTGTAAATATATAATTATAATGATAATTTGTTTTAACTGTATATATATTTTCTAGATAATTCTACACAATGAATTCAGTATCTGGAACTCATTTTGGTTCTCGCTGGGATCGTTTATGCAGCAGGGCAGCGACGTCGTACCGAGGTAGGTACTCTTATATCGGACTAACTGTGCCCGCGACATCTTTCGCGTTGCTATCAAAAGCACTAATGCGATTATCTTTTGATACTAAATTTGATTACCATAAAAAAAGTGTAGAAAATCGAGGTTCTGGAGATCAGGAGCGTTTGTACTTTATTATTGAATTAAATACACTTATGAGGTTACAACCGTATATTGATCTAAACGTGCGTATAGATTTTTTATTTCGGACTACTCTAATGATGTTGGCCGCAGCTGGCCTTTACAGCTTCACCGGACGTTAGGGGGTGAGTGCAGCTGGCACTCCAAACCCGCGGAAGGACTTATGGAGCGGCTGAAGGCCAACTCCCGCCTGACAGATACGACTTTAGTCTGAGGGCACCACTAGGAGTCCGAACCTCGGCTCAGGCCGTCGTAATATCGATCCTCGTTTGAATTGGACGGGGGGTCGATCGGAGGGGTGCATATAGAAAAAAATACATATCTACATAAGGTATGACAAAATAATCTTAATAGCGTGTTTTAGAAATATGTATGGAAAAATACAGCGCCATCTAGTTGTACTAGTAGAAAACTATTTTGACTCGAACAAAAAGTTATAGTGAGTTATTCTTAAAAGATATACATATACTGTCGTGGATATTTTACAGATCATTTAAAGAGGAATCATTCTTTCATACTATATTTTGTACGCAGCGCACGCAACTGAAGCCCTCACATATGAATATTTTTCCGCATTTATGCAACATTTTTCACTGATACTTCGCTAATATTGGTCGTTAGTTTAATGTTATATAGCTTAAAGCTTTCCTCTGTAGTTGAACTGTCCAAAACAAAATTTTTTTTTCAATTCGAACCAGTAGTTCCTGAGATTAGTATATTCAAACAAACAAACACTTCAGCTTTATAGTATTACTAACTACTCGCTCCGGCTTCACACGGGTAGATGTATTATATATATATAAACCTTCCTCTTGAAATCTGTTAAAAAAACAGATTCAAAATCCGTTGCGTAGTTTTAAAGATTTAAGCATACATAGGGACTATGTAATATACTATGTAATGCTAAATATATATATACGTTGAAATACCAAAATTACGACCCGCAAATAAAGTTTTTCCAGAAAACCTCAACAAAATCTGTTGCCACAGCGCTATCACTTTTAATACTGACCGTATAGCTTGCTATATTGCATACTCAACTGTTTATTGAATTCTAAATTAAATTCCATGCCTTGAATGAAAAGATTCCTGTTTAAATACGTATCTGACTTTAGATATCACATATCTTTTCTTAATATCTGTGCATTGATTGTATATCTTTCTGCTATTATCATAGTATATTACTTTGTCATTTTTTTATTAATATTCATGGGTTTACGCTTGGTCTTACCTCATCTAATGAGAGAGACCAAGTTAACTTAGACTTATTTTGTCAAATAGTCCTCCCATCTTAATTTGTCTATTAAAAATTCATAATATAACATTGAATTCGAGAATACATATGTTCATCTATACCGAACCGCAGTTATAGTTTTGTTGTGTGGCTGCCGGCCGGCCACCGTTTGTGTATATTACAATCAGTCGCCAAAATACAAACTTGAAGACACAACATCGTTACATTTAAATTTAAATACTAAATACCACTTCTGCTGAAGTAAACAGAAAGCAACTTTAACACAATCAACACATAATAAATATATATGTTTTTTATTACATAGTAGAAACATATTACGTTATCTGTGGTAGTAATAAACAAGCATAATATTAAAATCTTACTTAGTGGTAATTATTAAATTACATGTTTTTTTGACAATTAAATTTTACACAAAGTTACATTTTACTTCCATGACGTTTCGAATAGGTTGCACTAGTCATACTCACGAGGCCACGAGTCTCTCTGAACAATAATAAAATATTATATGGCAATTATTGTAATATATATATGTATATATATCTATATATAATATATAAATATAATATATAACTATAAAGAATACTTATATTAATTTGAATAAAGATTATTTATATTTCAAATAAAGTTGTAAGCTTGATGTACAAATATATTTCATGATATTAAAAAACGATTATGATTTAATCTTATATATAAAATTCTCGTGTCATGTCGTGCCGTTTTGGAGGAGTATGGTAATGTTAGTTACCATACTCCTCCGGAACTCCTTGACCGATTATCATGAAATTTTATATACACATTCAGTAGGTCTGAGAATCAGGTACTGTATATTTTTCATACCACTAAGTGATAAGGACAGTCCAGCCCTAACATTACTTTTTAATTTTGAAGAAAATTTTTTTTTTGTAATAACGTATTAAAAATACATACAACCCTAAATTTAGACTCTTCTACCACCAGCCCTTATTTTTTAATAGCATTATAGGTACTTAAATTTATATGGCAATACAACGTTTTCCGGGACTACTAGTAATATATGTAGGTATTAATATGAGTTGCCTGATCTAAAAATAAATATCAACATAAATATGAGATGCCAACGTTGCTATAATTGTTCCGATAGTCGTAATGGCGAACGATCTTATAGCGAAGAGTCTCGAACATCATCTCAAGAGGTTGTTAGGTCAAGGGTCCGATCCAATAGTACTTCTTGGCCATGGTTCGTATACTAAGGAACTTTCCGCGCTATGACGTCAGCGAGAAACTTCGATTCCGCTTCAGGCGGTGCATCACTATATAATGTAGAATTTAGATTTATGTTTTAATATTAAAATAATATTATAAAACAAAATGGAAAAAATAATAAAAGATAATAATAATGAAATCGTGCGTGTTCGGGACAAGCATCTTTTATAAATAAATGAACGCCGGGTAAGAAGGAGGCACGATAATCACCTTGTTATGTCTACCGATGCGAGATACTACTTGTAATAAAATTACTTATCTATATTCTTTCTCTTTCACTGGGAAAATGACAGAAACGTGTGGGAGTAACATTACATGAAAGGGGAGCTTTATTGCTCGTTCAATTTATATTTAGCTTAATTTAAATGTTGTATACAAATTACAGACGTAAGTAATAATCATTTGAGTTTATAATTCAATAATATTGTTATGATAAAGGTACGTATAATGAACATCTAGATATACTTACCTTTTAACATGTTTAACTCGTTACGAGAAGAATTTTCCCATCAGCGACTTATGTTCTGTGCGGCGGCGCGCACTACCGCGTCCTTATCCCTCTCTAGGGAAACGATTTTCAATGTTCTTACGGGAATAAAAAAGAGATCGATATATGTTTGTGGTTCTGTTTTCGGGTATATATTAGTACAATTATTTGCTGTAGCTGAATCAAGTATTGAAAATTTTAGATATGGCAATTCTTTTTTTTGAATTTGGAATATTTTGTTTGTATAACAAACAATGTCAGAATATGCGCATATATTACAGCCTTATGGACTCTGAGTCTCGACTCCGATAGTTTGTTTAGATTCACATGTATATTTCAAGGAGTAATAACACTGCAAGCTATACTTTGAAATATTCTATCTTCAAGTTTAGGAAATTTATTAAAAATTACTAATAGTGTATATTTTGTTATTTAAACAGGTCTTTATCAGGACGAATAGTGGGCACTGTTTGGTGGTTTTTTGCCTTAATCCTGGTTTGTTCTTACACGGCAAATTTGGCAGCATATCTCATAGTGGAGCGTATCACTGAACCACCTCAGACCGTCAGCTATCCAGCAGGCTTGGCACAATCAGAAGTAAGAGACACAATATTACAAACTTCAGGTAACAAATGGCGCTTGGTTGTTTACAGAACAGATGCAACAGCGACTGCAGTATAATCATAATAGCGTGTATGATTCTTCTTCTATAATTCATTTCATTCTGTGTCATCTTCTTCGTTTGTTTTGTTATTACTTTCTTTGTCTTTTATTTTGTCTCTACTATAGTAATGTTGTGAGTATTTTTTTAAATTGTTATTTAGAATATAAAATTCATTGTCCATTTTGATAATTGCATCACTGCTCTATTCGTTTTTGTTTAACTTTAACTACATATAACTACATTGCGGATTTAACTCGCAACACGAATATTTTCAAACCGCTACAATATTTCATCCATTAATAACGAATTCATCTCTAAAACACTGACAATTTATCTCTAATTATTCGTCTGTTAACTCCCTAAAACATTTTTATTATTGTCACTTCTACACATGATTATCATACTATTAAAATCATTCAACATTGTCGCATTATATTTTAATCTTATCCGTTTATCGGCTACTAGCAAAGCAGTGTAAGCAAAAAACCTTATAATTGACACTATAATCAAATACAAATAAATTCCCACTACCAATGTAGTCGAAGATACTATTCGAATAAAATCGCATAGTGAGTGCGACTATAGATACAAAAAATAAAACTTACTGAAAACATTACTTTTGGAAACATTACTATTAATATAATAATATTATTTTGTTTAATTCCGTTACGATCAGCATGTGTGGGACCACAAATATTCAGTGCGGAAACATTATCACCGCTACTGGAACCGTTATGACGTTCTCTATCGGTGATCAAATTCCGACCATTATTGAGTCTACCCGCATATTGAAACACGTGTTTACCCTCTAAATGAGGTATTATCAGACGATTGAATAGACTTCGTATATATCTTGGAATCCTAGTATCAGTTAGCAAAGTGGCCAGATTTCTGTATTTAATATTTGTGGTCTCACGCGTGCTAATGGTAGCGGAACTAAACAAAATAATAATAAATCTATTAAGTAATAAAATAGACTTCCGCATAATAACAGTGAGTACCTCCATAGATACAAAAATTAGAACTGAAAACATCCCTTTTGGTACTTGAATAGTAATATTATTTTGTTTAATTCCGCTTCGATCAGCAGGTATGAGACCACAAATATTTAGTGCGGAAACCTGATCACCGCTACTGGGAGCGGTGATCAGATGCGGACATTCTCTATCGGTGATCAAATTCCGACCATTATTGAGTCTACCCCTTTATTTAAATTAGTGTATCGTCTCCGAAGGAAGTATTATCATTATTATATTAGTAGTATGCATTGAATAGACTTCGGATATATCTTGGAAACCTAGTGTCAGGTAGTAAAGTGGCCAGGTTTCTGTATATAATATATATTTGTGGTCTCACACGTGCGTGGTAGCGGGATTAAACAAAATAATATAAATTGATTAAGTCATAAAATGTAGTCATAATATGCATTTCTCTGGGTTCCTTAATAATTGTATAAATTTCCTATATTAATATTATATACGGGAAATATTAGATTTCATTATATGGTAATTTCTTTGTTGTGGATGATACCAAATTTTTTTTTTATGTTTTGTATAGATAGACTAGAGTTTTAGCTCAGTAATATTAATGAATTTTGTTAATTTATGGTGCATTTTAGGGTTCATTCTTTTCGGGTTATCCAGTGAGAGACACGGTATCAAACGATGGATCCATTGCGTACTATTCTATGGAAAAAGGCCCTGAAATGACGTGCAATACGATATCCAGAGTATGTAAATATAAACATACCGAGCTTGCTATCGCGACACCAAAAGGATCTCCTATGAGGTAAGACCAGTTCTCAGAAATAATATAGTAACTATATGTATATTATATGTGACCAGTTTATTGCAAGGGTAAAGCTATTATTATAAAAAAAATCTTATCCTAGTGAAGATCACGTGTTATGGTAACGTGGTCAGTTCATAGACGACGGTTACCACTCACCATCAGGGAGGTCATCAGACTGATCATGATTCCAGTAAACATGTTCATACATGATGTTTTTAAAATCATCCAGACCAGACATTATATTAATCCTATAAAATTCTCGTGTCACAGTGTTAGTAGCCATACGCCCCCAAAACGACTTGACCGATTTTGATAAAAATTTATATGTATTTTTGGTAGGTCTGAGAATCGGCTACTATCTATTTTTCATACCCCTAACTGATAAGGGTTGTCCAACCCTAACATTTTATTTTTTATTTTTTGGGTAAAATTATTATTTTTAATTTTATTATGTGTCATTAAAAATACATACAACCCTAAATTTTCACCCTTCTATCACCAATCCTTATTTTTTTATAGCGTTCTTAATTTATATGGTAAAACAAAGTTTGCCGGGACAGCTAGTCTACTCGTAATATATAAAATTCTCGACTCACAGTGTTAGTAGCCGTACTCATCCAAAACGACTTGACCGATTTTGATAAAATTTCATTTGTATATTCGGTATGAGAATAAGTTGTTATCTATTTTTTATAATATGTTCATTATTTTATTATCTTTAATTTTTACGATACGCTATTAATGCATAAAAAATAGGCACACTCCTAAATTTTCACCCTTCTACCCGTAAATTACTAATATAGTTATAAAATATAACAATATTAGTAGATTTACTTTACGGGTCAGCGAATAACTATATAAAATGAATGCAATGGACATAATAATTTGACCGCGGTAGTCTAGCGGTCTAGCGCACCGCTTTACGTCCGATAGTCGCGGGTTCGATTCCTCGCACCGCACAAACATTTGTATTCACGAGTATATTTGTTTGTATCGGTCTGGGTGTTTTCTATGTATAATATGTATGTATTTACGAAAAAATATTATCTATGTAAAAGTATCAATTATCTAGTACCCGTAACACAAGCTTCAGCTAACTTAACTTGGGACTAGATGGCGCTGTGTGAATTGTCCTGAGATTATTATTATTATAATATTAAAAATAAATATTCATTCTTATGTCCATTAGCCAAGTATTTAAAGTCAGAACTTCGTCATCTATTTTAGTCATTAGACGTGGAATTTCCACTAATCCTTAAATACGTCTTCCTTAGTTTGCAAACGAGATCCTGAGTACAAGTTTCTGAGTACTATATTCCAAAATTCAATTTAATATTATTGTTATAAGTTAGATTAAGTTATAAATTATTAGAATTGTAAAGAAAATAGAACTCTTATACAGATAAACTTATATATTTTATATTGGTATATTAGTATTTTTATATATTTGCATCTGTATATATATGTATTATTTTTCTGTATCTATTTGTTATCATTTTTGATTTTTTTTTTCTTTCAATTAATTATTAAAGTGCACCGCCTTATTATCTCTGATCAACGCGACTGTTGACTGGTAGAGAATGCCATCAGGCATTAAGTCCGTCATGTATACATTTTTGTGTGCAAAAGAATAAATAAATAAATAAAAATAATTAAATCATAAAAGATTCTTTAGGTATAAGTTTTCTTGTTTATCTGTTGAGAAATGAAAAATTATCTTTAATATTATGATGAAATAGAAATATTTTGATTAAATATTAGTATCTATAAGTTTGTTTAATACATTTTTTTTATAATTATATTGCTACTATTTGTTTATATTGTATTTGTTTATATTGTATCTATTATATTGTACTTACCTTTTTTTTATTGGAAGACAGCTATACATATGTGTGTAAAAAAATTGCTTGCCTAAAATATATGAGTAAATACAATCATTCTTTTGTCTTACTAAATAGTCCATCTTTATGATACTAACTCTATAGTCGGTCCTCTAGACAGTTGAATATTTAATGGAAAGAACTTTCATAAACATATAGGACACATATAACAGTAAATAATGCTAAAAGTGCGGAGTTTGACATAATAATAAAAAAAGATAAACACTTTAAAATAACATTTTGCTAAAACTGGAATACACTATTTTAGAGAATTCGCTTGAAAAAATCAACATTGCTGCCTAAAATTTATGATAACCAGTTATTGAAAATCACTGGCGGCGAAACTGGTGACGTCATGCATGCTTTGACCAGTGAACCAACGATATTGCTCATAGCTACCGTTTCGCACTGCGTACCCCTTTGATAAGAAACATTCACTCTATTAGTTGGGAATTGCTTTTTAAAATATTTTAGAATAGAATAGAAATTAATTTATTCAAATAAACATAATTAAAGCACTTTTGAATAGTCATAACAATTTTTTATATCTACCGCTCCTTTGGAAAGCTGTCTCATCACAAGAACGAGCAAGAAATGCATATTCAGTAGGTCTGAGAATCGGCTACTATCTATTTTTCTATAAGTGATAAGAGTTGTCCACCAATAACATTATTTTTTTGTGCAAGAATATTTTAATCATATTGTTTTATTATGTGTCATTAAAAAATTCATACAACCCTAAATTTTCACCCTTCTATCACCAACCCCTATTTTTTACAGCGTTATTAATTTATATATCAAAACAAGGTTTGTGAAACTTGTGTGTTGCTATTTTAAATAATCCTTGTAAGTTTACATTTACAAGTCGAAACGTGTGAATACAAACTACCAACCAGGACTAATTTATTTGGGTCAAATATAAATATACAATAAGATTAAATCAGTCGTAGTGATAAGAGCAGACCAGTCCCTACAAGCAGCACTCGTTCACGAGTATGACGGATGAGCCAGCCATCACTGCACTCGATCATATTTTAGGGAGCCCAATGACCCAATTTCATAACATTTACCTAAAACTTGATAATGTACTCGTATATACGATTTGTAGCACGATATGAAAATTGAATTGAGTTATATTCAAATTCAAAATTCAATTTATCTTCATTCATGTAGGTTTATTACAGACTCTTATAATATGTCAAATCTGCCGTCAGTTCGGAATGATTTCGAGATGTGAAGAACTGACGAAAAACACCGCTCGTATACTTTTCAAATGAAAGTCGTACATGATAATTTAATTATACATATTCATTTTTAAATTCAAATTTGAGAGAATATAGTGACCATCTGCTTATGCTATTGCAAATAGTCTAATCAATGTTCGTAACCCAAACAGACCGGTTCCCACAAGCAGCACCAGATCACGAGTATGACGGATGATAATATATACGCTATAGAGTCTAAAGTAAAAATAATTGTATGATAAAGGATTTTTTATTCTGCGCCCCTAAGTGCCACAGATTACTATGGGGTTGTTTACTACGTTTATTTGGGGGACCTATATTTCAGACTTGTCAAATATAGAATAGATTAAAATAACAAAAGAATACAATAAACACTTTTTAATAGTCATCATTTGGACCGCTTGTTTACCATTACTAGAAATAATTTAATTATAGAATAGAAAATACTATAATAATGTAGTGCAAAAGTTCGGATATTGACGTGTTTTCTAATTAATTAACAATACTTTTTCAAACAAAAATCGAACCTGTCTATTAACAGTTAAAGTTGAAATCAAATAGTAATTTATTCATATATACATATCTATAGAGATGCGTATGTTATTATAATATAATAAAAAGAACTTCTAAATATTTACACGTGCCGTGGCAACCAGTCATTAACTCAACACTAAGATTAAGTAAACTTGAACTTCTTGCAAGTAATAACAATCCTTACTTCCTTACTAATATTATAAATGTAAAAGTAACTCTGTCTGTCTGTCTGTCTCGCTTTCACGCCTAAGCTACTAAACCGATTTAAATGAAATTTGGTACACAGATAGTCTAGACCCCGAAAAAGGACATAGGCTACTTTTAAATGCGAAAATAGGGTTGTAAGAGGTTGAAAGAGGAGATGAAAGTTTGTGTGGAATATCGTCATTTTCAAAGCTTGAAACTTATTTCTTATGCTGATGATTAAATATAAATAAATATGACATTCAAAATTTGTAAAAATGTTACTCTTAAGAGAGTAAAAAAAATAGGGAATGAAAGTTTGTATGGAAATTCGTCATTTTTAAAAGCAGAACGATAAAACTTTTTTCTTTTGCTATTTTAAGTTAGACAATTGAATAATTTTTCTTTATTTGATCATTCTAATACGCGGACGAAGTCGCGGGTACAGCTAGTTGTAAATATAGTGGATGACTTCTTAAACGCTAAATATATAAAAAAAAATTTGCTAAGTAGTAATGTATATATTACAGTAAATAAATCGTTACATAGACGAGCATTGTAACGACGGTTGCCTACCATTTGAACTCAACAAAGGGAAGATTAAAGAAAAGTGCCCACCTTTTATAGTCTTTTGGGAGCCCTTTCGAACCCCGTATTTTAGGGATAATTTACGGATTTTAACACTAATGGCCTAGATTTCCCAAAGGTCAGAAAGTGCCCTAATATTAGTATTAAATATTTTATTTAATTATTGACTTTTGTCATCATTTTATTGTGTTTACAGGAAACTTTAAAGGAATTATTTATCAATTCCATTGTTTAGTTAAAATTAAAATTGTTTATTAAATTATTTTTTATACTTAAATCGATATTGTAATTACATAATATTGACAATGTTTTAATGGTTTAAATAATATAGCAACAATGTAACAATCACAGTTAAATATATTTTTCAGTAGAAGTATATTATATTCAGCATATAAAATAATCCTTTGATCAGAGCTACCTAATATTCCTTATAATCTAAAAACATTTGGCAAAATCTTTTCAACTTAGGAAACTTTATTTTTATCACCAAAATTAAAAGAAATCGAATATATATCTAATGAAAACCCTACCCCCATTGATAGTAGAATTAATCATTGAACCAAACTTATCAGAACAAAAAGAGGACATTTATAATAGACAAAAACCTCAAAAATCATCTATACATATAAATAAAATTGAAGTGTCTGTTTGTAATATTAAAACAACCGTTTTTTACTACATGCATATGAGTATAAATACGGTACATACACTTTAATATAATTTTTTACAATTCTTGTCTGTCTGTCTTTTCGTTTCCGCTAATCTATGAAAGGGATGGGCTAATTTTGACGGGATTTTTTTTTGGCAGGTAGCTAATGTAATAATGAGTAACTTACTACTACTTTTATTTTAGAAAAATAACGTTAAATTCCATGCGGACGAAATCACGAGTACAGCTAGTAGTTAATATAAAAACAGAAAACACATAAAGGTTGTACAGAGTAAGTTACTATTTTTACTTCAAAATACAGGCTAAAAATATTCTAACAATAACTGATTCACTAATCTGAAAAACTATCTGTGGCATACATAACATTAATATGACTAACTGTACAGAACCTTCTAAGTCAGCTGATGGAGCTAAAATAGCAATATCCGTCCGAGAAACCGATCCATAGCAGTTTATTTAATGGTGTCTTAAGGGTAACTCAAAATAGAACGGCTCGGCGGTTCGCGGCTTCCATTATTATGGGGCGGGACTGAAAATAAAAGAGGGAGCACGCTGTAATACGTAGTTATACCCCGGGATGAACTCCAACGTAAATTCTCACTACAGCTCCCACTATCAAGCTGAAATCTCGCTCTATGCGGTAATTCCCAGCTGAATACTGAAAAGTCGTAAATTTACATGGGCCCCGTCAGGAAAGTCGGTGCTGTACATTTCGAATTTATAACACCCCATTTTTATGGTACCCACTAGTACCTACGTACGTACGTGATTTTTGACAACAAGTTAAAAATTTACATTTTATATGATGCGAACGTGGTTTTACGATGGAGATGAGTCGTAACGGAATTTAACGATATACCTAATTCTGTTCCTGGGAAACTAAGTGTAATGTCAAGCAATACTAACGTATGAGTATATTGAACTAGCGTCTTGCTGCCGCTTTGTCCGGGTGACCACCTTTGGTTGGTACAAGTATTGGATATAAATTTTATGATAATACTAGCTACTACTATTACTTCGTCCGCGTGGTAGTTTATCCGTGAAAGAGTACAAATAACCATCAACAAACAACAAACAACTTCCACGTTTATATTATTATTAAGATTATAATCATTGGCTTCTATAAGCTTAGACTTATTTAACCTAAATATATTATATTGAACCTCGGTGGTTTAGCGGTCAAGCACGCCGCCTTACGACCGATGGTCGCGGGTTCGATTCCTCGCACGGCACAAACATTTGTATTCATGAGTATGATTGTTTGTATCGGTCTGGGTGTTTTCTATGTTTAATATGTATGTATTTACAAAAACTAAAAAAATATATCTATGTATATGTATACTGATACATATACATAGATATATTTTTTTAGTTTTTGTAAATACATTATAGGTACTAGATAACTGCTAGATACAGTTATCTAGTACCTATAACACAAGCTCGAGCTAGCTTAACTTGGATCTAAATGGATCTCTGTGTGAATTTTTCTGAGATTATTATTATTATTATTACAATCGATACAGACAGACCTACTGTAATAATAAATTTAGCATTTAAATCCCCAGTTTAAGCATTATTGTCATGGCTTTAGTTCTACAATCGAATCGGCTCCACTAACCAGCTTAGAACATACATTCGACCGTATCCAATCAAGTCTCCACCACGAAAAAACATTCGCATCCACTTTCGATAGCCATTCTAAGTTTAATTACTAAAACGACAAGTTCCCTTTTCCATTGCACGTTTTACCTATTTCCCCTATTGTAAAAAATTACAATGGTTAAAAGTTACATTTTGACAATTGGACTCCGAACGACGTCCATTTTAAACTATGCAACGATTGACGGAAAGTAGTTCAAGTGGAGGTATCTATGTAATGTGTCTGATGACTGAGAGGTGCTGAGGTTTAATAAGGAAAATATGGAGATAAAATGCATCTAATTTGACAGCGATATATAATAAATAGATAGTAACAATAAAGAATATGTCAAAGAATATTATTATACAATACAAAAATAGTATAAAAACTTATCAAGGAGTTCGCTACTGTAGTTGTTAACAAAATTTTATAGAAAGACTTTTGAATAGTCATATTGACTTTAATCTTGCAGTCATTCAAAACGCAGACTCGTCATACGAAGAGTGATAAGGAAACTTGCGTGTTGCTCTTTTAAATAGATGTTGTTTAGTATTATATTTATAAGAATTTTTATGTATAAAATATAAAGTACAAATATCAAACTTGACATCTATACATCTATTCATATAAATAAAATTGGAGTGTCTGTTTGTAATACTGAAATAATCGTTTTTTACTACATGCATATGAATGTAAATACGGTACATATACCAAAATATTTTTTTTTACAATTTTTGTCTGTCTGTCTGTTTGTTCCGGGTAATCTCTGAAATGGCTGGACCGATTTTGACGGGACTTTTTATGGCAGATATCTGATTTAATAAGAAGTAACTGAGTCTACTTTTGTTTTAGAAATATCTTTTATTTCAGAAAAATAAAGATTAGTTCCACCCGGAAGTAGTTGGTTTTTACAGCTATTTAGTAAATAAATAGTTACTTCTTCTAGTTGGTTTATGTTTTATGAAATAACCATTGCCACTAGACAAAGGTTATTTGTGTTATAAAAATAGCAGTTAGTCTCTGGTTGGTGAAATATGTCAATAAACGAACATTTTGATACAACAATGTAATGTAACGGCGTGTTCAGCCGGGACGGGTCGCAAGTTTATAATAAAATAACGAAATCAGACCGGACTATTTGAGTCGTTTAGTAATCATGTAGGGATTATAATTATATACTACAAATGCATCGTACATCAAGTGATCGAAAGAACGAGCGACAAAAAACTCAAAATAGTTTTTATTTTGAGTTTCTTCTCCATCCTCACAGCATATGCTTTATTTCTTTAGTTTAGTTTTTACAGCATCATGGGTATCTCGCAATACTCCAAGAGCACTAAGAGTGAGTGCGTAGCGGTTTCTATGTTGATTATCGCATGCCTCTTACATGTTATACTGTAATTATTTATGTATATAAAAAAATATCTATTCAAAAGAGCAACACACAAGTTTCTTGCTCATTCTTCTTGTGATGAATTTGCATTCCGAATGAGTGGTAGAATCAAATATATGATATTCATATTCAAAAGTGCTTATAATGAGTTTATTTAATAAAGATTATTTCTATTTCTATTTTTATTTCTTTATTATAATATGAAGAGTATATATAGATACATTTACGCATAATTTCATTGTAAATTCTTGCTTATTGTTTTTGTTTGTACAATCAGTTAATTAAGTTTGTAATGTACTCTTTGTTAGGCGAGATGAATAGAAAAGAAATCTTGCTTTAATATTTCATTAATTAAATTTCAGGGAAAATATAAATCTGGCTATAGTGAATTTGAAAAAGGATGGAGTTGTTACTAAGCTTTGGCGGAAATGGTTAAACACGAAGAAACCCAACTGCGACGTAAAAGATGAGGTAATGATATGTAATATAAACATATATTTTTCTATTTCATTTTTTCTTTAATGGGGTATACACTCCTACTTATCAATTTTTAATAAGAGCTGAATTGAGTTCCTATCCTGTCGATATTAATAATTTTCATACATAGTTAATTTTAAACTTTCGTTGTTTAATATACATTATTTAAATTATTAACCGGGTCTTTTAAACACGAATAATTTTATGGCAAATAAAGGTATTTACCTCTCTCGACGTTTCGACTAGGTTACACTAGCCGTGGTCACGGCTGACTGGAGTAACAGCGATGTCAATGTAGATAGGTGTCAATGACGGCCTCGGTGGTCTAGCGGTCTAGCACACCGCTTTACGTCCGATGGTCGCGGGTTCGATTCCTCGCACGGCACAAACATTTGTATTCATGAGTATGATTGTTTGTATCGGTCTGGGTATTTTCTATGTATAATATGTAAGTATTTACGAAAAAAAAAAAATATCTATGTATTTGTATCAGTTGTCTAGTACCCATAACACAAGCTTTAGTTAGCTTAACTTGGGTCTAGATGGCACTGTGTGAATTGTTCTGAGATTCTTATTATTATTATTATTATGTATGTAGATAGATAGCATAGAAGAATATTGTAATGCCGAATAAATGTCTTTATTATTATTATTAATATCGAAAACTTGAAGACTGTGAAGTTGTGTTAATAAGGTGCGGAACGTAGATTGCAATACAATCAGAAACTCACATTCAGTAGACTGAATAGCTTAGAAGCTATATAAAGAGCTACGCTTGAAATTTCTCTGGGAGATCGAATTTGAAACGAAGTAATTCGCCAGAGAGCTAGAGTCATCGGCACAACGAATCTCCAAGCTGAATTGGCAGTGAGCGTTACCTATCTGACGTAGTGGCGATAAACGTTCGCAGTCGAACTGTGGATATAGAGTTAATAGAACGGCGGATAACTTTTTAATTGCGAACAATCTCTTTAAAACAAATTCTTCAATCAAGAAAATGTAATTAATTGTATGACTCTTAATCATCATTGTATATGATTGATGTCGCGACAGGCTTCGACGCGCGTTTTGTAAAACAATCATTGTTGTTTGATGGAAAGTAATGTAAATACTGCTGCTCGTCACTATTATCACAGATAACATAATATTACATACTATTGTTAAAGATTCAACTGTGGATATAGACTTAATAGAACGGCAAACGTAGAATTAAGTACGGATAGAAGGAACAAAGATTAACTTACTATATATAACACTGATGCTTGTAGTTTGAGAACTCTCGTATAAATACCAAATTTGTGTAATAAATTAATATATATACATATATATATACCATACTAAGTTACAACATCGATGTGTATATTCTGTTATAGTTTTGTAATTATGCAATATTAAATGAAAAAAAAATATTTTGGGTAAGGAAACATTTATATCCTGGTATAAGTGCTTAACAAAATTTAATCTACCAAAATCTGTCTAAATAATAACTATAATAAACTAGGATCGTATCACAACGCCATCTAGTTTCAAATCAAGCAGAGCCTGTGTTATGGGTACTAGACAACTGATACAAATACTTATACATTTTCTTGTAACACAATATACATAGAAAACACACAGATCGATACAAACAATCGTAGATATGAATACAATTTTTTCACTGTGTGAGTGAATCGAATTCGCGATATCGGTTAAGTGAGGCCGTCATAATAACGGTAATATATACAAATTTATAATATAAAAAAATAAATTTTATATATCATCTCCAGCTTCGAATGATTAGGAAGGCGAAACAAACTGAACCATATCTCAGAATTTTTTTAATATTATTTTTTTTACAGTGTATTATTATGTAGATAAGGAAAAGCATATACATCCAAATATTTAAATTGCTTATGGCAGAATACAAAAAAAGTAAAGTTTGCGAATAACTTGGAGCCTCGCAAGCAACCACTTACGTAAAAGTACACTAACTGCGCGATAGATGGCGCTGTGGCAAAAGTAGACGGCGCTATAATTTCGTTTTGTCACTAAGCATAAGTGTTATGGAATTGTGATAAAAAAAACTTTTGTCGAATAATTCAATATTATATTTTTGTTACTTTAATTTAAAAAAAATTTAAAAAAAAGGCCTCTATAGACTATATTTTTTTATACACTTATGTATAGAAATTATGGTCTGCAGTCATCATACTTTTATGTATAAATCCGTATTTACATTAGAGTAAAAATAATTACATATGTTTTTTCTTGTATTCACGTGAATAATGTAATATGTTTTTTTTAATTGATGTTAATGGAATAATCTTACGTCTTCGTTAAGGGTATATACTGGCACCTGAGGAAAATGATAGGATGATAAGATCAGGTCAGCCGATCATAAAAAAATCACCAGAGGAATTCATTGCAATAGTTTCCAGTGGAAACCGCGTGGAGATCAACTTATGACAAGTTGATCTCCACGCGGTCCATTGCTAGTAACGAGGTCAACAATCCACGTTACTTACAAATCCCTCTTTCTTATTCCAGGAGCCTACAATCACAGAAATGACCTTAAGCCAAGTAGCTGGAATCTTCTATGTATTGGTTGGAGGTTTAGCACTGGCATTAACTGTGGCGCTCCTAGAGTTCTGCCAACATGGACGTGCAGAGGCAGCACGCGCAAACGTGCCATTGCGTGCTGCTTTACGTGCAAAAGCCCGACTCGCATCTCGAACTGACCGGAAGGCCCCACCTAATCATACACCGCAGCGTGACCACGACCGTCTGGGTTGGAACGGCGCTGCTTTTGCTGGGGTCAGTATTTCTATAAGCTGTTTATCACATATAGAGAAATAATGTTATCTATCTAGGTACATACATACAAGTTTCTTGCTCATTCATCTTATGATGAGTCTGCGTAATCTGAGTAGAATTAAAATATAGGACTATTGAAAAATGCTTGTATCGAGTTTATTTAAGTCAAGATAATTTCTATTTCCATTTCTTGAATTGGAATCGAATCCGCAACTATGAATAGTTTCTCAGCTATTGAAAAATAATAGCATACTATCTCTGGTATGTATATTATATATTTTAATTGTATATTATATATTTCACATTAGATAATTTACTACTTATAGGTGTGTATAACATTTTTTTATTTGATGTATTAGTAATAGATCACCGATCTAGTGATTTAGCACACCCTTATACTTCCGATTCTGGGTTCGATTCCTCACACGGTACAAACATGAGTATAATTATTAGTACCGGTCCAGATCTTTTGTTTGCATATAATGTATGCATTTACAAAAATATGTATCTGTGTATTTGTATCTATTATCTTTTTATTATTATATTTGTTTGGTACTAGATGGCGCGATGTGAATTGTCGTGAGATATTATTATTGTTTTAAATTTATTTATGGTATATAGTTTGTATATATTTAGCGTCATATTCTAGGCTGCAGGTACATTGGTATATAAATGAGGAAAGTATAATAATATTTTTTTTTTATCTTTAGTATAATGACTTTCTCCTCGGAAGGGAAATGTTGGGACATATACATCGCAAGATATATTAGACAATACGTATAGGAAGTAAGTTGAAATGTACCCAAAAGAAACCTCTTTCTGTACCTTTTTATCTCGTCATGTTGTACCTACTATTAATTATACAAAACCTAACCAAAGTAGTGCTTAATATGTTCAGAGGATGAATAGTAATAATCATTCAGAAACATTATAGTATTTATTTATTAAAAAACAAATTATCTTTATTAATGTCACCTACATATTTCAGGCTGTTATGATATGTCAAATCTACTGTCAGTTTGTATAGCTTTCGAGCTAAGAGATCTGACAAGAAATTTAGCTCTTATTTTTTTCAAATGAGCTTGTATATAACTCTAAAAATGCATTAATAATAATAATCATAAATTTAAATTCCATTAAGGATAATGTAGATACCAGCATGTTCTTCTTGTGGCCGCTCCGAATCGAAATTTCGGGTTCTCATAACTATATGATATTTTTATGTAATAAGCTATACATTATAATTTCTTTAATAAATAAATTACTTTTTATATAATGGAAGAATTTCTCAAATATATAATGACTTCGAAGTTAACTTTCCTCATAGCAAAACACACTCTCTCATTGTAATATTAGAGTAGATTTTTCAACATTCTATCTAATGTATTAAGCACTATTGGCATCATGGTTATACAATCCATTGTGAAATTATTGTTTTGATGTGTAAATTGGAACTATGGAAACGAAACTATATCAATCCCTGTTCTACTCTAATTAACAATATATTATGTCTCCTTATCCTAATAAAAAACCCACTGTAAATAGTATCAAATATTGCGTAAAATAAGTTACTCAGAGATTTCTATTTTTATCAATAAGGGTGTTCAGCGTTACAAATTACCGTAACATCATTTTATGTTAAATCGTAATTTAAATATACCATTTCATTATAATCTTGTAATCAAAATTAACAATCGTTACCCTGCTTTTATAACATTATTAGGGTCGCAGCACGTCGTCTCCTCCCACCGATCCTGAACGGCTGTTATATTTGAGCTTACTCTCCTTTTATACATATAATCTTTCACATCCAATAATATTTTTCTAACATTCCTCTACATTTACATCCATCATGATGTATTGTTAATGCGAATTGTTTGTAATTTTCAGTACTTCGCAGCTGGCACTCAAATCTCCCAAGAGGATGCTGTGCATGCCAGTTTCACGCATGTCTGATCCTCGGAGAAGGGCGGCGGAGTCAACGTACGCCGCTCGTCCACTTCTAAGCAGCCCAATAACGCTGTTGACCTTTACCAACTTTAAAACTCGATATACATATGTAGTAAATTTAATATCCAATTTATCGGGGATGTTATGGATATGAAATTTCGGATACGGATAGGTTTCGGATATAGGAATGATTATTATAGCGGATACGGATACGGATACGGATGTGAAATTATTTCGGATTATCCGTTAGTTTCGGATAATTTCGAAATAGAAATAGAAATAGAAATAGAAATAGAAAATCATTTATTCAAATAAACTTAATTTAAGCACTTTTGAATAGTCATAACAATTTGTTTTTTATCTACCACTCGTTCGGAAAGCTGTCTCATCACAAGAAGAACGAGCAAGAAACTTGTGTGTTGCTCTTTTAAATAATCCTTGTAAGTTTACATTTACAAGTCGAAACGTGTGAATACAAACTACCAACAAACACTAATTTTTTGGGTCAAATATAATCATGCAATAAGATTAAATCAGTCGTAGTGATAAGAGCAGACCAGTCCCTACAAGCAGCACTCGTTCACGAGTATGACGGATGAGCCAGCCATCACTGCGCTCGACCATATTTTAGGGAGCCCATTGACCCGGCCCACCACGCCGCCACATGTCTGGACATTTTAGTGAGCATGACTACTCATTCCACACGACCACGTCACAGCTACAAAAATTACTATATGGTAGTTACAGTATTCGCACTTTACATAAGGATGCATGCGGCAATCAATACAAAAGCCGCTACGCTATCATATATCAAATATAGAAAGCAGTATGAAAATTAAAATTATAACGTTGTCCGCAAATAAACTTATTCTTGCTATATATTGCTATCATCTATAAATTCATCTATCTTATAATAGGCTTTTTTACATAACATTTGTTTAATATAAGATTTGAATTGCCTCTCTGTAAGATTTAGCGTAGACTCTGGCAGTTTATTATAGAATCTTACGCAATTACCATAAAATGAATTACTAACTTTGTGTAGACGGCATTTAGGTAAAATTAGCTTATTTTTATTGCGTAAGTTTCTACTTGTACAGTCTTTAAGTTTCTTGAAACTATCTAAGTTTTTCCTTGTATACATAATATTTTCATAAATGTACTGTGAGGCAACGGTGAGGATATTTGATTGTTTAAAGCATTGACGTAATGACTCTCTAGAACCCATACCATAAATAGAACGTATGGCTCTCTTTTGTAAAATAAATATAGTATTTATATCGGCAGCTTTACCCCATAGCAGTATGCCATATGACATAATGCTATGGAAATAACTAAAATATACAAGTTTTGCCGTCGCCACGTCTGTTAATTGCCTTATCCTTCTAATTGCATAAGCAGCAGAACTAAGTCTACTGGCTAATTTTGAAATATGGGGCCCCCATTGTAACTTCGAGTCCACTGTTATTCCTAAAAAAACTGTATCATTAACAAAATTTACTATTTCATCATTAAGCAATAGCTGCGTATTTACTTGTTTTACATTAGGCAGCGTGAATTTAATGCACTTAGTTTTGTTGGAGTTCAATAATAGATTATTACATGTGAACCAATTTAGTATAGCAGAGATAGCATAATTTACATCGTCAAATTGATTACATTGGCGACCAATTTTAAACACTAACGAAGTATCATCCGCAAATAACACTATATCTGCAACTTTCTCTACCATGTAGGGAAGGTCATTTATATAAATTAAAAAGAGAAATGGGCCTAATATTGAACCTTGAGGAACGCCCATTTTTATATTAGTTCCCTTAGACTTTACACCATCAATATCTACAGTTTGCACCCTATCCTCTAGATAACTTTTCATTAGACTTAGGTCATTATCTCTAATACCATAATATTTGAGCTTGTACAAAAGTGTTTCATGATCTACGCAATCAAACGCCTTCGACAAGTCACAAAAAACGCCGAGAGCATCCTGTGAGTTTTCCCATGATTCGAATATATGTGTAATAAGCGCTACACCTGCATCAGTAGTAGACTTGCCGGCAGTGAAACCATATTGCTGACTGTGAAGCAGTCCGTTATCCCTGAAGTATTTTAACATTTGGTTAAACATAATCTTTTCAAATACTTTACTTAGAACTGGCAAAATAGAAATTGGTCTATAGTTGCCTAGCTCAAATCTATCTCCAGATTTAAAGAGTGGAATAAATTTGCTAAATTTCATTAATTGAGGAAACACGCCATTATCAACACATTTATTGAAAATAGTAGCTAGATAAGGAGCAACAATATCTATGAATGAACTAACTACTTTAACTGACATGTCCCAGAGATCTTCCGTATTTTTTAAATTTAACTGTTTGAATATTTTTATGACATGAAAAGGGCTGACATGTGAAAATTTAAATGTTAAAGAGCAAGGGCTGACATTAGCCTCCAGTAATGTTTTTGCTCGAATTGGAGATGAGTCTAGAGAAGATGTAATATCAATCGGAATATTAGCAAAAAAATCTTGAAAAATATGAACTATATCTTTTGTTGCTGTTATTAACTTATTGTCATAATTTAATGAGAATTGATTGCAGGCTTTTTCAGACCGTCCAGTTTCTTTGTTTATAATTCCCCAGATGGTCTTAATTTTGTCAGAGGACTGATTAATTTGTTTATTTATAAAATTAGATTTAGCTGCAATACAAACTTGTTTGAAAATTTTAGAGTAATTTCTCACATAAGTCGTAAATTTGTCATCAAATCTATATTTTTTTTGATCATATAAATCAAATAAAATGTTTCTACTTTTAAGTATTCCTACTGTTGCCCATTCTGTAAATTTAGATTTAACACAATATTCTCTTTTCTTGAAAATATTCTGGTATTCTTTTGACAAAAGACTAATTAACTTGGTGTAAAGAATATCAGGATTATTAAGACTGACAGATTGTAACTCTAAGTCTAATTTATATTTTACCGTGCTTTTGTATTTATTAATATTGTAAGCATTTATTTGTCTTTTTGATCTTTTATTATTGGTATTTTTTTTAGTCTGATTACTAAACTTAACAACTTGACCACAGTGATCCGAAGGAAGTTTATTTATTATTAATTTTTCAATATACTCACAGTTACAAAAAACATTGTCAAGACAAGTAGCAGTCGTAGCGGTTACACGAGTGGGTTCCTGAAAGACATTACTCAAATTAAAAGACTGAAATAAACTAATAATTTTTGTACATGTGGGTGTATCACAAAGAATATCAACGTTAAAATCACCACACACAATGATTTTTTTACTGCTATTAAATACTTTTTTTAATATATCCTCCATCACCTCTTCAAATACATTATAATCACTATTAGGAGGCCTATAAACACATATAAGTATATAATTATCTAGTTCTATACATGAGATTTCTGTACAACACTCAATAGATTCGGTTACAGATATTAATTTTTAAGGAATTTCAAAAGTAAATTACAAATAGCTAATAAAATGGTTGCATAACGTGTCTCAATTAGGTTCCGTCCCTATCCGATATCCGAAACTTTTATTTCAGATTCAGTTACGGTTATGAATATTTTTTTATATCGGATATCCGATTGTTTCGGTTACGGTTACGGAGCTCCCTAACATCCCTGCATTTTATCATACTTTTTTGACGTATATTTAAACGCGGGTCAATGAGATTACTTGTGAGATTACGCCGACCCCAAATAAATAGGATAAGGAAGAAGCAGATGATGAATGAGATTACTTGTGACCTGAGAGCGAGAGAGTGGTAGCTATTTTGCCCAGAAGATAAGTATAGTATAGAATAGAAGAGAAGAGTAAATATAATTATATATATATAAAGAGTAAATATATTATTATGACTATTCAAAGAGGCAACGCTGCCATTATCTTGGGTACACCGTCTCGACGGCCGCGTTGGATTGATTGATGATGATTTTTTTGATTGATTTTTTTTTTGTATAATTAAATATAAATATATATAATCATAATGATATTATAAATTAATTTCACATATATAGTATATATAATGGTTAAGTGGGTATTAATACGAATACGAATATTTTTATACTAAACCAATGAAACAGTTTTCGAGTTTCGAAACATCGTCTATTTATAATAATCAAATAAGAGCTATAAGTTAAATATACGTATGATCTACTATTCAAGTAATAAATCAAATGTGGTGTATATAAGTTACTTATTCTTCAAATTTGGGGTGATTTTTCGCCACAGCTGCTCCATAAGTCCTACCGCGTTTGGAGTGCCATCTATACTCGCCACCTATCGATGGATGAAGCTGTAAGACCAGCGATTTCTTGCCTTCATTCCATTATTTAGGGTTGGAACAGTTATATCATATCATTTTCTTCCACTGATCCCTATCAGCCGTTATATTTGAGCTTACTCTCGTTTCATATCTATCATCGTTCGAACAATCCACCAAATCTTTTTTTGGCATCCTTTGTCTTTACAATCATCGAAGTTCTAAATTCTAAATAGCTTTATTAATGTAAGTGACATTAATAAAGCTATTTAGAATTTAGAACTTCGATTTTAGATTTAGATCTTCATTCGAAAAAAAGATTTGGTGGATTGTGCTAACGATGATATGTACGAAAGGAGAGGACTCTATAGGAGGACTATTACAGAATCTTATGATATATAAAATTTACGAAGTCTACGAATCTCGGAGTGAGATGAGTTTTGCACGAACTGAGAAATCTAAAAGTCAAAAGGCTTTGCTGTTTTGTTCTTTACTTATGATCTGTTAATGTACCTAATACGTCAAACTTTCCTTAAAACATAGTCTAGTTCTATATCTTCAAACTATTCGTGTTAAGACCCGACTAACTACATAAATAATATAAACACCAATATCATATTAGGCTTTGTAAGTGAAAATGCCAAATATATTCTTTAGGGACAACAAGTATAGAATTATAACTTAGAAATAAGTAATTGTATTTGCCGTGAGACACAAAATTGGTAGATATAATCTATATATTTAAGTAGCCAATAAGTACCTAGTAATAAATGCACTATTTGGTAAGAAGATCCCATAGTTCTGTTGTAAACTAACCTCATATCCTTGTAATTTAGTATGATCATTGGCAAAAAATTATTCATGACGTACAGTACACTATATACTAAGATATTTTTATGTAGTGATAATATTTATAATCAATTTTTGTATCTCATTTATATATCAGTATATAAACCTAATATAGTAAATCTTATATGTAATATTCTCGTGTTACGATGTTAGTTACCATACTCCTCTGAAACGGCTATACCGATTTTTGTGAAATTTTATACGCATATTCAATAGGCCTGAGAATCGTCTTCGATCTATTTTTCATACCCCTAGGTGATAAGGGTTGTCCACCCCTAACATTATTTTTTTATGTTTTTGGGATTTTTTTTTATTATTATGTATCATTAAAAAATATACACATACCTAAATTTTCACCCTTCTAGCATCAACCACTGTTATTTTAATAGCGATTTTAATTTATATGGCAAAACCATATTTGCCGGGACAGGTAGTATAACTATATAAAAGAACTATATTATAATTAAATTTCAAAATATCGATTTTACCAAATAATACAGCAATTAATTAATAATACAGTATTCCATTAGTAAATGCTAGTTTTAGATTTAAAAATCCGTCTAATTCCAGTATCCCATTCAGCCAAATTCGTATGTTGTGATTAATGCATTAGTCAGCCGAACTAATTGAATATATTTATTTATATAAAGATTCAAATACAGAATCTATTAATTAATGAGAAAAAAATATAATAAGAATATTATCTACGTTAAGATTTTCTATGACTATATATATAATAATAATGTAACACATGTAGGTCGTTAACACTTAAGTAGTTAAGTAATGAAGCCAAATAATTAAATAAAACTAAGTCAAAGCTATATCTTATTAATACTATGACAGCCTCGGCGGTCTAGTGGTTTAGCACACCACTTTACTATCCGATGGTCGCGAGTTCGATTACTCGCACGGTACAAATATTTGTATTCATGAGTATGATTGTTTGTATCGGTCTGGGTGTTTTCTATGTATAAAAAAATGTATCCATGTATTTATATCAGTTGTCTAGTACCCATAACACAAGCTCTGCTTAGCTTGGGACTAGATGGCGCTGTGTGAATTGTCCTGAAATATTATTATTATTATTATTATAAACGCGAAAGTTTATAAGTATGGATGGATGTTTGTTACTCTTTCACGCAAAAACTACTGACCGAATTATGATGAAACTTTACAGTAATATCAGCTTATCCATCAGAATAACATATAGGCTATAAAAATCTCGCGGGTGAAACCACTGCATCAGCTAGTTATATATATATATATAAAATTTAGGACTTGATCAAAATCTTTTGTACAAAATCGTGCACTTTTTAGCTATTTCAGTAATAAAGCACGCTGTGTAAGTTGTGTTTTGGCTGATAGGTGAGATTAGGCAGTGAAATTACAAATTATAGAGGGACATTATCTCCAGGGATGTTCTCTCGAATGGCAACACATGAGGGGGTCCTAGAGTTTAGTACTAGTCACACGATGGCATGATATTTAGCCAACATACTACCAGGTGGGACGACAGCCCGATGTTAGATGTATGTAATAGTTTATGTAACTAAAAGAAAATCCTTTTAATTTTGACGCGGTCATTATTTATACGTATGATTAGTAAAAATCACAGGATTTTATCGTTTTATTTTTATTTACCGTGATCGTGGCGTTTGAAACACTGCCGAAATATTGGGAGCTCAATCAAAATAAAACGTGGTAACCAATTACCAATGATTTTTATTAATAATACATATAAATATATCAAATCAATTAATTTATTTATCTAACAAATTGATTGTTACGGTTTTGATAAAAGAATTATATATGCGTATTATAACTAGGCTAAAAATCTATAAATTATATAATCTACTTAACTCGTTTTATACATAATATTCATATTAAGTATAATTTTAATTAAATATCAATTAATAAATAAACAAAAACACCTCGTATGTCGTCAATGAATACCAAAGTAAGTAAAGCTTGTAATTTCATAAGAACTAGACAACTGATGGAAATATAGAAATGCTCAAAAATCCATAATCATATGCTCAAACATATAGAAAATAGAAACATATATAGAGCTAGAATTTTTATATAATTTTATTGATATTGTGCCAAGATCGAATCTGGAGTTATTTAAAGTTTTACCGGAAACCACGTGGAGGTTAACCTGACCGACTCTATACGAGTTATTCGCTCTTGATATCTTGTTTATAATGTATAAGGTTGTTATTTCATATGTTTGCTATTATATCAATGTAGTTTTTGTGCACATTTCATATAAGAGCAACAAGTCAAGAGAGAACACTGTTATACATAGTGTTTTGTGATTTATTGATATCAAAGGGAATATTTATATTTTATAAGTGAGCCCACGAAAGGGTCATAGAAATGAAAAATATTATATTGAATTTTTAATAAGTTTGTGTTAATATATTACATTATCTATCAATGAACCAATATTAACAACTATTACTATGATTCCTATAATGTTTTGACGAGAAATTCCCTATCTCAATTAGTCATTTCGAAATTGTTCCAAAATAAATTCAGCTACATTTTGACAAATGTTGACAGTTACTTGTCAAAATAAAGCATTAGCCATGCCAAACTTGTGCGTAATCGCGTATCTTTCTTGACTTTTGTTATATGTGTATATGAATTGAATTAAACAACATATATATTAAAGAAATTGTTGTATTATAGAGATAATCGGAACCAAAAGAGTTACAATTTCAGTAGAAAAATGAATTAAAATTAATGATCTGTATGACCTATACGCTCGAGACTACGAGGTCAATCTTATAGGGTAAAATAGGGTCTAGGTCCCATTACTAACAATCCCCTACTGCGCATTGTATGAAGAGTGTGCTCTGGATATCTTTATAATGTAATTTATTTAATAGGTACATAAGGTTGATATTTCATAAGTTTGCTATCATATATATCTGATAAAGCAACTCACAGCAATAAGTCAGAGAGAGTCAGCAAGAGAGAACAGTGTATATAGCATAATTTATGGTAGTAGAAGTTATACTTAAATACTATTTGCCGTATAATAGACACATGTCTATATATACAATAATTAAATGAAATAAAACAGTAGTATAATGTTTTAAAAGTAAGTTCGGATTTTTAGTAATTTCATTTTTTTTTCAACACTTGTGTCTTACAAATGTTAACATGTAAATACATGTTAAAATAGTTTTATAGGTAATGAACATTAACCGTTTCTCTCTTGACTTTTTGTAATATGAGTATAAGATTAGAAATTAAATGATAGAATATATATTATAGCATTAGCAGTTGTATTATTGACAAAGTTTGGACCAAAACAGTTCCAAATGTAGCAGTTAAAATCATTAGAATTAGAGTTCGGTCTCTATGTGCTGTACGCTCGAGAGTACTTGAAGTTTATATAATAAGCACTTATGGTAAGGTTAATATTTCATAAGTTTTGCAGTTATGTTAAAATATCTGTCATGTATTGTAACAACTCAAAGCAACAAGTCTAGAGAGAATACTGCATATAGCTTAATAATTGACGTCACCAGGTAGTTTTTTTTGGGGAATTTAAAATGTATCGTCAAATAAATAGATATTTATTACTAATTGAATAATTACTCTTATTGACTATGAATATACCACTTATTATACTTTGAAATTAATGCTTAATGATTTATAGAAATTTCAAAACTGTTCCAAAATAATTTCAGTTTTATTTTGACAAATGTTGACAGTTACATGTCAAAATAAAGTTAGTTTTTGCCGCTGACAATATATGATTGTATTCTCTCTCGACTTCTTGTTACATGAGTATTTCTAAGTTCTAAAATTATATTGTAGACATAATATATTCTAGCGATAGTCCTTGTATTATAAAGTGAGTGCATAAAAAGTACAGACGTAGTAGAATGTTGGATTATATATTCCACCTTTAGCCTCATTTTGGGGTTTTGTGTACAGTTTTAGTATTAAAATTCATTAAAATTATCTAGGTATATGGGATTAGCGCTCTATTAATTTAATTAAATATATTAGTGTTATGATATTCGATGTATAATGACTCTAATATATTTAGTTTATCATTTTGCGATTATAAGAATAGGTACCTATTTACTAAAAATGTGTAGTATTAATTACATTGTTAAGAATCGTTTTCAAAATTCACTTACTGAATGTATCTTTTAGACTATAAATGAGAAGAGAAATTGTTCATATTATGGTGAACTATACTTAATATATTAACAAATGGCTGCACATTGAAATATGATTACTCCAATGTGCTTATGAATAAAAGTAATACAGTTCGAAATTTAGTAGTAATAATAAGAATGTAACTTAATCCGTTTGAGATATACCAAAATAATGCATGGTAGAAATGTTTCTATCTCAAGTCCACGTATATGTCTATATGTGTATCTTTTAGTGTTATATTACCATACGCACTTAAGATTGGAAAAATAATACTTGTAATGTAGAATAGAATAATATTCATTACATGACACATCACCATATCATAGTGATGATGCTCACAATAACATATATATTATATCATTAAGCGGA
This sequence comes from Achroia grisella, assembly GCF_030625045.1. Lineage (NCBI taxonomy): Eukaryota > Metazoa > Arthropoda > Insecta > Lepidoptera > Pyralidae > Achroia > Achroia grisella. The sequence continues at coordinate 589,035 of NW_026712589.1, forward strand.
GCACGAGCGGTGAGATCTCAGAGATCAGATTTACACTCTTTGTAGCGATACTCCTTCGAAACGGCTTGACCGATCGAGACCAAAATTTCATCAAAGGTTAGGTTAGTTTAGCGCTCAATATCCGTTGCAAGTATCATAAGATAGGATTTAATTCAATATCTAAAAAAGCATTATTAATAATACAGTTTTTCATAATTAAAAGTGCATTCATTAAATAGATTTCTAGTGGTTTTCATATAAAATGAGCAATAGGCATATTTTCTTAAATATTTATATATTTTTTCAAGTTACGTAATCAGATTGCTTAGATTTTGATGAAGTATCTAATAACATATAGTTAATATATGTAGTTGAGTTTCGTGTCGTTGTTGCTAATATATTACAGTGTCATTTATAAATGAACTTGCTCGTCCGGTGAAGTGGTAAAGGCCAACTCCGGGATATAGCTTTAGAATAATTAAAATAAGCTATATGTATGCTATGTTGTGAATGTAATCCTTAATTGTGGTAGTTTTAAATATCAGTAGGTAGATACTTGTATGTTTGTGTTAAAATATATCGTATCCTTGGGTATATGCAATATTAATTTATATAACCTCAAATAAGAAACATAACAGTACGAGAAATAGAAAGGTTTTTTATTAAAATGAGATGACTGATTGCCAACGTTATAAGCACATGTTTTTAAAATCGGTTAGGTATACAGTAATACCCCGACTTCTGATACCACGTTATAAGTGAATTCGTATATACACGGATTTTCTTTTTAATCGGCGGGCGGATTCCGAATTATGATATATGATTTTTTTTTATATTCCAACACGTTCGTGTTTGAAAAAAATTAGTCATTAATACTATTGAAAATTGTCTTAGGAGCGTAAATGAAATTCTATCAAAGAATGAATGGAAAATAAAAGAATACAAATTGACAAGAAAAATTTAATAATTATATTATAAAGGTGAATTATAAATCACGGAGGCTGTGAAAGTCTCTACATCTTTGTAAATTGGCCAAATTAATAGTAATGCTAATAATGCATGGTTTAGTCAGTTTAAAAGCCGTGATTTGCATAATCGCATACATCGCAGAAAGTAGAGAAGTGCTGACAAGAAGCTGCGTAGCTTTATACGGAAAACCACTCTTTTATAAAATAAAAATGCCAAAAGAACATTTATCGTGAAGTACATTATTTTATAAGAGAAAATGACTAAAAGAATTTTTATTACGCCAGAAAACCACTCTTTTATAAAAGAAAAATGCCAAAAAAACATTTATTTGATACACAATGAAATTATGACGAACTCAAACTTACCAGAAGGCCTCAGTATAATTATAAAGGGGTTACATTTTTTTGGAAAAATATATTCTAATGAGGAACTCGTTTCTACTACAAAATATGAAATAAAAAAGTTACGTTAAGTTACAAATTCTACAATAAACATTTAAATAAAAAGAAGGAAAACTTGAGTAATCAGGAGACGTTGTTAGAATATATGAAGTCTTCGTTTAGTTAACCTTAAAGTAACATCGGGTTACGTTACGTTGGTTTATTCAATGTAATGTAATGTATTTATTATTATCTAATTCTTTATTAAAGAAAAATATTTTCTTTAGGCTCTTTAGGTCGCGATTACACAAACTTATTAGGTATTTATGAGCAAAGTCGAAATCCGTCGTACGAAAATTCGATTTACATCGTATGTTCTCACTTATGGCATAAGTCCAGAGTATTACTGTATATCATAACAATTATATATATATATACGTCATATATGAATTATCGTTATTCAAATAAACTTAATGTAACCATTTTTAATAGTACATTTTTAGATTCTGCCTCTCCTTTGACATGCAGATTCAGGAAAGAAGAATGAACAAGAAACCTATTTAAAATTTTTGATATAAATATTGTATGACATACATTTTTTACATTTTGTACGAGCATAAACTTCCAAATTGAACTCGAATTACTTAGAAAACAGATTCATAAATTCAAAGTACTGAATATATACATAAACTCTTGAGGAAAATATATCAGTCATAGTCATAGTCAGTCATAGTCAGTCGTAGTAGTGAAACCAAACCAGTAGGTCTTTATTGGAAACTAATTACAATCCTATGAAATTGTATAGCGCCGTATAACTAACTGGTGTTATTCTATATAGTTTTGATTACCTTTCATAAGGAAGTTACAAAAATGTTTTGAATTTACATCTATATTAATAAGTATATATGCAGTCCGTACATGTATAATGTATGAGCATAATTATATGAATTGTAAGTGTATTGATCAAGTATAATTTTAACATGTAATGTTTTATATATAAACAGGGATTAAAATGTTTTGATTGAATGTTTATCTGTTTGTAAAACTGAATACAGTTATAAAATTATATATGTTGACATATATACTCATAAATACTTAATTTTTGTAGTACTACATATTGTAATTTGTTATAATAATCGTTTATTTTTAATTATACACATAGACTTTTTTGTTTAATTTGAATTCAATAAAGTTATGGATAAATTTGTAACTTTAATACTATTATTCGTTACCTAATTTAGATCTATTCTAAGTATCATATAATCTAATATTAATAATACTATAATCTTCATATAAAATGACACTAATGTAATTTTTATTGCAAAACCGGTAATCGACTATTGTATCGTTTATTCGAAGTGTATCGGTTTTATAAAGTTTGTGAATATAATGCGAGTACGCAGTAAATAAACCGGTGACTTTACAGACTTACAAATTTAGACTCAGTGCTAGAGTCTCCCCACATATCTGTACTTCGAAAGTGAAAATTTCTTAATATAATAATAATCTTTAATACCCGACCTATAATAAAAATAAATAAATATAATAAAAATAGCTAATCGTTACTATTGAAACCAACTCGCTATCTCTCAAAATTACTAAAGCTATTTACGCGTGTGAATAGTGACGTGTGATTGCCAAATTTAAGCCAAAAGTCTGTATATACAATGTTTGTGGTAAGTGCCAACAGCATGTAGCGACTTAAAATCTATTTAACGATATTAAATATGTAAAACCGATATGCTTTAACAGTCTGTATGTATCTAAGAACTAACATAGAGTCCTGATTGCAATAAACTCTATAAGATTACCACATTTTCACTTATAGAGTTGACCTAAGGCGTTAGAAGAGATCGAATATATAAAATTTTAAAAAAATGGTTTATTTGCTATTATTGATATTTTACAATCATTGTTCTAGACTTTAAATCTTAGCAATCTTTAAAAGAGAGAGCACAATGGACCTTTGAAAATACCAGAGCCTCTTATAGCTTCCTCTTTATTATTAATACAAAAAAATTGATGTTCATAAGCGAAAATTTTGTTAATACAGATATATATATATATTCATAAGAGGCTAAAATGAATAATTTATTTTTTATTTAATTTTATTTATTTTAATTTGATCTTCGTAAGTACCACAACCTCTTAATAGGCAGATTATCTCAATAATAATAAAAAATTGTGTGTCGAGTCAGAATTCTATTGTAGTTCATAATCTTAGATTTCTATCTTCAATTACAAGTAGATACAACTTAACTGTCAGTAGTAAAAATGTATCCATTGTATTAATCTTTTTCATGTACTAACTCGTTTAATTATAATATTATGTATTAATGTATTAATAAATACTTCATAATTAATTAAATTTATTTCATTTTATGTCCTATTTAAATAAAAGTAAATCTTACAATTTATGGGACCCATCCAATAAAGTTAAAAGTAAATTATTTAAAAGAGTAACATACAAGTTTTTTGCTCGTTCTTCTTGTGATGAGACAGATTTCCGAATGAGCGGTGGATAGAATTAAAAAATAAGTGATGAATATTCGAAAGAAATTTACATTGAAGCAATGTAAATGTATTTGATTAAGTAATTTTTTTTAATATATTAATTTTTATTTCTATAATATAATAAATATAGAGTTTTCTTGTCTGTCTGTCACAATGTTAGTTTGCTTGTCTGTCTTTTACACTTTCACATATTTAGATAACCTGCTATTTTACAGTGCAAATATTCATTAATCAATGTTTATCATATTATATACTAGCTATACAGACGACTTCGTCCGCGTGGAATTTAAATTTATTTTTCTAAAATAAAGTTAGCCTAAGTTACTCTTCATCTACATCAGCTAAATTAGCATCAGTCAAAATGGTCCAGCCATTTCAGAGAAACGCTTATTACAATATTACAAACAGACACTCCAATTTTATTTATATGTATAGATTACTATTATTATAAACGTGGAAGAGGGAGAATGCGTGATTGTCACTCTATCACGCAAGAACTGCTGAATGGATTTTAATGAAACTTTACAATATTATAGCTTATACATCGGAATAACATATAGGCATACATTTCTAGTGAAACAGCGGGCACAGATAGTCAATATTAATAATCATTATTACAATTATGCTTATGTTTACAAAAAGCATTTCTTAGTAGGTAGGTATAGAACAAATTGTAGTGAAAACAAAAATTTTGTTTAATAATACGTCTTTTATTAACGAGGTATCAAGTATCATCTATACGTACTTACCCATCATGCTATTATGTATGTTTGTTAGTATATATGGTCATCACATCATATTATCAATACATTAGATAGGTACGGAAAATGTACAGTACACAATATTTTATGTTCACAAGCGGCTAAAATGTCTACACATTAATAAATTATTTTGTTTATATAAAATATATCAGACTACACATTACTAGCTGAGCCCGCGACTTCGTCCGCGTGGAATAGACGTATAATTATAATTTATTTTACAAAGGTAAGGGTAAAATTTTTATAATCTTTGATTGTCATGTTTATTTACATTTAATCCACAGATAAAAAAGTAAGTTCATAGTCTCTATCTTTAAAAATGACGATACTTTTATACAATCTTTTATCTCGTCTTTCAATCCCTTACAATAAATAAGTAAAGATTTGTAAATTGTCCTGAGATGTTAGTATGTATTATTATAAGAGTAAACGATATATATTTTATTCTATTAAAATTAAACATGTAAATAATTTACCTGCATTTCCTACAGCTTGGTCATTATTTAGTCACTTTACAGATAGAATACCTTTTAAGCTAGACTTTTAAGATACACTGTTTAAATAGACTTCTGCACTATATTCTTACTATTAGACTGTGTCAAAATTATTAATTTTAATTATAAATACCCATAATTTATATAGATATTTAGCGTGTTCCATTTTTAAAAATCCGAACATAGCCCTCTCGTCGTTAATCGTAAGTTTATTATTACAGTTTGAGTTGGCAATTTGAGTAGCAGCTGCTTGTAAAAAGCAACGTTTTAGTTCTCAAATCATACCGATAGATGGCTAAGTGCAACCTAAAACGCGATAACGTTTTGTTGCGACCGAGGTTATATATCATTTCGGACGCGTTCGTTCCTCATACCTCAACTTAACGGAACATCACATTTAATACTATACATCACATTTTTATGGTTTTGTATATACTATATACAAAACCTCATAATCCTAATAAAAACGACAGATAATAAATTTGTTATATCTCATTTAATGAAATATAACTGATATGATATGATATGATATATTATAATATGAAATTATTATTAATTCATAATTCATAATGAAATTGTGAATGAATGTGTTGAAATATGAAGTCATAGGTAAATTTGAGTTTGGGGATAAAGTCTCTCTGAATGGTTTCTTCAGTATAATCCGATTTTGAAAAAAACATAGCCTATTTATCGAGGAAGGCTATTATAATATACTAGCTACTCTCCCCAGCTTCACACGGGTATTGTATGTATGTAATACGGGTATATATTATATATATATATAAACATTCCTCTTGAATTCCTCTATCTATTCAAAATCCGTTGCGTAGTTTTAAAGATTTAAGCATACAGAGGAACAGACAGCGACAGCGACTTTGTTTTATTATGTAATATTATGTTATCTGTGGTTTTATACTATGTTATAATAGTATATATCAAGAGAGGCTAATTGCTGAGAATAGAGTTACATTATATTTACATAACATTACATTAATATATGACAAATAACAAATAATTGTAATTGCATTTTGTATGAATACCTACAGCAAAAAAATTATTAAGTTGGACTTATATTTCCGCAATAAATATGCTTCTCATTTGGGACTTTGTGCGTGTACCCACAACTACTAGAAAATAGCCATTCAAGATCCTTTCAGAAGCGCAGAAGCCTCCTAGTGTCTTCATAGGCTTCACGGATCATCCTCATCATTCCGAAGATTTGTGTACGTTGTGTGGCCACTGCTACGCATTCCAGGATCACTTGAGCGGCCGTTTATTAGGCTTCAAAGCAGTCCCGACAAGAGGACTGTCTGTACCATCTTTTGTGTATAAGTGTTTATTCAAAGGACACTGGCCCGTTATTGTCCTTATCATTGTTTTGAGGATTTTCCTGTTTTGAATATCTAGTTCTATAGTTGATGAAATGTCTGTAGGAAGTAATTAAAGGTATTTAAAAAAATCCTAATATAATAATAATAATAATCTCAGGACAATTCACACAGCGCCATCTAGACCCAAGTTAAGCTAGCTAAAGCTTGTGTTATGGGTCCTAGACAACTGATACAAATACATAGATATTTTTTTTTTTCGTAAATACATACATATTATACATAGAAAATACCCAGACCGATACAAACAATCATACTCATGAATACAAATGTTTGTGCCGTGCGAGGAATCGAATCCGCGACCATCGGTCGTAAAGCGGTATGCTAGACCGCTAGACCACCGAGGTCGTCAAATTTAAGCATATTTTTTTAAATCTATCCCTTAAGAGGGTGAAATATGTAATTGTAAGTGATGTAAGAAATTTGAAATAAAAATAATGAAAGTTTAAATTACGGGTTTCCTTATTTTTGTTGTGTAAAGACGAAATAAATGTTTACTGTTTTCATCATTTTTGTAAACATCTGCCAAACTAAGAGGAAAGGTTAATTAGTGAATTGGTAAAAACAAGGAAAAATAAACAGATCTGATTGAGATAACAACGTTTATATTTGGAAATTATACATCTTATTTTAATTCATATTATAAATGCGAAAGTTTGTGAGTACCGATATTTGTTACTCTATCACGCAAAAACTATTGAACGGACTTTGATAAAACTTTACAGTAATATAGTAATATAGCATCAGAATAACACATCCTTACTAATATTACAAATGCAAAAGTAACTCTGTCTATCTGTCTGTCTGTCTCGCTTTCACGCCTAAACCATTGAACCGATTTAAATGAAATTTGGTACACAGATAGTCTAGACCCTGACAAAGGACATAGGCTACTTTTTAATGTGAAAAAAAGGTTGCAAGGGGTTGAAAGGGAACATGAAAGGTTCTATGTAAGTATCATTTTACGCAGACGAAGTCGCCGGCTCAGCTAGTAGGCTATAAATTATATACGGGTGAAAACGGTTTCTCCCGTATATAATTTATAGTTATTATTTTAATTATTATATTATTAGTTATAATTATTATTATTATACCCGTATATATTTATATAGAACTAGCTGTGACCCCGTGGGCACAGCTAGTTCTATATAAATATATACGTTATATATAAGTTCTATAATAAAAATATTCACCAATGAATGAATAAGGCTGCTAATCTCTATGACTAATAATTCCCTCCCGGCTCTTTTATATATAAATCATACACAAACTTTTATGTACCAGTACATCTGTAAGCAATCTAAAGAATTTTTATGTGGGTTAAAGGCAATTATATGACTAAAAAGGTATTCTATATTCTTTTGTTTAGCCCAATACTGAAATATTCACATCACTAACCAAAGCAACTGTGGAGCAAGCCTTTTTGGCAATACGTCTTGTAGGTTCTCTTGTAGAAAATTTATTTGGTCTACATTCTTGTTTGTTTTCTAGTACATTGAATAAATAAATAAAATATACACAAGTGTATTCTCAGTGCAATATTTCACAAAATAAGCAAGATAAAATATAACAATTTTAAGTTGTAACATCGATATTTTTATTATGCAAATCTTATTCAGACAGTTTGTCGGCAAAGCACTTGAATCGGGAATGATTTGCAAATTTATTATAAGTAGGAATAATGTAAGAATATTATGTACACATAATGTAATGTAATTTTACACATAATGTAATTTTGTTTAGTAGTATCTTACTAATATTATAAACGCGAAAGTTTGAGTGTACGGATAGATGTTTATTACTCTTTCACACAAAAACTACTGAACGGATTTTGATGAAACTTTCAAGTAATATATGTACTTCATTACAGATTCAGCAATTTAGTCGCTAAAGCATTAAACTCGCTATCATATTATAATATTAGTCAAAATTAAATTTATCTTGAATGCCGAATTTACACCTGTTAATTTAAATCATTCAATCATCAAATTCTTTATAAAATTAAAATAATAAATGTAGTCTTCTTTACTTGATTAATTAATTATTAGATTTATATTGAAGTAATTGCTAATCGCTACTCTCTTAATAATTCTACTAACATTATAAACAAAACGTTTGTGAGTATCTATAGATGGTTGTTACTCTTTCACACAAAAAAGACTGCACGGATACTTACGAAAACTTTCAAGGAATATAGCTTATACACCAGAATAACATATAGGTAGGTTTAAATTTAAAAAGATATTATGTAAATATATATGAGCGATTAGTGTGGTGCATAGAAAGTAGCGCGGGTCATCTAGTAAGAAATTATATAAATAAATAGATCTTAACGATTGTTATTCTTGATGAGGTAGCCAGAGATGCTGTCGTCTCTATAAGGCGTGACAAACCATTTAACATGCACATTTCATTCTATTAATTTAAATTGTAATTAAATAATTGCTAGATTTAAACTTCAAATATACTGCTGTCGCAGATCTGGATAATCTACTAAAAAAGAATAAAAAATGCACTGCAGTGTTATACGAGACGACCTAAAATAAAATACACAAACACTTATATAGTCGATCATTATTTATTCTCTGCAAGTCAGCGCTAGGTGGGCTTGCAATTAAAAATAATTGGATGCTGCTATCGTCACGTAAAATGGAGAATACCGAAACATTAAGAGCACAGATAGGCACAAACGAACGATGTAAATTAATATTTATTTATTTATACATTGAATGTTTTTTTTAAAATAGAGAAATATAATAATAAAAATAGAAATAATCTTTATTCAAATAAACTCGGTAACACTTTTGAATAGGCATGTTTTTTATTCCAGCACTCATTCGTAACGCAAATTCATCACAAGAAGTATGAGTAAGATACTTGTGTGTTGCTCTTTTAAATAGATTATTTTATATATAGATTATATTATTATTACTAATAATAATAATCATCTCAGGACAATTCACACAGTGCCATCTAGACCCACGTTAACCTAACTAAAGCTTGTGTTATGGATACTAGATAACTTATAGAAATATATAGATTTTTTTTCGAAAATACATACATGAGGAAGCATCCAGACAAATACAAACAATCATTTTATTATTATTATTATAGCCTTTATTCAGATCCAACTTATACATTATTTTAAAACAATCATAAAGCTTTAAAACTTGAAACGGAATAATTATTCTATTATTTGGATCTTTTTTAATGTCTGTAGATCTGTTTGCCAATCGGCAAAAACCTCCTCCTATCGTTTCCATTCTTCTCTTTCTCGTGCCACTCTGTTCCACATTACTCCTGCCACTGTCCTAATATCATCATCCCATCTTGTGTGGGGTCTGCCTCTTTTCCTTTTTCCTTCCCTGGGATACCATCTTGTCACTTTCTTACTCCATTTATCATCTCTTATTATGTGACTTGCCCATCTCCATTTGAGTCTTTTAATTTTAAAATTTATATCTGTAACTTTTGTTTTATTCCGGATGATGTAGTTTTTCAGTCTGTCTGATCTCTTGACATTTAGCATACTCCTTTCCTTAGCGTGTTGCCACAAACAATCATACTCATGAATAAAAAAGTGCCGTGCGAGAAATCGAACCCGCAACCATCGGAAGTAAGGCGGTGTGCTAAAGCGCTAGACTATCGAGGTCGTCATTAGAAAAATAGTAGTATGGTATTTTCTAATCACATATTCCAGAGATGTTACCCATTAACCAGTTAGTCAGATCACTAAAGTATACAAATTTTGGCGAGATGGTCATGATCTCATTATGAAATCTCGCTACTTACTATATCTGTTTCCTGTAATATCCAGGTAGTGAGTATACAGTAGAGTTGCCAACCGTACTGTTTTCCCAGGTCATGTTCTTGTAGTGTCTTGGGGTGTCCTGGATAGTTTGTAAGCAGCGTCCTGAGTTTTTAAAACGTCCTTCTAAGATCATTCAAAATTCGCGCGCCATTTTTACAATGCCTGCTCGAATTGTAGAGTTTTTTTTTAATACTATTAAGTATTAAAGTTAGTACCATTACTTGAATTTTATCAATTTAGTCTATTGACATTATATAATATAATATAATTATAACAAGTATATTAGTGGTTTTAAACTAAATAGTCCTGGTTTTTCTAACTTCAAATTATTTAAAGTTAGTTATTTAAAATTGATGTTGGCAACCCTAATATACAGGTGTAATAATTGAGCTGCATCACTAAGTTTCTTTGGTGGTGTGCTAAATGGCTTATTAGTAACGCGTACACTAAACACGGAGTCGTGGAGTGGAATGAATTTACACTGGAGTTAAAATTAAATGTTAGTTACGTGGAGGCTTTAACAAAATGGAACTGAGGCGAGTGTTGACAGAAATATTACTAGTTTAGGCACAAAGTATTTAAGTCCTACGCATTAATGGAATCCTTTAAATTGCAATGGTCTGAAATGGTTTATAATTATAGAAATGTATACTATAATTAACCCCCAATCAAAGTTAAAGACTAACTATCGATCACGTCAGCTTTCAAACAAACACCTCAAATAACATCCTCCCTTGGGTGTTAAAAATAGATTAATTAAAAAAAATCAAAATATATTCATTCATTTCTATTACATAATCTTATGATATGTCAAATCTACCATCAGTTCGGAATGATTTCGAGATGAGAAGAAACTTAGCTCGTATTCTTTTCAAATAAATGTTGTACATGTTCACAATAATACATAGTTATTAAAATTCAAATTTGGGAGAATACAATGACAAAAAACAAAAAATCTAATCAGTGTTCGCAACCTGAACAGACCAGTCCCCACAAGCGACACCCGTTCACGAGTATGACGGATGAGCCAGCAATCATTGCACTCAACCACATTTGAGTTAGCACATCGACCCGGCCCACCACGCCGCCACAAGTTTGAACTTTATAGCAAACATGACTGTTTCAAGTTACTCCACTACATCAATTATATTATTAACCGCATTTTCGGATGGTAGCTATGTTTAATTGTGAACTAGAGACAGTATAATTACCAATTAAATGCTCCCATCAAACTAACAATCTATCAGCCATCTAATTCAAAAAGGAATGTAACCTACGACCTGAGCTGAGATTCGAACCCCTAGCGGTTTCCTCTCGCAAAAGTCATATAAGCCAGACTTTCAGGTGCATCATAAGTTCTCTCTCAAGTTTGGAGTGTCCTCTACTTATTCCTATTTTCATCTGAAGACGTTGTAAGAGCAAACTGCGGCCAAAAGTATAAGAATAACTCGATAAAAGCTATTCAGTAACTTGATGCAGTTTGTACAACTCCAATATTGAAAGAGAAAAATGTTCATATATACGGGTACGTCGATTATCCCTGGACAATTAAAAAAGCGTATCAAGTACCAAGCTAAGACAATCATGTGTTATTGGTATTATACAACTGATGAAAGTACTTAGATGTTTTTTTGTAAATACATTCATAATATACATAGAAAACACACTCTCAAAAACAACTCTACTCATGAATACAAATGTTTGCACCTTGCGAGGAATCGAACCCGCGACCATCGGAAGTAAATCAGTGTGCCGCTTCACCACCGAGTAATATAGTATAATACTAATTTATATGGTAGACGATAAATTGGAGCTTCCCCTAGCGCTAACATCATTAGCTCTTGTGGAAGATCGTCATTAGCTCGATGGATAATTCGATCTGTCATAAAAGTATATCATTTTTTTTAATTTATTAATATTTTACGGCTCTGGATGCAATGTTATAATATACAATTCATTCAGGAATGTTTTTGTAGAAAAAACCTAAAATTTTGAAAACATTATCTGATTGCCCTAAGAATGAATGCGTAGAGGTCTCTATGTTGATTATCGGATGCCTCTTGCCTGTTAATGTGTAATTATTGATTTTAAAAAATTCTATTGAAAAGAGCTACACACAATTTTCTTAATTATTCTTCTTGTGATGAGTCTGCGTTCCGAATAAGTGGTAGAATAAAAAAATATGACTATTCAAAAGTATTGAGTTTTATTTGAATAAAGATTTCTATTTCTATTTCAAAACTAATCGGGATCGTATTCTCTGTTATAAATACCTTAAAGATAATTTAGTTTCATACATTACGTATAGCTGTATGTGTTTGTAATTTTACAAACTCGTATATCAATCGAGAGAACATAGAGACCAAGATATTTGTCTCTGACTCCTGCCCAAAATTCAGTAGTTCGAATCTAGCTAACGCAAAATATCTCCTTTGTGTAATTTGCATTTCCCAGATAGCAAAATATTGTTGAACAGGAACGCTTTGTTTTAACAAGCGACTGCACTGTATATTTATTCTAAGGAAACAGAGTCTTTAGCATCTGTAGAATAATAATAGCTTCAACGGCTTTGTTACTATAAGTGCGTGATTTCTATGAGATTATTCATTTTCACAAATGTTGGGATAAGCAAAGGATTTGTCAAATGACGACGTTGTGTTGAACGTAAAACTTGCTCATATTTCGCAATATTCACCAGTAAATTTTAAAAGTCATCTTACGTACTGTCATAATCATCAGCCCAGTTCAGTCCACTGCTGGACATAGGTCAAGGCACGCCATTGGGCTGATCTTCAGCCCTTCTCTTCCAGTTATTATCTGCAACCCTTCGTATGCCGTCGCCTTATCTAGCTGCGGCGCGTTCACGGTCTTCACTCTGGAACATGTCTACTCCAGCTACCATCAGTTCTATGACAGATTGTAACCAGTCCATTGCTACTTCAACTTGCAAATGCGAAGAGTGTGGCTGTCCTTAGGTCTCTGGCAAATTATTTATTTCGTATTTGATCCCTCAGCTCTATATTTCAGCCGCCATGCCGCTTGTTGCGTGTTCAAAATCTACCCTGTATCATCGTAAGCACAGATATTATATTATATTAGAGTCCGTTAGTTTTCTGTTCCCGCGCGTTCCCTTCCTCTCCCTAACTAGTAACAAACGGACTGTACAGCGGCCTTGACGCGCGCGCGCATTTGTTGTGAATTAAAATAAATTAGAACTGTGAAACCTACTGTGAAACTGGAAAGCTAGCGAAGATACCTTCGAGACCCTGAAGCCCAAGAGATCCGCAGAACCATAAAGGTAAATGACTGACGCTTTTCCCTAACATTTTGGTAGCAGAGTAGTTTCCCAAACATTGCGTGTAAAATGTGTTTCGGTTAAAGATTGGCAGGCTGTGAAATTTTAGTATAAGAGTAATGACATGTTAGTTCCCTGGAATAGCAGAGCATGAATGATACCACGTGTCACATGACATAATTTAAAAAATGTGGATCAGCAATATATAAAACGATATGTTTATTTTCCTATCAGCCTGTAGCGAAATATTGACAAATGGTCGTTTTTGTGTATTTGCCTGTTGGAAATTCGCGGGCGTTTTGCCAACTAGCGATACAGTTCTTGTGTAAAGCTGAGCGGGGCCTGTGCCAAGTAGAAACAGCCTCCGCTAGATATCAACTGTCTCGCAATTCTGCAGGAGTAAATAATTTAATACTTCTCTGTACTATTATATGTACATAGTATTACAGAAGATTTCCGTAGCTCAGCGTAAGTATGGAATGAACAAAATTAAGTTATATGAATATACTTTTTAGGGGTGATCTGTGTAAAAAAGTTCTCTTGTCACAATGTTAGTTACCATATTCTTCTGAAACGGCTTGACCGATTTTTATGAAATTTTATATGCATATTCAGTAGGTCTGTGAATCGCCTACTATCTATTTTTCATACCCCTAAGTGATAAGGGTTCTCCACCCCTAACATTTTATTTTTTGTTTTTTTGGCCCCCAAAGATCTCCACGACGATCGGTCCTGCGCTGCTCGCATCCAATGCCTTCCAGCGATCTTGGCCAGATCGTCGGTCCACCTTGCTGGAGGCCTTCCCACGCTGCGTCTTCCGGTCCGTGGTCGCCACTCGAGGACTTTACTGCCCCAACGGCCATCTGTCCTACGAGCTATGTGCCTTATAACTATTTCACCCTTCTATCACCAACCCCTATTTTCTGTAACGTTATTAATTTATATGGTAAAATAAAGTTTGCCGGGACAGCTAGTATACGTAAATATATATAGGCGAGAAATACCTAGGTGTTATGCCTTTGCTTCTGTAATTAATATGTAAGCTTCATCTCACTACTCAGCTCACAACAGCTTACAAAGCAAACCCAAGCGATTGAAGTACATGCTAAAATAATCCACGCATACAACTTTTTACAAAGTCAACTCAATATACAACAACTACTAAAATAAAGAGATGAAAACAAACAATTTAATCCAAAAAGTATAACTATTTAAATATATATCGCTACACACCGGATTTGCATAAAAACAAACACTAGTTTACATTTGCATTTCCCACATGAATCTGGAACAAAAATAAAAGTAGAAAGGGATGAACTTTGCTGTGACAAATTAGTTTGTTCCGTCGTATTGTGCGCCCGAAGAGAGAATGCGGACGAATTAAATTGCATTCGAGCTGGAAATACATGAGCCTGCACCAAGCGCAATTACCAAGATAGTACTATGTCATAAGCCTGCGTGTAAACTGTTGGCTGCAATCAAAATCCATACCGGCATCCTGTACAGCATTTCATACTCTCGGCATTAGCTTGTAAAGTCCATTGTCAAATAGACAAAGCGGAGTGTACTAACAGGATCGTTCATTCCGATATTGGACTATAATCCTATTAATAGAGAGTATGATTTCCGATACATACAATGGTGTGAAGTTAGAAAGGTATTTTGTATGCACCCCAAGGAATTTGTTCTATAACCTGATGATACGGCTCATACTTTAAGTGCATTGATTTAATTTCTGAAGTTCGCGTCATATTCCAATAGTTCGGTGCATGTCTGAGCTTGAGACTTTATTTCGATCAATAACCTGACTTTATAGGAATAACAACGTCTGACTTATGAAGGAAATGTAGTGTAGTAAATTAAGAAAGTTGATAAATTAAGTGTTATTTACTCTATAAAAAAAGCGTTTTACGTTTCTACACGCAAAACTAAATGGGAAATTAACTAATTATAATTATAACAATGTTTAAAATTAATAATAATCTAAATATATATAACTCAAAGGTGACTGACGTAGTGATCTATCAACGCACAGCCCAGACCACTGGACGGATCGGGCTGAAATTTGTCATGCAGGTAGATGTTATGACGTAGGCATCCGCTAAGAAAGGATTTTGATTAATTCTACTCCCAAGGGGATAAAATAGGGGATGAAAGTTTATATGAAACTTTGTCCATTTTAAACCGATCGGGCTGAGATGCTTATGCTTTGCATGCATAAAGCTACTATGTCGTAAACATCCCCCAAGAAAGGATTTTGATAAATTCCACCCCTAGGGGGATAAATTAACGCGAGCGAAGCCGCTGGCAAAAGCTAGTTAAGATATAAAATAAACAAAAAAAAATGCGATTATGTTTCGAAAATATTCAAAATATACAAAGTATATAAAATTCATTATCGTAATTATATAACTACTCAAAGACTTGTAAAAATAATCTCAAAAATTGGTAAAAAAGTGCGTTTACGTACGTATACTGGCAGTAAATGGAGAACATCCTATGTTCGTCCTTAGGACAGGAGATATAATGTCTTTAAAAATAAACTACTTGAGTTAAAATTGTTTTACTAAAAATCGGTTTTAAATCGCCGAATACAATAAAAAACCATCTTTCTGAATAAAGTCTTAAACAGTTTCTAAAAATAATAATAATAATCCCAGGACAATTCATGTCCTGGGACAGCGCCATCTAGACCCAAGTTAAGCTAGCTAAATCTTGTGTTATTATATTTTTTTTCGTAAATACATACATATATTATACATAGAAAATACCCAGACCGATTCAAAAAAAGTCAAAATATATTTATTCATGTAGGTCTATTACAGACTCTTATGATGTGTCAAATCTACCGTCAGTTCGGAATGATTTCGAGATGAGAAGAACTGGCAAGGAACTCAGCTCGTATTTTTTTTAAATGTTGCACATATTTACAATAATACTATTTCATTGAAATTCAAATTTGGGAGAATATAGTGACCCCCAGCATATGCTATATAAAAAAAATCAAAATAATGAAGTCAGTGTTCGCAACCTGAACAGAGCAGTCCCCACAAGCAGCACCCGTTCACGAGTATGACGGATGAGCCAGCCATCATTGCACTCAACCATATTAGAGGGAGCTCATCCACCCGGCTCACCACACAAGTTTGAACTTTATAGCGAGCATGCCTGTTTCAAGTTACTCCACTACGTCATTTATATTATTTACAGCATAAACTGTACCAATCACAGTTTTCACCCATTACAATATTTAATATACATTATTTAAAATACAATATGTCTTTTCTAAATTTACAATAAGTTTCTTTAGTTGTTTCTTTAGTGTTCGATACAAACAATCATACTCATGAATACAAATGTTTGTGCCGTGCGATGAATCGAATCCGCGACCATCGGATGTAAAGTGGTGTGCTAGTCCGCTAGACCATCGAGATCATCAATAAGTAACAATATGAAACCTCTACTGACTTCTAGATAATTGCTGGAATAATTTATTAAAAAAACAATAGAAAGTCACTTTTAAATAATACTTCCGTAAGGCTAAATTCTTTTGCTTGAATATATAACAAAGTAGAAGGTCGGGAGATATTGAAATAAAATCAACAATGCATATAACGAGGACCATAAAAATACGTATGATACAAAGTAAGAATGTAATGAATAGCTTATATATAACGGTTATTATAAACTATTCTCGTACATTCTTCTTCTAATTGGAGGATCCTTTTGCTTGAATTACATATGCCTTGTGATTCTCACATAAAGCCCAAATAAAGTATGCAAATGCTCGAACTGACAAAAGAATTATGTTAAGACACGTTTCCTTTACGAAACTTGCCTTGTGAAGCGTGGCGTTGTATTCATACATAAAAATATTCTCTTAAGCATTACACTGGTACTGCACTCTGTTTGAGATAAAATATTAAGAACTGTCGGTATATGAGTGGAGAAAAATGAGATTTAATGTAATTAATATAGAGTGCAGGTTAATGTGTGTCTCGTGTCTAATGGTCCCACTAAAAATCAGCGCTGTCGTATAACATGGTTATACTACAGTATAAATGCTGAGTGGGAGTTACTTACAGCGTTGTAGTATCTTTTAACGTTTAAGTTATATAGTACAAACATTATTGTAAACTTTTGTAGTGCCGATGTAATGATGAATAAATGTCTTCATTATTTTTTTTATACCACATAGGTGGCAAACATGCATACGGCCTATCTGATGGTAAACGGTTACCGTAGCCCGATTATTATTATATTACTAGCTGTACCCGTGACGAAGTCGTAATATAATACAAATCTATACATATAAATAAAATTGGAGTGCCTGTTTGTAATATTGAAATAACCGTTTTTAACTAAATGCATTTGAATATAAATACGGTACATACACCGAAATATTTTTTTTTTACAATTTTGGTGTGTCTATTTATTTGTTCCGGCTAATATCTCGGAAATGACTGGACCGATTTTGACGAGACTTTTTTTGGCCGGTAGCTGATGTAATAATGAATAACTTAGGCTACTTTTATTTTAGAAAAATAAAGTTAAATTCCACGCGGACGAAGTCGCGGGTACAGCTAGTAGTTAATAAAAATACAGTTACATTATAAAAATCAAATAAAAAATCTATCTAATTTATTCTAATACAGACTCTTATGACATGTCAAATCTACCATCGATTCTGGGTGCTTTAGAGCTAAGAAGAACTGACAAGGAACACAGCTCTATATTATTGTACGAGTACATATAAAAATTTAGATTCGTTTTTAAATTCAATTAGGAAAAATTATAATTGTGAATATGCTATTGCCATTTTGTCTGAAGGAAATCTAATCAGTAGCCGTAACCTATACAGGCTGGAAGGAGTAGCACACCATACACATATATCAGCTATATAAGAGGTAGTACTTAATTAATTTTAGTATATTTAACGAATGAAATAGGAGGAAGGTGTTGTTAGTAATGTGGACTAATAACCCCATTCATAGCGATGTCTCCATGTCAGGTTACCTCCTGGAAACCATCGTGAAGTGAATTTACCACAATGTTCACCCTATTGATAGCAGTGTACAATATTATGTTGAACCACGTGTTTCCACCTGGACACCATCGTGATAAATGCATGGTGAATTTACCACAATGGTTACCCAATTGACAGCTGTGTACAATGTCAGTTTGATCCACGTGTTTCCCCCTGGAAACTATCGTGATAAATGCATGGTGAATTTACCACGATGGTTAGCCTATTTATAGCAGTGTACCATATCAGGTTAAATCACGTGTTTCTCCCTGGAAACCATCGTGATAAACTCATTGTGAATTTACCACGATGGGCTAACCAGCCTGACCTTATCTCATCTTATCATCCTCCACTGATGCCTCACCAGCGTACACTCTTAGCGTAGATCATTGCACCATTCCATTATTCTTCTTATTCTTATCTATATTGACGTCAAAACTCGGTAATTCTCAAAAGCATGAACCAATCATGATTTTGAGACATTTAAGCCCATCAGAAGCTGCTTACTAAGGAATTGAAGGACAATTTAATTTGCAACCATTTTCACCGACACGGACCACGACAGTCAGGCAACTAGCTCGTATACCAAGAACACCGATGATCCTAACTGATCTGCCAATACCATTTAAACGGCTTCAATTTCCGGTTAAAATATCTTCTATGTAATAGACCTATTTGTGTTTTGATCTTAAAAAACTACGCGGATTTTGATGAGTTTTTGTTTAAAAGACAGAATGTATAGTCATGCTCAAGAGGAAGGTTTAGGATAGATAACGTCCCGCTACTAACTTTTATATTTTATGTCCACGCGGGCGAAGTCGCGAGCGGATATCTAGTTATCCATAAAAAAGCAATAAAAACAACAGAAACTGCAGAAAATGTACCAACAAACACCGCGATTCATTATTGCGCAAAAAATTAAAAAAGTAGGCGAATACGAGCCGAGTTTTGAATTTACATTGTACGCTTTCATAACCAATGGCAATGTCCGTCAATTAAGAGAGGGAATCCAACAACATTCTGTATTGAATGTTCATTTGAGAACTGCTGTTATAGCGAACTGGACGTCAATTATAGAACAAAGTACTTACTTGTTGAGAACAAAACTTGCGTTCAGTATTTTTAGCATTTATTTGTTACTCCCTACTCGCCCCGGCTTCGAACTGGTGTACATGTGTTATAGCGGTCTAGTCTACCGCTTTACGACCGATGGTCGCGGGTTCGATTCCTCGCACGGCACAAAGATCTGTATTCATGAGCATGATTGTTTGTATCGGTCTGGGTAATTTCTATGTATAATATGTATGTATTCACGAAAAAAAAATATATCTATGTATTTGTATCAGTTGTCTAGGCCCCATAACACAAGCTTTAGCTAGCTTAACTTGGGTCTGTGTGAATTGTCCTGAGATTATTATTATTATTATTATTATATATATATATATATATATATAAACCTTCCTCTTGAATCACTCTGTGGCAAATTTACTTGCGTTGTCTATACATATAAATAAAAGTGAAGTGTCTGTAATATTGAAAGAACCATTTTTTACTACATGCATATGAATATATGTAAATATGGTATATACACCAAAATAACATTTTATACAATTTTGTCTGTCTATCTATTTGTTACGGCTAATCTCTGAAATTCTGGACCGATTTTGACGGGACATTTTGGAAGATAGCTGATATAATTAAAGCTTTCCTCAACAAATGGACTATCCAATACAGAATATAATTTTTCAATTTGAACTAGTAGTTCTTGAGATTAGAGTATTCAAACAAACAAACAAAATCTTCAGCTTTATAATATTAGTATATAGTATGTATTATTGAAATCGAACCCCATCGTCATAGTGATTCATAGTTAATTACGTACCAGCTCGCAGTACCTATATTGTGCTTACACCGTTGTTGTTCCATTGAATTGCTTGCGTATGAGAGAACAAAGCAAGGAACGCTTTTGTTCTGATTGTAACATAACTTAAACCCAGCTATACCCTTACATGCATGTCACGTTTTAATAGAGAATAAAGCAAGCTCTCTATATTATCTGCCTTTTGAAAATATATCGGAATAACTATAGTACATAACTGTTTTTTAAATTACAACAATATGTAAGGAAGACTCAAACAGATTTTAAAATGATATATGAACAAAAAATTTTTTGATAGGTTTGATTACATTAATAAAGTAATAGTAATAATAATCCAGGATAATTCACACAAAGTATTATGTCAGTTTAGTAAGTACTAATATATATATATATATTTTTATTGATATTCAATTAAAAAAAAATTATATTAGTAACATACATTGAAAATGTGCAGAACGGTACAAAGACTGATACTCATGAATACAAATGTTTATATCGAACCCGCGACCATCGGAAAACTATACCACTAGACCATCGAGGCCGTCAACGCCGCTTTTAATAGTTTTCTCATATATGTATATTCTATGTACAAATAGCGATTAATTACATTTGTATATGTACATTGTTTTAACAGTTTAGATTACATATATGCATACGGTTATACCAGATAATAATTATATATGAAGTCTTTTTTACGTATAAAATTGTCTTATGACTTAAAGCATGAGATAAAATATTACTAATATTAAAAACTCGACAGTTTGCGAGTATGAATGTTTGTTAGTCCTTCACCTAAAAACGACTGAACGGATTTTGATAAAACTTTACAGTAATATAGCTTATGCATCAAAATAATATATAGGCTATATTTTATATTGAAATTTAACGCGAGCGAAAATGGCACAGAAAATATCTAGACCGATGTAAACAATCATAAATGAATACAGACGTTTGCATATCGGTGGTAAAGCGGCGGCGGGGCGACGTGTAGAACCACTGCACCGCAGTGCGAAACCACTACTAGACGGCATGTGTAAATTGAACAATCTGGTTAAATGATTGTTGAGCTATACCTATTCATTAACTTCAATTCAAAACAAAAATGCATCGTAGTATGTACGAGCTAGCATCGTTCATTATTTCGCAAGATTAACATTTTATTTTACATTTCACATTTCATTTAAAATCAGTTCGCATTCGGTCATCAAGGACGCCGCGGGTACTCATTACAATCATTAATCAGTTATATTTTAAGTTTCAATATACAGTTTTAATCAAGTTTCTATCAGTATCATATATCAGTTTTACCTATCAGAATCTTTAGTTTCGGTAATAGTAGTTGTATATGGTTGGAATTTTCACTTAATGTTACACATAGATACACATACTCATGATACTCATAAGTAAACAAATTGGCTTCAAAAATAGAGAAATTCAGTTGAGTTTCTGGCACGTTCTTCTCAATTGAATCTAAGAACGGCAGTGGATGGTTGGGAAAATATATTAACACAGAAAACTTTCAGAAGCGACAAAAAATTTCCGCACGAAAAGATTTTAATTTTGACGTTCTACAGGAGTTTTGATATGGCTGGGCCTACGGCGTCTTCTGCATAGAATAGTGATTGGATAGCACTTTTAACTTTTTAGGGTAATTATTTTATAAATAAGACACTTACATATAAGTATACAAATAAGTTTTGAGTTTTCTTAACATATTTAAGAAATTAGCGACATTTCTGAAGCTATAACGAGGAAACAAAACAGTTTCATTACTTTTAATATATAATATTATTTCTCAATATCAATTTTCTATATAAACAATTACAAAAAACAATCATTGTAATCCAACGCGGCACATCGAGGCAGCGTACCCAAGATACTGGCAGCGTTGCCTCTTTGAATGGCCATGCTTAGCCTTTGGGCAAAATAGCTACCAGCTCTCGGGTCACAAGTAACCTCAATGAGCCGCGCTGAAATATATGTCAAAAACAATTTGGCTTCCGGGCTCCATGGGCCCAACGTCTCCACGGCAAATGGTAAAAACCAATACGACCCCACCAGATTCGTATATTTTCGTCTTTTTAAAATTGCCGCCTGTGTTGCTGCCGTGCCAGGACGAGAGGACGATCCAGACACATGACTTGGTGCCAATGTATCCACACACGTGGCATCCCATACTAAACATTTTCCGAGTTTCCACGGGACCAGGGTCATACCATCAGGCCGTTTCCCGTCTTCGCGAACAATGCCACTAGGCTCTAGTACTGCTGGTATTTGTGCCGTCGCCAATGCTCTATGTATAATAGTGTTGATCATAGCATGACGAGGTATTCGACCAGCACTTCTCATACAAGAGAGACCATGGTGTCCTAATTCATCAACAGTAGCACCACAGTTACAGCGATGAGGCTGATTTAGTTTAGCACCCAGCCGCAAACCTACCGCCAGTGTGAGGGTACAATTATCCAGAAGCATACCGGTATGACTTGAAGGAAATGCTTGCAGCCAATACCCTGACTCTCTTTCTGCTACTGCCAGAAGACGAGCACGAGATACAGCCGCTTCACAGCGACTCAAAATATTTTGCTGACTTTTAATGCACAGTGGTTCATCCCATTGTCTCTGCGAGAGACACGTATTCGGCGTATCAGTTGACGGACATTCTATTTGCCAGGCATTCACAGCCTCAGCCATACCCCAAATCTCCACGGAACCTGACGAAGGGCTAATGATTTTACCGCAAAGAGAAATAGAAGCATGGACAGAAGCCAAAAATGCTGGAAGAGCAATAAGTTTCATTACAAAATTACGAATTTCCATATGAACTTTCATATCCTATTCTATTTTATCCCCTATTTATAAACGTTGAATGTCATGTTAATTTATATGTCAATTTATATTTAATCAACAACCTATAAAATAAGTTTCACACTTTTAGCTATTCAATGACGATACTTACATACAAACTTTCATTTCATCTCATAACCCCTTTCTACCTTTTTTCGCATTAAAAGTAGCATACATCTTTTCTCAAGATTTAGAATATCTGTGAACCAAATTGTATTTAAATCGCTTCAGTAGTTTTAGCGTAAACAGCTCGACTGACAGAGTTACTTTCGCATTTATAATATAAGTAAAGATTTTTATTTTACTTGAAATATTGTAATTTTTATTGCATTATTATTATTTTTATTTCTTTTCTCTTCCTTTTCCCGGGTCATTGGGCTCCCTAAAATATGGTCGAGCGCAGTGATAGCTCGCTCATCCGTATACTCGTGAACGGGTGCTGCTTGTAAGGACTGGTCTGCTCTAATCACTATGACAGATTTCCTCTTATTAATTGTTTAACCAGTTGGTTGTATATTCAATATTTTTTTTTATTTGAGTATTTAATTGAATGAGTGCTAACTGATAGTTTGTATTCACACGCTTAAACTTAAAAATGTAAAGGAAGAATAAAATTATTTAAAAGAGCAACACGCAAGTTTCTTGCTCATTCTTCTTGTGATGAGACAGCATTCCAAATGAGCGGTAGATTAAAAAAAATGTGATGACAAATCAAAAGTGCTTCAATGTAAGTTTATTTGAATAAATGATTGTCTATTTCTATTTCTTTTTTATCTTGTTTAAAAGAAGGTGATACTCACCCACACGGGCCTTAGCCAAGTGTGGGAGAGGTTGTTCTGTGTGAAGATTATTATTATTGTTTACACTATTGTTGCGTTTTCCCAACTTTTGCTGGTTTTTACCACACTTCCGGGCCGAAACCAAGTAAGTGCAATGTGTGTGTTTGTGTGTGCGTGTGTGTGTGAGCTAGTACTCACACACACACGTACATGTGTGTACTTATTGTTATCATTATTATTTATGTGTATATATATATATATATATCTCCTTATTGTTATTAACATTCCATACTTTTCAATTGGTGGTAACACTTTGTTGCAATGGCATGCTCGTCTATTGAAGGTAATAAAAATATTGTAGGTAGACGTAATCGAAAAGCCACCTAATAGTACAATAAAGTATGTTGCCGTATCGAAACTCGTTCAATCATTATTTTAGTTGACATGGCTTACGTTATAACGAGTAGTTAAACATTATTAACTTGTTTACTATGTCATATAAACTGTACTGATTACTATTGATATGCTATTTGGGTTTTCTGTTCATTTAGAGTAATATTTATGTATAGGAAACAAATTGATTAATTTTTTTTTATTTACATAACTACTTCATTTTGTCTTCCTTTTTTATCATTTAAAGTATTTAGGTACGTAGTTGTACCTGTCTAGTATCTATAACACAAGTTCAGCTTACTGTGGAACTAGATGGCGCTATGTTAATTGTCCAGAGTTATTTATTTATTTACAAATATTCGATTTCATAATCATTTTACTCCAATATATTTTAATAATATATTTTATAATGACCAAATAAGACACACGTGATGTGTGTCTTATTTGGTCATTATAAAATAACTTCTCTTCTAGTTTTGTTTACGTAATGTGGAAACTTCTGCCTCGTAAGTTAATTTGTTAGTTGTGCTATGTGACTATCGTTATGTTACATAGGGTCATTGGGCTCCCTAAAATATGGTCGAGCGCAATGACGGCTGGCTCATCCGTCATACTCGTGAACGAGTGCTGCCTGTAAGGACTGATCTGCTCTTTTCAATACGACTGATTTAATCTTATTATGTTTTTATATTTGAGCCTAAATAAATTAGTGCTGGTTGGTAGTTTGTATTCACACGTTTCGAATTGTAAAATGTGAACTTACAAGTATTGTTTAACAGAGCAACACACAAGTTTCTTGCTTATTCTTCTTATGATGAGACTTTCCGAATAAGCGGTAGATTTAAAAAAACTTGTTTAATATACAAAAGTGCTTAAATTAAGTTTATTTGGATAAATGATTTTCTATGCTATTCTTTACCTTGTTAATCTTTTGAAAAGACTATGCTTGTAAGTTCAGAACTTCTTAATTAATCATGTCTTTTAATGAAAGGAACTACTTCGAATACAGTTATATAAAGACACTAATGTAAATTAAAAACAAACTCAAAGATCCACCGACGAAACAAAAGCACTGGGTCTCGTTGGAATGAAATGGGATTGGGTATCTTACTCCTCTAACTAAAAAATAACGCATGACTGCAACTTCAGAAAGTTTGCGCAGTTGCATTACTTCGTTAGTCACAAGTAAGATGTCGGATGAAATATTAATAACGAAAATTGAAATAGTATTCAATAAAAATATTAATTATTCAACATCTTATATGAGTATTTTTAAATGAGACTTATATTAATACCCATTTTCCATATTAATAACGTAAATTTAAATACTAGTTAATAAAAATATTAAATTTTTAACATTTTATATGAGTATTTTTAAATGGGGCTTCTATTAAAACCCATTTTACATATTAATAACGTAAATTTAAATAGTAGTTAATAAAAATATTAAATATTTAACATTTTATATGAGTATTTTTAAATGGGGCTTCTATTAAAACCCATTTTACATATTAATAACGTAAATTTAAATAGTAGTTAATAAAAATATTAAATTATTAACATTTTATATGAGTATTTTTAAATGGGGCTTGTATTAAAACCCATTTTCCATATTAATAACGTAAATTTAAATAGTAGTTAATAAAAATATTAAATATTTAACATTTTATATGAGTATTTTTAAATGAGACTTTTATTAAAACCCATTTTCCATATTAATAACGTAAATTTAAATAGTAAGTAATTAAAATACTAAATTGAATATTTATACATCTTATATGAGTATTTTTAAATAGACCGTTTTGTTAAAACTCATTTTCTAAAGCAGATTTAGCTAAGAAAAATAAACAAGAAACACTGTTAACATTTTAATAAACGCGAATGTTTGTAAGTATGGATGTTTGTTACTCTTACACGCAAAAACTACTGAACGGATTTTGATGAAACTTTACAGTAATATAGCTTATACATCAGAATAATACATAGACTATATTTTATATTGAATTTAACGCAGGTGAAACCGCGGACAAAGCTTGTTTTTATGTAAATGAAGTTTTTGGTAGTTTGTTGCAGTTTATTTCTGTACTGATATTATGTTAATATAAAATCATGGTTGCCTGTGTATCTATTTGTTACCTTTTTATCGGAAACGATCTTAATTAAACTAACTTGAAGATATATTGCGGCAAGAAGACGGATAGTGACTAAATTTATAGCAACCTAGTTGTACTCGCGACTTCGTCCGCGTGGAATTTATGTAGAATTTTTCTAAAATAAAAAGTAGCCTAAGTAACTCCTTATTACATCAGCTACCTGCCAAAAAAAGTCCCGTCAAAATCTGTCCAGCCATTTCAGAGATTAGCCGGAACAAACAAACAGATAGACAAAAATTGTAAAAAATGTTATTTTGGTGTATGTGCCGTGTTTATATTCATATGCATGTAGTAGAAAACTGTTATTTCAATATCCAATTTTATTTATATGTATAGATGTACAGATAAGTGAAGTCGCGTGCAATAGCTCGTAGTTGACACAGTACGATAAAAACCAATAAAACATAATGATGGTACAACTGTTATTAAAGTTAATATTCGCGTGGTTATGCAGCGGTTGTGCATAACACAATATATACATACATACATACATACATACATTACATACATTACATTATATTTCTAGGTCACGATTGCATGTGATTTTTAATCTGTTCCATTTACGCACGCCATGCTATGACCTAGTACAAAGTAAACGGTTACCGATCCTTTCGAACAGCTTTAATAAAATAGCTTACATTGTATTACTCTTAGCGATGAACCAACTTGACCACTCAAGTTGGTTCGTATTAAATTAAAGTTGCACTCAAAATGGCACGGATACAAATAAATATACGGACGTTCTTATATTGTATGTATTTTTTATAATATTGCTTTTAAAACCATTTTAATATTATAAATGCTGAAATTGATCGTCATCATTATTTTAATTTTCAAAAATGATGATTTTCCATACAAACCTTCTATATAGGGGATCTATTTTAGTGTAGTCATCATTCATTCATAATTTAAGAGCTACGCTCTTGTCGGTGCAGCTCTTGCCACTTTCCGCGATCTTCCATCATGCTCTTTATTTCTTGATACGACACGACTCCCATTTTGTCCTCAATTTGTTTGATGTACCTATTCCTTGGTCTTCCCCTCTCCCTCTTTCCTTCTATTTTCCCCTCAATAATAATTTTCATGAAATCATCGTGTCGTATCAAGTGTCCTAACATTTTTCCTCGTCTATTTTCTATTGTGTAGTTATACAAGGCGCAAATCCGGCCGCAAATGGAATACTGTTCTCATCTCTGGGCGGGAGCACCACAATACCAGCTACTTCCATTTGACCGCATTCAGAACCGAGCAGCCAGCATCATTGGTAATCAACGTGACAGACTCGACCCATTTTCTTTGCGGCGAGATATTGCATCTCTGTGCATTTTCTATCGCATATATAACGCGGAGTGTTCTGAGGAATTGTTCGGATTAATACCAGCTGCTGAGTTTCACCACCGTACCACCCGCCAAAAACTGAAATACCATCCTGATCATCTGGATGAATGGCGGTCTTCCACGGTGCGGTTTTCTAGAAACTTTTTGCCTCGCACAACCACATTGTGGAATCACCTTCCAGCAATGGTATTTCCGAACCGATACGATATTGAAACCTTCAAGAAAAGAGCTTATCCCTTTTTAAAAGGCCGACAACGTACTTGCAATTCTCCTGGTGTTGCGGGTGCTCATGGGCGGTGGTAATCACTTACCATGAGGTGAGCCGCATGCTCGTTTGTCACCTGTGTTATAAAAAACCCCCGTAAGGATAAAATTCTTACATACTTTGAATGTCATATTTATTTATACTTATTCAACAGTCTAAAAAATATTTTTCTAGCTTATAAATAGGTGATACTGCTATATAAACTTTTATCTTTTCATCATTCTTTTAATCTCCTTTTTCGCATTAAAAAGTTGCCTATGTCCTTTCTCAGAGTCTAGACTATGTACCAAATTTAACTAAAATCGGTAATACACAGGATCAGAATCGCATTTATAATATATGGAAGGCTTTACAGAAATATTTAACAGTACATTCATAAGAATCCTTTAAAATTCAACTGCAAGGAATGAGTTTCTCTCAGTGAGGAGAATATTAGACCTGTATTAGCGCCAGCTAAGCAGCTTTGTGGGTTCTTCGTCTCCCCTTTCAACCCCTTATAACCCTTTTTCTTTATTTATGTTCAATCTATAGCCTAAAGAATAAGTTTCAAGCTTTAAAAATGACAATACTTCCATACAAACTTCCATCTCATCTTTCAACCCCCTACAACCCATTTTTCGCATCTTGGGGTCTAGACTATCTATGTACCTAATTTCATTTAAATTGGTTTAGTAGTTTTGGCTTGAAAGCGAGATAGACAGTACTCTCGCATATAATATTAGTAAGTTTCTCTCGGCAGATAATATTATACGTATCTAGCGCCAGCTAAGCTGCTTTGCAGGGTTTTATTTAGACTTTTCATTTCGACTGCTACTGTTTTTTTGTAGTGTGCGACTTTGATCCCCTAGTTGGCTCTGACGATATCCTGGAAAGGAAATAGATTGCAGATAACTCACCACTCCTTCTATATATTCTTACTACATTATTACAGAGAAAGTTTGATAATATTTCGTACTTAACTGTAGTCTTTGAACAGACTGCATTCTTACTATTTATTACTTTCTATATATCTTAAAGTTGACTAAAATACGACGCTTTCAGTAATAAAAGCCGTTAGTTGATTTATTTATTATATACTTTTTAAAGTCGTAAACAGCTTGATGCTGAGTACGATGGCCTGACCCGAAGTTCGAATTCGTAGCGGTGCCCTCAGACTAAAGTCGTATCCGTCAGGCGAGAGTTGGCCTTCAGCTTCAGCGTCAAAGTCCTTCCTTGCTTTGCAGTGCCATCTTCACTCGCCCTCTATCATCCGGTGAAGCTGTAAAAGCGAACTGCAGCCAATAGTATTAGAGCAGTCCGAAGAAAAAGAAACATTGTATTTGCAAACGAAATAGTTTCACAATTCATTTACTTCAATTTCGCGAATATATTTAAAAAAATTATTATTGCAAATAATTTATTATTACTATAGCAACCCAATTAATTTTATTCGTTGCAGTATTCACTATTGATTGATGTTGAAAGATGATTATAACTTGATCAAGTATAGTGTAGGCAGAGTTAGGTGTGAAATATATTATTTTCCACGAAAGGAATAAAGAATGAAGCGTATAATTATATATTCTTCCCTGGAAATCAACACTATACACCGTCTATGTAATTATAAAAATGCAGGTCTTGATGCATGGGAACTCGATGTATGGCTGATGTAGTCAGAGGTTTTCATCCTAGTAATTATACATGGAATACCTAATGCACTGTATTACAGCATGTTACTTATTATTGATAGTAAAAATATATTTACCATCATATAAAACTGCACGTCGATGCAGTTCAATTGATATTTTTGTAATTACATTTTCATCAATCTAATAGAGTGGCATGGAGGTGTTATCGGAAAAACATTTATTAATTAAAAACTGATATTGCTTGCTCGAAAGTGGATAGATACTTTAAATTACCAAACTTTTCGTTGTATTTTTTATATTGTTGTTTTACCTATATATAAATATATGTATATAAATATATGTGTATGTAATTAGTGTATTATTGTATTAAAAAGTAAGTAAATTCTATTAATGTATCTATGTATTTATGTGTATTTTGTTACTATAATTCGTTTAGCCGCATTTCAGTATCTCTGCACATCCCATTGTTGACTGGCATAGAACGCTATATATATCATATACAGTCCATCTTTTGTACCAATTTTAGTGATTAATAAAGGAAATAAATAAATATATAATAGTTGTGCCCGCAACTGAACTCGCGTTAAAATTGTGCCTATGTGTTATTCTTATATATAAGCTATATTTAAGTTTTACCAAAATATATTATATAGTAATTATTTCTAAATAAAAGAGTAACAAACATACAACCATATCACAGACTTTCGCATTTATTATATTAGTCAGATTCATAATTTGTATTATTACTAATATCAGTACTTGTTAACACATCAAGTTCTAGATAAGACCCGGGTGAAATAGTAATAATATATATGTGGAGATAAGATTTTACAGTAAATACAAAAGGAATTGGTTGTTGCATTTATATTACACTACGTCGGCCACTATATCACAATTTTACTGTTGACACGACCCAATTTTACTGGTCATAACTTCTCGCTGAATGTTCTACTGTGGTTGGCGCAATCTCACCGTGGTCCGTACATGGTATGTATTTTTGAGTGCATCTCGTGATTTACTACAGTCCACTTCGGATTAACAATGTATGTAGTCTTAAAAATATGTTGGATTCTTTTAAAGTATAAGTCGATGCAGATATTGAACAAAGTAACAGTAAAAATTGTGATGCTTGACAAAAAGTCGTTTTTAAAAAAAAAAGTTCACGTTATTCCAAAATTTGATAAAGGATTCAAAGATGCATCTCTACTTAATAATTTCGGTTTTCGTAATTTGTATTTTTTTATATACGTCATTTTGTCTATAATCTTATTTTTTACCCATCCTTTAGAACAACTCATCATATTTTACGTTTTTAGATAATCCATGTATGTTTATTTATAATCTATACATATATATAAAGTTGGAGTGGCTGTTTGTATAACCATTTTTTACTACATGCATATGAATATATGTAAATACGGTACATACATACATCAAAGTAACAATTTTCGTATATCTGTTTGTTCCGGCTAATCTCTAAAATGGCTGGACCGATTTTGACGGGACTTTTATTGGCCGGTAGCTGATTTAATAAGGAGTAACTTTTTATGCTAATTTTATTTTAAAAAATAAATTTTAATTCCAGGCGAACTCGCGGGAAAAGCTAGTATTTAAATATAACAAGCAATAAAAAACATAAAATATTATAAATTAATACTAATGTCTTTATATACGACGATACAGAGAAAAATTCAAACCCTCATTACATTACAAAAAGTACAATTCTCATTTCAATACACCCACTAAGTAAATTGTATATGCTTGCAATATTATTAATAAGTTATTATAATACCCGCTTATAATTTCTATGCGAAACCATAAATTACATGCTATGGAACGTTGCTTGTTTCAAGTTAAGTAAGTACAGAGCTTCTAGCTTTCCTTTGTTCTTAGGAATCTCAAAGTTTCTTCATTGTTATTACTAGATAATATCCAAATGTTAACACTGTACCATCTTCTTCTCCAGCATGGGGTAGCCCACCGTTGGGCAAATATCTCTCCAATATATTTCCACACTGCACGATTCGAGGGATGTGTGTACCCTAATTTTCCAGCAGTAGTTACTATATCATCGCATCATCTGGTAGTCTGCTTACACTTCTTTTAGCCTCACAGGGTCTCCACTCTAAAACGAATTTGTTCCATCTGCCATTATATTATACTAGCTTTTGCTCGCGGCTTCGCACGCGCTAATTTATCCCTTTAGGGGTGGAATTTATCAAAATCCTTTCATAGGAGATGGCTACGTCTTTTATGCAAGCAAAATCTCAGCCCGATCTGTTTAAAATTGATGAAATTTCATATAAACTTTCATCCCCTATTTTATCCCCTTGGGGGCAGAATTAATCAAAATCCTTTCTTAGCGGATGCCTACGTCATAACATCTACCTGCATGCTAAATTTCAACCCGTCTAGTGGTTCGGTCTGTGCGTTGATAGATCACTATGTCAGTCACCTTTATATACCGTTATAATATTGAGATATACTTTCATTATTACATTCATTTAATATAAATGTAATAATGAAAGTGTTGTTTATTTTCCACCATCGTAGTATAAAAAAAAAGAAAAAAAATGTTACCAATGCCAAAGTATATCATGCCTCTTTGTTGTAGTTTTACAACTTAAATGCTGATCAGTTCTTAGTTAGATTTTTTTGAAAAATTCTAATCCGTTGGCCGCAGCTAGCCTTTACAGTTTCACTTAAAGATAGGGCGCGATTGCAGACATTACTCCTAACCCGCAGGAAGATTATGAAGCGCCTGAAATCGATTTTAGTCTAACGGCACCGCAAGTTCGAACCTCGGCTCATGCAGTCGTAGTTTAGAGATTTCATTGGTCGGTTGATCGGTTGTTATTTTCATGTGAGTCTTTAATTGTTAATTATACTGTCACTAGTTCACAATTAAAGATAGCTACCATCCGAAAATTAATCTCTATTTAACACCCGACGCAAGAAGAGGGGTGTTATATATGTTTATATATTGAGATGTTTATTTGAGAGCTGACGTGATCGAGTCTTTAATTTTTATTCA
Source organism: Achroia grisella (assembly GCF_030625045.1). Taxonomy (NCBI): domain Eukaryota; kingdom Metazoa; phylum Arthropoda; class Insecta; order Lepidoptera; family Pyralidae; genus Achroia; species Achroia grisella. The sequence goes on from NW_026712589.1 coordinate 621,968, forward strand.
TGGGTTAATTAAACTATACATTTTTATAATTGTTTTATTCAAAAGACAGTCTTTTGCTCCTTTTAATACGGTCTACTATGTTAAATTTCTTTATGAACCCATCCAAGTACTTTATTTCTGTAAAAATAAACAGACTACTTTATAAAATTAGTGTGTACATATTTGTTTGCAAATATCGTGAAACTATTTGAAACCGACTCGATATAATTCTGAATACTGTTAAACGATCTACACACGACGCTAAAAACAGGGGTTATATGGAAGCTATACTTATTCTGGATAGCTTCTTAGACCGTCTCGTCTGTGAGACTAATTTTTTTTTTTTTTAATAGCTACTAGTTGATATTGACGACCTGATGGTAAACGGCAATAAATATGAACAGTACTACGGGTATCATGTTATCATGAATAGATAAATGATGCCAGAGGACAAGCCGTCCCGTAATTTCTCTGTCTAATTCTATAACCGAAATACAGGTCTTCTTCTTCTTCGTTTCAACGGCAACCAAATACACATATTTAAATATATTTTCCCCAGAAATCCGCGACAACCCTTGCGGACTCCGTCACATCCCTTAGGTCCCCCTTTGTGCAGATATCTCTCCAATATATAGGCACAAATACACATAATAGGCACAAAGGACCAGCAGGTGTGCCATGGTCTGGGATGGCGCTCCGCAGTCACAAGCTTCCCTTGAAGCGGCACCCCACTTTACCAAGTTGTATACAGGTAACAAAGCTAGTTTCTTGGCGGATAAAATAGGCGAAATCGAGATACCCACATACACTTTTTTCAATCTACGTTTTGTGACTGCCATGACTGTTGCAGTTTACGTCCGGCGTCCGCATACAATTTTTAGCCCTACCACGGCTCCGATAATGCCCCTGATTTTGGAGTCGTGTGTAGAACGCTTTATATATTGCTTCGAACTGACAAAGCGCAGTTGTTCGTTTAAATGGGGCGAGATGTAGGAACTATTTGCTATGTATATACATATATAACATAGAAATTATAATGTGCATATGTATATGATTTTGTATTAATAGAGTTTTTTAATCAGCAATTTTAGCATTTTTTGTAAAACGATATATATTCATTTTGATTTTACCAAAGTAAAGCACGGATAAAGACTGCAGCGTGAGCCTGGTTTATCTATGTCTAGCTCGAAGCTATGTAAAACTGTGTTTTAATTAAAGGGGAATATAGCAATAAAATTACAGGATACGTGATAGAGAGCACATATCCTGTAATTTAGCGTTACGCGTTAGTCATACAGAATGGTAACAGTCGAAGTATAATAAGCACCTCATGATGATGTGATATATCCATAGTGTTATTCATCTCTTACTTACCATTATTAGGCGACCACTTACCATCACGGATAATTCAAAAGCTATTTTCAAATAGGATCAAAAATCATTTATTCAAGGAAGTAAATTTGTAAATAGCACTTATGAACGTCACATTCTTTCTATTAATATTTTGTCTCTACTCTAGTCCAGTATACAGTTTCTATTTAGAAAAACTGGCAAGATACTCAACTGAGTTTTTTTTTAATTGGCAAAAATTTAAAAATCCCTTGCTTTGCTTGAACAACTATTGTCAGGAAGTTTTGTCATTCAAGTAAGAGTTTAGTAAGTAATAGATATATGGACAGGCTTTATTGATCATTTCTTGATTAAATGTATGTATATCTGTATATGAGACCACACCAAATGCACCAACTTTTAAACAAAAATGAATTATCAAAAAGAATTTACATCGAAAAAAGTAAACCAATAATAATCGAATAAACAGCTCCGTCCTGTTCTGCAGCCTTCAATAATTAATATTATTTGACAGCGATATTGTATTTCCAATCAAACGTTTCAACCTGCAAATAGTTCCAATAATTCCAACGCTTGTTGAATAATTTATCATAAATGCCGCAGTATTTACGCTTGAAATATACCGAAACGGGACTCGAAACATTGAATACAACATGTAGATAACAGAATCAATTAGTAACGCTATGAATTAACGTGACTAATTGCCAACTGCATTTACGAATGACAGGCCATGTCATTCGTAAATGCAGTTGGCAATTAGTGAGTGTAAATAATAATGTCGGGAATTATGAATAAGATATGCATTCCCATGTGTACAACAATGCAGGATGGCTGTATTCTCAGACCGTCACCTGAATAGATAATTATTTCTCCGTGCAAGTGACATATGTTCCTAATAGCTTCAGCATTGCTATTATAATAATGACAATGTTCAGCTCATACAAAGCCATCCAGTGTTGCTGCATTACTGCTTTCACCACTAAATCTGGTAGATTTGATCTCTTCTTGGATAGAGAAAAATTGACACCATCTATTAGTTAACTTTTTAGCGGCGAATAGTTGGACAGGATAAACATATTTTTATGCATTATCCATCTTGAAAGTTTATATGTGAAAAATGGTTCTAAAGCGTAGAAAATACGAAGAAATTAAAATTACATGAAACTAAACTTTAATATTATATCAAAAGGGTTTTTGTATATAACATATAACAATTTTAACATATGTATTAATCGTTTAAAACTTTAGTTTAGTTTTTTTTTTTAATACAGTATTAAGAATAATATTTAGTAATATTTGAAAATCAAATAGTTTATTAATATCAATTGGACACTTTGGTGCATTTATGGAAATCACATTTTTATCCCTATCCTTACCCAATTCAACTATTTACATTCTTTGAGAAGAACTGGCAAGAAATTGTAATTTTTTTATGATATCATAACTGTTTTAATCCGTTTCAATCTTTAAATAACATAATATTATTATAAATATGTTTACAATAATATTATACAAAATAAATATATATAATATTTCATACTCAATTGCAAAAGGATACTATTTTTTTTTGGACTACTCTAATGCTTGGCCGCAGCTGGCCTTTACAGCTTCACCGAACGATAGGGGGCGAGTGCAGATGGCACTCCAAACCCGCGGAAGGACTTATGGAACGGCTGAAAGCCAACTCCCGCCTGACGGATACGACTTTAGTCTGAGGGCACCGCTTGGGTTTCGACCCTCGGCTCAGACTGTAGTAATTTCGATCCCCGTTTGAATTGGACGGGGGATCGATCGAAGTGGAAGATTACTATAAACACGACTGTACCTTATATACTACATTTACATAGATCGTCTGCAAAAATTGTTAATTATATCGTAACTCGAAATATAAAATGGCGTTAGTAAAAACACTAGCAGGTGATATAGAATTTTACGGCAGTCTGTTTACTCTGACGGATTTATATGTTAACTCAAGTCACTGGAGTTATAACCCATTTTTCTTTCCATCCTCTTGCTGTCTGCATAAATCTTTGGCTTCTTACTAAAGACTTTCTTGTAGTCGTGGAGAATAATAAAACATACACTCTTAAATGTGTTTTATTCAATCTCTGAAAAATTAATAAAGCAACACAAAAACCTTCAGATTACAATTTTCAATTCATACGTAAGTCTATATATATTCTAACAAACATAATTTCATATTTATGCCATATTTTCCATTTTACGGAAGGAGAAATGTTTGTTTAAAACAAACTGTTTTCCATCCGTAAAGTGTACAATTCATTGATCAATTATTGATAATACTCGTGAGTCGAGATATCGTGTTTATTGTATGAATACGAATGTTACTTGTTATTCTTCCTGTTTAAATAAAACTACAGGAAATTCTTTTATCTGTTGAATTGCTTTTGAGCGAACAAACAAAAGATAAATTTACCTACATATAATGAAATTAACGTGTTTGTACGTAGGAGATGTATTTGAAAAACAATATTATTGGAATTGAATATTACCTAAAACAAAGATTTTTGTATGTTTCTTTGGCAATGCTCATTTCAGAAACGACTGAAATTTTTTGGTCTCATATTTCAATAATATACTGTAGTTTTTACATAAAATTTTTTGATTTATAAAAATATATCCATCGTAATTCCTAATATAACTGAAATGAAGTCGTGTTCTCAGCTAGTATTGTATAAAGTTCTCAGGTCGTCTTTCTATATACTTAACATTTTTCTGTTATTGTCCCGTAGAATCGAAAAGAGAAGAGATTTTCATAATGTGAAAATAGTGCGGAAACGGTTCTCTCTGTCTGTATCTGCGTTTATCTATAGCTACCATTTTTATCATGACATCTGGAATGTATATATTTTATGTGTATACGTTTATGTAATTTCAAGCCGTTTAAAGTAAAATATTCTGATCAGGAACACTTTATAGCAACAACCGACTGTGCTGTATATTTATTCCAAGGAAACTAAGTCTTTAGCGTCTGTAGAATAATAATGGATTTAACAGCATTGTTACTGTAAGTGCAAGATAGCTTAATGTTACACGACCAGTCAGGGTTGCCAGGTCTAAAATACGAAAGTACTACGAGAATCGAAAATCGAATAATATATTGTACTCTCAATTTGTCTTTCTAAACTCCTACATTATAGTATTTTGACTGATTTTCTTAGAACATTTCGATCAAACCTGTACAAACATGAAAATGTACTAGTAGAAAAGATCAAACATCTAGTAATTGTACGAGAATTCTCGTATTGGTGCCACCCCTGCGACCACTAGTATCAACATAACGCTTGTGAAGTCAGATTTACGACTCCCTGGGCGCTGGCACTAGCGTTTCCAACCGTCCCGCATTTAACAGGACGTCTCATTCCTTACATAAATTGCAATGTCCCACCGAGACCCATGTCCCGTATTTACGAACATCTATGGACACTGACAGAACACGATGCGAGACGTACGAGAACTTTGAAAGAGCTAAGTATAGATAGATTAATGGCGTCATCTATCTATATGTTTAGCACACTGTTCTACTTCCGTACTTCCGATGGTCGCGGGTTCAATTCCTTGCTCGAATCAAACATTTATATTCATGAGTATGATCATTTTTATCTGTTTCTAATTATGTCATGTATGTTTACAAAATAAATATCTATAGCACACTGCTCTACTTCTCATGGTCGCGGGTTCGATACCCAATAATTGCCTCGTGTAAGATAATAGAGCAAGAGCCCACGACGGCCAGACATACGTCTTACTAGTAAACGTGAAAGTTCTTGTATGTGTGTCCGCAATACAGGTAAGAACGATCCTATATAAAGCTATAACATTTATATTCATGAGTATGATTGTTTGTGTCAGTTTGGATGTTTTCTATGTAAGTATGTTATGCAGCTTGGAACTAGATGGCGCTGTGTTGTCCAGGATGATTTATATTTATTATGAAAGTTTCGATCAAACTGTGAAGTTTTAGTATGAAGAGATAAATTTACACTTAAACTGAAGATAGACGTTATGACACAAGAAATTTAGTAATTTTTGTGTCTCTTGCTCGTTTATCCCTTTATACTGGAAACAAAAGTTGGCAACCCTGACTAGCGCGCCTGTGCGCCGTTCCTACAATATGAACTGCATTGCGACTGTTAAATCGAAAATGTATTAGTTTTATTTTATTTACAGGATGAATTTCGTGTAATAACATAATAATTGTGAGCCACATTTTTTTATTTCAACACAGCCATGTAGCTGTTGCATTATTTTATAGAACTAGAGTAATTAAATCTAAAATGTAAGTTTTATTTTATTTACAGGATGAATTTCGTGTAATAACATAATAATTGTGAGCCACATTTTTTTATTTCTACACAGCCATGTGGCTATTGCATTGTTTTATAGGACTAGAGTAATTAAATCTAAAATGTAAGTTTTATTTTATTTACAGGATGAATTTCGTGTAATAACATAATAATTGTGAGCCACATTTTTTTATTTCAACACAGCCATGTGGCTGTTGCATTATTTTATAAGACTAGAGTAATTAAATCTAAAATGTATTAGTTTTATTTTATTTACAGGATGAATTTCGTGTAATAACACAATAAATTTGTTACACGTTTTTTTATTTCAACACAGCCATGTAGCTATTGCATTGTTATATAAGACTAGAGTAATTAAATCTAAAATGTAATAGTTTTATTTTATTTACAGGATGAATTTTGTGTAATAAAACAATAAATTTGTTCCACGTTTTTTTATTTCAACACAGCCATGTAGCTGTTGCATTGTTTTATAGGACTAGAGTAATTAAATCGAAAATGTATTAGTTTTATTTTATTTACAGGATGAATTTCGTGTAATAACACAATAAATTTGTTACACGTTTTTTTATTTCAACACAGCCATGTAGCTATTGCATTGTTGTATAAGACTAGAGTAATTAAATCTAAAATGTATTAGTTTTATTTTATTTACAGGATGAATTTCGTGTAATAACACAATAAATTTGTTACACGTTTTTTTATTTCAACACAGCTATGTAGCTGTTGCATTGTTTTATTGGACTGGACTAATTAAATCGAAAATGTATTAGTTTTATTTTATTTACAGGATGAATTTCGTGTAATAACACAATAAATTTGTTACACGTTTTTTTATTTCAACACAGCTATGTAGCTGTTGCATTGTTTTATTGGACTGGACTAATTAAATCGAAAATGTATTAGTTTTATTTTATTTACAGGATGAATTTTGTGTAATAACACAATAAATTTGTTACACGTTTTTTTATTTCAACACAGCTATGTAGCTGTTGCATTGTTTTATTGGACTGGACTAATTAAATCGAAAATGTATTAGTTTTATTTTATTTACAGGATGAATTTTGTGTAATAACACAATAAATTTGTTACACATCTTTTTATTTCAATACAGCCATGTAGCTGTTGCATTGTTTTATTACACTATAGTACGTTGTGTTGCTGACGTACTGGCCATAATAATATAGTTTTATATTTCATAGTTAAATTGTATTTTTTACTATTAAGAATTGTGTTAAATATTTTTGTATATACAACTTTACTAAACTAATAAATATTGTAGCAGCTAACAACACGTTGGCATCGCCTGTTATATAACTTTGCGAGTTTTGTATAATATTGACGTAATATATAGCGCTTTTAATTTGAAATAAATAAATTAGTGGTTTTGGAACTAACTTTTCTTACATTAGCTCTCTCTCTATTCACAATATTAGTAAAGGAATGGGTTGGAATGATCTATCTGGGAAAACAATATGACTAGGTGGTGTCATGATGATTTTTTTTATGGATGATAATGGAATGGTGCTAACGATTTATGATGGCGGTTAAACATGGCTCCGCAGTGTTACGTGTCTGAAATTGTTCAGAAGCGATTTGTCTCTGGAAACTATTGCAATAATAATAATAAAGCCTTGATTCAGATATTAATTATTTACATTTTACATTTTCTAACAATTATACATATATCTATATCTGTTTGCTAATAAGCATAGGCCTCCTCTAACAGTATCCAGTGGTCTCTATTGTTAGCAGTTCTTGCCCAAGTACCACCTGCCATCACTTTGATATCATCTATCCATCTTCCATACGGTCTTTCTCTTCTCATTTTCATACCTTTTTTATACCAATGCATTATTGTTTTACTCCATTTATCTTTTCCCCTTATGATAGGGAACTATTGTAGTAATTGTTAAAGAATTTACCACGTTGTGGTAATTGATAAGATTTTTGGAATTGGACACCCGCCTGCGCTAATGCTGGCGGGGCATCAGTGAAGGATGATAAGAGGAGATCAGGTCATTTAATCCATCGTGGTAGATTCACTATGAAATTATCACGATGGTGTCCAGGGGGAACAACATGGAGGTCAACCTGATATGGTATTTTACAACATAGCAATGTACCAAGTTGATCACCACGAAGTGCCTTCTCGAAACTATCCTCATAAATTCCTAGTGAATTTATCTCGATGGGCTAACTGACCTGACCTCATGTTCATCTTATAATCCTCCACTGGTGCCTGACAACGTAAACCGTTAGTGCAGGGTGCACGATTCTATTATCATCCATTAATACACGCTTTACGTCAGCACTTACTACCAGGATGACCGTCTGCCTTGTCATTCCAAACTACATAAACGCAAGTATCAGCGGTGTGCTAGACCGCTGTACGACCTCGGTGGTATAGCGGTATAGCACACCGCTTTACGTCCGATGGTCGCGGGTTCGATTCCTCGCACGGCACAAACATTTGTATTCATGAGTATGATTGTTTGTATCGGTCTGGGTGTTTTCTATGTATAATATGTATGTATTTACGAAAAAAAAATATCTATATACTTGTATCAGTTATCTAGTACCCATAACACAAGCTTTAGGTAGCTTAACGTGGGTCTAGATGGCGCTGTGTAAATTGCCCTGAGATAAAAAAAAAATCATGAAAATGTTTTAACGTAACTTAATAGTATTAAACGAATAAGTTATTTTGTTGTAAAACCAACTCGCACAACGTCGCCTGCATCATACTTACGTTATTTATCACTAACTGTTCCCGCAACTTCGTCCTCGTGGATTTTTTTTTTTTTTATTAAAGTAGCCTAAGTTATTCCTTATTACATCAGCTACCTGCCAAAAAAAGTTCCTTCAAAATCGGTCCAGCCATTTCAGAGGTTAGCCGGAAGAAACAGACATTCAAAAATTGTAAAAAATGTTATTTTGTTGTATGTATGTATGTATATATTCATATGTATGTAGTAAAAAACGGTTATTTCAAAATTACAAACAGACAATCAATTTTATAATATTCAGATCATTATATTGAGATCAATTTTATATATAATCTATACATATAAATAAAATTGGATTCTGTTTGTAATATTGAAATAATCGGTTTATATTATTATTTCACCTAATTTACGTAAAATCTTTTTAAATTGTAGTTTATGTGTTATTCCGATGTATAAGCTTATATGAGAGCCTTGGTGGTCTAGCGATTTAATACACCGCTTTATTTTCGAGGGTCGCGGGTTCGATTCCTCGCACGGTGCAGACATTTGTATTCACAAGTATGATTGTTTGTATCGGTCTGGGTGTTAAATAAATAGTTGATAGTTGTCTAGTACACATAACAAGAACCCTGCTTACGATGGGACTAGATGGCGCTATCTTGTGAGCGGTTTTTAATTTGTTACTGTAAAGTTTCATCAAAATCCGTTCAGTAGTTTTTGCTATATTCTTTATTGCACTTTTAAATACAGTTCTAAACTTAAACATATACAAAGTGAGCAAAGGTGGACTTATCTCTAAGAGAGATAAGTAGTATATAGTATAGAGTAGGTAACACCTATGCAATTAACACTATTATGTTGAAATGTCCAAAAGTTGAGAAAAATAAAACATTTAAAATTCAACAAATTAAATAAAGTTCTAATTATATTATAATTATAATAAGATATACAATAATAAATAAAATAAACATTAATAAAGCATTTAGACGACCTCGGTGGTCTAGCGGTCTAGCACACCGCTTTACGTCCGATGGTCGCGGGTTCGATTCCTCGCACGGCACAAACATTTGTATTCATGAGTATTGTTTGTATCGGTCTGGGTGTTTTCTATGTATATTATGTATGGATTTACGAAAAAAAAAATTGTCTATGTACTTGTATCAGTTATCTAATACCCGTAACACAAGCTTTAGATAGCTTAACTCGGGTCTAGATGGCGCTGTGTGAATTGTCCTAAAATTTTTTTTTTTTTATAATTATATATCTCCCATTGATGTGGTAATAGACTGATCATTGTAGGTAAAAATCACCAAACAATGACAGTATAAATGATGAATGATGAGGATGGATAATTTTTAAGTGGAAGACAAAAATTTGCGGACTATTCTACAAGTGTTTAATATTACAGCTTTTTGGAGAAGGATGAAAGTAAGTGGGTGAAGTTGTAATATCTTGAGGCTAGTGTGTAAGGATGTTGGGATGACACATTATTATTATTATTCTTTATTTTTTCTCAGCTATTGCTGGTTTTCTCCACACTTACGGGCCGAAACCAAGTAAGTGCAGAGTGTGTGTATGTGTGTGCGCGCATGTATGTATGCGTGAGTGTGTGTGTACTTATTGTGTGCCTGGTGTGAATGGTGTTATATCATTTTCATCGATTTCGAGAAATTTTCGGACTGTACGACAGGTATTTAAGATTTGAAGGGTGATGTAAAGTGTTTTTTGTATATCTAATTGTTTCAGGCTATGATGTAGGTGTTTGGGTATGATACCTGTAGATGAGAGATTATTATTATTATTATTATTTGTGTGAAAGAATAACAAATATCCATGTATGGTTACTCATAAGCATTCGCATTTCTAATATTACGTCAATCTCACCAGAATGAGTTATATACTATAATTATTTAATTACCTTCTAAATTTAGCTTAATTACATTAACAAAAGCAGACCATTCGTAGTAATTATTTTGTGTCGTATTAATTTAGTCAAATTATTATTCACAGTAGGTACTGGTTATATGTTTCATAGCAATTACGTATGCGACATTCAATGCAGAAAATTGTGTCACGTAACTTTTTAAGGCATTTGAAACGAAAAATAACTTGGCGGTCCATCTGAACCATCAGTAAATGTCTCCTATAATCATGAACAGTGCGGACAGTTACCACGCATGGAACAGCTTCCCCCCGATCCTCCGTCCAATTAAAACGGGGATCGATATTACGACGGCCTGAGCCGAGGTTCGAACACCTAACAGTGCACTCAGACTAAAGTCGTATCCGTCAGGCGAGAGTTGGCCTTCAGCCGCTTCATAATTCCTTCCTTGGTTTGGAGTACCATCTGCACTTGCCCCCTATCGTCCGGTGAAGCTGTAAAGGCCAGCTGCGGCCAACAGCATTAGTGTAGTCCGAAAAAAAAGAATGAAACAGCTAAGTCCATCTGATGGTAAATAATAATTGTAGCTTATAACCATGAACAGTACGGATAAGTTATCATGCATTGAACTAAGAAGTAAGTAGTAGTAGTAGTAAGATTGTAGCTAGACCACTACACAACTATTCAATAAAAAAACAGTATGTCATATAACCTCCAGATTTTTATATTATATCTTCCATCCATCTATATTTATATCTTTTTATTTTGTTTGAATTTTCTATGTTTTATTTGTAAAAAATTGTAAAAATTATCGATTCTTGGACTGTTAAGCAGCTCGCATAATTTTATATTTCGCTAAATGAGAGTGACTGACTGAAAATCAGTGTTCACGTTACGCTCACGGCATCAGCTGAGTCAGCCCCTTTTGTCCAGAATACGCAATATGAGGTTGTACTACTGTTGGTATTTTATACGTAGTTTAAGAGGTTCCTTTTTTTTCCATAGTTTATGTACGGAACAGTGTACGAACTCAAATGTTTATATATCTTTTGTTCTGGCAATAAATATTATTATTTCTTAAACTTAAAAAATTCTCATCTCCCCTCTTAAGGAGGGGAGATGGCAACTTACCCCCGGCAGAAGCACAGTCGGCCGGGGTTCAGGGCCCCAGGGAGAGAAACCGGCGTACAATGCGGGCTCTAAGAATCTAAGAGCACCGCTTTCTGCATCTTTCCCGGGAGTGAGCCGCCTCGGAATCCCAACCGTCTGAGATGTTGTTCCAGACTGGTTGGCATAAGACCGTTCACCGACATAACGATTGCGATGATTTCGGTGGACATCACCCCCCACATTTCGGTCACCTCGTGAGCCAGGTCGAGATATTTTCTCGGTTTCGGCTTTCACGAGGTTCTCGTCATGCGGTATGGTGATGTCCACCAAAAACACCCTCGAGAGTGCCCGATCCATCACCACGATATCAGGTTTATTATTATTATTATTATTGCCATTCCAGAGATAAAGATATCTAGATAGTTTCACCCAACAACCTTGTGCAGCTGAAATTCCTCCGATCGATCCCCCGTCCAATTCACTGTCCAGCACAGTATAGAAAAGAAAATAACTTATGTAAAAGGAAAAAGAAATACGATTTCGACTAGAACTAACGTCTTCCATACTCCGAACATCCGATAGTAACCAAAACGACATTAAATTTACTCACGTTTGTACAGAAACCGACCTAGTACAGTTTAGTGGCTATGCACTCTAGAATGTGTATTGTATTAAAAACAATTATAATAAATCAATAGATTCAGTAATTTACTTGTCTTTAAATAGTAAAAATAGGGTGCGTTCTTTTTATTCCAGTTCTTTTTTTAAATTGAATATTTTTCTTTTAAATTCGTAATTTAAGTGACAACATGTTTTTATAGGTGGTCAGTGTTATCAAGCGCCCAATAATAATATTAAATCAATTCATTTAATAATTTTCTTGTGTTATAATAGTAAAAATACGGAGCCTCATTTTCCTTCTAGTTCTTAATTTAAATGGAATATATTTCTTTTAAATTCGAAATTTAAGTGACAACATGTTTTTATTGGTGGTCAGTATTATCAAGCGCCCAATAATAATATTAAATCAATTCATTTAATAATTTTCTTGTGTTATAATAGTAAAAATACGGAGCGACCTTTTTCTTCCAGTTCTTATTTTAAATTGAGTATTTTTCTTTTAAATTCAAAGTTTAAGCGACATGTTTTTATTGGTGGCCAGTATTATCAAGCGCCCTTTGCTCCAGTAAGCATGCTTATGATACAACCTTCTTATACGAAGTAAGAATTCGTAAAACGAAAAAATAAAATTCCAGTCGCTTTGGTATTATTTTAAGTAATGTAATAACAATTCAATTTATTGAATGACGTGTGAGATGTAGTGCATATCATTTTTATTTCTTAAAACCTATCACAACTACCTACAGTCTCTTGGGAAACATAAATTAAAGAAGCCATAATAATATTTGCTGAGTTTACGAGTGTTAGTTTAGTATCGCAACATTCTCTATGATACTGACTCTGGTGTAGTAAAGTTTTTGAACTAAAACCACTTAAACTCAGTCAACTCCGACATAAATGGAACCCTCTGCAACTAATCAGTCGACTTTGAAAGCGTGTCCCCTATGCACCAAATAATATTGCCAGCATACACAGTGAAAATTGGATGGGAATTAAACTAATATGAATTTAACTTGGCTCCCGGATTTAATACGATGCAGGATGAATAACATTTTTTTAAACCACTGGAATGGGAAACCTGCTGACGGCCCACCTGTTGGTATTTGGGAACAGTTTTGTATATATAACACAGTTCATTCAAACTTTTATTCATTCATGAATGTTCGTTCATTTTATAAAGGATTGTAATGCATTTATTTTTTAATAAAGTAATGTAATAGTATTAAAATAATATACGTGTTCCAAATTCAAAATATTTAAAAAGTTCAATAAAAAAAAGTTTTTATATAACAGTATTTATGGCCAGACTAGTTAGAACTAATGTTATTTAGGTACTTCTTATATGTTTGTTATAATCCTTTTGTATGCGTCAAATAAATAAATTTTTCTTTCTTTTCTAAATATACTCCAGTCAGTATTGTATATCGGTTGATATCTATATATTTTTCAATATTGTGTAAAATTATTGAAAAATGAAATTTCCTTATTATACAAAAAAAATTGTATGCCCAATAAAAGCTGTCCACTTGAGTACTTCTGCCTCGCCAATTTTTTTTATTATGATTTATGTATTTATGTCTGCGGGTGTGAAATATTACAGTAAACTAGTTAAAAAAATATTTATTTATTTGTAATTGCAATTCAAAGGTTCGAAGATAGAGTATTAATAAAAGAGTAAATGTAAAATATTTAATGTTGAATACATTAAAAATTATACTTTTCCTCTTTTATTGAAATCTAAATTTACGTCCTTTATTTCTAGCTACCTACTCGCCCCGGTTTCGCACGGTTGTACATGTATTATACACATAAACCTTCCTCTTGAATCACTCTATCTATTAAAAATAACCGCTTCAAAATCCCGTTGCATAGTTTTAAAGAATTAAGCATACATAGGGACAGACAGCGACAGCGACAACGACAGCGACAGCGACAGCGACAGCGTCAGCGACAGCGACAGCGACAGCGACAGCGACAGCGACTTTGTTTTATACTATGTAATGATGATTTATTTTATTTTCTTTTGCTAACTCTCTGAAATCCTGTTATTGGCTTTCTCTAGAAATGTACTGTTGATTTAATGTATTGGCTTGTAAGATGTTGGTTTTCCAATAAATAAATAAATATTTTGAATTCGACAAGGAACGTATGATTTTCAAACATAATATTTACTTTAGATGAATCAAAGAGTTCTTAACAGCTTTATTGCCTTACGGCAACCTCCAATAGAATTGTGCAGAGGTAATTTCTTTATTTTCTTTTGTTATTAATGTTCGTATTTTTATTTTTCTTACTGTGTAGTATATATGTATCTATATTTACTAACCTTAAGAAAACTGTTTTACTAGCAAAAAAAATACAAAAAGCATGAAATAAATATTATTTATATAAAGTACACCTTTGATTTTTTATTTATGTTTAAATTTTCATATACGTATGATAAAAAATGTAAAAAAAGACAAAATTATGAAATTTAACATTACTATTTCATATTATAATAATAATAATAAAAATAAACCCGTAACGCTAACCTATAAACACTAAATAAATTCGAGAATATCAAATGCATAAATAAATAATCATAATTACACACACTCACATACAGCACTTATTTGATTAGTGTAAAAACCAGCAAAGGGTATGAAAATGCAACAACAATAGAATGGAATAGAATAGAATAGAATAGAAAATCATTTATTCAAATAAACTTACATTGAAGCACTTTTGAATAGTCATCACATTTTTTTAATCTACTGCTCATTGATAGAGATATTGAGTGAATTACATATATAGTAGTAAATAAAATTTACTTCGTTTCGATCGCAGTTGCACGTTACATTTTTTTTTTTATAACACAGGGGACAAACGATCGTGCGGCTCACCTGATGGTAAGTGATTACCGCCGCCCATGAGCACCCGCAACACCAGGGGAATTGCAAGTACGTTGTCGGCCTTTTAAAAAGGAATAAGCTCTTTTCTTGAAGGTTTCAATATCGTATCGGTTCAGAAATACCATTGCTATAAGGTGATTCCACAATGCGGTTGTGCGAGGCAAAAAGTTTCTAGAAAACCGTACTGTGGAAGACCGCCATTCATCCAGATGATCAGGATGGTATTTCAGTTTCTGGCGGGTGGTACGGTGTTGAAACTCAGCAGCTGGTATTAATCCGAACAATTCCTCAGAACACTCCCCGTGATATATGCGGTAGAAAATGCACAGAGATGCAATATCTCGTCGCAAAGCCAATGGGTCGAGTCTGTCACATAGACGTTGATTACCAATGATTCTGGCTGCTCGGTTCTGAATGCGGTCAAATGGAAGTAGCTGGTATTGTGGTGCTCCCGCCCAGAAATGAAAATAGTATTCCGTATGCGGCCGGATCTGCGCTTTATATAATTGCAAGCGATGGGCCGCCGTGAAATACCGTCTCACTCTACTGAGCACACCAAGCTTTTTTGAGGCTATTTTAGCCTTGTCCTCCAAATGACCGCAAAACTGAACGTCACTGGATATATCAACGCCAAGGACCTTGAGATTTGGCTTCACATCAAGGAGAGTGTCTTGAAACTGAGGAGAAACGTTGTAACGTTGTATACAAACTGTTACTTAGCAATAATACTTATTTTAAATGAGATGGATTATACTTTTTCTACTTAAATCAATGTGCCTAATACTCATTCGGAAAGCTGTCTCATCACAAGAAGAACGAGCAAGGAACTTGCGTGTAATAATAATGGCTTGTCAGCTCTTCTCAACTTGAAATCATTCCGAACTGACGGTAGATTGACATATCGTAAGAGTATGTTAAAAGAGCTACACACAAGTTTCTTGCTCATTCTTCTTGTGATGAGTCTTCGTTCAGAATGAGTGGTAGAATAAAAAAATGTGACTATACAAAAGTATATTAATTAGTTTTTGATTTTTGATATTTTGAATATTTTACGACAATTTAGACAGTCCCATCTAGTCCCAAACTAAGCAAGCCTTTTGGCAGTCGGTCAAAATTGCAAGTAAGTAAAATACGTACAGGCTTTGGAATACGTTCCTATTTTTATAGTCAAGAGAGACCCCTAACATTGTTCATTTATTTTAAGGACGACCTCGGTGGTCTAGCGGTCTAGTACACCGCTTTACGACCGATGGTCGCGGGTTCGATTCCTCGCACGGCACAAACAATTGTATTCATGAGTACCAGACCGATACAAACAATGATTGTTTGTATCGGTCTGGTACTGGTCTGGGTGTTTTCTATGTATAACATGTATTTTTTTACAAAAAAAAAATCTCTGTATATGTATCAGTTGTCTAGTACCCATAACACAAACTTTAGTTAGCTTAACTTGGGTCTAGATGGCGCTGTGTGAATTGTCCTGAGATTATATTATTATTATTATTATTATTTATTGGACATATTTATTTTTTATAATGTGGCATTAATGAATGCAATATATAATAAACCTTACATTATCACTATACTATCAACAACCCCTATTTTTAATAGCGACTTTATTTTATATGACAAAACGTTTGAGGTGGAAAAGTAAAATTATGGAATTAAAAATCACGATATACCTAATAATAGTAATAATTTCGAGAATTAAAAAACTAATTAAGATAATAATAATAATAACTTAATATAATTCACACAGCGTCATCTAGTCCCGAGCTAAGCAGAGCTTACGTTATGGGTGTTAAACCTTATCTTTTAGAAGTCGGTCAAAATTACAAGTACGAGTAAGTAGAATAGGTACAGTCTTTGGGATACGTTTCTATTTTTATAGTCCAACTAAGTGATAACTCAGGTCGAATGAACAAAAGTTTTATCCGGCACTGTGCAGCATGCATGTCGTGATGTGAATGAATGTTTGTGTGAAACTGGTTGAATGCGAGTTATTGAAACGATATTTCGTACCACTCGTGAAAATGTACCGAATATAAAGGAATGTCGCTGGATACTTGTATATTTATTGTACAATCTTTACATAGTATAAGATAAAGACACCGTAGCTGTTTGTTTGCTTATATATACATCTGTACATATAAATAAAATTGGAGTGTCTGTTTGTAATATGGAAATAACCGTTTTTACTACATGCATATGAATATAAATACGGTACATACACCAAAATAACATTTTTTACAATTTTTGTCTGTCTGTCTGTTTGATCCAGCTAATCTCTAATGGACCGATTTTGACGGGACTTTTATTGACAGGTAGCTGCTAATCTCTAATGGCTGGACCGATTTTAACGGTTATTGGCAGGTAGCTGATGTAATAAGGAGTAACTTAGGCTACCGTTATTTTAGAAAATAAAGATAACTTAGTATGTGTATGTATGTGTTAGTTACATACTCCTCCGACCGACCGGCTTGACCGATTTTTATGAAATTTTATATTTTTTTATACTGTAGTTCTGAGAAATATCTACTGTCTATTTTTCATATCCTTGATAAGGGTTTGGACAACTCTAACCACTGTTTTTTTATACATTAGACAATTTTTATTTCTTTATAATGTGGCATTAATAAATACATGCAACCCTAAATTTTCACTCTTCTAGCACCAAACCCTATTTTTTTAATAGCGATTTGAATCCAATTGTCTCTGAAAAGTATAAATAATAATAATCTCATAATAACAAAATAATCTTAGAACAATTGATTCAGCGCCTTTTAGTCCCAAGCAAAATAGATCTTGTATTATTATTAAACAAGTGATATATATACTGTTTTGTAAATATATAAATAAATAGGGGAAAGAGCATTGTTAGAAAAATGATTTTATTGCTAGCAATGTACCATGTCAGGTTGACCTCCACGCGGTTCCCCTGGAAACCATCATTATAAATTCTTAGTAAATTCGTCACGATGGGCTAACTGACCTGACCACATGCTCATCTTATCATCCTCCACTGGTGCCCCGCCAGCGCCCCGTTAGCGCAGGCAGGTACACCAATCCATTGTCATCCATAAAAAATATATAAATATATAATATATATACATAAAACACACTCAGACCGATACAAACAATTTTTTTTTATTATCCTTTATTGCACCATAATTACAAAAAAACATATATACAAAAGAAAACAATATTTAGTATATGGCGGCCTTATCGCTTATGCGATCTCTCCAGACAACCTTTGGGTAGAGGAGAAAAGACAGAAGGTGGTGGATGGCGCATGGTGGAGTAGAAACATTAATAATATTAATATATAAAATAGTACATATTATAAACATATACACTCTACATAATATATAAATTGTGTGATATTTTAATTCAAATTCAAAACATCTTTATTCATGTAGATATTAATTACTAGTATTTACATAACCTAATTGTACAACTAAGAACCTAAAATTAAAGAGCTTAAAAAAATAATAATATGATGACTAAAATATATTATTAAAAGGGGTCCCTTTAGGTAAAGTTCCGAAGATACTGGCAGCGTATATATAAATAAATAACTTATAAAATAAATATACAATAATATAATACAAATAATATAGAAGTATATACGAGTATAGGTACACAGCAACATATATGCAATTATGAAAGCGACAATTTGTAATAAAAAAGAACAGTAGAAAGAATATTTACTGAGAGAAATATTCTTTCTGCTGTCAATAAATCATACTCATGAATACAAATGTTTGTACCGTAACTAATATATCGAAACTGCGACCATCGAGACGGTGTGCCTACTACCAAACCCATTAAACTAACGACTGGCCATATCTGTCGTGATCTAGAGTGATGACCACGTTGGTCATATCTGTTGTCATCTAGAGTGATGACCACGTTGGCCATATCTGTTGTCAACTAGAGTGATGACCAAGTAGGCCATATCTGTTGTCATCTAGAGTGAAGACCGTATCGGGAAACGTGATATGAGGTGCTGTGCATCTAGGTGCATCGACGGATGTAGATAAATGCAAGGTTGCAGATTATTCCCAGCGGATTTAGTTTGAGAGAAACTTATGTCCAGCAGTGGACTGTAGTGGGCTGATGCTGAATGAATGTTCTGTGTTAAAAAATATGTTACTGTACTCTTAGATGTATATATATTTGTATTGACTTTATAATACTTAAATAAAAAAGAAGAGTAATAAAGAAAAGACAGACAGACAGACAAAAATTGTAAAAAAATTTATTTTGGTATTTATGTAGGTATGTACCGTATTTATATTCATATGCATGTAGTAAAAAACGGTTATTTCAATATTACAAACAGACACTCCAATTTTATTTATATATATAGATGTATCTTCACAGTTATATACTGAACTGAGATTGCAATGGATTATTTTTATTTATTTTTAAAGTCTCTAAGCGCCTGCTTATTCCTATACTTCTAATAAAACATACAACTGCATACAGCACACCATGGAGCTGGCGAACTCGTTGTGTTTGGTGAAGGAATATTGCTATGTTTATACTACTATAAAAATGAAATAAAAAATGGTTAGAGTTTATCGTACACTAGATTTAATAGTGACGCCACGGAATGTTCGAGATCAAGTGTATATAAATTCAAACAAAACAACATCGACGTACCTAATTTGGTTTTTATTTTTAAATATATTATATGGCTATTTGTGATCGATGTTGCATGCGTGACGTTCCAAATTTGAATTTTATAATTTTATTTTTAGATATATTATATGGCTATTTGCGATCGATTTTGCTGCTTAACGTTCCAAATTTGAATTTTATAATTTTATTTTTAAATGTATTTACATGGCTATTTGCATTCGCAAACACATTGCTCATTATATACCGTATCAGATTGACCTCCATACGGATACCCCTGGAAATCGCCGTGGTTAATTCCTGATCAAACCACGAACCACGATGCGCTAACTGGCTTCACTTCGTTGTCATTGTATTTTCTTGCATTGGCGTGCCGCCAGAACCGATAGCGCAGACATGCGTACTATTCCATTTTCATGTATTAAAATTAAACATATAATACTGTTATATATATGTGACAGTGCTTGGATTTTGGAATGAAATACCTGCAGTTTTCTTTAGAGACTCCGGATGGAGTTTTTCAAGAAGGGTTTATCATGGTGTGTAACGCGCTTGTGACACCCCTGTATTTCAGGCGTCTATAGGCTACGATAGCCATTTACCATAGTATATTATAGTATAAAAAAAATATATATAAATATATCCATATATACGAGTATTAAATGTAGTTCATGTCTAACAAGTATTTTATATATAAATAATAATGTTTGAGTTTTTGCCAGGGATGTTAGGGAGCTCCGAAATAAAAGTTTCGGATAATATCGGATAGGGGCGGAGCCTAATTGAGACACGTTATGTAACCATTTTATTTGTTTTTTTTTAATTAGTATTTTTTGTAATACCTTAAAAAAAAAATAACCGTAAAAAATTGTCCGAAAGTAACGGATAATCCGAAATAATTTCATATCCACATCCGTATCCGTATCCGGTACAATAATCATTCCTATATCCGAAACCTATCCGTATCCGAAATTTCATATCCATAACATCCCTGGTTTTTGCAATGGAAAAACCAGGATGAACCAGGAAATGTGGAGTAACTAATAACTCTATTGCCAGCAATGTATCATGTCAGGTTGTTACTACCTCTACGCGGTCACCTTTGGAAATCATAGTGACAAATTCCCATTTGGCAATATGGGCTAACTGACCTGATCATATTCTCATCCTATCATCCTTCACTGGTGCCCCGCCAGGGTAAACCGTTAGTGCAGATTCCACTCTTTTTTATGGGTGATAATGGAATGGTGTGGGAACACCATCCACACATAAAAAAACATTAGCAGAGCGCCTGTGAAAATATAATATCATGAATAATTTTTTCTGCTTGCAATAAAATCACGGAATAATTTAATATTTTTATGGCCACCACAAAGACTATAAATGTTGACCATTACTTCTATAAAATAGCTGAACTTTCCAGCAATATGGTGCTGCGGTTAAGCATGACCTAATTGTGGTTTGCGTGGTTCCAGATTAGATCATTGCTTATATTAAGTTGAAGTTTGTTCATATATTAAAAATAGAAGTAATCTTTATTCAGATAAAATTAATATACGCACATTAGAATAGTCAATTTATTTTATTTCTACCTTCTTCTTCTTCTTCTTAGTCGGTACATTCTTGTCAGAGTGGTCGTGGTCAATATTTTGAATCACGATGAGTGAGGTTTTTGGTAATACGGCGCCATTCGTCGCGGACTGTAGCTTTCCGGGTACATTCGTAAACTGAGCACTTAGTTGCGGCCTTGATCTGGTCTGTCCATCTCATTGGTGATCTACCACGTGGCCTGGTGCCTTCCACTTTTCCCTGCACTACGAGACGCATATTTCTACCACTCATTCGGTATTAGGAGCCAGATAGCCAGCCAGTCAGCGTTCACGTGACAGGTAGACGTCTTCTGTCCGGATACTGACTGGATTTTAAAAACTTCACAATACACCTTCTGATCCCATTCTCCGAAGTCCCCTCCAATCGATCCCCCGTACACCCATCCGATTGATCCCCCGTCCAATTCAAATGGGGATCGAAATTACTATTGACGGCCTTAGCCGAGGTTAAAACCCCAAGCGGTGCAGTCAAACTACAGTGGTATCCGTCAGTCGGGAGTTGGCCTTTAGCTGCTCCATAAGTCCTTCCACGAGTTCGGAGTGCCATCTGCACTCGCCCTCTATCATCCGGTGAAGCTGTAAAGACAAGCTGCGGCCAACAACATTAGAGTTGTCCGAACAAAGATACACCGAAGTGCAGCCTGTAGAATATGGATAAACTACTCCTTTATGTTAGTAACTTAGAAGGAATTATGGGAAACGACATTGTTGCATAGTTGAGAACAGTGTAGTTGACTTACGATAGCATAATTATTTACGACGTACATTATTATGCAAGGAAATACAATGTTAAAACAACATTGTGTAGTATTTCCTTAGCTTATAATATCACTGTAATAAAGATCTTAGCTTATAAATAAAATTTAATATCTCTAAGTGCATCCTCTATATATTATAAAATAGCCACGGTGGTATAACGGTTTAGCAGAATACCTTACTTTTCGATGGTCGCGGATTCGATTCCTCTAACTGCTACTATCATATTCATAAGTATGATTGTTTGTATTGATCTGAGTGTTTCTATGAATATTATATATGTATTAATTTATATCAGTATATATTATATTTGATGTCTAATAACCATAACCCAATCTCTGCTTAACATATTATGTAGTGAATTTTCCTGAGATATTATAATTACAATAATATAACTGCGGAAGTGCATTTTTGTAACTAAAAATGCTGTCCCAATAATATTAACAAGACAGTTTGTATCACGTTAATGAATAAAGGACTGCGACTTTCCCTGCTATTTTTCAAATAAAATATATATATTTGAAAAATAGCAGATAAAGTCGCATGTAATCACTGCTGATTACATGCGACTTTATCTGCTCGTTTGTTATAAAAATAATTAAGACACTGCTGTCTTAATTATTTTTATAACAAACGAGCATGCGGCTCACCTGATGTTAAGTGATTACCGCCGCCCATGAGCACCCGCAACACCAGGAGAATTGCAAGTACGTTGTCGGCTTTTTAAAAAGGAATAAGCTCTTTTTTTTATGGTTTCAATATCGTATCGGTTCGGAAAAACCATTGCTGGAAGGTGATCCCATAAAGTGGTTGTGCGAGGCAAAAAGTTTCTAGAAAACCGCACTGTGGAGCACCATTCATCCAGATGATCAGGATGGTATTTTAGTTTCTGGCGGGTGGTACGGTGGTGAAACTCAGCAGCTGGTATTAATCTGAACAATTCCTCAAAACACTCCCCGTGATGCGGTAGAAAATGCTCAGAGATGCAATATCTTGCGTAAAGCCACTGGGTCGAGTCTGTCACATAGACATTGATTACCAATGATTAATTAAGAATGTTTGTTCACAGATTTCTCTGAACATAGTAACGAACCGGGATTGATTTTGCTTTATTATCGGTGTTAATATCAGACAGAAATATAAATTGATACATAAACTTTTTACAATGTTGCCCAGATCCGAATCCCCAACCTTTCATATCTTAATCAGTCTTATAAACCACAATGCTCCCAATAATCTAATATGTATAATCGTTGTGGCACGATATTAGATTCTATACTCCGAAAATGCTTAACAGATTTTGATGACATTGAAAACTGAATTATTTGTATACCCAGTAGGTCTCAGAATAGATTGTTATCTATTTTTTATATACCTATATACATAGATAAGGAGATCAAAAAATATATTACGTTGTTTTAATTTTGTTTTCACTATTTTCATCTTTTTTACAATTAACCCCAATGTTTTAATAGCGATATTAATTTATATGGCAAAATTTCGTTTGCCGCGTCAGCTACAACTACAGGTACATGTCGCTGATTAAATGCCAAAGGGCCACAGCGCAAAAAAATCAGAAACAATTTTTTTTTTCAAAAATGTATATCTCGAAAAATCTAAATCGTTATAATTTTTACATTAAAAAAAAGACACCCATGATTCTAGAGCTAACACATATAGATTCGTAAAAAAAGTTAAAATCTCACAGTGAAAATTTTGATGAGCTCTCCTGTAAAATTTACCGTTTGCGTCATGTGGCTCTTGGGCATTTAATGAGCGAAATGTAGCATATAAGCTGTTTAGATGTATAAAATATATAGAACATACAACCTTTTCTATTTATGTTTCTAAAACCATATTATTATTTCTAATGATCATCTTAATTAGGCCACTATGGAATATATAGTGCAAGCAGTAGAGCTATTCTGTAAGCACTTACACTTACAAATTCGAAAGAGGAATCCGCGGCGAGATTCTATATTGATATTCTGTAAAACTCAATAGCGATTGCAGCGCCACAAGCTCGAGAGCGGAATGGAGGTAAAACAGGCACTAGTGATTTGTTTAGAAATATAGGCAAAATCGATAGCGCAGTAGGAACTTTATATTTGGAAATTGATACGAATGTAGAGTGAAGTGATCAGTGAAATAAGTTGATAAAACGCTTACGGAATACCAATGCTGGTCCAGACGAACGAGAGGCAATATTATAAGAGGAATCAAGATGGCCTCTTCAGAACTGATAGTGTTGACATCTTCAGAGCGACTTCACTGCTCGACTTGTGCTCCTACAATTCAATATTTTATACCATTTCAATAGCAGAAGCAATATAATATTTCCAATGGGTAAATACTTTTAAACTTAACTTACGATACGTAGAAAATGTATTGTAATGTTTTGTTATTGAAATAGTAAAATTGGGATGAGACGATATTTGTATATTTGTGAGTTTGTGTGTTATGATTTTACTTAGAACAGAAATAATCTTTACACAAATATACTTAATATAAGCACTTTTGAATAGTCATTTTTTTGTGTTTCTACCACTAATTCGGAATGCAGACTCATCATAAGACTGAGCAAAAAACTTCCGTTTTGCTCACTTAAAAATGCTTAAAGGATTTTTTTTTAATTTTCAGAGAATTTTTGTAATATATGTTAAAGAAAGTTGAGAAAAATATTAATTAATTTATTGAATTTATAACCATTTTTCTTAAGAATTCAATAATGAAATAACAGACGACGTTGTACTGGTGCGTTATGTATTGTTGGAATTTGATTACTATGAATAAATGTTCTAAAGTCACGGACAGTACTTTTTTTTAACGGATGTTTATGGAATGGTGCACCTGATTGCGCTAACGGTATTCGCTGGCAGGGCACCAAAAACAACCAGACGATAAAAACAATCATTATCTTTAATAAAAATGTTTACACCGTACACGGAATCGAACCTGCGACCATCGGAATTAAGGAGGTGTGTTATGAAATGTGATAATCCATTGGTCAGTGGATTAGACTGTATTTTCTTAGTAAATTTTTGTTTAAAATAGTGTTAAGAATTATATTTGTTATTATCACTATTAATCTATATCTTATTAATTTTTTATTTATTTGAAAATGAAACCAATGTCCATAATTACTGAAAGTCACAGTCACAGTAACAGATAAAACTGTGTTGCGAACATCGACGCCCTCCTTCTAGATTATATAACTACAATCTATATATATAACTCTAATAAAATTGATAAAACTCCAATTAAAATTTATAAAAAGAAAAAAGAAGACAATGAAGTTAATGTCACACAAAATATCTTCAGATTTTGCATAAGACAAGCCCTGGATATGTGTAAGTCCTACAACACATAACATTTATAGTATTTATAACAAGAGCGTAGCTCTAAAATTATGAATGAAATGAATGAAAAATCAGTTTATTGTTCTAAAAACAATTACATAAGAGATTAATTCAAATTCAGATTATAAATATCTTTATTCATGTAGGTCTATTACAGACTCTTATAATATGTCAAATCTACCGTCAGTTCGTAATGATATCGATATGAGAAGAACTGAGATCAAACTCAGCTCGTATTCTTTTCAAATAAATGTTGTACATGTTTACAATAGCACAGATTCATATTTAAATTCATACTTGGAAGAATAGAGTAATCACCAGCACATTCCATTCCAAAAGCTTAGACTTAACTATGTTTCTATACCCTTTACTTATAGAAGGTAGAATTTTGTGGTAATAATAACGACTAGCTATTCAAATTCGTTATCATATACAAACATACAGTTTTTTATTCCATATACAAATTCTGCTCTTTGATAAAACTCTTGTCAAAATACATAAATTCAATTCAACTCAAAACAAAACACTTTGAAACAATACAATATTCTCTTAAAGACCTTTTAATCACAAAGGGACACCTTATACGTCCGGAAATAAATGGGCTACGATAATAATGGAACAAAGTTTATACGGATATGGTAGCGTTTTCATGAATTGGTTCTGACATCCAACAAGAACGTACAATGTATTGTTTTGTACAAGATGAAGCTAGGGATGTCACATACTGTTTTTAAAAAATCAATTATTTTTTAATTTATTACCTTGTTATCATAATCATAGTTGATAAGTTAATTTTAATATCGGTGTTTTGTTGAATAATAATCGACTTTTCTATAATTCAATATTTTCTCTAAAACCTTATAATTTGGGTAAAGTTACAACTACTTTGTCTTGTATCTTTTTGGACCACATAAGTGAAAAATTTTATTAATATTAAAATCAATTAGCATAAATGTTTTTATATTAAATACTAGCTATTCGCCCCGGCTCCGCACGGGTGTACATGTATATAAACCTACCTCTAGAATTACTCTATTACTTACTTACTATATAATTACTTATACTTATAATGTCTCTAATCTATTTGTTACTGGCAGCTTGTCTACCATTTTTTTTATAAACTTATATTTTTTATACCTATGTCACCTTTGACTAATATTGTTTTGTTACTTCTTGCTGTGAGCCCTTTTGGGAACAATACACATTTTTACTAGTATTTGGTTTTTATTAAAATAGTAGTTGTGTTCCCGCTCCAGTAACACTATTAAAAAAACCGCTTCAAAATCTGTTGCGTAGTTTTAAGGATTTAAACGTACATAGGGACGAACAGACAGCGAAAGCGACCTTGTAATATTTGTTTTATACTATGTAATAATAACGATTAATAAATTTTTATATAATAGTTGTATCAGCCCTTACTCAGGGTTATTGAACGTACATATAGGTCGAAGAACTAACTATATCCGGCTAGGTTACAGATATTTTTTGACGATATTGCACAGACAATGCATATACGTCACTGCCATTGAACAGAAACTAGGGAATGGCAAATACAGCTAGTATTTGCCATTCAAACAGAGATCTCCCACTTTGTCTACATTCATGAACCGATGTACGCGAGCTCGTCCGACACATTCGATGAATTCCTTTTTTCACGACACTTATTTGATCAATGTGCGTCCAACTAGAACGAACCCCACAGGCATCGCATACTGTATCCTGGCAAATCTCTCTTGTGCTCTCCTTTTATTGATTCTTTCCAAATATCGAAGCTGTTTACTATGAGGAACAGAATTTAATTGACTGTCTCTGGTACGGCATTCATTGTTAAATCTGATTTTTAAATTAATTTAATTTTTTGTTAGCTGTATTGTTTTGTATATAATTTATGTTACTATATTACAACCACTTCGTAACATAATATTTTAGAATCATAATAGTATATACCTATATAAAAGTTAAATGACATTAGTTAGTCTCGCTAAAACTCAGAGCTGCCGGACCGATTTGGGTAATTTTTATTTTTAAACATTTGTTAAAACGCAAGGAAAGTTTAAGTGATGAGAAAATGTTAAGAAACTGCATGGAAAATAATAAAAACAGCAATTTTATTTCCCATCCGAACTGTTTTTACCTGACAATAAGGGTGCGTTCTAAAAATTTATTTTGTAATTTTATATAATACTATACTATATAAAAAATGTTAGTATCAATCATGTATAACAACAACACATTATGCAGCGAAACTGTGTTCGCCGTGTCGGTTAGTATATAGTAATTATAAATTTTCAACAACCATTCAAACCTGAAATTAACTGAAGCTGTTGTTAATATTGGTAATTTAGTATTCAGTACAGAATCAGCCTTGTAACATAAACTATTGTAACTACAACTAGTGTTGTTATAATCAATCGTAACCGTAAAAGATTAAACCGTAACACCGTTGTTCATGACTAGTTGATAAGATACTTTAAGAATTTAATCGTACATTCTTAGTATCAAGAAAGTAGAGACACAGAAACAGAAAGTAGAAACAACTATCATATAACAAGCCTAAAACTCGTGTATAAAATTATAAATTGTGGTATGTAAATTTCTGATCTAGTTATGATACTGTAAAGTTTATTAAAAATCCGTTCAGTATTTTTTTTTCTGAGAGATTAACAAACATTCATTCAACTATATATCCGTTCTCACAAACCTTTAAGTTTACAATATTAGTAAGAATAAAAACTAAATAAACACCAATCTCTAAAAAAATACTAATGACACTAACTACATGCCGTAGGTACTATTTTAAAATTCCAACATATTTTGCTGCTCGGGGAAAATTGCAATAACTATTTCGTGAGCAGACTTCATGATAAGAGGGTGCCTCGCTCATCGCTCCAAAGCTTAGAGCATTGCAATTCAGCTGGGTAATGCAGCCGGCATCCTTGGAGCTCAGCCGCGTCTACCTCCATTACCGTACTTTAAAATGTTGGTTTATTAAAACATAAGATGTTTTAGGCTTAAAACCACTGTTGCGATAAAAATAATATTTTGTTATTACACCATCCCGCGGTTGTAGAACGTTTCATAATTTCAGACTTTATCTATTCACTGTTGGATATCTGAAGTATGTTTTTATATAATACTAGCTTTCCGCCTGCGGCTTCACCTGCATGGACAATGAATATATATAGGTTATCGCGCGTTTAAAGATCCGTGTTCAGTAGTGGGACGTGCTCTGCAAATTCGTAGTACATCATTTTGTTCTATCATCAATAGTTTTCGCAGCGCATGCGGTATTAGGTATATATTGTGCAATTTTCATTTTCATGATCACCAAATATAAAATTCCGGTCAGTGAAATTTCCTTTAATTGAAAAATTCCATATCATCTTCACAGTCGAATTTGTCTATACCCAACAAATTCGAACATTGAGGACTGGCTGTGAAGATGTGAAAGAATTTCCCATGTGCAGCCCAGTTCAATGCGTTTGTCGACCTCATTTATCCATTCATAATTTAAGTATTTTTGAAGACCTACCTATGTTAGGTAAATTTATAGGTTAGTCCTTTCCCACTACTGCCCATCAACCGCTTTCTGTTCTTGCCTAAGCTGGTAGAGAATGCCATATGGTATTAAGCTCGCCAAATTATACAATTTTTAAATGCAATAAAGAAAAAATAAATTAATTAAACTTAAGAACTACTCTCTTATCGTTGGAGCTCTTTAGTCTATGAAAATTATGATACACCATAATGTTGGTCACATTATGGTTTTGGCGCAATATATCAATATAAGTCCGTAAATATATGAATAATTAGAATATTCAGAGAGAAATTTTGATTTAAGTTTACGGGAAAAGGAAGAAAGAATTAAAAAAGGGCTGAAAATTCTTGCCATTTTGCGCGATCTTCCATCATACTCTTTAAATGTCGATACGATCTGTCGATCTCGCTGTTTACATTTCCCCATAAGTTATATGACCTGTCCGATATACACATACCCGAAGTAGAACGTACATATAATATTTCATCCAGATGTTATTGAGATGTATGCCCTGTCACCGTGTCTAACAGTTTGCAACTGTGGTCGAGCGCACAAAACAACCCTAGTAAATAGTCTCACTGCTCGAGCATTGCATTTCTTGAATTAATTTTTGGGTAAAGTCCAAGATTCTAAAGTCTACACTGAAGCCTTCTTGAATAAATATAAATAAGAAAATACCTGTTCTTATACTATAATTTCAAGATTTTATTGGTAATTAGCTGTAATTTTATATTGTATTAATTTAATAAACAAATATCGTATTTCGATCCATAATTTCTGTATATTTCTTTAGAGAACTCATACCGGTGTTAATGTATACCATGGATTTTTATATTAGTATTTGATGTGTATAAATGTATGATTTCAATCATCATTGCCTTGCCTTTATCGCATTATTTGTGGTCGGCGCAGTATGTCATTCTCTTCCACTGCTCTCTATCGGTCGTCGTATCTGAACATACTCTTCTTTTATTCATATCATCTTTCACACAATCCATCCATGTTTTCTTAGGGCGATTTTAGTATTTTATTTTAAAGAATGACAAATGGTATGGTGTTTCTGCCTGCAATAACGGTATAAGCAGGTGGGGCACCAATGTACGCTAACAGGCTGAGCATGAAGTAAGGACAGGTAACCTATCGTGGCCAATTTACTAGGAATTAAACACGATGGTTTCCAATCGAATTTGCGTGAAGGTCGACCTAAGTACATTGCTACTAATATAGGCAACCGACTTAGTCTGTTAGCATTGCGTTGCACAATCATATCAGTCATGAGACATATGTATATGTGTGTCAATTTATGTGTAATCCTTATTATTTATATAGTATTAATAATATAACAACATATAACATAATACATAACATTATTTGTAATTTATTCATATATTATTAGATGATAACCAAATCTTTTTCAAATTTCAATACCTTGTCAAGTTAAAGAGCTCGAAGTTTAACATTTTCATACATATATTTAGTAATAAGTATCAGTAGTATAAGTACAGAAGAATTAACACTAACAGAATATCAGCGCTATAGATTTATCTGTAGCTTTATGCTGAGTTGGTTGCCTTTTCACCTTTGTGGCATATACAGTTACCTCCATTTTCGTTTACTTGTTCATGTATTTTTTCTGTACCTCATGTATGTTATGTGTCGGTGAATAAAGAATATATATATCTATCTATAAATGATAACCAGAGCTCCCTGTGCAAATATGATACTGTTTTACTTTACTGCACTGCTGCAGCGCACAATTCAATAACATAAATTCATTATTGTCACATAATCAGTTGTATGTATAGTTTATTTCTTATTTTGTGTACTGAGAATGAAAATAGAATATTTGTTCTATCTATCTGTGTATAATAAAAAATCTTCAATACTAAAAAACTCCCCAACCATTGTTCAACATCATAATAACCTATTGATGAACCTATAACAAAATTGTTTTCACTTAAGTACATAAAATTAGAATGATTCTTATCGAAAGTGTTTTTATATCTCAATATTTCAAACTATAATAATAGGTCCACTTCAAATATGAAATTCCTGTATGTGAACTCATATAAAGATCTTCTCAAAAGAGGCTATTGAAAAGGCAAATTGCATAAGAGCCATAAACGTGCCTTGTACAGCATCTGGCAGCTTAGAGCGTGCTACAAACGCAGCTAACCGCAGACAAAGGTATTATGTACAAAGTCATTAAACGTGCATTATGAAATCTAATATGAGCAAAGTCTGTGATAATATGTAGTCTAGACTAGATAGTAATAGAGCTGCCAATAAAAGGAAGGAAGTAGAACTTGGGAAGGCTATCGGCAAGATGATCGCCGACGTAACGAGTTTTTATCCTGTATTAGCGCAATATACGAGTGTAAAGTGAAACATTTCAGTAATTTAAAATTTTATTTCCTTTATATGTGAATGTAGCGTTTAGCATTTTGTAACATTGAAGAAGAATGACGATATTTTTGTTTCCTTCTTTAGAATTATGTGAGAGTTGAAATTTCATTTCATTTCGTGACTATAATTTCATTTGATTTTAGATTTCACTCTATATTGTAAAAGAATACTTATCTAGAGGATTTATTTCAGGAGCATTAGGAGAATTTATTTGTTAGATATTTGAATGCGCTGTAAAATTTATTTCCCTTTTCGTAATCATTATATTAATACATGACAACTTGGTACACCTTTTTACTATTTTTAATGCATCATTTTTTCAAATGAAGCATTTAAAAATACTTTAAATAATAAAAAACACTCTACAGTATATTTAACACACATATTTATAGGTATATACTTTTTATGTGTGATTTTTATTGCTGGCTCAGATGTTTCATACTGAGATGTTTTTGTATTTTTTGTTATGGTCGAATTTTGACATGAATATACTTAAATATATTTTATTATATTATATATATATATATTTATATTACTACTTACTTATATTTTCAATGTACCAAATAAACAATTTTCTTTCTTTCTTTAATTAAATATCTGCGTGGGATATATTATACATGTATACTACATAAAATTAGATACTGTATTTTAAAGAAATTAAAATAAATCCTGTAAAAGGAAGGAGAAATGCGATTTCGCCTAGGAGGAATGTTTTCCACACTCCGAACATCCCAAAGTACAGGGAAGTAACACCAAACTTTGCCTAGGAACGTCCAGACGTGTTGTACAGATTAATAGCCATGAACTTTAAAGCGTAGTTTTTATTAAAACAATTTATTAAAGTATAATTAAATAAACAGAATTCACTAATTTTATTCTTTAAGATAGTAAAAATTCGGTGGGTTCTATTTATTCGAGTTCCATTTTTAATTAATTTATTTCCTATCTAATTATTTTTTTATTTATTGTTCGTTTAAATTAAGAAGACACGTGTTTTTATTAATGGCCAGTATTATCAAACGCCCTTTGCTCTAGTAAGCAAGCTGATGATACAATCTGCGTATACTAAAACTGATCTGTGGACAACGACTACATAGCAGTCCATTGTACAATGTTCTCGTCCAGCCAAAAACCGTACCAGATGGAGACAAATTGCGAGATTGATTGATTGTACTCTTCCATGGATGGTCCATGGAAGAGTAAAATGGGCCGCTGAGTAAGGGCATCGAGCATTTGTTCCTTATCCGGGCATACTGCTGGGATGAACCATCTCAGCATCGTTATTTTTTACCTTAGTAATAGACTTGGCTACAGTCATATAGCCGGCTGAAGGAGTGGTGAGGAAATTGCAAGGAACTCTTATTGTTAAGGAGGACAACGAAGAGATACCATCGTGAAAGCTATGACCACTCTGTTAAGAGTATACGATTAAAGAAATGGATATTGCGGAGGGAAATCTATAATATCTACAAGCAAAAGTATATAAAAAGCAACAGAACCTTAAATAAATTCAGTGTTTAAATCACTTACATGTCACTCTATTAATAATCATATTAAACCGTTGAAATTTGTAGATATAAATTTCCGTCCGTGTTAAGGATAACTTAATCAACTGTACCCCATTTTTGGCTCTATTCAAAATGCAGTGGTTAGTTGGAGTAATAAAAGCGGCTATTTACTAAAGTAAAAGGCTGCAAACATCAAAGGCGTCATGCGACGCCGAAATTAATTTATTTCTCTTTTATTACATGCTCTGGTAACTCACTAATGAACAGATATTAACACCAATTTTAAAGAACAGGTCGAGTACATTAATATTATATATAATATACATTTTAGTAGAATTTGGTACACTAATATCAAATTGCCTTTCATTTTATACTGCAGGTATAAAATACAAAACGAAATAAGTCGCTTTATTGGAAGTTTCCTTTAATTTTTCTATGCCATCCCAAAATATGTTTTTACCGTCGTCTCAGAAGCAATTGCCTTTATGTATAGTCGGTGATTCAGATACAGCTCCAAAGACTGAGCTACGAGGAGAGGGCAAAGAAAAGTGTTAAACGAAATATAAATATTATAGAATTTTCTACTTAGTTTAAGAAATATAAAAACAAAGACAATCTAATTTTGCTTTATGAAATAAATACGATTCTCTATGTACACACATTAGTTATGACAGCCTCGGAGGTCTAAGGGCTAAGGGCTTAGCACACCGCTTTACTATCCGATGGTCCCGGGTTCGATTCCTCGCACGGTACAAACATTTGTATTCATGAGTATGATTGTTTGTATCGGTCTGGGTGTTTTCTATGTATAATATGTATTTATTTACAAAAAAAATGTATCCATGTATTTATATAAGTTATCTTGTACCCATAACACAAGCTCTGCTTAGCTTGGGACTAGATGGCGCTGTGTGAATTGTCCTGAGATATTATTATTATTGTTACACATTGGCTATAGAAATACATGTATAGTGGTCGTGTAATAAAAAATGATTATGCACTATGCTCAAAGTTACCTAGCGATTCTGGAAAAATGATATCTTATAGATTTTTTCTTTAGAATTAAATGCTATTATTGAATGAATTTTAAATTTTAATATATATCAAAAATAGAGTCTAGTTTTGCTTGAACTAATATATATATTATTAATCCGAGACGTCGTCGATTCGGTTCGATGTTTTCGTTAGATCTATAAATGAGGTGGATTTGTTCGCTGTCTTTCTAAAGACTCTCTATAACTCGAAAGAATTTAGAAGAGTTTATATTTATTATATTATATCAATGTCATATATTAATTAATACTTTAATGAAGTTTTAAATCAGTAAAGTCCTCGAGTGGCGACCGCGGACCTCCTGAGTGGGAAAGCCTCCAGCAAAGAGGGCTGACGATCTGGTTAAGATCGCTGAAGGCATTGGATGCGAGCAGCGCAGGACCGATCGTCGTGGAGATATTTGGGGGAAGCCTTTGTGCAGCAGTGGACGTCTCCCGAGCTGAGATGATGATGGTGGTGATTGAATACTTTGAAAATTATTTACCCAAAATGTAATAATCTTTCCATTTTTTATCTTTATCAATTCATCGTTTAACATATCGGATGGTACTACTTTATACATACATGCAATTTTAATAATAATATCCCTGGAAAATTCACATAACATCTAGTTAAGTTAAGCAGAGCTTGATTTATGGGTACTAGATAACTGGTATAAATATTTAGACATAAATTTTTTGTGACTACATTCATCATGAATACAAAGTTTTGACTGTAATTATACGGATCGGATGCAGCGTAGTATGCCACTAAATCACTGTGGCCGTCAATTTTGAAAACTATTCTATTTAAGTATTGTAAGTAGTCTGGATATGTTTGTAGTCGCTGTAAAAATTTCAAGTAGGACATTTACCTTGCACTCTGCTCTTAAAAGCGTTTTATACTTGTAAAGTAGCGGCATACCTGAGTTATTACTGAGCGTGGAGAGAGCGGCAGCAGAATTTATCCTTTCCACCGACACATTTTCCGACAAGTTGTGAGAATGCCTTACAAAATTCGTATCGACTTCCTTTAAAAGACTCCGCGTGAGTTATATTGAATTCACTCGATTCAAAAGGCCATTGAATTATATATATATATACTAGGTGTTCCCGCGACATCGTCCGTGTCGATATTTAATTTTATTTTTCTAAAATAAAAGTAGCCTAAGTTACTCATTATTACATCACCTACTTGCCAAAAAAAGTCCCATCGGAAAAGATCCAGCCATTTCAGAGATTAGCCAGAACAAACTAACAGACAGACGGACAAAAATTTAAAAAATGTTATTTTGGTGTATGTACCGGATTTATATTCATATGCATGTAGTAAAAATCGGTTATTTCAATATTACAAACAGATACTCCAATTTTATTTATATATATATAATGTCAATTAAACCAATATCGCGTATTTTCTAGCTAGGTCACAGTTGGCGCTTTTAAGGATTTCTCTTTTAGAAGTAATTTTCACTTAGAAAATTTTATATTATATTTGACTAGCTGTGCCCGTCACTTTATCCGCGCGGAATGGACGATGTATGATGAATTTACTCAATCATACAATCCTTGAATGACCTTAAGGGGGTAAAATAGAACAGAGGTTCAAATCTTCATTTTTTTTTACAAAATTTTAATGTCAAATTTATTTATATTTAACAAGCTTCAACGCCAAAATTACTGAACTGACTTCAATGAAATTTGGTATACATGGTATTTGGTAGACCTATAGAAAAGATATAGGCTAATTTTTAATGCGAAAAATGGGCTGAACGGAACAAAAGGGGAGACACCCCAAATACACAGAATTTCATTGAAATCAGTTCAGTAATTTTGGCATGAAATCGCGACAGATAGACACACTTACTTTCACCTGTGTATTATGTCACAGGAATCCTTAGACATACGTTATTTATTATATTGACTTAACTGTTTAAGTACTATTATTGATTTAATATGATGTTGATGGTCTAGAGGTTTAGCGCACTGACGGTCGCGAGTTCGATTCCTCAAAAGATACCTACGTTTGTCTTTAAGAGTATGATTGTTTGTGTTAATCTATGTACTTTCTTTGTATCATTAGTATGTTTATAAAAAGTATTTAAGTATATCTATATGTTGTCTAGTACCCATAACACAAGCTCTGTATTACTTAGCTTGGGACTGGATGCTGTGTGAATTATCTGGGCTTATATTATATTTATTCTATGCGCAACGGATGTACTCGCGCAAAATTCGTTTTATAGGACACTGAAATTTATTTGGCTCTATAAATCATTTTAAAATTTTAAGCGAACCAAGTGATATATTACTTGTAGTTATTACACTCATATATATACGGTATATACACCTTTATGGATACCAAATTCCTCATATGATGCTCTGGTATCGCTGATCTGATGTTAGAAATATTTATTTTCCTTTAAAATGTATTATTCTATATTCAACTGTAAATTTATAAAATTGTACGTTCTAGATCTGCACAGGACTTTCAAACTGTATTTTTCTTTAAAAACCTCTTTTTGTGTTGGTAATCTTCTATTTTCATCTTTCCTTCCTTCTACCCTGTAAATTTATAAAATTGCACGTTCTAGATCTGCACAGGACTTTCAAACTGTATTTTTCTTTGAAAACCTCTTTTTGTGTTGGTATTGTGCTATTTTCAACACTCCTTACTACTACCCTGTAAATTTATAAAAACCCCTTTTTGAGTTGGTATAGTTCTATTT
Source organism: Achroia grisella (assembly GCF_030625045.1). Taxonomy (NCBI): domain Eukaryota; kingdom Metazoa; phylum Arthropoda; class Insecta; order Lepidoptera; family Pyralidae; genus Achroia; species Achroia grisella. Next base: position 658,439 of record NW_026712589.1, read on the forward strand.
TCATCTTACCTTCCTTCTACCCTATAAATTTATAAAATTGCACGTTCTAGATCTGCACAGGACTTTCAAACTGTATTTTTCTTTAAAAACCTCTTTTTGTGTTGGTATTCTTCTATTTTCATCTTTCCTTCCTTCTATCCTGTAAATTTATAAAATTGCACGTTCTAGATCTGCACAGGACTTTCAAACTGTATTTTTCTTTAAAAACCTCTTTTTGTGTTGGTATTCTTCTATTTTCATCTTTCCTTCCTTCTACCCTGTAAATTTATAAAACTGCACTTTCTAGATCTGCACAGGACTTTCAAACTGTATTTTTCTTTGAAAACCTCTTTTTGTGTTGGTATTGTGCTATTTTCATCTTTCCTTCCTTCTACCCTGTAAATTTATAAAATTGCACGTTCTAGATCTGCACAGGACTTTCAAACTGTATATTTCTTTAAAAACCTCTTTTTGTGTTGGTATTCTTCTATTTTCATCTTTCCTTCCTTCTACCCTGTAAATTTATAAAATTGCACGTTCTAGATCTGCACAGGACTTTCAAACTATATTTTTCTTTAAAAACCTCTTTTTGTGTTGGTATTCTTCTATTTTCATCTTTCCTTCCTTCTACCCTGTAAATTTATAAAACTGCACTTTCTAGATCTGCACAGGACTTTCAAACTGTATTTTAAAAACTTCTTATCGTGTTGTATTTCAGTGTGCAAGAATCTGCTATTAAAATGTGTTTGTTTTTAATGTTTAAAAGTTAATATATTTTTTTAAATGAAGTGTTTCCAGCTTGATCACAGTTGATGTTATTGCATATATTTTTTTCGTACAGAAGTAATTTTTACATTATCTATGGTCAAACGAGATTAAGTAAAATGGTAAGCAAATCACGAATGCCCTAAAATGGAACTATTTAAAATGGAACCATTAAATTCTGAGTCATGTTGAACGTAATTATACGGTAGAGATGTAGGCACACGTTTCAGTCGATTTGTGTACACAACACATTTGGTGGAGAGTGTAACATTTCTTGGTTCATACGAATTACACATATCGAATTGCGATCGTGCCTACTAACGTATGCAATGCGTGCTTATAAAGAAACATTTCTACGGATTTACGGCGAAATTATGTGTATTTTGCAAATTCGCAGAAGTATTACAAATAACTTGAATGTGGCCGCAGTGTACATTGTTGCATGGTTTCAATGGTATTTATGCAACCATAATGCCTATTAATGCAAGTGGATTTAGTATTGGGAATATAAACACGAATATCCTATTCGCCTCGTTTCATACATCCGCCAAACAAATCGGAAATTATAAAATTCTAAATTTAAAAATCATGTAGGATATTTTAGCTGATTAAGAATTTCATTCATTATTCATGATAGACGAATTCATAGATGACAACATATCAAGTAAATAATTAGTTTATTAGCATACAACGTTATAATTTTATTTTCTCATTGCTTTCTTGATTTAAGTGATTGATTTTAGAAATATGAAAGCGTAGCGGTTTTTGTATTAATTACCGCATGCATTCTTATGTAAAATGTGAATACTATAACTATCAGATGGCAATTGTGAGTAGCTTTGACGTGGTCTAGTGTTTTGAGTAGTCATGCTCACTAAAATGTCCAGACTTGAGGCAGCGTGGTGGGCCGGGTCATTGGGCTCCCTAAAATATGGTCGAGCGCAGTGATGGCTGGCTCATCCGTCATACTCGTGAACGGGTGCTGCTTGTAGGGACTGGTCTGCTCTAATCACTATGACTGATTTCCTCTTATTAATTGTTTAACCAGTTGGTTATGTATTCAATATTTTTTCTTTTTGAGTATTTAATTGAATTAGTGCTAATTGGTGGTTTGTATTCACACACTAAACTTAAAAATGTAAAGTAATAATAAAATTATTTAAAAGAGCAACACGCAAGTTTCTTGCTCGTTCTTCTTGTGATGAGACAGCTTTCCGAACGAGCGGTAGATTAAAAAAAATGTAATGACTATTCAAAAGTGCTTCAATGTAAGTTTATTTGAATAAATGATTTTCTATTCTATTCTATTCATATAGGACATTTTAGCCGATTAAGAACGTTAATTTTTTTATATTATAATTTTTTCCAATTGAGAAGAACTCGCAAGAAACTCAAATTAATATATTTTTTTAAAGACAGTTTTTTTCTAAATTGTATATTTATATAGGTGTCTATGTCTAACATTAAATGAAAATCCCGTGCATGAACAACTATTGTCATAACACGCTCGTCATTCAAGTAATCGTTTAGCGTAATAGGATTTGCTCAGTTTATGTTTTAACAGTTATCTGGAATTTATCTTGGCATCTCTGGAATGGTACCAATCAGGAATTGGTATCATGCATATCACATGATAATGTGATGTCCACAGTTGTACAGTTGTAATAGTTACCACTTACCATCACGGACATTTACCCCTAACTGTGCCCTCAGATTAAAGTCTTAACCGTCACGTGGGAGTTAACCATCAGCGGCTCCATAAGTCCTTTCGCGGGTTTGGAATGCCATTGGCACTCGCCCCTATCGTCCAGGGATGCTGTAAAGGCCAGCTGCGGCCAACAGCATTAGAGTATTCCAAAAAAAAAAGTATTCTAAAACAAAAGTAAAACTAATAATACGTGGTAACAAGTATTATTAGTTTTAGTTTTGTTTTAGATTATACAATTATTTGAATTTGATTTAGTATCTAGGTTTTGACATTTTTTTTTATTTGCACCAGTGTATTACCCTCTCAGTACCACATATCCCACTGTTTTAGGTTGACTGGAAGAGATCTCTTCTAGGGATAAGTCCACCTTTGCTCACATTGTCTCTAAATTATAATAACTTTGTATTATCTGTGCAATAAAGAATATATATTATTTCTAATTACATAAACAAAAATTAGCATTAAATGTAGCAGTGAGAACACCGTCATCAGCGGTTTGTCGTTTGTAATCATTGATGACGTTATTTTCAACTTACTTACAATTTCTGTATAATCGCATAATGTAGGGTAGGTATATATTGTGTACTAGTTGAGCCACCGACTTCGTTCGTAGACATAAAAATATAATTTTAGTTGTATGAAGAATCACACAATATAACTATATAAATATATACAGACAAAAAGACAATTATCATTGTTTTTGTTCTATTGCGTTGATAAAGTATACAAATAGTAGTTTGCCCATATAACTATCTATCTATAATATAATTACTTATAAAATATTTAAATTTTAAGAAAATACTGCATACTTGCTTATAAACAGTTTTTTTTTTTCTAGAAGAAATAATCTCATAATTTCTTCCTTTACAGCCATCGAGACAAATATTTTGACTTCGTACTAATTATTAACAGATAAGTAATATCAATTTAAATAATCAAATGGAAAACTAAGGCGTATGCTCAATAGGAAGTTGCAGATTTTGCCAATATGAAGAGAGAAATATTATACTACTAGTATATTTTACTAGTATATTTTTGTGAAAACACACATTAGGAGATAAAAACTATCGCTCCTAAGAATATCCTTTAATTCTTATCCCCAACGGGTTTCGGTAACGAACTCTGATACGGCGCCGCGGCGCGAGTACAAAAGATCTCCGTAGATCGCAGTGCTTCAAGTCTAAGCGTTCCAAAAAAATAAAAAACTGTTAACGATGCCGATTGAACATCGAACTCGTTTTATATAATGTTATACGCTGGCGAAGTATCTATGTAAGATAACTAACTATATGATAATTAAATCAGATCAACTTGGGGTGAACGGAATTGTTAGTAATGTAGACTAATAGCCCCAGTGTTTGCAATGTACCATGTCAGATTGACTTCCAAATTGATATATCACTATCGTGATAAATAGATGGTAAATTTACCCCGATAGGCTATCCTGACATTATACCATCGTATCATTCTCCATTGGTGCCCCACCAGCTAAAATCGTTAGCGCAGGCGGGTGTTCGATTCCATTTCCATAAAATAAAATCTGATCAGTTGTGGTAAATTCTTTAACAATTACTACAGTAGTTTCCAGAAACAAATCGCTTCTGAAGAATTTCAGATCTGTAACACTGCTGTTTATAAGTTGTTTTTGAGAGTTATCACGAATCATCTCGCGCGCAAGTTTGATGACTTCCAGTCTTCCGAACAAGCCGGATTCCGAAAAGGCTTCAGTACCATAGACCACATTCTTACGCTGCGGCAGGTAATTCAGAAGACCGAAGAATACAATCTGCCACAATGCTTGGCGTTTGTGATCTAACAAAAATTGTCGATCACAATGTATACATAAGACAAACCATCCAGCTAAGTAGGTCCAATTTTGAGAAGTTAGTCGTCAAATCTTACTCGGATGGACAGCGTTCGGGAAGCTCCTATATATCTTTTCGTCCAAATTACCGCATGTATCAAGACAAAAGAGATGAAGACGGCTATGCTCTATGTTTCTTAGCGGGATCGAATCAGAAATGAGAAGATCCGCAGAAAAACCAGAGTGAGACCTAAGACTTAAGAATTGCGAAACTGAAGTAGTAATGGGCAGGGCATATAGCTCGTAGGATAGATGGCCGTTGGAGCAGTAAAATTCTTGAGCGATGACCGCGGACTGGAAGACAGCGTGGGAAGGCCTCCAGCACGGTAGACCGACGATCTAGTCAAGATCGCTGGAAGGCGTTGGATGCGAGCAGCGCACGACCGATCGTCGTGGAGATCTTTGGGGGAGCCCTTTGTTCAGCAGTGGACGTCTTCCAGACTGGAATGATGATGACGTTTCTAGAGGAATACTTGGGTAGTTTTATCTGGTTACATAGTTAGAAATAGGGTCATTAGACTTATTATCCGTTTGTTAATAATTTATCTATACATAATATGGGAAAATATAAGTTAAGGGTGTGCATACACAATGTTACGTCTCGGCTTCATCCGAATTCCAACGACAACTTGCGGTTTCGTTGGTCTAGCGGTTAGTACAACGTCTTACTCCCGACTGCATGTTTATTGCAAGTTGACTTACCACTTCAATAGGGCTTATAAATTTGTTATTCGATTATTATGGCAAACAAACTGTACCACGATAAAATTAACTACATTTAAAATGATTTAAAACCAATTACTTACTCAATAAAATATATGTATTGTCAGTCAATCAATTCCATCATTATCATCATAATCAAAGCCCTTGGTGGTACGGTTAAGCACATCGTCTTACTTCCAATGGTCATGGGTTCAATAACTATTTTTATGTGTGTATTTTTAAAAATCTACGAAAATAACTTTAATAACACAAGCTATGCATAGCTTGGCACTAGATGGTGTTGTGTGATTTTTGATAGGATATTATTATTATTATTATTCTGCCGATTTTTTTTAATTCAACGATGGTGGCAAACAAGCATACGATACATCTGTTGGTAAACTGTTACCGTAGCGCATGGACGAAATCTATCCTCATTATAATATAAGCGTAATATTGTATTTTTTTAATAGTGTAGTTAAAATTCTTAAAATTTTAGTTAAAAACATTTTATTGTCTTTAAATCTGTTTTGTATTGTATCTGTCTGTATTATAGTTATTATAACATATATTAAAACAAAATTGTAAAAAAGTAAACTCTACACAAATATTGATGAAATCATTAAAATTTTTATTTATTTTTATTTGACAAGGAAATATGAACTAAATAAGATAAAAATATTTAATTTATTCGGCTCATATTAAATAAATAATCATCATATCACATCATGATAACCCCTTGACAATAGGAAAAAGGGATTGTAAGTAATGGGGTACAGTGTCCACATTGCTAGCAAAGTACCATGGTAGAATGACCTCCACGCGATATCCCCTGGAAACCATTGTGGTTAATTTATGGTAATTTAATCACAATAGGCAAACTGACTAATCTCATGTTCATCTTATCATCCATCACTGGTGCCCCGCCAGCGTAAACCTCAGGCGGTGCATCATTCCATTATCATTCACTAAAAAAAACCCGTTGATAATAATAGCAAATCGCTACGTACGTACGTAAACTACGTGACCTTTACGATATAGAAACCTACAAATGGTAGTGAACTTGAAAACAGTTTCCCTCTCGATTGAATTTTATATGTAGACATCTAAAAAAAGAAAAATCTAAACTCCATTGACGCAGTTTCCAGTGAAAGCTCGCTAGTACGTTCGCTTTCACTTTCAGTAAAAGCTGCAATTGAAAACTTTACAGATCTGTTTACATTGATAAACTGCGAACGTGAAAGTTTTGCATCTCGTATTGCAATGTTTAGCTTAAAATGTTAAACATATTTAATTAGTTATTGTTAATTAATTATTAGTTTAATGTTTGTGATAGATTAATAATTGTTTTTAACCTATTTTTTTAATTTGTCACAATATTTAGACAGTAAATTAAGTGAATGTATAGTTAATAAATAAAATAAAAAAGTTTGTTATGAATGTAATTTTAAGTCAAAAGAACCCTATTCGAAAGCAGCTTATACGTTCTTCACTGATTTTTTATAAAAAGATTCTATTTATCTCAGAGATAACACATCAAACTATTTCTCGCACGACATTTCCCTATCTACTGCAAAAGATCCCGCGTTCAGCACTAAAAACTTTACACCGACTAAACGTTGGCGCCAAATGAAAACTTCATATTACTTTAATTGACGTGAGATAATATACTGGTATACCTGGAGTGGCGCGCAGATCTGAAGTTTTAATGACAAGTCCGGTAGTTGTAATTAGCAGAGGTGTATCGTAACTCCCGAGTGGTGCGACAAGCAGCGGTCGATAGGTAGAGCGACAGGCGGTGCCGATGGTTGCAGGGATGCCAGTTTGGGGGTTATCCACCCTCTAATTAGGGGCGAAATTTGAAGCTGCGGCTTTTGGAGGCCGTTTGGCCGTTTTAAACGCAAGGTTAGAAACAAAAATTCAAGCCTACGCGTCAAAATAGGCAAGTTGTACGACATAAGCGGCCTGAGGGTATAAAATTATCATCAGAGTCGCGAATACACAGAAAAACAAATAAAAAAATTAGAATAATATTTCTAAATTCAGTAATGACCGGGTTCATTGTATACATAGTGCTCATAAAGCATAGGATTATTAAACTGTAATATATATTAAATAGATTAAAATTATATATATTAAAGTTTCTTATATATCGTCAACACGCACGTGACACCCCTACTGTTCAAGCGTCCATAGACTACGGTAACCGTTTAGACTCGCCGTTGATAATGACACGTGTGTTGCGCCGTATACCGTATGCGTATGTTTTGCCTCCATCGTAGTAAAAAAGAAACGACTTTCATTTTGGGGAGACAATTCTTTAGATCCCAAATTTTGGGGGGAATTTGACATCATTTGGAGGAATGACGAGGATGATGTAGCAACACTTGTTGGTAGCTTGAGGCCCGGGTCAGGCTTACGATCGATACGAGAGACGACGCGCCAACGGTAGTGGAGCCACCAGTCCGCTGCGATTTTGGCGGCGAACGGCCGATACACAGAAGCGCTCCTCCATGCGAGCACAACACGCGTCATGAGCGTACACCCCCGCAGTGCGCCGCTTCTGCTCGCGTTAGCGGCAACAATATTACCGCACGTCAACCATGTCGCGTAAGTAGCACTATAGCCACGATTTAAATGTCACATAAAAGTTTTACAGTCACGGAATAAAGTTTGTAAATCCCGCCAAGATATTTAAACAGGATGCAGTAAAGTTGCACTAACTTGCAACTCGACGTGCAGTAACATAACTTTTTACGTAACTAATATATTGTCGAGAATACGAAAACTTTTTAAAAGTTTTTAAATTCGAATTAGGATTTATGGTAGGGGTTTTTTATGGTCACGATGTATTTTTATGATGATTGTGACCTTAAAAGTTGAATAGTAAACCGGCCGGCAACTTAATAGTAAAGTGAACACAAACTATTTTAAACTACGTACCAATTAAATTGTCTAGTACTTTTGATATACAAATTGAATTTCTAGTGTTATATTTATTTGCTGTGTATGTATACAATATAATAAAGGCTTTTTTAAGTTATAAATGTACTTTAATGTATTAATTTAATATAATTTGACTACTGTTGCCTAAAATATGTTATTAATAGTTATAAATATAATAAAATGTGTTATTAAATTCTCAAATACGATTAATTATTATATATATGTTAGAATAATATGATTTCATTCAGAAAAACGTGTATTATAATATAAGAGCTACAAGTAAATTACGTAAAAATATAACCTTTAAGAGTTGTTCTCAATGTTGGTGCTGCTTTATCGATTTAACAAAGATTCGGGGGACCAGCTTTCATTTCATTGGTAGAGATACGTTTATTATTTGCACGGGGTTACGGCTCTTGCCAAGTCGTCCCAAATTTAGACTACGTTACGCGCATTACGTTGTAAGTTAATAACATAATAATTATGTGAAATCTATTCTCGTTATATTTTATTGTTTTCTAATTACTGTTCGTTTGATTTATAAAATGTACAGTGAAGTTTTATTAGATTTCTTTATAATATTATGTAATTATATTTTAAAATTTTCATTGTTAGATGCCGTTCTTCCAGAGAATCTAGATCTATTCTATTATTGCAATCATCCATCTCTTATCTCATCCAAATATTATGGAAAAAAATGGTTAGATCTCGCGATTTCTGTCGTCGTATTTATATCCGTTTAGAAGGTTTTTTTTTTATAAAATTTATTCACTTTATATTTGAGAGGTATTCTGCGGCATGTAGACTATTATATAATTATATAGTTTATTGACTTATTTAATATAATATCTGGTTCCTGTTGAGAATATCCCTTTCTTCTGTTCTTCCAATCATATATCTTAGATTTTGCGATTTCTATCGTAGTATTTATGTTAATTTAAAAGTTTTTTTTATAAAATAAATTTATTCTACGGCGTGTAGACTATTATGTAATTATATAATTTACGGACTTATTTAATATTACAAAATTATGACGTTCTTGTTGAGAATATCCATCTCTTCTGTTCTTCATATCATATATCTCAGATCTCGCGATTTCTGTCGTAGTATTCATCTTCATTTAAAAGGTTTTTTTTATAACTTAATATTTATTCGCTTTATATTCCAGAGGTATTCTGAGGCATGTAGACTATTATGTAATTATATAATTTACGGACTTATTTAATATTACAAAATTATGACGTTCTTGTTGAGAATATCCATCTCTTCTGTTCTTCCAATCATATATCTCAGATCTCGCGATTTCTGTCGTAGTATTCATCTTCATTTAAAAGGTTTTTTTTATAACTTAATATTTATTCGCTTTATATTTGAGAGGTATTCTGAGGCATGTAGACTATTATGTAATTATATAGTTTATTGACTTGTTTAATATAATATGTGGTTCCTGTTGAGAATATCCATATTTTCTGTTCTTCCAATCATATATCTCAGATCTCGCGATTTCTATCGTCGTATTTATGTTCATTTAAAAGTTTTTTTTATAAAATAAATTTATTCTACGGCGTGTAGACTATTATGTAATTATATAATTTACGGACTTACTTAATATTACAAAATTATGACGTTCTTGTTGAGAATATCCATCTCTTCTGTTCTTCCAATCATACATCTCAGATCTCACGATTTGTATCGTCGTATTTATATCCGTTTAGGAGGTTTTTTTAAATAAAATAATATTTATTCACTTTCTATTTGAGAGGTATTCTGCGGCATGTAGACTATTATGTAATTATATAGTTTATTGACTTATTTAATATAATATATCGTTCTTGTTGAGAATATCCATCTCTTCTATTCTTTCAATCATATATCGCAGATCTGGCGATTTCTATCGTCGTATTTATCTCCGTTTAGAAGATTTTTATAAAATATGTTTTATACTCTTTATATTTGAGAGGTATTCTATGGCGTGTAGACTATTATGTAATTATGTAGTTTTTTGTCTTATTCATTGTAATATGTCGTTCTTTTTGAGAATCTCCATCTCATCTATTCATCCAATCATATATCGTTTAGCCAAATATTATAGAAAAAAAGCTCAGATCATATGATTTCTATCATCGTATTTAATTCCGTTGAGAAGTAATTTTTTTATAAAATATAATTTATTCTCTTTATATTTGAGAGGTATTCTACAGCGTGGAGGTTATTATGTAAATATTTTAGTTTATTGATTAATTTAATACTAGCTGTTGCCGCGACTACGTCCGCTTGGAATTTAGCTTTATTTTTATAAAATAAAAGTAGCCTAAGTTACTCCTTATTACATCAGCTACCTGCCAAAAAAAGTCCCGTCAAAATCGGTTCAGTCATTTCAGAGATTAGCCGGAACAAATAGACCGATAGACAGACAGACAAAAATTGTAAAAAATGTTATTTTGGTGCATGTTCCATATTTATATTCATATGCATGTAGTAAAAAATGGTTATTTCAATATTACAAACAGACACTCCAATTTTAAATATATGTATAGATAATATGTCATGCGTGTTGAGAATCTCCATATTTTCTATTCTTACAGTCATATATCTTTCATCTCTTCGGAATATTACAGAAAAAATCGTCAGATCTCGCGATTTCTATGTCGTCTTTATATCTGTTCAAAAGTATTTTTTTTTAAGAAATGAAACTTATACGCTTTCTACTATATAATAGTCTATGTAATTATATAGTTTATTGACTTATTCATTGTAATATGTCGTTCTACTTGAGAATCTCCATCTCTTTTATACTTCCAATCATACATCTTCTATCTCTTATCCAAATATTATAGAAACAAATGCTTGATTTGCATCTTTATCTCTGTTTAAAGGTATTTTTTATAAAATGAAACTTATACGCTTACTATTTGAGGGGTATTCTACGCTGCGTGTAGACTATTATGTAATTATATAGTTTATTGACTTATTTAATATAATATGTCGTTCTACTTGAGAATCTCCATCTCTTTTATTCTTCCAATCATACATCTTCTATCTCTTATCCAAACATTATAGAAATAAAATGCTTTATTTGCATCTTTATCTCTGTTTAAAGATATTTTTTATAAAATGAAACTTATACGCTTTCTATTTGAGGGGTATTCTACGCTGCGTGTAGACAAGAGCAGTAAGTCACGATTATTTTCTAAGCTCATTTATTACTGTAGAGTGAGTCTAGGTAGTGGAATTACAGGTTAAGTGGCGGGACTTAGTTCTACTGACTTATATTGATGGCTTTTTCTATTTATCATCAGACGATTCTAACTGTTTGCCATTCATAATACATGAAAAAAAATTATGTAAATGTATAGGGTATCCTCGAATGGAATGCTAGAGGATATGATATTTTTTTTCCTTTTGCACACAAAAATGTATATATAGCGGACTTAATGCCTGATGGCATTCTCTACCAGTCAATCATCGCGTTGATTGACGCGAGAATAGACACTTTGATAATGAATAAAAAAGAAATCAAAGAAATAGATACTGTACATATATATATATATATAATAACGACTGTGTATATACTATATATAAGAAGATATTCTTCTTCAATTGGTTCTTAGAACGGCGTAAAGTTTCTTAGTAGATAACAAGCGGTATTGTAAAATTTATAAAGAACTTATAAATTCGCCTTGAACTTTCAACACAGACGAAAAGCGACGAAGGCAAGTTTCTTACGCTGACAATCTGAAATGATGAAAATGAATAATTTATTTATAAATTATATATACTTATTATTACTAGTAGTCGCCCGGTAGTCGAAATTCGACAATATTTAATTTTAGTTATAAGTTTGAACAATATCTCTTCTCTTTAGTCTTCTATTGTCAAAGACTATGCGCGTGTGTGGTACATGATTTTTTTTATACTACGATGGCGGCAAACAATCATACGGCCCTTCTGATGGTAAACGGTTACCGTAGCCTATGGACAATTGAAACACCAGGCATGTCATGTGCCAACCCTTAAGGAACCTTAACATACCCTTCTTGTACTAAAATAGTATATGATTCATAGTCATTGACGTGTGTATTTAACAATTGTTTATTAAATTTTTCAATATAACTCTCATAAATAATATTAAATAGCCTATGGGCACCTGAAACACCAGGCTATTCACGTGCGGATTGCCGACCCTTAAGAAACCTTAATCAAAAACCTATAATAATATATATCATATTCATTTATGTTCATATTTGACTACAGTACTATATTTATTTTTTACATATGGCAATTTAATTTTTCAATATAACTCTCTTAAATAATATTAAATAGCCTATGGCCACCTGAAACACCAAGCTATTCACGTGCGGATTGCCGACCCTTAAGAAACCTTAATATACCCTTATTCAAAAACCTATAATAATATATATCATATTCATTTATGTTCATATTTGACTACAGTACTATATTTATTTTTTACATATGGCAATTTAATTTTTCAATATAACTCTCTTAAATAATATTAAATAGCCTATGGCCACCTGAAACACCAAGCTATTCACATGCGGATTGCCGACCCTTAAGAAACCTTAATATACCCTTATTCAAAAATCTATAATAATATATATCATATTCATTTATGTTCATATTTGACTACAGTACTATATTTGTTTTTTACATATGGCAAAAGGCAAACGTATTTAACTATAGTACTTTATCATTAATTTAACAATTGTCTATTTAATTTTTCAATATATAAAACTCTCATAAATAATATCAAATAGCCTATGGCCACCTGAAACATCAGCCATGTCATCGGGTTGTCGACCCTTAAAAAACCTTAATATACCCATATTAAAAGCCTAAAATAGTATATATTTCATAGTAATTTACGTGCTTATTTGCCTACATCGTTTATTTCATAAATTGGCAATTCAATTTTTCAATATAATACTCGTAAACAATATTGAAAGATCACACATTTTGTATCGACTCGTAGTAAATCGTAAATGAATTGGAATAATTAAATAGCGCATTCTGAATTACACATTGAAATGATATTATGAATGAACTGTATCACTGACTGAATATTTTATTAACTCTCACTATTAACGTAGTGAACTGGCGGTCGTCCATTGGCTGACCGCTACTACAATTTATAAATTCGATAGTGGATATTAAATACCATTGGAATTCTTTTATTTTTCATGTTAAATTTGTACATCTTAATAATATTATAAACGCAAAGGTTTGTGATCATAGATATTTGGTTCACACAAAAACTACTGAACACGTATAATGCATGAACATGAAATTTTACAATAATATAGCGCTATACGTCAAAATCGGTCCAGCCATTTCAGAGGTTAGCCGGAACAAACAGACAGTCAGACAGACAAAAATTGTAAAAATGTTATTTTGGTGTATATACCGTATTTATATTTATACGCATATAGTAAAAAACGATTATTTCGATATTACAAACAGACACTGCAATTTTATTTATATGTATAGATGTAAAAGAAATCTGTTCGGCGCTCTCTCTCGCTTATACGCTAAAACTACTGAACCGATGAAAGTTTGTATCGACGTATTGGTCTTTTTAAAGCTAGAGGGTTGAAACTTATTTTTCAGGCTATTGATTGAACATAAATAAAGAAAAAGGGTTGTAAGGGGTTGAAAGGGCAGATGAAGTTATATGAAAGTATCGATATTTTTAAAGCTAAAAGCTGTTGAATAAATATAATAATAATAAATAAATATGACATTCGGTTTGTAAAAATGTTACTGTTCAGGGAGTAAAATACGAATTTCTGTATAGGGGATGAAAGTATGTATAGAAATTCGTCATTTGTGAAGCTCGTTCTAGCTTTAACAATGACGAATTTTCATACAACTTTTACTCTCACCTTTCAATCCCTTAGATATATAGATACCTACATATATATAATACTGATATTCTATAAAAAAAAAACATTGATATCATAGTTCTTCATATTTTGTTCTAAGTATTTAGCGAGAATGCCTTAAGACGTAAATTACTTTATTGATGTATAACATTTTTACAATATATGCATTTTATACAAAAAGAAACAAAACAATAGCGCATTTCGCCATTCGTAATTCCATATTCAAAATTTTATATTTTATTTTTAATAATAAAATTATATAATGGCTAAAAAGAATAAGAAACTTTTTATAAATATATATACATAACGACTGTTATGCTCGATGTGGAAGTCAGAAGAAAATCTCTCAAAAAATAAAATGGAAAAGTGATCTCTCAGACCAATTTTTAGTATGTTATCGAAGATAATATTATCTTCATTGAAGAATCAGTAATATATAAAGATGCAGCTTTATATATTATAGATATTTTTTTTTTGTCTACAGAAAATACAGGTTTAAAAATACGATCGCTCACGCCGAGATTTAAACTGCGATCAAACTAAAGTAGTATCCGGCAGGAGTTGGCCTTTAGTCACTCTATAAGTCCTTCCGCGGGTTTCAAGTGCCTTCTGCATTCGCTCCGATTTTCGTTCGATGAAAATGTAAATGCTCGGCGTGGCTACGGATAACTCTATTAGAATAGTTAAAGAAAATATACCACGCTCTCACGTATTACTTCCGATGGTCGCGAGTTCGATTCCTCACACTATGCAGACTTTTATATTCATGACTATGATTGTTTGTATACGTCTGCGTATTGTATGTATATTATGTGTGTATTTAAAAAAAAGTATATAAGTATTTATATCAGTTGTCTTATAATATACTACATACATACTACATTGGCACCGCCTACAGTTTCTCTGCTCAACCTGTGGTTGACTGGCGGAAAATGCCGTAAGGCGTTAAGTCCGCCATATGTACTTTTACTTTGGTATTTTGTGCATTGAAGTTATATAAATAAATAATACAAGCTCTGCTTACCGTGGAACTAGATGGCTCTTTGTTAATTGTCCAGGGTTATTTATTTATTATATCACGGTTTTAATTTAGATTTTCCTTGTTTTATGTATGTCTAACAATGAATGAAATATAACGTGTACATGACTTGTTCTCAATTTGCCAGGATATATTATGATTTGAATCCAATGTGGCTGACAGCCGTCTTACGGTGTAGCATGTAAATGTTGGAATTCTGACGATGTAGGATCAAAATGTGGGCGATAGAATGAGTGTACTATATGTGTCATGTCAATATACAAATGGATAGAAAATGGTAAATACTTAAGTACAAACCGTAGCAAGGCAAAAAGTGTCAATAAAAATATATGACAATTCTAAAAGAAAATACATTTAAAATTGGTAGAAAAATATACATATAAAAATGTGCAAAGAATTTGCAACACACGGATTCATTATTGCATTGTTATCGCTGTTTTCGTCACAATAGACTCAACTCTTACTTACCATAGGACTAGATGGCGCTGTGTTAATTGTCCAGGTTTATTTATTACCATTTAATAATATACTAATAAGATATTTTTATATTCATGTTATCACTGGAAAGTTTATTGAACGGCGTCTATAATTTTACGACGGTGAGCCAATCTGTAAAACATTGGCTATGTAATTTATGCGAAATGTTCGTAACATCAGAAAGACAAAGCGAGACAGTTTTGTCGGCGAAGCAATTTCACGAGACTTGCATATAGTAAAGGGTAACAACAGACAGAAATAGTTCAACGAACTCTATCAATTTTGAGTCTTATTGCAGTGCAACAAGGCTTTGTGGTTTTGTCAATCTTTGTTAGTGAATTTACGAGTTCAACCTCGTGTTGGTTTACCGCAATTTTACTACTGGTACTCGATTAAATTTCACACTGAAAATATAATAAAATATTGTTAGGTAGTTTTATTTGTTAGCTAGTGTAATTAAAAAACAAATTTTATCGTTGGTCTACATTAGGTATAAGTTGATTCATCTAGGTTTCATGTCTCGGTCATTACTCCTACGTATTTCAACTTCTACTAATAATTACAATATGAAATTGATAACATAATCAAATGAGCTATATTTCCTTATATATAAAGCCCAAATTTGTGTATAACTTTGACTACAAGAGGCGTATTAGTCATATTGATGATTGACATGATATACCTTAACAGGATGTGTGCTGAGATATCAAACATCATTATACCTAATTACAATTGTATTGATAAATTTTACTACCTTGACTTAGGGTATGTCATTGAGGGTATATCAGGGTATAAAATATATAAGGCTATAAATACCAGTAGACCCTCAGCTAGGCACCTCAGGGAACTGTCAAGAGAGTCTACTGGTATTATATGTATGAGTAGTTATACTCATACATTCTGAAATGTTTTAGATTTGATTTATCATGTGTCTGTAATAGATCTATATATCTATACATATAAATAAAGTTAGAGTGTCTGTTTGTAATATTGAAATAACATACACCAAAATATCATTTTTTACAATATTTGTTTGTCTGTCTGTTTGTTTCGTCTAATCTCTGAATTGGCTGGACCGATTTTGACGGGGCTTTTTTGGCAGTTAGCTGATGTAATAACGAGTAACTTAGGCTACTTTATTTTAGAAAAATAAAGTCAAATTCCACGCGAATAAAGTTATTATAAACAGCTATTATATAACAATATTGATTATGTTTGATTTGATTTTACGAACGTAAATGGAATATAACCAACCAATTCATGGATTGTTCGTACCACATCAAAAATCGAATTGCTAAAAAATACTAAATTATTGACTACTATTTTGTATTCTTTGATATTATAAACTGTTGTTTAACATGCAATATTTGTGTATTTGCTTGATTCAAATCTTGCAACTAAATTTAAAACTATTTTTCTACAGTATACACGATTTTTTCAATATTTTCTTTAATCGATTTTCATTTGAAATAACATATAATTTAACGAATTCTTTTTAAGAACATTAGTAGCAAACGTTAGGATATAACGAAAAAAATTAATGGTATCGGACAAACAGATATAAATTGAAACGGTCCATATCGTTCTCATATGTAGATCAGCATCGGTTTTATCCATTTTTAATTTCCAAACCAAACCAAACAAAATAACAATCTCGTAAAATAGAAATGAAATTTTCAGGTAGTATTTGTGTTAACTTGTGAAGTAAAGTTATGATTTAAGTGAGCTAAGTTGTAAAACTTATTTATAGATTAGAGAGAAGTAATTATGCGATATTAATCAGTCAAAACCTTTAGTAATTTATTAATGGTGGTGCCACTGATGCCATAAATATTATATATACGCCTGAAAAGTATATGTAAGTATAGTAAATGTACTATTTGATCAAATTTTGTATTCGTTGTTTTTATCAGGGATGTTAAGGATATGAAATTTCGGATACGGATCGGTTCGGATATAGGAATGATTATTATAGCGGATATGGATGCGGATATGAAATTATTTCTGATTATCCGTTAGTTTCGGATAATTTCGGTTACAGATATAATTTTTTTAAGGAATTTCAAAAGTAAAATACAAATGGTTACATAACATGTCTCAACTAGGCTCCGCCCCTATCCGATATTATACGACTCATTTATTTCGGATTCGGTTATGGTTACAGAGCTCCCTAACGTTACTAGTTTTTATACATGAATAGAAACGTGAATATCACAACATACTTTGTAAGGTCCGTAGTTAGTTAGATATTTTAGGTTTGGTGCGTTGTTTCTTGATCAATAACAAAATGCCTAATTCTATACATTTCCTTTTTCGTTAAACAGATAGTGTTTTTGTTTCGTACTACTCTAATGCTGTTGACCAAAACTGGCCTTTACAGCTTCAAGACGATAGGAACGAGTGCAGATGGCACTGCAAACCCGCGGAAGGACTTATGGAGCGGCTGAAGGCCAACTCCCGCCTTATGGATACGACTTTAATCTGAGAGCACTGTTATAGGTTTGAACCTCGGCTCAGGCCGTCGCAATACCAATCCTCGTTTGAATTGAAAGGGGAAACGATCGGAGGGACAGACAGTGAGCAATGCAAGTGTAGCCTTATGCATAGAAACTTATTAGTATCAAAGTCGAGTTTACAACACTTAGAATTATTAGAAATCATTTTTATTAAAGAAATAGAAATAATCTTTATTCAAATAAACTCATTACAAGCACTTTTGAATACTCATATTTTGATTCTACCACTCATTCGGAATGCAGATTCCTCACAAGAAGAATGAGCAAGAAACTTGTGTGTTGCTCTTTTTAATATAAATAATTACAGTATAACAAGTAAGAGGCATGCGATAATCAACATAGAAGTCGCTACGCACTCATTATTAATGTAATCAGATAATATTGTCAGTGCTATAGATTTAAAGTTTTTCTATAAAAACTGTTTTATTTGACATTTCAATCATTTAAATCTTAAAGTATATGTAATTAATGTAATAATATAATGTAATAAACTTATATAACTTTTGAATAGTCATATCTTTTTCATTCACTGTCGTAGGAATGTACGTATGCTTTGTACTTTATACTCTCTACGAGTACTTTGTACTCTCTATTCCATTCTATACGATCCAAATTCTCCTAATTATATTAATAATAAATTTCATTTCCATGGGGACAACACCAATCACTGTATTCGTACATCCAGAAAATTTTTACTTCATATCCCGGCTCATTTGTCCAGTTTCGTCCACTATTCTTTCGCCATTCAGGCAATCAAACTTTGGAATGACTTATCGCATGATATCAAAACTGCTACGAATAAATTTTCTTTTAAACGTAAACTACGGGAATAATATCTGAATTTATATATATCTCTCTTCTCTGAGTTCTCTTTTTTTTCCATTTAACTCTCTTTAGTTCTGTGACTGTCAGATTACTTGGTATATATTTAATTTTATTGCATATATATGTATATATTTATGTGTAGATAGGTATCGTATTTGTATATATTTATGTTATATATTATTGTATCTCTTAAGTATATATATATTGTATATACTTTTTTGTTGTGTTTATATTTTGTTGCATTTTGTTTACGTTTATCATTTTGCACTGCCAACAATTATTCTCTGCACCACCTATGGTTGATTGGTAGAAAATGCCGCATGGTGTACTGTGTGCATTTGAGTTAAAAAAAAATATTTTATCATATATTTTATTCTACCACTAATTCGGAAGGCAAACTTATCACAAGAAGATCGAACAAGAAACTTACCTGATTAGAATTATGGGTTTTAGGATAACAAGTTAGTACTCGGTACTTCGAAACTGCAATGCAACAGGTATACTACGGGCGTTCACATGACATTTTGACGTTAATGGTGCTTATACGGTTTGATTAGAGTTCGTTCTTTTATATTTTTATATAGTTTTTTTTTTCTTTCTGTTCTTTCTTTGAAATTTCTATTAAAACATTCTGTGCTCTTTTCAAATTCGATGCTAATTTTTATACAGTCTATACATATAAATAAAATTGGAGTGTCAGTTTCTAATATTGAAATAACCGTCTTTTATTACATGCATATAAATACAATACATACACCAAAATAACATTTTTTACAATTTTTTACTGTCTGTCTGTCGGTCTGTTTGTTCAGGCTAATCTTTGAAATGGTTGGACCGATTTTGACGGGACTTTTTTTGGTAGGTAACTAATGTAATCAGGAGTAACTTAGGCTACTTTAATTTTGGATAAGTCTTTTATTTTGCTCCTACACATTAAAAAAAAGTTAAAAACTATTATTCCGTATATATATACAAAGTCGCAATGGTTAGCTTGTCTATAAAAAATTGGAATGTCTGTTTGTAATATTGAAATAACCATTTCTTACTACATACATATGAGTATAAATACAATACATACACCAAAATAACATTTTTTACAATTTTTTACTGTCTGTCTGTAGGTCTGTTTGTTCAGGCTAATCTTTGAAATGGCTGGACCGATTTTGACGGGACTTTTTTTGGTAGGTAACTAATGTAATCAGGAGTAACTTAGGCTACTTTAATTTTAGATAAGTCTTTTATTTTGCTCCTACATACAAAAAAATATTTAAAAACTATAATTCCGTATATATATATACAAAGTCGCGATGGTTAGCTTGTCTATAAAAAATTGGAATGTCTGTTTGTAATATTGAAATAACCATTTTTTACTACATGCATATGAATATAAATACAATACATACACCAAAATAACATTTTTTACAATTTTTTACTGTCTGTCTGTCGGTCTGTTTGTTCAGGCTAATCTTTGAAATGGCTGGACCGATTTTGACGGGACTTTCTTTGGTAGGTAGCTAATGTAATAAGGAGTAATTTAGGCTACTTTTATTTAAGAAAAATAGTTTATTTTAGAAATATAAATTCATGCGGATGAAGTCTCGGGAACAGCTAGTCCACAATAGATTTATAACAGCAGTAGTGATAAATCAAATCTGCCTCAGAGTACTGAACGTAATTTAATTGTTACAACTGAAAATCCTGATCCAGTTATAAATTCTATTTCTCTAGCAGAAATATCCATTTAAAATAACACTGCCATTTCTGTGCGCAGCCGAGATAAAGGAACTTTTGAAAATAAAATAGACGACAAAGGAATAAAAGAAAAGGATGCAAAAGATTATATTATGAGCACATTTTCCGTGCAATGCAATAAATTGCAGCGCTATATACGTCAGTTCTGATATTATGGGAATTTAAAAAGGACTATTATAATAAAAATAACAAGTTAAAGAGTTAAAATCACATTCCCGTTGTTTATAAATTGTAGCTTCTTATAAGTTGATATAGCTGCCGGCCTCGGTGGTTTAGTGGTTGAACACGCCACCTTACTGCCAACGATTGCGCGTTCGATTCCCACAAACATTTACATTCGTGAGTATCATACTTACAATTACATATATATATCGACGACCTCGGTGGTCTAGCGGTCTAGCACACCGCTTTACGTCCGATGGTCGCGTGTTCGACTCCTCGCACGGCACAAACATTTGTATTCACGAGTATGATTTTTTGTGTCGTTCTGGGTGTTTTTTATGTCTAATATGTGTGTATTTACGAATAAATATATATTTATGTAGTTGTATCAGTTATCTAGTACCCATAACACAAGCTTTAGCTAGCTTAACTTGGTTGTAGATGACGCTTTGTAAATTGTCCTGAGATTATTATTATTAAAATTAATAGGTATAGCAATAATAGGGTATTAAAAAAGGTAATATCTCAAGCGGTCGCAAACGACGTAAATACGGGTGGGCTTTTAAAGTAGATGTCTTTTCTTATATTGCGAACACTTCATTACATTATAGACTAGCTGTACACGCGATTTCGTCCGCGTGGAATTTAACTTTATTTTTCTAAAATAAAAGAAGCCTAAGTTACTCCTTATTACACCAGATACATCTCAAAAAAAGTCCCGTCAAAACCGGTCCAGCCATTTCGGGATTAGCCTGAACAAACAGACAGACAAAAATTGTAAAAAATGGTTATTTCAATATTACAAACAGACATTCCAATTTTTTTTATAGACAAGCTAACCATCGCGACTTTGTATATATATATACGGAATAATATTTTGTAACTTTTTTGTTTGTGTGTAGGAGTAGAAAACCAATAATATCCGATGTCAACTCTAAGGGTCATGTACATTTAATAAATAAAAATAAAAATATATTTCTATTAAAAAGTTTGAATTTTGAATTATTGATATTACTACTCCTGTTGATTAAATTACCATATAGGTATTATTTTTCAATTCGTATATAACATAGCTATCTAATACCTAATATTTGATCCTGAAATTTAGGCTCGACACATGAATAGGTGGTAGGTATTTTGTATGAGTCATGTATGGATTACATGGATCTCCAGAAATCAACATGCAACTATTAAAGAAACATTTATCTGTAGCTATCTTAAGTATAAAATTGTATACATATCGATTTTTTAATTTATATTTCTATAATTATAATAAATATTGAAATATACATTAAAAAATCGCTATACATACAAATATACAAAACGACGTACAGAGCCATCTAGTCCCAAGTTAAGCAAAGCTTATGTTATAATTACTAACCGATTGATAGAATAGAATAGAATAAAATAGAAAATCATTTATTCAAATAAACTTAATTTAAGCACTTTTGAATAGTCAACATTATTTAAATCTACCGCTTATTCGGATAGCTGTCTCATCACAAGAAGAATAAACAAGAAACTTGTGTGTTGCTCTTTTAAATAATCCTTGTAAGTTCACATTTTACAAGTCGAAATGTGTGAATACAAACTACCAACTAGCACTAATTTATTTAGGCTCAAATATAAAAACACAATAAGATTAAATCAGTCGTAGTGATAAGAGCAGACCAGTCCCTACAAGCAGCACTCATTCACGGGTATGATGGATGAGCCAGCCATCACTGCGCTAGACCATATTTTAGGGAGCCCAATGACCCGGCCCACCACGCCGCCACATGTCTGGACATTTTAGTGAGCATGACTACTCATTCCACTCGACCACGTCACAGCTACAAAAATTACTATATGGTAGTTACAGTATTCGCACTTTACATGAGGATGCATGCGGCAATCAATACAAAAGCCGCTACGCTATCATATATCAAGAAAGAAGATAGAAATATTTGAATATATTTTTTGTAAATACATACGTAATATTAAAAAAATACATTTTAATTCCTAGTAAATATTAAGTAATGTATTTACAAAAAAAAAATGTTCCAAGGTTGGGTTTTATTATAATTAATAAAACCCAACTGTTCAAAATCTACCCTGTACCATCGTAAACACAGATTATTATATTAGAGTTCGTTAGTTTTCTGTTCCCGCGCTTTCACTTCCCCTCCCTTACCTAGTACTGAACTGCCCGTACAGCGGCCTTGACGCGCGCGCGCATTTGTTGTGAATTAAAATAAATTAGAACTGTGTTAAACCTACTGTGAAACTGGAAAGCTAGCGAAGATATCTTCGAGACCCTGAAGCCCAAGAAATCCGCAGAACCATACAGGTACGTGACAGACGTTTTTCCCTATATATATACATAGTACTTTCCCTAACATTTTGGTAGCAGAGCGTAGTTTCCCTAACAAACCACAACAGAACCAAACCAATTAATAGAATTAAAATAAACAATAGAAACCTTAACCATCAAGTTAGACGAATACAAGTTAAAATTTAATACAAATGTGATAGTCACGAGAGAAATTGTACACGAGAAATGTTAGTGGCAACATCGAATCGAGATCTGTTAGACAAATTGTGTCTTAACAACCAGTTGCATCGAATTTTGAGCGCATGTTGAACTTCAACCGACATTCTATTGGTGCGCCGAAGTGATAAATTCGCATCGTACTCGTATGAAATAATCGTAACTTGCTAAGCCCGCACCGTGGTGTTCCACATAACAATAGATTAACTTCAAATTCGTGTTTGCGAACCGATTGTAATGAAACAAATAAGTATAAACATTGTTAGTAATGTGGACTAATGTTCCCATTGCTAGCAATGTACCATGTCAGATCGACCTCCACGCGGTTCCCCCTGGAAACCATCGTGATACATTCCGGTGAATTTGTCACGTTGGGCCAACTGATTTGACCTCATGTTCATCTTATCATCCTCCACTGGTGCCCCGCCAGCGTAAACCGTTAGCGCAGGCGGATGCACCATTCCATTATCATTTAAAAAAAAAACGATTTATATTGTATTTATATATGTATATATTATGATAACAGAGATTAAGTGCATAGAGGTTTCTATGTTGATTGTCGCATGCGTAATCCTTGTTGTTAATTAAATGTAAGTAAATCAATATTTATTTAAAAGAGCAACACACAAGTTTCTTGCTTATTCTTCTTGTTATGAATCTGCATTCCGAATAAGAATTAGAATCAAAAATCTTGACTATTCAAAAGTGCTTATATTAAGTTTATTTGAATAACGATTATATCTATTTCTATGTATATGTTTTTTTTCGGACTACTCTAATACTGTTGGCCGCAGCTGGCCTTTACAGCTCCACCGGACGATAGGGGCCGAGTGCAGATGGCACTCCAAACCCGCGGAAGGACTTATGGAGCGGCTGAAGGCCAACTCCCGCCTGACGGATACGACTTTAGTCTGAGTCCACTAGGGGTTAGCACCTCGGCCCAGGCCGTCGTAATATCTATCCCCGTTTGAATTGGACGGGGGATCGATCGGAGGGGGGATCATCATCATCTGCTCCTAATGCCATTTATTTGAGGTTAGCGTAATATGTTATTATAAAAAATATGTATTATATATTATCTGGTGATCTGTATTACAGTTATACCTATTGCAGACACCAGCTTCTCACAAAACAATTGATTGTAATAGTTAATTTATTCAATGTATTATCTAAAATACTAATATATATATAGGTATGTTTCCAATGTGTACAATATTTGTGAGAAGAAATAAATAAGATTATTATTATATATTTTAGTACTTAATTTCTTACAGCCCCTGTTGGCAACCGACCGCCGAACTCTTTTGATATTTATATTTTTTTTTTTTTGAAGAGATCTTTTTTATATATTATGTTTCTTGATACTTCAATTTATTGTATTATTCTCTTATTGTCTTTTCATAGTTTCGCATCTGCACAATAATATACTATTATTATATACTACGTGTTTTCATCATTTAGACACCCATCCAGTCCACCGATCCATTACCCATGTACGTCCATTGATATCAGCATTACTTACGTAAGTGTATTTAAGTTAATTATTATTTTATTTGGATTCCTGTTACTATCCTAACTTATTTCCACTCATACGCTACCTACTATATTTTTTTTTGTAAATAGCATCTAATATGCTATTTACAAAAAAAAATATAGTAGGTAGTAAATAGTATGCATTGATGCATGCGATGAGTCCGCCTTTTAGTTTTTATTATAATTGAAGTTCATGTCTTTCTACGTTAGTGCATTAGATAAATAAAAATAAACTCAACAATGTGCACATAGAAGAAATATAATAAGGAAAACAGCAAGTAGAAAATTAATAACAAAAGCCGGTCTTATCGCTACAAGCAATTTCCTACAGACAACCTGGGAGAAAAGACAGAAAGACACACGACAGAAAGTTACGAACAAATAATAATTACAAGAAACTTGCTACTGTATATATACAGCACATTTTCCGTATATACAACTTAAAACTGCATATAAATTACCTAGTTTTTAAACATACTTTTGTAACATAGACGTCTTTTTTTTAATAGTTAATATGCAGATGAAACGTCAGTACACAATCTATGTGATTGTAGACACATTCATAAATGAAATATCTTCTTTGAAAAGCACACACTCGCTCGTCCTAAGAATTTCTTCAATTTTTGTCCCTGAGGAGCCTAGGCAGCGAGCTATGTAAAAGGACGCGCATAATGGATCTATGCAGGTCGCAGTGCTTTATGTCTCTTTAGCACTGAATAATAGCCCAAGCTCCTAATAAAAAAAGAAACGGTACTGGCACGGCTTTACGGCTTTTTTTTATACGATTCGCTATACCTCATGTTCTTAACGAACTTATTTAAAAGAGTCAGGTTCCTTTCGATTTCACATCGTTTCTCGTCTGCAACTCTTCATTGCCTTGAGTCTCTTAATCGTGCCATTACGTCGTTTTCCCAATTTTTTTTCGGATTTACATCTTTTATTTTTTGTTAAATACTTAAAATATTTTTAAGTATAGTGTAATGCAAAATAACATTTCCAGAGATTAGCATTTTTAAATCATAAAGGACTTTCTAGTATAATTGTAAATTATAAGGCGTACCTTATAATTTACAATTACATTAGACTTCTATTACAGAGAATTAATAGAAAGAATAGAATTACATTTGACATCATATTTTAATCAGTGTAATCGTATTACGATACGATTATGTATGATATATCTATAAATATAGATGATGAAGAAACAGTGAAATTGCGTGCATGATTAATATAAGCGTCGCCATATTAATGCACAATTGAAGGTTTACAGGCTGACAATAAAATCAGATCACTAAACCCTCAGCAACACACCGCGCAAAAGTTAGAGACAAACTTCCTAGCATTCCGTGGATTCAGCGTGCGCGCGCCGGGTCCGCAGAGAGGGTAACTCCGAGTTGTTCCCGGGACTCGTGTCCCGGGTGTAGGTTTAAGGGGCCGTTTTTGCAAACATACGAATACTCTCCTTCACAGCTAGTATTTCTCTCCCTGTCTAGCCAAATCAGCTTTAGATACACGTTCTAGTATAGACTGTAAAGATATTTTAGAAGATTGTACAGATTTTGATGGTATATAAATGAATCACATAATAATCCCTCTTTAAAATCCAGTGTCTCGCCCTTTAACCGAACAATAAGTAATATGTAACATAGCATTATCACAAAATATTGCGACTTTGGTACCAAGCAGACGACTTCAAATTATATTTAAAAATTAAGTACAATTATAAAAAAAATAGTGTACAAATTCGCCAACAAACTGTCAAGCTGTTTGGCTGTAATTGTATATAAATTGTAGATAAATAGTAACTGTATATTTTAAATAAATTAATAAAATAAAACACAAAGTCCAAGTGACTAAGCTGGTCAAATAACTTGGATATGATTGATTGAATCATTGATTGAGATTTATAAATTTAAATTTTCAGCTTGAACTTTTGATTCCTATTTTTAATCATTACTTTTAATCATCAATCAAATAAACTTTCGGCTAACACTGGTCGTAGCTGACCAGTAAATTATTAACCATAATCAAATATTTAAATACAATCTTATTTTCCAGTGCTCATGTGTTCGCTCTCTCGACAATACAAATTTTGTATTCCTGAGTGTATTTATTTGCATTGTATCTGCTTGTGCAGTATTGATTATAAATACAAATTGTGTTTCTATCAATCTGTAAACTATATGAGCAATATTACTAAAAAATATCACTGGGATAAGAACAAAAAGATATTACGAGCAATACCAAAGAAACAACTAGTATATCATAATTACAATGAAGTTGAAAACAAACTTTATAACTAACTGCACATAATCTAGAATCACATAATTGAAGTTTTTAAAGAGTTTCGAAAAGAAATTAACTATTATATGAACGATGCATCGTACTATAATTCAAAACTTTCCTAAGTATCTGTAATGAAAGGGCATATCAGAGAATAAGTATCTAGTACTTACTAGTTTGTAAGTCTGTAAAAGGTAATAACAGACCACGCTGTAGTTGGTGGACATAGTCTAACGAGCCATTTTAGTTAACCGTTACTTATACGTGTGTAACTAAAGTTACTAAGTAGTTAAGTTACTTTACTTACTATACTTTACTAGTTATAATATTAATAGTACAGTTCTGTTAGATTTGAGGGAGGAATATTATTGATTTATAATAATTAAATATTATTTTAAAGTATACTAATAATATTAGAACATTGTAAAGTACAATAAAGTGTATTAAAATGTTTTGTTTGTGTGTGCTCTTATAAAGCGTTACAATAGTGACGATTTTAAAAAAAATGCACTAAAGCAAAAAAAAATTACTTATGCTATACATATGTATTGAGTATGGTATTCAATACATATGTATAGGTTATACATATGTATTGAATACCATAGTTAGATAGTTCAATATAAGTTAATAATAAGTAAAGGAATTGTTAGTAATAACTGCACTTGATTTAGAATAACTCCTGTTGTAGACTGTACTACGTGTTGAAGTAAATTATACTTGTTTACTACAGGCCCCACATACGAACTCTTTTTTCAGGTCTGAATATTTTGCCATCATTTGCCATCTGGACAAATCACACAGCGCTTTCTAATTCTAAGCTAAACACTTAACAATTTATATACAAATACAGAAAATACACATATAACGTACAAAGAAACCAATACAAATAACTTATGGAAACAATGTATATATTGTCAGAGAATCAAACCTATGATCATCGAATGTAAGGCATTCTTCTAAACCGCCAAATCATCAGGGCCGTCCTTTATGTATCTTCATAATATTAGTATTAGTATATATATATATATATATTGAATTTGAATTTGAATTTGAATATATATATATCTATAGTATATAATATTATAATCGTGAAATTTCGTGAGTAGAATGTATAAATGTTTGTTACTTTTGATTAAACATTGCAGTAGGTAATACAGCTTACACATCAGAATAACGCATAGACTATAAATTAAAAAGATATATAAATTGAGCGAAATATAATAACAAATGCAAAATGAAATACAGACGAAGTAACTCATGTGAAATAGTAAAACAGTTACCTATTCCATTGTGTCGACGTATACATCGATCATTTCTAATAAAAATTTCAGACTCAAGGAATCGCATAACGCAAACTTGCAGCTGTATATTTACTTAATTAAATCTTTATATCACTGACGGCAAGGTAATAGCATACCTTGAAGTGGAGGGGATTGTTAGTAATGGAAATAGTACCGTCATTACGCTATTGTTAGCAATGTCTCCTTGGAAAGTATCGTGGTGAATTGTTGATGATTTGTTGAAGTTTATGAACTGGCTTTATATGATTTATATTTCAGTGATGCATGTTAGCGTATATGATTTAGATAATTAGTGGATGTACAGCAGTATAATAATAATAATAATTATTATTATTATTGTACGGAAATATCTGTCGTCTTCACTTTCATCATCCTCATATAACTTTTAACCTCGTCCTCGCTTGGCTAAGGTCCGCGTGTTTGAATGTATTACCCCTGTAAAAAGGGAGATATATAAAACATTTATATAATAATTATAATAATCAATAGTCTAGTACCCATAACATAAGCTCTGCTTAGCTTGATAATGCTGTGTGTGTGAATTGTCCTGAGATTAATATTATTATTTGTATATTTTTTTTCTCAGCTTTCTTTTAGCTGGGTTATTACGCTTTGCGGCGTATACGTAATATACATATAATAATATTAATCTCAGGACAATTCACACAGCGCCATCTAGACTTTTTTTTAAGTTAAGTTAAGCTAGCTAAATCTTGTGTTATGGGTACTAGATAATTGACACAAATACATAGATTTTTTTTTCGTAAATACATACATATTATACATAGATAACACCCAGACCGAAACAAACAATCATACTCATGAATACAAATGTTTGTGCAGTGCGAGGAATCGAACACGCGACCATTGGACGTAAAGCGGTGTACTAGACCGCTAGACCACTCGTCGTCGTCGGTCGTCAATATATACATAATTTATTTCTGATTACATCACATCAGAGTATGTATAGACGTTATTTCTGTTACAAAACTGTATAATTGGTACTAAATTTTAATGAGATGAATTATTTTTTAACAATTCACACTGCACCATCAAGCTAAGCAGAGCTTATGTTATGGGTACTACACTATTGAGAGATATATTTAGATTTTTCTGTAAATACATACATAATATACATATAAATCACCCAGACCAATACAAATAATAATTCTCATGAATACATAGATTTGCACAATACGAGGAACCGAACCTGCGACCATCGGTAACGTAAAGTAAAACGGTATTATAAATCCCTAGACCACAGAGGCCGTTAAATTGAAGGATAGGATTAAATTAAAATACATTGAACATTCATATTTTTTGTTTCTTTTATTATTATTTTACTTTCAGTCAATGTATATAGGACTATAAGGTTAGCACAATAAGGTAACATGTACCAAATCACTATTATTCTTTAAAAAATATATAACGTCCTAGTAAACTTCTCTTTCAATCCCATTGCTTTAACGAAAGCAAATACCGAATTTGTTGACACAAAAATTACAGTACATACTCATAATTATATGACACGAAATTTCACACCTACAATTTATATGTCATATGCATTATTCATTTAATTATAATACACATACGATATGATTCCTACCACTAGGACCGTTACAGACTTTCTTCAAGTTTATAATTACCATATAAACGTATGAAAGTACCTACTCATTGAAATATGTTCACTTTTTCACCACGTTTACTTTAAAGTCTATACAAATGCACAGAAAGTTGGTATTTCTATACACAATCTAGGTGACGTGCACACGCGAGAGTTTGCTATCACGCGATTTGGTGCTTAACTGTCAGATTCAAACCTAAGGTATTAAACCAATTTTTCAACCTGAAAGCTTCATGATACGGCATATTAAAATCGAGCAAACCTTTATTACACCATGTAGTCTCGATTTAGAATTGATTTTAAGAATTTTTGAAAATAATCATTTATTCAAATTCGTATTTGCAAGTTGAAGTGGCAGTGGGCTGGTCATATCTGTCGTAGAACCGATGCTTGCTGGAGTAGGCGTGTTCTAGAGTGGAGACCGCGAATTGGCAAACGTAGTGTAGGACGCCCCGCAGCTAGGTGGAGCGACGACATACGTAGGGTTGCGGGTAAAAGTTGGAAGAGAAGGGCTGAAGATCGTGCCCAGTGGCGTGCCTTGGGAGAGGCCTATGTCCAGCAGTGGACTGCAGTGGGCTGATGATAATGATGATTTATTCAAATAAACTTAATTTAAGCACTTTTGAATAGTCATAACAATTTATTTTATCTACCGCTCATTCGAAAAGCTGTCTCATCGCAACAAGAATGAGCAAGAAATTTGTGTGTTGCTCTTTTAAATAATCCTTGTAAGTTCACATTTACAAGTCGAAACGTGTGAATACAAACTACCAACCAGTACTAATTTATTAGAATCAAATATAAATATACAATAAGATTAAATCAGTTGTGGTGATAAGAGCAGACCAGGGGCCGTATTATGAACTCTTATTCCCATTCAGTTTACGGCTTAAACTGAAGTGCCTGGCGATTTCGTATTACGAACGCTATTAGCCAGCCAGTCAGCGGTCACGTGACAGCTGAACGTCTTCTGCCCGAAAACTGACCGGCTATTTCGTATTATGAGCGTTTCATTTGACAGATCTAAGCGGACGCAACTGTCAAAAAGGCCGTTTAAAAACAATTCAGTTTACGGTGGCTTCATATTAGCTTTTATAGAATTGTTTTCTAATTTATAGCTTCATTATTGTAATTTGGTTATTATTTCTATTTCTATGTCAGTTTTTATTATGTTTATAACATGTTTGTGCAGTTATTTCGATTGTTTTTGTTTCGTTTTAATTTTAATTATATGTGATGAAGTCGAAGTATTGGAGTTTTTGGAAATGTGTGCACCCTACGAAAAAGAAGTAAGGAAAGTGAAAAGACGGCGATTACGCGACCAATCCAATCCTATTGATATAGACAATGAACAATTTAGAAAACGTTATAATCTAAATAAAGATTTGGTGCGTAATATGCGTGCGAACTCATATGCCGGTATCATCGAAATTTACAGACCTACCAGTGGAAACTAAGGTATAATGTATTGTAATTATTTCACTAAATCACTAGCTGACTATGTCAGGTTTTAGTAGCATTATTATTTATGCTACAGGCATATTTATCAACGGCCTATTAGTGATATTGCTGTTCATTCTTTAGCACAGCCAATGGCAAATAACCGATTTATTGCATTTACCCAACATCCAAAAGTAAATACATATATAAAATTCCAAGGACATCTGAGTAAAGGATAGATAATAAATATTCAAAGGTATCTATTTCTATACAATTAGCAACTATTATTGTTGCAAATACATCTATGAGTACCATGTACCATACCATATGATATAGTGATAATATATATAGTAAAATGTATGCATACAAGTAAAGCCTAGAAAGCAAGTATACAACAGTCTGATGATGTGCAGTCTCTCCGGCACTTTCCTCCGAGGACAATTAATTAAATTAAATTAATTATATTTTAGGTTTTATAATTGGAATTTGGAATGCTGGGTGTATTGGGCTGTATTTGACTGTACACATGCCACCCCATTGTAAATTAAGAAGAGATATTACTGTAGAAAACAATACCATTCATTAAATATATAATTGGTAAGTGAAATATAAATTAAAAGACATGTTTAATAATATAAGCATTTTTAATATCTTTTTTTAATATAATTATATAAATTAACAATAAACAAGATTTTAGACATGCAAAATATGTTAATGAATATACATCTCTAAAGCTACTTATATACTAACAATTGTACTAACAAAAAATATTAAATGACCATAACACTTAGACATATGTTTCAAATAATATTTATCCATTAATTATTCTCTTATGTTTCAAATAATCTTCATCTATGTAATTAATCTGGAAAAAAATTTAGGTTAGTAATGCTGACATGGAGATTGTAAGTGTGGATGCCAACTGGAACTGGAGCTACTCATGACATTTGGGCAAACCAGAGGCATTAAGCAACATCTAGAGGACTTAAGCTGGAATAAATCCTTATGATTACTTGGTAAGCACAAAATTTTATTATGAAACTACAAACATCATTACATCTAAGATCTAAACTTCAGTAATTTAGAAACATAGTTATTTATCAGCACCAACAGTTATTGTGCTGTGTTTTTAATGAAATAATACTTTTTGTAAATAAATATTAATATTATAGTATATTATATGTTGTTTTTATTAGGAGATCCAGGATATGCTTTAGAGAAGTATACTCCCATCTCAAATGCTATACCAGGACCACAAGAAGCATATTACACTGTATGAACATGGAATATCATTGAGAGCACAATTGGGCTTCTAGATTTAGAAGCCTACATGTACTTTGAGCTCTTATAGAGAACTAAATGAAGGTCTAGCTGCTAGACAAACCCATGTTGTTTAGTTGTGGAACTAAGAAATTGAAACATTTATAAATAATAATATTGTTAATAGGTGAATGTTTTAATTATTTGTTTTTATAATAAATGATATAGGTACATTATTTATGTCTTTTATTGGTAGTTATAATTAAAGGGATATGATAATTTTATTATATACTAGTTATTACCTATGACTTTGTCCATATGGCATACCTAGTTTTTGTTAAAATAAATAAAATATTTCAAATAAAAGTAACTTAAGTTACTCCTTTACACAACTCATTACATATGACAGTGAAAGTATCCCTCAAATTTGGTCCAGCTGTTTCAAAGATTAGCAAGAACAAACAAACGGACAGACAAATATTTTTATTTTTTTAATGTCATTTATCTTACCTTATATATGTATGCATTTAATGAAAAGCTGTTGTATGGTGAACTTCAAAATTACAAACAGATACTTCAATTTATTTGCATAGATACATGTATTTCAGATTTTACTGAGATTCCTATTAAATGAAATAAATTAAAATTCAGATGGTTACCTTATAACACTTAAATTTGACAATCCTTTCCAGTCTTTAAAACCCCCTTTTCCTAAGGAGTTTAATTGTTGAGCGACGTCCTCACACAAGCGATTGGTATAGTATTCTCGAGCGGACTTATTAAAGCCACTTGCCATTTTCCTATGGGATTTTAAATCCCATATAATTTCAAATTACCGGTACGATACACGACGTTGACGAGAGGTTTCAGTCCCTGATCTACAATTTAGTTAGATAAATATACAAATATAAACAGTTAAATATTAGCATTATTTTAAAAAAACATTATTAAGAAACCGTTAGGAATACTTACGTTACATTAGGTATATTTTTCACAATAATTAAATTATTAAATTTAACTTGCGTATAAAGTCATGGAAAGGCTAAGTTTCAAATTGTACATTAAAATCAGAATTAAGTACTTTGCGCGGAATTTTAAGTAGATGCACAAAGTTCGTTTGGATATTACAATGAAAATATTTTTTACAAATAAATCCGAATTATTAAAAAAGACAATAAAACTGTCTGGAATATTTTTGTATATTACACAAATTCTACCATTGTATCTTAATTACTGTTTTCTATATTTAATTTACATTTATTTAATTAATATTTTGTCCAAAAAGTGACATACAAAAACTCGACTTAACGTTGCAACGAATGTATGCGTATCCGAACGCAGCGCGAGAAAATCCACTAACCAGCCAGAGACAAACTATCCAGGCAGAATACGGTTTGAATTTGGACCCTCATAATACGAAAAAGAACAATTCAATTTAAGGCCGTAAACTGAACAGCCTGGAAACTGACTGGATTTTAAAGAGTTCATAATACGCCCCCAGTCCCTGCAGGCAGCACTCGTTCACGAGTACGACGGATGAGCCAGCCATCACTGCGTTCGACCATATTTTAGGGAGCCCGAAGACCTAGCCCACCACGCCACCACATGTCTGGACGTTTTAGTGAGCACGACTACACATTCCACTCGACCACGTTACAGCTACTTAAAATTACTATATGGTAGTTACAGTATTCGCACTTTACATGAGGATGCATGCGGCAATCAATACAAAAACCGCTACGCTATCATATATCAAGAAAGCAGTATGAAAAATAAATTATAACGTTGTCCGCAACTACATTTATTCTTGCTATATATTGGCTTGCTAAGGTTATAAGATAATAATAAGGTTATATATATGAGATTTCTTTATATACTACGAAAAAACAAGCATACGGCTCATCGGATGGTAAACAGTTGCTGTAGCCTATAGACGTCTGAAATACGAATGGTGTCGTGCCCAAAGACCTAATCCACCACGCCGCCACATGTCTGGACGTTTTAGTGAGCACGACTACTCATTCCACTCGACCACGTCATACATTACAGTATTCGCACTTTACATAAGAATGCATGCAGCAATCAATACAAAAGCTACGCTATCATGTATCAAGAAAGGAGACAGATTAGAGTGGGACTGGGAGAGCGTTTTATGATGTTTATATTGGTTAGAGTGACAAGTTTAGCTTGTATCTTTGCTTATGTCACCTTAATAATGTTACAAACGTGAAAGTATGTCAGTATAGATGGTTGTTTGTTACTTTTCCACGCATAAACTGCTGAACGGATTTTGATGAAACTTTACAGTAATATAGCTTATGTGTCAGAATAATACATAAGTTATATTTTTTATTGAAATTTAACGCGGGTGAAAACGGTCATAGCTGGTATATGTATATAGGTATAAACAGCATAGATATGATGACCTGGTATCTCGTTTTCCTACTGCAATGCTTGTGGTACAGCTCTCCCCATGCCACTCTTAAAATCGTAGAATTAAAAAGTGTGACCATGCAAAAGTGACTATTAAGTCTATTTGAATAAAGATTTTTTCTATTTATATTTCTATATGTTTTACTTTTGTACGTACAATTATAATTTCTAAAAACCGTATTTTCATAATTATATTTATCAATAGGTATATACATATAGTCCTTCGCTCATAATATTCATATTTAACACTAGCTGTTCCCGCGACTTCGTCCGCCTGGAAATTAACTTTATTTTTCTAAAAGTAGCCGAAGTTACTCCTTATTACATCAGCTACCTGCCAACAAAATTCCCGTTAAAATCGGTCCAGCCATTTCAGAGATTAGCCGGAACAAACAGACAGATAGACAAAAATTGTAAAAAATGTTATTTTGGTGTATGTAACATTTTTATATTCATATGCATGTAGTAAAAAACGGTTGTTTCAATAGTACAAACAGGCACTCCAATTTTATTTGTATGTATAGATAGAAAACACCCAGATCGATACTCATAATATCATAATATCACGTCATCATATGACACGCGTGAACTCATTGCGGTTCTGGGTCATTGCTCTCACCCTGTAGTTTCACTCACCTTGTCCTTCACTGGCACTTAACTAAAAACTGCCTGAAATACTTGTTGGTGAAATATAGACCCACGCATTTGGCTTCTGCTCTGTGTCAGTCTGTCTGTGTAAAAAACAGGGACGTTAGGGAGCTCCGTAACCGTAACCGAAACTATCGGATCTCCGATAAAAAAAAATATTCATAAACGAAACCGAATCTGAAATAATAATTTCGGATAATATCGGATAGGGGCCGAGCCTAATTGAGACACGTTATGTAACCATTTTATTAGCTATTTGTATTTTACTTTTGAAATTCCTTAAAAATTATCCAAAACGGATAATCCGAAATAATTTCATATCCGCATCCGTATCCGTATCCGGTATAATAATAATTCCTATATCCGAAATCTATCCGTATCCGAAATTTCGTATCCATAACATCCCTGGTAAAAATACTAAGTGAACGTACTACGTTGTTTTCCAGTAGAGTGCGTAAAGATACGATAATTTATTCATTATCAACTCGAGTATGAAATAGGGTGAGTAACGAAAGACTCATTAAAAATATACCTGTTTATCTTCTTACCAGTTCTTCTAAAGTGAAGTAGCTAGCTGAACTCGTCTGTGATAGCAGTAAATTGTGATAGTAGGGAATTCATCACCACACGCTGGAACCTAAGTGATCTCGGACACGTCGGTTTCAGAGGAGCTTCCACTTCGATTGTGGAATGAACTACCTGCCGAGATCTTCAAGAAGGGTATATTGAGGTTTCTTAACGGTCGGCAACGTATACATAACCCCCCTGGTAATTTAGGCAGCAAAAAATCTGTGCATAACCCCTTCGATCGACCCCCATCCAATTCAAACGGGGATCGATATCACAACGGTCTGAGATTCGAACCCCTAAACCTCTTAACTCCGGTGGATTCAGACTAAAGTCGTATCCGTCAGATGGAGGCCTTCAGCTGCTCCATAAGCCCTTCCGCGGGTTTGGAGTGCCCTGCACTCGCACAATATTATCCGGTGAAGCTGTAAAGGCCAGCTACGGCCAACAGCATTAGAGTAGTCCAAAAAAAAAGTGCATAAGTAACAGAAAGATGTTATACGATTCAATGATTTATGACTAACATAACAAGCTGCAGCGCTTGTCGTAAGTCAACAAGTGAAGTTGAATAGCTTCACTGAGTTTTTAATCGATGGAACTGCGAAATACGTTCCATCTGGGATAGAACTTTATTTCATTCAGATAACTTTAATGCACTTCCATTAAAGTTATATGAATGAAATAAAATTCTATGAAGATGATGGAAAATAACTATCTTTACTTACTATGTTAGTGCTACGAAAATTATAGTTACGTTTAAAGTACCTAATTGCTTTTCTACATTGACATATACAGATACAAGCTGTGTCCGCCACTTCGTCTACGTGGAATAGTGGTCTTGACCAAAAAATTAAGAAATATTTAATAATGTATCTGAAGAAATCTTATTTGTTATTCTATTTTATTTAATCAACAGCCTAAAAAGAATGTTTAAAAGCTTTAAAAATGACGATACTTCCATGCAACCCTTTATCTCCCCTTTCAACCCTTTACAACCCTTTTTCGCCTTACATAGTACCCTAAATCCTTTTCAATTCATTCAATCCTTCAATTTCTGGTCTATCTGTGTACCAAATTTTATTAAAGTTTAGGCGTAAAGTGCGACAGATAGACAAACAGACAGTTAGAGTTACTTTCGTAAATATAATATTATTAACGACTTGGTAGATACAAGAAGAAGAATATAATGTTTTATCAAATAATTGCTTTATGTTGTCATAATTTTTACATAACTCATTATTGCCATCTAGGAGGTAAAGTGGAATATTTTTCCCAACACATTTAGCCTTTATATATTTTGAAATAATTATTCAATATAGCGTATTTCTCTGTATAAGATTATTTGAGACATGACCTTCGTTAGTTTTTCAGACAAAGGATTCTATATTTTAATTATGTTAGACATATACACTTGCAATGCTATGTAATACTTAAAGATAGGAAATGTTTAAAAATA
This sequence comes from Achroia grisella, assembly GCF_030625045.1. Taxonomy (NCBI): domain Eukaryota; kingdom Metazoa; phylum Arthropoda; class Insecta; order Lepidoptera; family Pyralidae; genus Achroia; species Achroia grisella. The sequence goes on from NW_026712589.1 coordinate 696,149, forward strand.
ATAATAACAAAAAATGTTGACTCGTTCATCTCAACGTAAGTTGCGTCATAGTAGCATAATCATAATACTATAATAGTCATAATAGCATATAGTCATAATAAATACGACATGCACAACAGGCCGTAAAATCCTATGTGATTACAATAAAATTACTTCAAAGTTGACCAATATTTAACATAATTATTTTATGATAATTTTAACCATAATTTCCACTACCATTTTCACGTTACACATTAACACACGAACAGACAATGTCGTCACAATTGTATAATACATAAAAATAAAGAAGTTGTATAATCAATCAGGGAGACAACGGGCGATCAAGTGTGTTTATTAAATTTCTCATATATGACACATAACACAGACCAATGTAGACGTAAGGGGAATTTGTATACCATTTTCCAAATGAATATTAAATTAATATAATATAGAAACCAAGTTCGTACGTCTGGCGTAATTTTATTTGCAACTCGGCAAAGAAACTCAGCGGGAGATTTTCACAATTCACTTCTGCCTGAACTATTAATTCGACTTGCTAAAGCTGAAGCTTTATCATAAATTTTATAGATACATATTGTATAGTATAGAATATAAATTCCATTATTTATTTTTTATTTTTATTTATTCAGTTATATCAGGCAACTAGGCCCATATTATAAATACCTTATAGACTAACATACATATAATATAATATTTAAAAACTAATACAATAATATTGTCTGTGTGATCACGGCACTGAAGACGGCAATCTGCCACGGTGGCGCCGATACACCACACCTTTCGGCCAGTAGTCCAATTTCATGAAGGTGGGCAGCAAGTCGGTGGGGACCAGGGCCACAAACGCTTTGAAACTCGCGTTGTGACTCGACTTCAGCTGCGTTACCCTCAATGTCAGGTTACTCTTGGTACGAATATAATCGACAACGTCCTGCTCCTTAGTTGCGTAATGTTATGTTATGTTGTTAAACTTGATTTAAGCACTTTTAAATAGTAATAGTTAAATAGTAGTAGTCTTTTAAATAACCCGATAAACGAGTGAATTTCATATAATTTAGGATTATGATAGAAGTATTTTTTGCTATAAAAAATAATAACATACTATATAATATAATAAAATTAGACATTTATATGTACATAAGTATTTTATTTAAGTATAGGTATATATGTTATAAAAGTATTTTACCAGTAGGCAGAATATTGATGAACTGTTAAATTTACCTAAATTCAGCAAAGTAATTGATTGATTGATTGCAAAGAATGAATTAAAAAACTACACAACGGATTTCAAAAATAATTTTGTTTATGAAAACTACTTAAGTAAAAAATGGAGTAAGGTAACAAAAAAATGGGGTCACTAAAATGACACCCAAGCTTAGTGGAGACAGGTTTATAAGCTAGTTTTTCAAAAAAAGAAAGGTAAAAGACAATTCAAAATATCTTTATTCGTGTAGGTTTATTACTGACTTTTATAATATCTCAAATCTACCGTCAGTTCGGAATGACTTCGAGATGAGAAGAATTGACAAAAAACGTTCGTATTCTTTTCAAATAAATGTTATACATGTTTATAATGATACAGATTCATTATAAATTCAAATTAGGGAGAATAGAGTTACCAACCCTTTAAACATAGTATTGATTGGTATAAAAATAATGTCAAAGTATTATAATCATATACTCGTACCTAACATTATTTCAGAACGAACTTGAACAAGTTCATTGACATTTAAGGTAATGTTAAAGGTAATAATAATAATAAATAATCTGTAATAAATTATAAAACGAAATAATATTGTTTACTGTACCCACAGATAAATGAAACCCTTCCTACTGATATTTTCTGTCTGTATAATATTACGGATCGAATAAAAATATATTATATTTCTTGTATGTTCATTAGAACGTGTAGCTACAATTTAATTTTCTATTTGTGAAACACCTACGCGTAAAAATGAGAAATTTTTCTCTCTTTTTCATAAAACCTTTTTAAGTGACATTCAACTGAATATTACGTATTTGCTGTATAACGTGTTCGGAGTGAAATCCAATGAATTATGTAATAATTTTGAGATTTCGTGGCTTCGTGGTAACAAGTCTGGCTTGACTGGAAAGTCGTGAATTCAAACCTGTTTCTAACTAACAGCACTTACAATTAACCAAATTGATTCAGAAAGCGGTGGATATGCTCCTTAACGTGTTGGATTTATATATGAACACTTAAGTTATTATATATTACTGCGTGATATTGTACGTTAGGTCTATGGGATTCATCCATTAAGAAATTCTTTAAGGATAATCTACGCCACCGTTCAAAACGGTTACATGGTTTGTAGCTTTAGTAAGAATTTAGCAAGAATTGCTTTAGTATTCCAGAGAGGAAATTCACTTTTCTACTTTAATCTTCTTTCTATCTTAATTCTGATACTATAAATATCTATTAGAAATAATAAAATATATTTATGACGACCTCGGTGGTCTAGCGGTCTGGCACACCGCTTTCCGTTCGGTGGTCGCTGGTTCGATTTCTCGCACGGCACAAACATTTATATTCATGAGTATTATTGTTTGTATTGGTCTGGGTGTTTTCTATGTATAATATGTATGTATTCACGAAATAAAATCTATGTATTTGTATCAGTTGTTTAGTACCCATAACACAGGCTTAAATTTGCTTAACTTAGGTCTAGATGGCGCTGTGTGAATTGTCCTGAGATTATTATTATATTTACTCCGTTTTTATATTTAATTCTAGAAAACGGAAATACGTATTATATAATTTAAATGCAAAATATTAAAAGCCACGCCACTTTTAGAGCTGTCTCAAAGCCGCTTGGTGTAAGATTTTATTTCCGTTTTTTCCTTTTCTCGCAATGGTCTGATGCGCTTTCCTCTCGTAATCGGCTCATGCAGCATCCCGGCGATAAAATATTGCATTTTAATATTTTTATTTCTTTAATACTAGTTCAAAATATTATAAATATAGTTATTTCGATTTTAACGTGATTTCTGTTAAAATAAAAGTAGCCTGTATCTTTAATATTTCATTAGATAGCAAAAGTTCCAACGACAAGAAAGTGGCAATTATGAATTAAAATGAACGAATTTCATTAGGAATCTGCCAGACGTTAAAAGGTAACAAATAGTCAGACACATTCTCGCATTTACCTCTCTCGACGTTTAATTAACTAGTGGCGGTGGTTAAACATACTGGTGACACTTACCAATATTGACATCGCTGTACTCCAGTCATTCCTGCAATTTACTGCAAACGTTGAGAGGTAAGCATAATCAAATACTTGTATTTTATTTACCATCCAATTAGTTTATACGTGTTAAGTCTCGACTAACTATATTTAATATTTACCAGTTGAGCTTACGACATCGTAGGTTTATTTACAAATAGACTTTAATGAAATAAATACTATGTCTTGAGTGAATATTTTTTTTTATTCAGTGTTTTGGGCTATTCTCAGGTGTTCAGACCTGTTAGCACTGCGACCTACATAGATTTATTGTGCTTGTTCTTTTTTCAAATTATGAGCCTGTCAGAGAAAAGAATTGAAGGATATTCTTAGGAGGGATGGCTTTTATCTCCTCAGGGTATAGTGTATACTTTCCAAAGGAGATATTTTGCTTATGCATAAGTAGGCAACAATCACATAGGATGTGTAGTACCGTTTCCTCTTCTACTTCTGCAGAGTCAATTTTAGTAAAATGGATTTGTATGATGTAATACGCATACAGATCCTTTAAACCGTTTAAGTAAGTTTAGTACAAACAGAGAAAATTTCAAACTATAATTGCATTTTTATGTAACTGATCGTTGTCTGTGCATAAAAAATATATGGCAGTATATCAACATCAACATAAATGTATATGTGTATAGTTATACATTTATCAATGTTGATATACTGCCATATACTTTTGTTGTCATAAGTGGATTTTCCATTAATTATGCATACACTGTCATAAATGCGAGCATTTCGATTGTGTACCGGCGTCGGGCTTGGATTGACACCTATGCTATTACCGCAGGCAATCGAAACACAATTGGATTTATGGATTGTGTCTATAAATTCAATTCCAATCGTTTATTCAGACAGCATAATAATATATTAAATGGCAGCATATTCCACTATTGTAAAGTCTATTAACTTCGCACTCAGGGATGTCACCTGTACGAGAATTCTTAGGGATGTCACCTGTACGAGAATTCTAAGGGATGTCACCTGTACGAGAATTCTTGTACAGTTGCGAGTTGTTTTTACAGCAATTTGTGGTCAAGATTCGAGCGTAGTCTATTAACGGCACACTCAGGGATGTCACCTGTACGAGAATTCTAAGGGATGTCACCTGTACGAGAATTCTTGTACAGTTGCGAGTTGTTTTTACAGCAATTTGTGGTCAAGATTCGAGCGTAGTCTATTAACGGCACACTCAGGGATGTCACCTGTACGAGAATTCTAAGGGATGTCACCTGTACGAGAATTCTTGTACAGTTGCGAGTTGTTTTTACAGCAATTTGTGGTCAAGATTCGAGCGTAGTCTATTAACGTCGCACTCAGGGATGTCACCTGTACGAGAATTCTAAGGGATGTCACCTGTACGAGAATTCTTGTACAGTTGCGAGTTGTTTTTACAGCAATTTGTGGTCAAGATTCGAGCGTAGTCTATTAACGGCACACTCAGGGATGTCACCTGTACGAGAATTCTTAGGGATGTCACCTGTACGAGAATTCTTGTACAGTTGCGAGTTGTTTTTACAGCAATTTGTGGTCAAGATTCGAGCGTAGTCTATTAACGGCACACTCAGGGATGTCACCTGTACGAGAATTCTTAGGGATGTCACCTGTACGAGAATTCTTGTACAGTTGCGAGTTGTTTTTACAGCAATTTGTGGTCAAGATTCGAGCGTAGTCTATTAACGGCACACTCAGGGATGTCACCTGTACGAGAATTCTTAGGGATGTCACCTGTACGAGAATTCTTGTACAGTTGCGAGTTGTTTTTACAGCAATTTGTGGTCAAGATTCGAGCGTAGTCTATTAACGGCACACTCAGGGATGTCACCTGTACGAGAATTCTTGTACAGTTGCGAGTTTTTATAGCAATTTGTAGTCAAAATTCGACCGTAATTAATTTAAATTATAAGTTTGAACATTGCCAAGTCTGTTATATTGTCAAAGACTATATTTCTATACGTGTATGTAAAATATATGGTAGTGTGTAATGTATTTTTTGTTTTTAATAGATAATTAAAAAAAAATTAAAGTAATGTTCCTTTTTTAAAAAAAAGGGATACTAAGTTTTTTAGTATACGAGAGGTATATTGTAAAATTCATCCGTATAAAGTTATACTCGGTCTCATGCATTTCGGATGCTGATTTCTTCTTAAACTATTGTAAGGTTGTTGCCTGCAATTGGCGTTTACTCAATGATATAGTGCGAGTTTAGATTGCCTACGAAGCGGCTGAAAGCCAACTCCTGCTTAACAGATACGACTTTTATCTGAAGTCACCGTTAGGAATTCGAACTTCGACCAGCAACTAAATAGCTTGTTTTGTAAGCTGTGTTTCAGTTTGACGGTCAGATTAGGTAATTAATGTACAGGATAAGGGACATAAGATAATATACAACTAACGTAACATAGTGTTTAGCCCCAATTATAGTCTTACTAATATTATAATCGCGAAAGTTTGTAAGTATGGATGTTTGTTACTCTTTCACGAAAAAACTACTGAACTGATTTTATGGAAACCTTGCAGTAATATAGCTTATGCATCTGAATAACACATGGCTATATTTTTTATTGAAATTTAACGCAGTTAGTCGATAATAAATATTTGAACAGAATTTAATTTTGAAATTAATTTTTGCTACTATTGTCTACTGTTGACTGCGACGAAATCGGGAATCTTCTTCTTCTTTCGTTTTAAATGGCAACTGAATACATATATGTAAATATATTTTCCCCAAAATGTTGCGATGACTTTTGCGCATTCTCTCGCATTTTTAGGTCTACCTTTGTGCAGGATGTTAACACAAAGGACAAGTCAGAAGATGTGCCATAGTCTGGGATGACGCTCCGCAGCCTTCCTTGAAGCGATACCCCATTTTACCAAATTGTACCTGCAGCGGCCATCTGGGTTCGCAGTCTGTAAAGCGATTTCCAAGTGGGTCATTGTAGGTCGCTACCTGGGGGCAGGTGTTCGGCTGGTTGAACAAAGTCCAAAGGAGCAGGATGATTTAACTTCCATATGTCTACTTTGGCTTTATGTGAGTCGTTGGTCAAAGTTATCCTTCTTAAAAAATCGGGAGTAAATTATATTTATTACAGCATATCCACTGAATATCTCCACCAGTGATGTTATTTAAACGATAACGATAAAATATGTTCTTTTATTATAGTAATATTATCTAACTAAAATCGTGGTAACGTAACAAACAAACACAAACTTTCGTATACACAATAACAGTACAGAATTCCATACAAGTCATCAACCCTGACGTTTACAAACATGCACAATAAACAACATAACATTTATTCATGAAAACGGTGCAATGAAAATATAAATTCTACTATTGCCGTTTAACTTTCCACTCGGCTCTGTAATTCAGTTCATTTTATAATACAATGCATTTTCCTACTGGGCGTGAGTGAGCTGGGCCATTATTTCCCCGTGCTCTATACTTATTGAACTAAACAGGTCGACTTTAGGCTTATCAGTATCTAAATTACAACTATTAGGTACATTTATGCAATTCCTTTAATGGGAGTTTTGTACTAGCGTTAATGTTTCTGAAATACGTCTGCATAATCACATTATCAAAGTAAACGTAGAATATTCATAATATATTAGGTTGCATCTATCATTATGTTGTTTATTCTATTATTAAGGTGAATCAAACGCCGTAGAAGTTAATTCTTATTTAACTTGCTTTATCGTACGATCGTGTTATAATCTTCTATGTGTTTGCTCAGGAAACTTATTTGTAATTTTGTAGGATCGGTACCAATGAAAATACAAATAAAATAGACCCTCAACGATAATAACTCTATTAAGCAAGATTATATAAAATTTGACCCTATTTATATTGTATATATTATTTTCTTATCATTTTATATACAGACCCCACAGTGGTCTCTGATAGTGCGGTCTTAGTGGACTTTCCTCCCGCGTACACTTAGATTGTGGAATGAACTACCTGCCAATATTTTCTCACGAGACTACAGCATGGGGTTTTTCAAGAAGGGTATATTAAGATTTCTTAGGGGTCGGCAAAGCGCACGTGACACCCCTGGTGTCACAGGCGTCCATAGGCTACGGTAACCATTTACCATCAGATGGGCCGTATGCCTGTTTGCCACCATAGTAGTATAAAAAATATATATTTGTTAATAAAGATGTGATAACCCTGGAAATTTAAATCTGTGATTACTGTATTAAAAAAAAATTGATCATGTACACGTAGTCCAAACCCTCCAATAAAAAAAATGCCTACGGAGATTATAACGAGTGGCCATAAGCTCTCTCATAACCATAAAAATCCATAATATACATCCATAAAAAAAATGGAATTACTATACACACCATAGTAATTTCATTTTTTTTTTATTTTGTGTCGTGTGATACGATTTATTAACTCTTTAAAACTTATTTAAAAAAACGTAATTAATTAATTATTTCAAAATATTATTAACAAAAGTGGATTGGACTGAAATGGATATTGAGACTCCGGGGTGAAAAATAATAAATATTCCCAATTATTTTAAAGTCCAATTTACACTCAGCCCGAGTGGGCAGGGAAGTGAGCAGCGCGAGAGTGTAACAACTAACATCCCATGCCATTGGGGCTGCCACTCGCGCTGCCTGGCGCTCCCTCGATTGTCGGTTCTTCGTGCGCGAATCAAAGGACAGGCAGCGCGAGTGGCAGCTCATGTTTACATTCAGCCCTCTCGCTCAGTTGTCGCCCGGCAATATTTCCGGCAGCGCGAGTGGCAGGGGAAGCGGCTGAATGTAAACGTAATATTACAGGCAAAAGGCAGGGATATTTCTCAAGTAACAGTAGTGATGCCAAAACCTAGGTGCTCAAAACATTAAATATCACTCAAAGCCTAGAACAATATTTAAATATGAAATACTATAAGATATATCTGAAGTAGGTGTGCAATTACGGTAGATAACTCGTTCATAGATAATTGCAAAATTGTTTTAATCTTATAATAAGTTTCATATGAGGATTATTACTTACTGCAGAAGTTAGATAATTATATCCTACCTACCGACCTAACTTTCACAATTAGTTGCAATGTTTGCTATTATTAAATACATTGAGGTAGTTAAGGAAATGTGAACAGATTTTTTAGAACTTACTTAAAATATAGAACTACGAACTCAAACAAATAGGCCTAGTATGTAATCATTATAATGCATTTTACTATTTATATTAAATCCACATTTAATTTTACTTGACCTTATACATTAAAAAAAAACAATGATTTGAGATGTGTCCTGAGAACTAATGTACACCGATATAAATATTTTAATAAACTCATCGTATCCTGTATTTCGCAAGTAGCTTATGTCAAATATTTATAGTAGTCTCGATTTTAAGAACGAGACTCGCAAAAATTATCCTTATAAAGGAGTCAATGATGAAAATGTACCAAATAAATTCACCAGACTATTTATGTCTCCTAAAAACACAACGTTAGCGCGTTTTACTTTTACTTTACCGCCATCTAGTGAATTCCTGGTAACTACATTAATAGCAGCTCTGGCCCCTATTTAAGCGAATTCGAAGATACGCGAATTTCGTGCCTGTGTATGTATAAATATAGACACATATCCCAGCGCTTATTATGCGCTCGATATGAAGTTAATTGTATAATAATATATAGCTTACTGGTATAGCTAAATACGTAAAAATTTAGTAAAAAGTATTATTTCTCAATTCCTAATTCAAATTCAAATTCAAAAATCATTTATTCATGTAGGACATTTTAGCCGCTTATGAACGTCAAGTTTTTACATTATAATTTTTTTTCCCTACCGTCCAGTTCGGTATATAAATCCAATTGAGAAGAACTGGCAAGAAACTCAATTGACTTTTATTTTTTTTTTTTTTAAATCCAGTTTATTTATAATGCATAGGTATTTATATAGGTGTCTATGTCTAACATTAAATGAAAATCCCGAACTTGAAAACTATTGCCATGCACGCTCGTCATTCAAGTAATTGTTTAGTGAGTAATAGACCTTGCTCAGTAAATACGATTTAACAGATGTTTTGAATTTATTTAAGGGTAATTCCAATATATCCATTGTTGTCTTATTGTAAAATTTTATTATAATATGAAATATGTGTATATAAATTACTAGCTTTCGGCCCGCGACTTCGCCCGCGTGGACATATGTAGGTATAATATAGATTATCGTGCGTTTAAAGATCCGTATTCAGTAGTGGGACGTTATGTATCCTAAACCTTCCTCTTTAGTCACTCTATTTATTCTGTTTTTAAATAAAAACCCATCAAAATCATAACATTCATAGGTCTATTACATAGAAGATATTTTATCCGAAAATTAAAGCCGTTCAAATGATATTGGTAGATCTATTGGGATCAGTGGTATTCTCGGTATATGAGCGAGTTATCCAGCTTTCGTGGTAGGTATTGAAGTAGTCGTAAATATGAGGTAATTTATTTTGATAAGGATTAATACCAAGATACAAAATAAGGAAGGCTTTTGTACCGGCGCACTTCAATTAAATTTATAAATTAATAAAACACTTATTGTGATGTAACTATAATAGATAGACACATGCTGTCGAGACACTTCTTGTAGATAATGATGTGCTTTGCAAAGTCGTAGTACATCATTTCGTTCTATTATCAATAGTTTTTGCAGCGCACGCGGTGTTAGGTATTTTTTGTGTAATTTTTTCACACCTTGGGTTACATTATTGGAGATTTCGTAATTTTTTCCTTAATTTTTTTGGAAATATAATAAAGCCTAGGACACCATAGGCTATATTATATTTCCAAAAAAATTTGGGATCCTTACGAAATCTCCGGATCTCACGGATAGTGTAGCTTCCTATTGGTGAAAGAATTTTTCAAATCGGTCCAGTAGTTTTGGAGCCTATTCAATACAAACAAACAAAGACTTTTCCTCTTTATAATATTATGTATGAGTATGTTTAAATCTTTAATAGATTTAAACAGCAACAGAAACTGTTTTAAAATATTACATGTGAATACAATCTAAGAGTAGTTTTGTCAGATGAGGGTATTTACAAATTACAAACATTGTTGTCATAAACTTTTAGTTTACATAGGGTCCTACAATGTTACATAATTTAAATTTTCGAGTTGGAAATATTCTAAATATTAACTGCAACGACACACTCCACATTTGTACAAACAAATAGTTTCAATATATCGAACTCGGTGGTCTAGCGGTCTAGCACACCGCTTTACGTCCGATGCTCGCGGGTTCGATTCCTCGCACGGCACAAACATTTGTATTCACGAGTATGATTGTTTGTATCGGTCTGGGTATTTTCTATGTATAATATGTACGTATTTATTTATTTATTCATATTATAAATACCTTATATACTAACGTTATATAGTACCTTATATATTTAAAAACTAATACATTGATATTGTCCGTGTGATCACGGCACTGAAGACGGCAATCTGCCACGTTAGCGCCGATATACCCACCTTTCGGCCAGTTGTCCTCTTTCTTGAAGTTTTATTTGTTTCAGTTGTCTACTACCTACCATAACTGAAGCTTTAGCTAGCTTAATTTGGGTCTAGATGGCGCTGTGTGAATTGTCCTGAGATTATTATTGTTATTATTATTATATTTAATCAAACTAGGTGTTATTTTGCAGAAGTCCATTTCACTACTTGATGGATTTCTATATATATATATATATATATATATATATTTAATATTATTTTTAATTAATAAGCTAATTGGCAAAGAAACATAAGTCATCCATGTCCATCAAGTGGTAAAACAGTTTCAAGTCATTACGACTACATTTAGCATTAAATACAATCGAAACGAGTCGTATAAAAACAAAGCAAATGATGTTTGTAGTGGAATAAGACTAAACTTTAAGTTAGTATACTAATTGTCTCTTCATTGTCATTATACATATAAAAAAAATTGGGGTGTCTGTTTGTAACATTGAAATAACCGTTTTTTATTACATGCATATGAATATAAATACGGTACAGACACCAAAATAACATTTTTTACAATTTTTGTATTTCTATCTGTTTGTTCTGGTTAATCTCTAAAAGGGCTGGACCAATTTGGATTAGATTTCTTTAGCACGTAGCTGATGTAATAAGGATTTAACTATAACTTAGGCTACTTTTATTTTCAAAACAATATATTTTATTTTAGAAAAATATAGTTTAATTCCACGCGGACAAAATCGCGGGAACAACTATTTATTTATATATTTAGTAGTGAGGCATAAGAATTCATAGAAGAAAATAAAAAGAGAATAGTTTTATATGCCTCAACAATAATTTAACGGCCTTAGCTAGGCAATTAGCACACCGACTTATTTCCGATGGTCGCCTGTTCGATTCCTCGCACAGTACAGATATTTGTATCCGTGAGTGTGATTGTTTCGAGTCGTGGTATTATCTATATATTATTTGTATGTATTTAAATAAATATGTGTTTGTATTTATATCAATTGTCTAGTAACTATAACACAAGATCTGCTTAACTTGGGTAAACTTAACTTAATTATTAAGTATATATAATAATAAAGTTTAATATATAATAAATTTATAATAAAAATATGATATCAGTGGACCAGTAAATTTCGAAATATTATTTGCACTATTAAAAAGAGCAGCACACAAGTTTCTTGCTCATTCTTCTTGTGTTGAATCTGCATTCGGAATGAGTGGTAGAATCAAAATATGACTAAGCAAGAATGCTTGTAATGAGTTAATTTGAATAAAGATTATGTCTATTCTATTCTATTTTAATAAACACAACAATTGAAATTAGCAGGTTATTCTTCAAAGAACTTAAACTCCACATGAGATCGAAGCTGCTAAAGACAAGAATGTGATATTGTCTCTCACTTAAAAGCTGAGAATTCCAGTACAGCGAACACCGCAGTACGTATCCTTGAGACGCTGTCGCATGGACCTCTATTACGTGATTTTAAAATCTTTCTCTACAAGATATCATCATCTGCTTCTTCCTTATCCCATTTATTTGTTGTCGGCGTAATATGTTTTTCTCTTCCATTAATCCCTGTTCGCAGTCATCGCGTTATTTACTTCCTTTCTTACCATATCATCTTTCACACAGTCCATCCATCTCTTTTTCGGCCTTCTCTGTCCTTATAACCATTCACATTCATATGTAACACCTTCCTAAAAATATTATCCTCATTCCTACGCATTACATGTCCTTACCACGATAGAAATTGTCTTTGCGTTTTCAGTACACACATTTAGATCTAGGTACAAGCAATATACAGTAGATAAAGATTTTCATAATGAAATGACTTAGTGGAGTAACTTGGCGGCGTGATGGCCTAAGTCAATGTGATTTTAATATGATTTTGCCCTCTAATAGGATTTTTTTTCCGAATAGTAATGAAATGATGCAGCCAGTGTAAACCGTCAGCGTAGGAACCCTCCTACGCTAACACCTACGCTGGGCACCAGTGGAGGATGATAATGATGAACATGATGGTCAGGTCAGTTAGCCCATCGTGAGAAATTTACGAAGAATTTATCACGATGATTTCCAGGGTTAACTGCGTGGATGTCAACCTGACATGGTACATTACTAGTAATGGGGATTACTAGTTCCCATTACTAACAACCTCCTCCCTCCGTCTAATATGGTTGAGTGCAATGATGACTGGCTCATCCGTCATACTCGTGAACCGGTCCTGATTGCGAAACTGGTCTGGGTTACGAACACTGATTAGACTATTTGCTTTTACAATAGCATATACTGGAAATCACTATTCTCCCAAATTTGAATTTAAAAACGAATCTGTATTTTTGTAAACATATATAAGCTCATTTAAGAATAAGAGATCAGTTTTTCTCAGCTCGAAAGCACTCCGAATTGCCGATAGATTTGACAGACCCTAAACGTCTGTAATAGATCTACATGAATAAAGATATTTTGACTTGATTTTACTCCTAACTTTAACTCAGAACTGTAAAGAAAGTAATAAAAACCAGAAGAATATAGCAACTGACGTTAATAGTTTTCTCTGAGTTCGGCAATAAAATAAAAATTTTGTGGCCGTCGTCCTCACGATCCACGTCACCTGAGGACTCCCGGGGGTGTAATTACGTCGCCACTTACTATCAGGTAACCTGTCCACTTCTTTGCTCCTCTATTTAATAAACTGATTTATTTTTGATAATTCTAATAAAGTGTTTATTTCTGTATCTATTAATACGTTCTCACAAATAAAAGTAAAATATGGTTAGTATGTATTTTATTTTCCTGTTATGATCTACTTGTGAGTATTACAATATCAATACGCTCTTTGTGGATATGGATCTTTGTGTGAATGCCTTCTCCATCTTTGAGATATTCCTTGTTTTTACCCATTTTCTAAATTTTCATTAGGTACATAGTTTTTTTGAAATATCATCTACTTTATTTGTATGAATCTTTTCACTAGTGCAGAGCTGGGGTAGGTAGCTAGTAAAAATACAAAACACTTATTTAGTAGAATAGAATAGAAAATATTTCATTCAAATAACTTAATTTTAGCACTCTTGAATAGTCACAGTTATCCTTCTTTTAATCTACCGCTCGGAAAGCTGTCGCATCACAAGAAGACTAGTTGTCGTCATGTTAATATAAAATAAATATTAGGCACAAAAAATATTCTTGCAACTTTGTATGCGCCATATTCAGTGAAGATATACAATGTCATTTATGTTATAAAGCATCGGAGTCCCAATATATATCTAACATCCAATATAATCTTTTGATTTATCAGCACTTTTTTCCTTGCTAATGGTTGTTCCATTTCGCGTCTCATCAATTTTCTTTCTGCTAAGGTCCAATTTCCTATTGTTTCCTAATTAGTATTTAGCAATCTTAAGAGTTCTCTCTCTTTCTTATCTCAGTAACAACTGTTAACTTTCTAATTACTTTAATTTCTTTATACAGAAGTTAAATGAAAAAATTCCATTTCAGTATTTTCCCAAACCAACGCCATTCCTCGATTGAAAGTTAGCTTATCCTGCTAATATTATAAACGATGAAGTTTGTGAGCGTGGATGGATAGAACAATGTTTGTTAGTCTTTCACGCAAAAAATACTTTATATATTTTAATGACTTTACAATGTACTTATATCATACACCAAAATAACATGTAGACTATAAACTTCACGCAGGTGAATGCGCGAGCAGCTGACAAGTAAAATGAGAATTTTATTAGTCATGTTCAATGTGTCAATGTTCCGGACCTATGTGCACTTTGTTTTACGCCTCACCGGTTTTATTTGATTAAAATCTTATTTCTACAAGATTATGACGAAATTCCTCACGACCTTACTAAGGTTGTGGTCCATAGTGATCTTTATAAGTATACACTTCTACACGTATATAGTATTCCTCAAGAAAATGTAGTTTCTAAGATTAATACGGTCAACCAAACAAACTCTCCAGCATTATAATAATATCTTAGTGAGTCAGCTTTATTTTCTCAGCTACTACTTTCACTATTAAAACGAATGAATATCTTTTTAAAACATGCAAAATAAGAAAATATATATGTTAAAAGAGATAGCTATCTTGAAAAGTTTTAAGAATTTGAATTTTATTTCTTCCTTTGAATAGTGTGGCAATAAAATGAAAATGTCGAAGGCAATTTAAAGAACGGCGATACTAGCCGAGAGCTGAAGATTGCCGGTATTGACATAAGAATGTATACATAAATATACGTTCAAGACCTTTACAGGCTACTCAAAGGCGTCGCGACGAACGTATCATTTGAAATAGGCTAGCTCGTATCCATCTTTGAAAGTAATTTTGCAAACCTACTGGAGTCTGCAGGATTATTTTGGTTTGCTACAGGTATTACTATAACTTAACAGGCAGTTAGAAATATATGCTGACAACTAAAATATTTAAATCACAACAAAATATGAACTAAATTTGTAATACCCTTTCGCTCGTTTGAATGTAATTTTGCGAAACTACCGTAGTCTGCAGGATTATTTTGGTTTGTTACATATATTAACACAACTTAACAGTCAGTTAGAACTTCATATTGGATAACTAAATTTGAAATAACCTTTCACTCGTTTCCATATTTGAATGTAATTTAGCAAACATACTGGAGTCTGCAGAACTATTTTAGTTTGCTATAGGTATTATCATAACGTAACAGTCAGTTAGAACTATATACTGACAATCAAAATATTTAAATCAAAACAAAATATGAACTAAATTTATAATACCCTTTCGATCGTAACTATATTTGAAATAATTTTGCAAACCTATCGGACTCTGCAGCGCTATTTCGATTTGTTATAGGTATCACCATATGGATAGTCAGAAATATATAATGATAAACAACAATTTTAAACTAACTGCTTTTAAGTCTAAGAGCACAATTGATAACTATTTTCTCTCGAGTCAGTATAATTCCACGCGGTCGTACTGAATACATAATGAAGCGATTTATAAACCATCTGACAGAGATGAAAGTGTTACCGATAGAGATAAAAAAGTAAAGTCTTCGATACGTACAAATGGAATGTACAACATAAGATTGAAACCAAACGGTAAACAAAGGGAAATGGCGTTAAGTAAAACTGTTTTGTATTCTGTTTGTGCGACGTTGGCCACTAGATACATTGCATTTTCAGCTCGCAGCCTCTTTAACATGTATACGTTATTGTGATTGATTAAATAAACCTACTTCAAGGTATCTGAAAAAGTTTATGTTTATACATAAGATTATTATATTTATAATAATAATAATAATATTTGCAAAGATTATGATTTCAAAAGAGGTTGGTTGGTGGTTGAGGTTTTTCATTCCTGTAGGTCCATTACAGACTCTTATGACATATCAAATGTACCGTCAGTTCGGAATGCTTTCGAGATGAGTAGAACTGACAAGAAACTCAGCTCGTAATCTTTTCAAATATTATTTACAATAATACAGATTCAAGTATAAAGTTAAAGAGAGGATAGATTGACCACTAGCATATGTAGCAAAAGCAAATAGTGTAATAACTGAAGTATTAGAAATAGTAGTAAATAGGTTTGTTATATTTAAAACAATGTAATTTTATTTGTAACAGTTTTTATTTTAATAACATGGTATATATATATATTTGCATAGGTTCACTTTACAAGTTTCGTCAACATATGCAAATCCATCGCCAAATTGATGTATCGTTTTACTCCAATCACGGTAAATTTACGTACAAATGTTTTTATAAACTACATACATATAACAATTTTATAAAAACGTAGTGCGTCATTACTCACGCCAGTTCTAGAGAGGCGCTGAGGCCGAGCTTAACCGAGATGGGCCGAGGGCTGCCGAGTATTTACATTAGCCGCTAGTATTTCTTTCATGGGTGATAGTAGAATGTTGAACCCGTCTACGTTAACGTTTTACATTGGCGGGCACTGTTAAGATGACTATGAGGTTAAGTCTATTAGCTGATCGCGACAAATTCACCAGGAATTTATCATGATGGTATCCAGGGGAAACCGCGTGAAGGTCAAACGGATATTGACAGCAATGGTTTACCCAATCCATATTACAATACCCTTTTATAACAAAATTTGTAGTAAAACTTTTGCATTGAACGAAGAGTTTACAAATAAATATAAAAACGATGCTCATAAAACGTTATAAGAACAGTTTGACGGTTTCCAACTACGTGATAGATATTAATGAAGTGGCCGTGCGCATTCATTTATACAGATTAAAAATAGAAGCTGAAATAAAATTTATTCAAACAAAATTAATATATGTATGCACGTTCAAATAGACAGATAATATTTTCAATTATTAAACCGCTCATTTGGAAAGCAGAATCATCACAATAAGTAAGCGCAAGATATTTGCGTAAAATTAACTTTAAATAAATGTTGTTCAGCATTACGTATTTAGGATTTCGTGTGAATACAAACTATACAATAGCAATGTTGACAAAACAAACAACAACAGGGGGCATCAGATTGTTAGTAATGTGGACTGATGAATCATTAATTTATACAGATCAAAAATAGAAATAAAGTTTATTTAAATAAACTTCATTTAGGCACTTTTAAATAATTATATACTAGTATATCAGTAATAATAATAGTAATGATTATATATTAGCATATATATATAATATTTTAAATTATTCTAACAATAACAATTCCCCTCAGTCGCTAGTATTGCACGCCAACACTACGCAAACTGCAGTTTTTATAAGCATTGCGGGTTATAAATTCAATATTGGATCAATTTTTATGGGAGCTGTGCCAACAGTTATAAAGTAGCGTGAGTTGCTGATGCACCATCCGATATATTTTGACTGTAGCTGCTGAGAATTTAGAATATTATTCTCAGAACTGTATAAATTTTTGTTACCAGTCATCGAGCGGATTTTGGATGCAATCAATATAAAGGATAAAAAAAAGGATAATTTGTAATCAATTCTGTTTATTAGTTTTATATTTCTTGATTTACATATAGTAGCTGACCCCGCAAACGTTGTGTTGCCATATATACTAAAATCGCTATTAAAAATATGGATTGGTGTTAGAAGGTTGAAAATTTAGCATTATATGTACTTTTTAATGCCACATTTAAAATAAAATCACTTAGGGTTATGAAAAATAGATAGTAATCGATTCTCAGATCTACTGAACATGCATATGAAATTTCATAAAAATCGGTCAAGCTGTTTGAGACGAGTATAGTAACTAACTTTGTAACACGAGAATTTTATATATAAGATTAATTCACCATATTTCTGTACGTGGACCCTGCGTGAAATCGAGAAGAAAAAGATAGACGCTCTGAACGCTCTGCTCTGAGTTTTTTAATACCACATAGGTGGCAAACATACGGCCTACCTGATGGTAAACGGTTACCGTATTCCATGGACGCCTGAAACACCTGTCACTTACGTGTAGCAACCCTTGAGAGACTTTAGTATACCCTTCTTGAAAAACCCCATGGTGTAGTCTCTGCTGCTGTTGAAATACATAATAATCTAAATTAAAATTTGGGACAATAGAGTGACCGCCAGTAGATGCTATTGCAATTTTGTCAAATCAAAATAACTTCTCCACTTATCCGTCATACTCATTTACGTAGTATGACGGACAAGATTAGATTTCAAAAGTACGTAACAACACATAACTGGATTAGTTTAAAATCGATATCGAGGGTAGGTCTGCAGGTAAGAGTGGCCCCCTTCAGCTTCAAGTTTGCATCATCATCTGCCTCTTCCTTATCCCATTTATTTGGGGTCGACGTAATATGTTTCTCTTCCATTCATCCCTGTTCGCAGTCATCGAGTTATTTACTTCCTTTCTTACCATATCATCTTTCACACAGTCCATCCATCTCTTTTTCGGCCTTCCTCTGCCCTTATAACCATCCACATTCATGTAACACCTTCCTTAAAATATTATCCTCATTCCTACGCAATACATGTCCATACCTAGCTTCAAGTTTGCATCTCTTTAATAATTCTGTCATTAATCATAACTTGCTTTGGAATCAATACAAAGACTTATTGAATTCAAAATTCTTTACTCCCGTGATCATGTATAGATTTTTCTTTTCTGCTAATATTTTACTATTTGTACGAACCGTACCGCCTTTGTACTCGTAGACTGCAAAGGTCGTAAGTTCCAATATGACCAACACCAATATACCGTCTTAAAGTGTTTGTATCATAAATAATATATTATACTAGCTGTTTTTTTCCAAAAAAAGAGGATTTTTCTAAAATAAAAGTAGCCTAAGTTACACATTATTACATCAGCTACCTGCTAAAAAAAGTCCCGTAAAAATCGGTCAAGCCATTTCAGAGATTAGCCGGAACAAACAGACAGTTATTTTGGTATATGTACCGTATTTATATTCATATGCATATAGTAAAAAAGGGTTATTTCAATATTACAAACAGACACTACAATTTTATTTATATGTATAGATTAAATCTTTGCTATAGACTAGACGGCGCGGCGTCTAGCGGTTAGCACTCCGCCATTTCGTTAGTTTAATACAACATTTTATAACTACCAAAATGGGTGAAAAGTAACAATTACCGCGTATATATTACAAATTATATCTGTCCAAAGTATGTTTGTCTGCCTCTTTGTTATTCCCATTAATATTTTGACGATGACGGTAGTCTAGCGGTCTAGCACACCGCTTTACGTTGGATGGTCGCGGGTTCGATTCCTCGCACAGCACAAATATTATTTGTATTCATGAGTATGATTGATTGTATCGGTCTGGGTATTTTCTATGTATTTCTATCAGTTGTCTAGTACCCATAACACAAGCTTTAGCTAGCTTAACTTGGGTCTAGATGGCGCTCTGTGAATTGTCCTGAGATTATTATTATTATTTAAATCTATGAAATACTGTGAAGTATTGTTCATTTACTAGCAGTGACGTGTAAATGAACAATATAGTAATATTTAAGGATTATCATCATTACATAGTATAAAACGAAGTCGCTGTCGCTATCTGTCCCTATGTATGCTTAAATCTTTGAAACTACGCACGTTGTCGACTACACCACCGAGGTCGTCAAAAATGTTACCTTCTTTAAGCTGAATAGGTCGATTTAAAAAAAAATCGTTATACAGCTTCGAGAGTCGCATTCGTGGTGCATTGCTTATGTAGTTGGTGTATGTATATTAGTGGAGTGTCGAGTCGTAAATACATCTTGCGCCTTTAAATAACCAGACAAAGTCGCATGTAAAATCTAGTTATGTACAGTTAATTCTAATGTGTAAAAATACACAAAGTAATTTTGTTTTTTCTTCATGTAATCTCTGAAACTACCAGTAGTGTTGTTTAAAAAATCTTTTTACATTTAATAGCTCAATTCTGGAGCAAGATTGCAGTCAATTAAATATCACGCTGCAACTACAACAACAACTCTGTGCATTTTCTACCGCATATATAACGGGGAGTGTTCTGAGGAATTGTTAGGATTAATACCAGCTGCTGAGTTTCACCACCGTACCACCCGCCAGAAACTGAAATACCATCCTGATCATCTGGATGAATGGCGGTCTTCCACAGTACGGTTTTCTAGAAACTTTTTGCCTCGCACAACCACATTGTGGAATCACCTTCCAGCAATGGTATTTCCGAACCGATACGATATTGAAACCTTCAAGAAAAGAGCTTATTCCTTTTTAAAAGGCCGACAACGTTGCAATTCCCCTGGTGTTGCGGGTGCTCATGGGCGGCGGTAATCACATACCATCAGGTGAGCCGCATGCTCGTTTGTCCCCTGTGTTATAAAAAAAAAATATTTAGACGACGAGTAAATAGAATAAAGCCGGAATAAACGGCGAGCGGAAAAGAATAACAGAGTGGGCGAGTGATATAATGATACAATGCAGTATTGTGCAGGACGTGCGGCGTCATATCGCTTAAACTTAAATGCCGAATGAAAATGCAGGCTATAATCTATTCATATAAATAAAATTAGAAAGCCTGTTTCTAATATTGAAATAACCGTTTTTTACTACATGCTTATCCCTATAAATACGCTACATACACTAACATTTTTACAATTCTTGTCTGTCTGTCTGTTTGTTCCGTTTAATCTCTGAAATGACTAGACCGATTTAACGGGATGTTTTTGGCAGGTAGCTAATGTAATAAGGAGTAACGTAAGTAGCCTAACTTTTATTTTAGGAAAATAAAGTTAAATTCCACACGGACGAAGTCGCGGGAATAGCTAGTATTAAATAAAAAATAAATGCTCATAATATTTTCGTTATTTTGTTTAAACTTAAATACCGAGTGACGGTAGATTTGATATATCATGAGAGTCTGTAATATAGGTCTATTACAGACTCTCATGATATATCAATTCATGAATAACGATATTTTGAATTTTGAGTGAAAATGCAGTGCAAAAAATAAACGATCAAATGGTTTTCGTCATTTCTTTTAAAATTAAATACTGAATGAAAATTCAGTGATAAATATAAGCTATAATTAAATTATTAAATAAAAAATAAAGGCTCGTATGATTTTCATCATTTCATTTAAACTTAAATACTGAGTAATAATACTGTGTATAAATAGGTTATATTAAATTATTAAATAAAAAATAAAGGCTTATAAGATTTTCATCATTTCATTTAAACTTAAATACTGAGTAATAATACTCTGTATAAATAGGTTATATTAAATTATTAAATAAAAAATAAAGGCTCATATGATTTTCATCATTTCATTTAAACTTAAATACCAAGTGAAAATTCTGGGTATAACTACTCTTATAATTTTGTTTTATTTTACTTCAATAATAATTTTGGAATCACAGTTAGGAATATTGGGTTAATATTATTTGTTATATATCTACACATCTTTACATAGTATAAAAGGAAGTTGCTTCTGTCTATTTGTTCGCTTAGATCTTTTAAACCACTCAACGGATTTTAATGTAGTTTTTGTCAATAGATACAGTGGTTTAAGCTGAAGGTTTATATGTACTTATAATATATATAGTATAGAGTACAGAAAAGCTGAATAAATTACACACGGGTAAACTACGGGCGTAGCTTATATTTATAAATGAAAGAATACAACAAAATAACTGAACGGATTTACTATACAATTTGACGTATAGATCAATTGTGGCTTGAACTTAGGTTACTTTTATTTTAGAATTTACACATATACATTAATAAAAAAATTATAAGACACGTAGACGAAGTCGCGGGTAACAGGTAGTTAGATATAAAAACACATTCACTCACGAGTATGTACTGGATGGATGATATGGTCAAAAATAATATATGTATATGTTATGTACATATAACTAGTATATAATGTTAGTAATAATATATATAGTGATATAAAAACAGATTCACTCACGAGGATGGACTGAACGGATGATATGGTCAAAAAAAATATATGTATATGTATATGTACATATAACTAGTATATAATGATAGTAATAATATATATAATGATATAAAAACAGATTCACTCACGAGGATGTACTGGATGGATGATATGGTCAAAATATTTTATGTATATATATTATATTTATAAAAAACAAACGAAGTGTCGTGTATCATCTAGTATAACATATCAATTCTAAATGGTGTGAATGGGTATCCATTTGACTTCATCTATTAAAACACGCACTTGAATTAATAACGCTAGTGGAGATCTGCCTTACACAAATTGATGCGACGCGCTAAATGTCTAAACTTCAGAGAAAATCGTTGACGTCGGACGTAAACAAAAGTAAACGTTGCTACGTAATATTCAAGGGTAGAAATTGAGAGGCAACATACGAAATCTTACCCTAAAAAGCGTGCCCTGCGCATTAGCTATCGCTATCGCCCTCTCGCTCCGACGGTACGTCTATTTTTACACAACTGAAAAAGAGCGTCAATCTCTTTCAGAACTGAAGCTCTCGAGTAAACTTCGTAATAGAAAAACTATTAACTGTTGCCACTAAAAGAAATACGAGTGTTGATTCCGTAAAAGATTTTGCAATTTCATCGCTGAATTTTATTGGAGAATAACATTCAGTTGACGTTATTTCATTACTGGCTTTTGCCCGTGGGGTTTTTTATTTTATCACCATTCGTCGAGATTAAAAGTTACATTTGCTATTTATAACGGACCTAAATTCTACATATACATTATATATAAGTGTTTGTTAAGAGATTTTAGTGTAGTGTGATACGATTTTTAAGAGTATTAAATAATTTTTTTAGATCATAACATATAAAAAGAAATCTAATCAAAATATTCATGTAGTTCTATTACAGACACTTATGATAAATCACCACAAATTTATCGTCAGATGTACTTACCAGTTTAAAAGAAGTGAAACGAAAGTCAGGTCTTTTTATTTCCAAATGACATGTTTACAAAAATATAGTTGACTTAAATCTGATGATCTGAAATCAGTGTTCATTAGTTTATGTTATATATATTTGTTTTATTGAAAAAAAAAGAAATAACTCCTAGAACTAAAGAAATACTAAAACGATGACCAAACTTCTTACCAAATTTCTTATAAACTGATATACAGTTACAGCAATAAGAAATTCGGTTTTATATTTAAAACATTGCTATTTAATTTTGTATTTAAAATATTACTATATACTTTAAAATATGTATAAGTAAAATATGTAAAGATAATAACTTTTAGTGGTTATTATGATATCTTATTAAATATATGTTAATATAAATTTAAATATATATAATTATATATATTAAAATATGAAGAAATACCAATTAAAAAAAAATTAAGCAATTTCAAAATATTTGTACGAAGCACTCAGTTTACTAGTTCGTTTTACACTTCACCGAATTTTTATTTATTACTAGCTGTTCCCGCGGCTTCGTCCGCGTGGAATTTAAATTTATTTTTCTAAGATAAAAGATTATTTCTAAAAAAAATAAATGTAGCCTAAGTTACTCCTTATTATATCAGCTATCTGTCAAAAGAAGTCCCGTCAAAATCGGTCCAGCCATTTCAGACCACTAGACCTTATAAAGTGAATTAGTATTAACACTACATTTTAATATGTCTGAACCATAAAAATCATTGTAGACATTAATTTTATTGCATTTTCATAACAGCATCGCTGTAAATAGGAATGTTACGGATCGATCAGTTTACGAACCTCAAGTAAGTATAATGTAAAATTAATGACTTTCTCTGATTACGATTGAAATTATAACCTTATGTGATGTGGAATAATAAACAGAATGCAATAGCCATCGCTAATAATAGAGTTATAAGACATCTATACATCTATATCTATACATATAAATAAAATTGGAGTGTCTGTTTGTAACATTGGAATAACCGTTTTTACTACATATGAATATAAATACGGTACATACACCAAAAAAACACTTTTTACAATTTTTCTCTGTCTGTCTGTCGGTCTGTTTGTTCCGGCTAATCTCTGAAATGGCGGGACCGATTTTAACGGGACTTTTTTAGCAGGTAGATAATGTAATAACGAGTAACTTAGGCTAGTTTTATTTTAGAAAAATAAAGTTAAATTCTACGCAGACGAAGTCGCGGGAACAGCTAATATAAACTATAAGTGTTCGATATTTCAGTCTCCTCCAGTCGCGCAACGTTATTACCTTACATAATATTATAATAAAATATGTATTTTTCATCAATTACTAGCTTTTGCCCAGGGCTTCGCTCGCGTTAATTTATCCCCTTAGTGGTGGAATTTACCAAAATCCTTTCTTAGCGGATGCCTACGTCATAACATCTACCTGCATGCCAAATTTCAACCCGATCCGTCCAGTGGTTTGGGCTGTGCGTTCATAGATCACTACGTCAGTCACCTTTGAGTTATATATTTAGATTACTACTAACTGTCCCGGCAAACGTTGTTTTGCCTTAAAATAAAATAAAAAATTTAGGCCTGAACTACCCCTAACATTTAGGGGGATGAAAAATAGATGTTGGCCGATTCTCAGACCTACTCAATACGCTCACAAAATTTCATGAGAATCGGTCAAGCCGTTTCGAAGGAGTATGGGAACGAAAACTGTGACACGAGAATTTTATATATAAGATTTATTGCTTATACGCTTTCTATATAAATGAAATTTTCTTTCTTTCTATATAATTGATAAAGTTTATTTGCATTAGAATGAAAATAG
Organism: Achroia grisella; assembly: GCF_030625045.1. Taxonomy (NCBI): domain Eukaryota; kingdom Metazoa; phylum Arthropoda; class Insecta; order Lepidoptera; family Pyralidae; genus Achroia; species Achroia grisella. The sequence continues at coordinate 721,077 of NW_026712589.1, forward strand.
TGGCGGCGTATAAATAAAAATGTTCTTTTAACTACTTCTAACTTTAACCATTGATATTCAGAATAAATATAGCAATTTTATTAGCATATATCTTTAAAAAACTCTATATGCAAACTTCAAGAACAGCATGAATCCGTTTTGTGGTAGTTCGAAGTTTGCTCCTTACACTCGACTTCTAAATGTCGTGGAGCGATGTTGAAAAGTCTGCAGACTTCCTCGAGAGTTGGACTTTAAAATGCATAATTCACAGATCCAACACGTAGTTCTAGAGATTGGAGGATTCAAACAAACAAAGTTTCCAACTTTTTTATGTTACTATAAATTGCAGATAACTGATTTGCAAAGTACGAATACTAAATGAACTAGCATAAACGAGTCTAGAGATAGAGTAAGATAAATCTATATATATATATAAATAAAGTTAGAGTGTCTGTTTGTAATATTGAAATAACAGTTTTTTACTACATGCATAGGACTAAAAACGGTGCATACACCATAATGACATTTTTTTATGTAAAATACATTTTATTACCTATTTCTTTAATAGCGACATTATTACTTAAATTTATATGGCAACACAACGTTTGCTGAGTCAACTTTTTTTTTTATTTGTCCCTCTATTGTGTTTATTGTTACACATTTTTTTATTATTAATTATCTCGTACTTCAGCCGAGGTTTGATACGGCCAAATGCTGGGTCAACTAGCATTTTATAAATCATCTTCAAGTTATGCGAGGCGAGTTGTTGCAGCTAATACATGCTGAGGATGAGGAGCTGCTCAGGGTGAGGAGCAGGATTTCCGGCTTAAATATAAAAAATTGTCGTGAAAGAAGAAAAATTTATTATAAGTCTACTAGCTGTCCCGGCAAACGTTGTTTTGCCATATAAATTAATAACGCTATAAAAAAATAGGGGTTGATGATAGATGGATGAAAATTTAGGCTTGTATGTATTTTTGTATGTTGTATCGTAAAAAAATAGAAACTATAAAATTTTGTCTAAAAAATAAAAAAAAAAATTTAGGGGTGGACTACCCCTAACATTTAGGGGGATGAAAAATAGATGTTGGCCGATTCTCAGACCTACTTATTGAGTAGGTTCACGCTCACAAAATTTCATGAGAATCGGTCAAGCCGTTTCGGAGTAGTATGGGAACGAAAATTGTGACACGAGAATTTTATATATAAGATTATATTTCCGTATGAAATAATAGAAGTATAGTGGGTGGAAGGGGACTGTTAGTAATGGGGACTAATGACCCCATTGTTAGCAATGTACCATGTCAGATCGACCTCCACGCGGTTCCCCCTGGAAACCATCGTGATAAAATCCCGGTGAATTTGTCACGTTGAGCTAACTGATTTGACTTCATGTTCATCTTATCATCCTCCACTGGTGCCCCGCCAGCGTAAACCGTTAGCGCAAGTAAGTGCACCATTCCATTATCATCCTTTAAAAAAAAATAGAAGTATAGTTTAGATTTAGATAAATATTATTACGCTTATTTTTATATAATTATGTTTGTGTTTCTTAGAAACACAAACATAATTATATAAAAATAAGTGTGAAAGACTGTGATCTATTTGTAATGCATTTAAAATCAATAAAATTAATAATAAATGATAGACCGTGTTAACAGAAAGAAAATAAGTTTTTATTTGTTTTTTAATTAATTATTTTATGGCTTTTATACAAAAAGAGGTTTCATGTGTAATTTGTTATTACGATTACGTAGTTTATATACTAAGATTCGCTATTAAGGAAAAATGTAACGTTGGTTTAATTACAATTATTTAGAAACATTTATTTGAATGATCAAAGTTATTAGATAACTAAGTTTAGTTAAACTTCAATTAATTTATAATTAAATCTACTTGTTTCTTTAAAACAAGTTGTACTCGCGATTTCGGCCGCGTGGAATTTAACAAATAAGTTAATTGGAGATATTTTCTAAAATTATCTTAAGTTACTCCTTATTACATCAGCCAATAAAAGTGCCGTCAAAATCGGTCCAGCCGTTTCAGAGATTAGACGGAACAAACGGACAGAGTTACTTTCGCGTTTATATTATTCGTAAGAATATAGGTACATAACATTAAACATAATTGTACAGCGTTTTAATTTGACTGTAGGCATACGGTAGAACTCTGTTTCTGATACAGTGTTAAGTGGAAAATATATATAAAACCCAATATATAAAAACAAACATTATTTAAAAAGTTATATGTATAATAATAATAATAATCTCAGTACAATTCACACAGCGCCATCTAGTCCCAAGTTAAGCTATCTAAAGCTTGTGTTACGGGTACTAGATAACTGATGCAAGTACATAGATATTTTTTTTCGTAAATACTTATATATTATACATATAAAACACCCAGACCGATACAAACAATCATACTCATAAATACAAATGTTTGTGCCGTGCGAGGAATCGAACCCGCGACCATCGGTCGTAAAGCGGTATGCTAGACCGCTAGACCACCGAGTATATACTCACGCATTCATATTCTCATGACTGTAAAATGAGTTGGAGTCGTAGATGAGATTTTCAATTCTCGACATTGTGGTGAGCGAACAATTGACGTATTACACTGAGTTATATCTGAATGCAACACGTCAGGAAGCGAGCTACCATCATTCTCTTTCGTACACTGCATGTATACATATAAATAAAATTGGAGTGTCTGTTTGTAATATTGAAATAACCGTTTTACTACATGCATATGAATATAAATACGATACATATACCAAAATTATATATTTTACAATTTTTGTCTGTCTGTCTGTTTGTTCCGGCTAATCTCCGAAATGGCTGGACCGATTTTTACGGGACTTTTTTGGCAGGTAGCTGGTGTGATAAGGAGTAACTTAGGCTACTTTTTTTTAGAAAAATAAAGTTATATTCCACGCGGACGAAGTCGCTAGTACAGCTAGTTATAAATGTTTTTAGTTATTGACACAGAAATATTTAAAATTATATCTTACTAATAATATGAATGCGGAAATTTTTGAGTATGGATGCATGTTTGTTACTCTTTCACGCAAACACTACTGAACGGATTTTAATGAAACTTTACAGTAACATAGATTATACATCAGAATAACACATTAACTTAACTTAGTTAACATTTTCAACATTGTAATATTGTTTGATTCTTGAAGATATTGCATTAGCGATAAGACCTTTTCAACTTAGTTTTATTTTTAACTAGTTGTACCCGCGACTTCGCCCGCGTGGAATTAAACTTTATTTTTCTAAAATAAAAGTAGCCTAAGTTACTCCTTGTTACATCAGCTACTTGCCAAAAAAACTCCCGTCATAATCGATCCAGCCGTTTCAGAGATTAGCCGGAACAAACAGACTGACAGCCAGATAAAAATAGCAAAAAAATATTATTTTGGTGTATGTACCGTATTTATATTCATATGCATGTAGTAAAAAACGGATATTTCAATATTATAAACAGACAGTCCAATTTTATTTATATATATAGCTGTATTAATTTTGTTCATGTCGTATATATGTTGCTGCATAGATTGTTTTAAATAAAATAAATAATATAAAATAATTCATATAAGTATTATATTAAATATATAACTATTTTAGTAACAAAAATAAGTCAATGCGATTAAAGCAGACTACTCGCTACAAGCAACACCTGTCCACGACTATAACGGATGAGCCATTTTATTCAATCATATTTCAGGGAGCCCAATGACCCGTCCTACAGCGCCATCTATCTGCAAACTTTAGCTAGAATGTTTGACAACAAGATATATGACCACGTTACAATTAGCAATACTAAAATATTACTATTCTTTATATATTCCAAGGAATGAAATTCTTAAAATTATAAAACAAACCAGCTATCCCGGCAAACGTTGTTTTGCCATATAAATTAATATCGTTATAAAAAAATAGGGGTTGGTGATAGAAGGGTGAAAATTTAGGGTTGTATGTATTTTTTAATGAGACATAATAAAAAAATATAAATAAAAAAATTTGCACTAAAAATAAAAAAATAATGTTAGCGGTGGACAACCCTTATCACTTAGGGGTATGAACAATAGATAGTAGCGGATTTTCAGACCTACTGAATATGCATATTAAATTTCATAAAAATCGGTCAAGCCGTTTGGGAGGAGTATGGTAACTAACATTGTGACACGAGAATTTTATATATAAGATTAATTCACCATATTTCTGTACGTGGACCCGGCGTAAAATTGAGAAGAAAAAGATAGACGCTCTGAAAATGTGTATTTTTAATACCACATACGTGGCAAACAAGCATACGGCCTATCTGATGGTAAACGGTAACCGTATTCCACGTACACCTGAAACATCTGGGGGTGTCACTTACGTGTTGCGACCCTTAAGAAACCTTAGTATACCATTTTTGAAAAACCCCATGCTGTAGTCTCTCTTGACAGGTAGTTCATTCCACATTCTAAGTGTAAGCAACAGGAAGCATTTCTGAAACCTCACTGTCCGAGACCACTTGGGTTTCAGCGTGTGGGCATGAATTCTCCATGGTGCTGGAGAAGAAAGCTTCAGGTATCATGGACTGAATTTTGAAGAAATGTCGATCAATAACACAATCGAGCATTCTTACCTTCGTCGGTCATGTCTCACGAAGAACGCATCCATATGACGACTTGTTATACAGGGTAAAGCTGACGATACTAGGCCTTGTGGACGACCACCCATGCGATTGGTTGAGCAAGTCAAAGCAGAAATTGACTGTCCACTCCACGAGTGTACTAGAATGGTAGCCAGTAGAGACAAATTGTGAGCTGACATACGGCCGATTACATCAGTCTACCCCACTACATAATGACCACCGATTTATTAAGAACATATCGAATAAGAAAAGAATGAACATTTTAATATTTTACAATTTAACACATCAAAGTTCGACGAGACAAAAGTTAATTGAGAACTGTTGAGGACCACTTTCCTTTGAGTGTTTTATCGAAACAACTGAAGCATCATTGGCTTTCAAAACTCTTGTGGAAATTTGAACGTGTTTAATAACATGCTTCCGAACGATTGGGTCTAATCTGAAGGGCTTATTCGAGTATCAAATGATCGCTTTTTGATTGGTCTACTACAGATTCGATCTTTAATACCACAAGGGAGGCAATAGGTATAGTTACTGTCTCTTCTTGTATATAAAATTCTCGTGTCACAATGTTAGTTACCATACACTTCCCAAACGGCTGGATCGATTTTTAAGAAATTTTATATGCATACTCTGTAGGTCTGAGAATCGGCTACTATCTATTTTAATACCTCTAAATTGTAAGGGATACCATCCCTAAATATATATATTTTATTTTTTCGATATTATATTTTATTATTATTTAGGATTGAAAAATACATACAACCCTAAATGTTCACCCTTCTATCACCAACCCCTATTTTTATAGCGTTATTTTATAATGCAAGACAACGTTTGCGGAGTCAGCTAGTATATAAAATACGAGCAAAACACAGATTTTTTGCTATATCCTCGACGATAAATAATGTACTTTTATTTTTTTTATATACTAAAATGAACAGAACTTAATAATATAAATCAATCATTAAGGAACTTGGAAAGTAGGTATTGCAGTTAGAGTACCAGAACTTTATAAATACCGTCATAGTATAATTTAATTTGAGATATATGAATAATATAAATAGGAATATAATAAAAGTGTAATAATAATAATATATACCAAATATAGATACCAAAGGATATGTTGGAATTGCCCTTAAATAAATTCAAAACATCTGTTAAATCATATATACTGAGCAAAGCCTATTACTCACTAAACGATTACTTGAATGACGAGTGTGCATGGCAATAGTTGTTCATGCACTGAATTTTCATTTAATATTAGACATTGACATATAAATATACATTGTAAATAAACTGGCTTTAAACAAAAAAGTAATTCAATTGAGTTTCTTGCCAGTTCTTCTCAATTGGATCTATATACGGAACTGGACGGTAGGGAAAAAAAATAAAATTAGAATGTAAAAATTTGACGTTCATAAGCGACTAAAATGTCCTACATGAATATGTGATTTTTGAATTTGAATTTGAATAATTATAGTCATGAAAGAAGAGAAAAATGTATATTAATAATAGATATGTATCCTGAGTATATACATATATATATGTATATATATATATATGGTATACTCAGGATGCTTGGGAAATACAAGGTATATGTCCTGTATTTCGCAGGCAGCTATTGAGCAGCTTCTTTCAAGTATTTATAGTAGTCTCGATTTAAAGACCGAGACTCGCAAAAATTTGTATGGTTGTTGAAGGAGATTACTGTTCAATAAACTCGCCGGACTATATAAGGTCCCCCAAAATGATATTGTTAGCGCGTTTCAACTTACATCTCACCGCCATCTAGTGCACCCTAGGTAACTACATTAATAGCAGGACGTACCTCTATATACGCGAATTTGGTTACTGAGATCAGGAACGAAATAAAAATATTATTCGAACACTTCACTGTACATTTCATTCTCGCTATAGCCGCAATTAAACTTTATTTCTACATACGCGTTTATGGACCTCTACTTAAGTGAATTCAACTACTATATAAGCTGGTATTAATCTATTGCAAAATTGTTTTAATGTTATAATAAGTTTCATACGTGGATTATTACTTACTGCAGAAGTTAGATAATTATAGCGTAACTTTCACAATTAGTTGCAATGTTTAGAACATTGATGAAGTTAAGGAAATGTGATTACATTTTTTAGAAATTACTTAAAATATAGAACTACTAACTCCAATAAATAGGACTTGTGTGTAACAATTATAATATGTGTTACTATAAACTAGCTCCGCGGCTTCGCTCGCGTGGGCATAAAATATAAAGGTTATGGCTCGTTTAATGATCCGTGTTCAGTTGTGGGACAGTATATATCCTAAACCTTCCTCTTGAGTAAAATAAAAACGCATCAAAAACTGCGTAGTTTCTTAAGATCAAAACATACATAGGTCTATTACATAGAAGATATTTTAATCGGAAATTTAAGCCGTTTAAATGATATTATATGCGGGTGCTGCTTGTAGGGACTGGTCTGCTCTTATCACTACGACTGATTTAATCTTATTGCATGATTATATTTGACCCAAAAATTAGTGCTTGTTGGTAGTTTGTATTCACACGTTTCGACTTGTAAATGTAAACTTACAAGGATTATTTAAAAGAGCAACACACAAGTTTCTTGCTCGTTCTTCTTGTGATGAGACAGCTTTCCGAACGAGTGGTAGATAAAAAACAAATTGTTATGACTATTCAAAAGTGCTTAAATTAAGTTTATTTGAATAAATGATTTTCTATTCTATTCTATTCTATTCTATTGGCAGATCAGTTGTGTTCATCGGTATTCTTGGTATATGAGCTAGTTGTAGGGCTGCCGTGGCCCGTGCCAGTGGTAATGGTCGCTACAATTAAATTGTCCTTCAATTCAATTCGAACCCCTAATGGTGCCCTCAGACTAAAGTCGTATCCGTTAGGCGGGAGTTGGCCATCAGCTGCTACATAAGTCCTTCCGCGGGGTTGGAGTGCCATCTGCACTCGCCCCCTAACGTCCGGTGAAGCTGTAAAGGCCAGCTGCGGCCAACAGCATTAGAGTAGTCCGAAAAAAAAACTGTCACAGTCCAATTCAAAGCTGTGAAGCGGTCGAATGTCAGAGGTAAAGTACAATAATTAACAATCGCTTACTGTGTGAAGTGATGGGAAGTAATGTCGTGTACCAGAAAATACTGCAATATAAATGTATTACAAAGTACATTTACATTTTATATTTCTTTTTCACAGTTTAAAAATTAAGTGGCTAGCAAATAAAAACGACAAACGTAGTGCATTATTATCTCATTAGCAGTACTGTAATTATTTCTACTGTAGCTTTAAAATGATTAGTAGATACAAGATATAAACTAATAAAATTGGAAGAACAATTGTACTCTTTGTTTATTAATAAATAAAATTATATAACATTTAACCGATTTCAAAAATGTTATAGTGAACTTCTTTATTAAAGATGACACGTATTACGTATCTTAAAAACATTAGAACCCTACGTTAGTAGCCTATAAATTTAACTATTTCTTTCAACCTACTTTACTTTAGTTATATTCTTAAATTTTAATTTCTTAATATCACAATAAAATGTGACATTCTTCAAAATATGGCATTATCATAGCCTAACTTATGATCAAGTTAGGCTATGATGCAAATCTTATAAATGTTATAAACGCTAGCTTTTGTGAGCCTGAATAGATAGATGGATGATCTCTTTCATGAAAAACAAAGAAACAGATACAAATAATCTTACGATGTTTGTATTGTCAAAGAATCAAACCCACGACCATCGGAAGTAAGGCTGCTAAACTACCAACCCACCGAGGCTGTCCTTTATTTTACTAATAATATAAACACGAAAATTTGTGAGTATGGATGGATTCTTTCACTCTACTGAATGGATTTTGATGTAAGTTTACTGTGATACATCTTATACATCAGATATGTGTGTTATACACAGACTATAAATATCGGGTAAAGCCACAGGCAAATCTAGTATTCTATAAGTTCAAACGTATAATAGGGTGATTATTTAGTCCCCCAGTTGTTGCTACTGGAGTTGATGCTGGGGCTATTGAAAGGGCTGACCCCGAGGCTTCAAACAACACCTGCACCCGCATGACCTTGTGTGACTTGTTTTTATTTTCAACTAGCTATTCCCGCGGTTTTACTCGCGTAAAATGTATAGGCTATGTGTTAGTTTCATCAAATCAGAAATCATTCATATAGGACATTTTAGCTGCTTATGAACATCTAATGTTGTGTATAATATTGTTTCCCTATTGTCCAGTTCAATATACAGATTCAATTGAGAAGAACTGACAAGAAACTCATCTGAATTTCTTGTTTTTCATTCATTTTTTTCGAAATCAGTTTAGTAGTTTTTGCCTGAAAGAGTAATAAAAATCCACCAACCATATTTATAAATTCCATTTCAACAGAGTATACACATTATACTACTTATCAATAAAAATAAAAATATATAAAGTTTTGTCATACTCACCCAACACAAGTTCAGAATACAGCTGTAAAGAAAAGGACAAAAGAGTTCAATGGCTAAAGTTTATTAGACATGTACGAGGTTTTTGTGAATGGATATTGTATTCAACCGTCGCAAATGTATTCGTTATAACCCTGCAACATGCCTGCAGTATCTTTATCTGTACCACACTGGGAAAGTTCGTCAGCCCCGATGGCGATAGTGCACTTATGGAAAAAGTTTCACATCGAACCGCATTGTAGTCATGTAATGGAATTTTTTTAAGCCGGGATAACTCTCGCAACGCCGTCTACATATAAAACTGACTCTTAAGATATTTTTTTCATTGCATCGATATTAAGAAATAAAACATTTCCTAATTATTATAAACGTCAAGTTTGTGGGTATGGATGGATGTTTATTTACTCTTTCACGCAAAAAAAAACTATCTTACTAATTTTTTTTTCTTAGATTATCTTTAAGGTTTATCGACAAAAATGATAATGGCAGTCCCATCGTATCTTACTACTACTCTTATCTTCTACTGTATAATAAAAACAAATTGCTGGCGAAGATACAGCATCAAATTTAATAATATTATAAGATTTTCTAAAACATGGCGGTAGACTTACCCCCTGGCATGTTGCATTCAAGCATACCCAGCGAAATGATCATGGCATGTGTCTATGCGTTCATGCTAACAAACACTATTGAAATTTTCAAAATACCCTGTCTTAAGTTGTACCGAAAAAACGTAGATGATTAATACTAGAAAGCAAATGACTGCGAACAGCATCCCTGTTGAAGAGAAAAACATATTACGCCGACCACAAATAAATGGGATAACGAGGTAGCAGATGATGATAAGAAAGACTGGATGTTCATATCAGAGTTTGTTGTGTGTTTGTATAAATCTTATTAATATTATAAACTCGAAAGTTTGTACGTATGGTTTGTTAGTCTTTCAAGCAAAAACTACTAAACAGATTTTGGGGAAACTTTACAGTAATATAGATTATACATCAGAATAACATATAGGCTATAAATATCACGCGCGTGAAACCGCAGGCACTGCTACTGTATATATATTATAATAGTATGGATGATAATTTGCTAACAGGCATCCCTAATAGATACAAAAATAATTATTTACCATTATCATTACATAGTATAAAACAAAATTGCTGTCGCTGTCTGTCCCTATATATGCCTAAATCTTTAAAACTACGCAGCGGATTTTGAAGTGGTTTTTTTTAGTAGATATAATGATTCAAGAGAAAGAATTATATATATAATACATATAGGTACACCCGTTCCAAGCCGGGGCGAGAAGCTAGCTATTATATTATATCATTAAATAGTATAAAACAAAGTCGCTGTCGCTGTCTGTCCCTATGTATGCTTAAATCTCGGGACGAGTAGCCAGTATACTAAATATGAAAAAATGTACTTACTATACAACGCGAGATTTTTAGTCAAAATTAGTATATATATATTAGTAGTAATTAGTTATTTAAGTGAACAACATAACGATTCCACAAAATACCTAGACTGTGATCTAATCCATCGACGACACAGTTATAAGGTAGAAAACTAATTTTCCGCCCATATACTGTGTCAATTACTTAAACCCTTACTGGGCTATGTTTGAACATAATTTTCTATAGTGATTACGGGTTGCAACTTGTAATTTTAGCGATTCCACTATGATTTCTGTACGTCGTATGTGAACATATCATTTTCACATAAACTGCTTTATTACCCACTTACAGTAATATGTTTGCCTTTCAATTGATGAATACCAATTATCTTTTCTGTTTACTTTATAGAGTTAATACGAGACTTTATTTAAAGTGGTCTATTTATTATTATATCATTGTTTCAGCAGATTGTTTTGGTCAAACATGAACATAACTATGTTCCTATTTGACTGATTGATTTTATCTTTTTTATTTTGTATATTTCTGGACTATATTATTTAAGAGCTACTCGCCCCGGTTTCGCAAGGGTGTACATGTATTATATATATAAACCTTCCTGTTGAATCACTCTTTATTCATTCATTCATAATTTAAGAGGTACGCTCTTGTCGGTGGAGCTCTTGCCACTTTCCGCGATCTTCCATCATGCTCTTTAATTCTTGATACGTCACGACTCCCACACATTGAATCACTCTATCTATTAAAAAGACACTTCAAAATCCGCTGCGTAGTTTTAAAAATTTAAGCATACATAAGGACAGACAGAGACAGCGACTTTGTTTTATACTATGTAATGATAATGGTAAATAACTTTATTCAAAGTCGCATAGATATAATTATTTCAGCAGTTTCTTTTGGAAGTTATGTTCCTATTTAAATAGTTGATATTATTTAGTTAGTTTATTATTTTGATAATCGTTTCGTGATTTCGTCTTTTATATCATACTAATATTATAAAGAGGAAAAGTTTGTTTGTTTCTTTGTATTGAATAGGTTCCGAAACTACTGGACCGATTTGAAAAATTCTTTCACTATTAAGAAACTACAGTATCCCTTAGTGTCATAGGCATTATATTTCCAAAAGAATTAGGGATCCTTACGAAATCTCCAATAAACCAACCACCATAAACCAAGGTGTGAAAAATTTACACAAAAAATACCTAACGGTGTTAGGTATTTTTTGTGTAAATTTTGGGCTGCGAAAAATAATGATGATAGAACAAAATGATGTACAACGACTATACACATTATCTATAAAAAGTGTCGCGATGGCATGTATCTATCTATTATAGTTACGTCACAATAAGTTATTATATTATTATATTATTGCCTGTTTATTTTGTATCTTGGTATTAATCCTTATCAAAATAAATTACCTCATATTAACTACTGCTTCAATATTTGTATATAACTTTTTGAATTATTCAATTCGAAGAATGGTATATCCGAATTGAATAATTCGAATCTATTATTTATCAATTGCTCTGTATAGAGTTAATACGAGACTTTATTGAAAGTCGTCTGTTTATAATTACTATTTCAGCAGCTTGTTTTTATTAAACATAACTATGTTCCTATTTAACTGGTTGATTTTATTATTTAATTATTTTATTATTTTGATATTTGTTTATATATGTATTCCTTATAATTTTCTTATGTGATGATATTATCTTTTATATTTTATATATTTCTCTTTATTCCATATATATTATTTATTACAATGTATATGATATAAGTAATAAATATGCTGCTCTGAACATCATCTATTCTATTCACTACGACTGAATGAGTTTTCTTTTCAAGTTTCCTGCTCATTCTTCTTATGATGAAACAGCTTTTCCAATGAGCAGTAGATTAAAAAAATGTAAGAAGATTTTTTTAATAGTAATCGCATTTTTTTAATCTAGCGCTCATTCGAAATCTATCTCATCACAAGAAGAACATACATAAACTTGCGTGTTGCTATAATAATTTTTTTTCTATTAAATATTAAACACACGATCCACTGGTTGGGTGAATAACTGAGATTAAATCAGTCGTAATGATTAAACGTCATTAGAGACTTGGAAATTGAAGTTCAATACTGATCAATAAATGATTTTTTTTATTATTAATAATGGGTTTGCGCTTGGACTTACCTCATCTGATGGTAAATGATGGTAAGACCTAGGATGTAGCGCGATTATCCAGAAGATATCTATTCACCATAGACTTGAAGAATCCGGGGTTGTATATCTCCAATTGTATATCATATATATAAAAATTATCATATATATATAAATTGACGACCTCGGTGGTCTAGTGGTTTAGCACACCGCTTTATGTCCGATGGTCGCGGGTTCGATTCCTCGCACGGCACAAACATTTGTATTCATGAGTATGATTGTTTGTATCGGTCTGGGTGTTTTCTATGTATAATATGTATGTATTTACGAAAAAAAAAATATATCTATGTATTTGTATCAGTTGTCTAGGACCCATACACAAGCTTTAGCTAGCTTAACTTGGGTCTAGATGGCGCTGTGTGAATTGTTCTGAGATTATTATATATTATTATTATTAAAAATATTTTCTAATGTACAAAACATCAGAAAATATTTTTTCTAACAACAACACCTAAACAAACCGTATCTATATGTATGATACGTGGGCGCTTGAATGAATCAATTATATTGGGTGTAATTAATTCACTGCCTACTAATTAGACAGGGCGCTGTATAATATCGAAATTAGGTTTGGTTTATGCTATACTAGCTACCCACCTAGGCTTCGCACGGGTGTACATGTATTATACATATGAACCTACCTCATCGATCAGTCTATCTATTAAAAAAATCGCTTCAAAATCCGTTGCGTACTTTTAAAGATTTAAGGACACATAGGAACAGACAGCGACAGCGACTTTGTTTTATACTATCTAATGATACAATATAACTCGCTTCTCGCCCCGGCTTCGAACGGGTGTACCTACATGTAGTATATATATAAACCTTCCTTTAGAATCACTCTAACTATTAAAAAAAAGCGTTTCAGAATCTGTTGCGTAGTTTTAAAGATTTAAGCATACATAGCGACAGAGAGCGACAGCGACTTTGTTTTATACTATGTAATGTTGATGATGATGCTCAGAGATTCAAATAAAAAAGGTTATCTTAGTATTATTATTATCTTATGTGTGGTTAGGTTGGCGTGTTGATATACAGAAGGAGTGATATTAATAAAAGATTGAATATATGACGGTGTATATAATATCAGAATTAAAAATAACAAATAATAATTAATTTAACAACTCATTTTGATCAGTAATTTGAAAGCGAATTAATTTGACATTTTGACAATATACTTTTTTTATTAAATTGTGTCTGTGTTATATGGCTAGTTAATGCAAGGAGGTTGGTAGCCTACATATGTACGGCGTTGAAACATAGATTCTCACCTAGAACATAACTAGTTTATTGGAAGCATTCAATAATTCGATTGGAAGATTCGATTTGACGGCTTCAGTGGTCTGGCTATTTACCACACCGAAGTCAAAATATCTTTATTCATGTAGGTCTATTACAGACTCTAATGATATCTCAAATCTAACGTCAGTTCAGAATGATTTCGAAATGAGAAGAACTGACAAGAAACTCAGTTCGTATTCTTTTCAAGTATAGTTGTATATGTTTACAATAGGACAGATTCTTGAAATTAAAATTTGGGAGAATAGAGTTACCATCAGCATATGCAAAAGCAAAAAGTCTAATCAGTGTTCGTACGTACGTTCTTCACATTCGATGGTCGCGGATTCGATTCCTTGCACGTACAAACATTTGTATTCATGAGTATGATTGTTTGTATCGGTATGGGTGTTTTCTATGTATATATATAGTAAGTATTTACAAAAAAATATCTGAGTATTTATATCAATTGTCTAGTACGGATAACACAATGCGCTGAATTAATTGTCCAGGGTTATTTATTTATTGTTACTGAGTTTTATGGTGTATATCTCCGACATTTGTCCTTTAATTAAATAGTCAATAATTAACGCAACGATAACAAATAAATGAATATATTTATTTACTAGCTGTCCCAGAAAACTAATATAACTTAAAAAAATAGGGGTTGTTGGTAAATGTATGAAAATTTAGGGTTGTATGTATTTTTAATGACACATAATAAAAAATATAATTAAAAAATTATGTTAGGGGTGGACAACCCTTATTGCTTTGTGGTATGAAAAATAGATAGTAGCCGATTCTCAGACCTACTGAATATTCGTATAAAATTTTATAAAAATAGGCCTAGCCGTTTCAGAGGAGTATGGTATAGATTATATATAAGATTATCGTGACAAAGGCTGACAAACTTTACTTAATTATTAATTACATTAACGTAAATATTAATAACTGTTTAAAAATACATTCGTATTCATGAGCTCCACGACTTTGTGGTTTAATATTCCGAATTATCGTATTCAAAGTTCGTATAAATTCATCTATCAGAGACCAAAAATTTTGAGCGCCAATTTAAACTTTTGACTAATTGATCGGCGATGAGAAACAAATATAAAATAGAGTGATTAATCCGAGAAACGACTGTAAATTCGCCATTTGGTTATGTATGAATAAAATATTTCTAGTAAAATCTGACCTCGTCAGTGACGGACGCTGGTTACAGGTTCGATTCCTCGCATGGTCTAAATAGTGTATTAATGAGTATGACGGTTTGTATTAGTTTGGTTATTTTCTACATGCAATATAATAATATAATATAATATCTCAGGACAATTCACACAGCGCCATCTAGTCCCAAGCTTAGCAGAGCTTGTGTTAAGGGTACTAGACAACTAATATAAATACATGATTACATTTCGTTTCTGTAAATAAATACATCTTATAAATAGAAAACACCCAGACCGATACAAACAATCATACTCATGAATACAAATGTTTGAACCGTGCGAGGAATCGAACCCACGACCATCGGATAGTAAAGCGGTGAGCTAAACCACTAGACCACCGAGGCTGTCAAATATGTATTTCTATAAAGAGTTCCATGGGTATTTTATGCGAATGGGTATAAAATTTTACAAATAGATACTAAAGGATAATTCTGGCTTTAAACCTTTAAATAAATTTAAAACATCAGTTAAATCGGAATCATTGTTCTAACTCCAAAGTCATTAACAAATGCCATGATTTATTTGAACGGTGTCCATATATGTATTATAAATTTGACCCTGGACAATTAACACAGCGCCATCTAGTCCCACGGTAAGCAGGGCTTGTGTTATGGGTACTAGAGAACTGATATAAATACTTAAGTATTTTTTTTATAAATACATACATAACTAGCTGTCCCGGAAAAGTTGTTTTGCCTTAAAATAAAAAAAAAATTAGGGGTGGACTACCCCTAACATTTAGGGGGATGAAAAATAGATGTTGGCCGATTCTCAGACCTACTCAATACGCTCACAAAATTTCATAAGAATCGGTCAAGCCGTTTCGGAGGAGTATAGGAACGAAAACTGTGACACGAGAATTTTATATATAAGATATACATACATAAAAAACACCCAGACCGATACAATCATGAATACAAATGTTGCACCGTGCGAGGAACCGAACCTGTGCCCATCGAGGCTGTTTCCAACAAAACCAAATCATCCTTATTTATTATTATCATTATGAAAAACTAAATGGTTATTAACAATTCTTATAAACATAATGAAAAATAAATATCTGTTGCATAAAATACAAATACAAATATATTCATAATTCATATTTCAACTAAATGTATGAAATATTACAGGATACCACAGTTATAACTATTTCTGCCGCAAAACAGTTTGCTTTGTTGGCTTTCCAGCATGAAATGTGGCGGGTAAATTACAGGGCTTTGCGTAGGGTTGCCAACTATACTGTTTTAAACAGTATTATACTGTTTTTCATTCAATTATACTTTTTTTATACTACGACGGTGGCAATCAAGTATACGACCCATCTGATGGTAAATGGCTACCGTAGCCTATGAACGTCTGATACACCAGGGGTATCACGTGCGCGTTGCAGCCTTTTAAGAAACCTTAATGTACCCCCCTTGTTGTTTTTTTACTGTTGAACAAAAATAAAGTGATCAAAATAATGTTTATAGCATCAAAACCTCAGCATTGACAGAAAGAATTATTTCAGTAATGAATGTTAAGTGGCGGAATGATAGAAATAGATCATCTATTAATTTAATAAAAAAATAAGCTCCTTTTTTATTTTAATCTATACATTTAAATAAAATTGGAGTGTCTGTTTGTAATATTGAAATAACCGTTTTTCACTACATGCATAAGAATATAATATATACGATACATATATAAAAAAAAATATATTTTTGTCTGTCTGTCTATCGGTCTGTTAGTTCCGGCTAATCTCTGAAATGGCTGGACCGATTTTGACGAGACTTTTTTTGGCAGGTAGCTGATGTAATAACTTAGGCTACTTTTATTTTAGAAATATAAAGTTAAATTCCACGCGGACGAAGTAGCGGGAACAGCTAGTTTAGTTTTATAACTATAATTGTGGTGAGGCGTAAGAAGTTTTTAAAAAATATTGTAAATTAGTAAGTTGTGCGAGAAACTCAAATATGTATTTCAAACAATGTATACATAATAATAAATGTATATAAAAATTAATTGCTGTTCGTTAGTCTCGCTAAAACTCGAGAACGGCTGAACCGATTTGGCTAATTTTTGCCCTGAAATATTCGTAGAAGTCCAGGGTTTAAAATAACCAGACGGTGATAAAATATTATGAAATTGCATGTGAAATAATAAAAATAACAATTATATTTTCTCATATTATTTTAAAAGAGCAACACACAAGTTTCTTGCTTATTCATCTTGTGATGAGACAGCTTTCCGAATAAACGGTAGATTTAAAAAAAGAAAATTGTTGACTATGCAAAAGTGCTTAAATTAAGTTTATTTTAATAAATGATTTTCTATTCTATTCTATACTATTCATACAAACGGCTGTTAACTGTCAAACAGGGTGCGTTAAGAATTTTATTGCGTAACTAAACTTCAAAAAACCTTTGACATATTTAGGGTAATCTTAAGGCTGAACGTAGTTCGAGGAGTCAGCTGATAAATATAATAAATACTAGTAAATATGATAATTTTTCTAAACCTGAGAATATACTTTATTTCTTGTAAAAAATGTTTGCAAGCATCGTATGACACTCTCGGAAATGAAGGAGCGATGGTTATCGGCGTAAAATGCATAGTCGATAGTGCTGTGAATACAAACCGTTTGCATTTCACAATATGCTTATACAGCTTGTATGGGAATCTAATTAAATATTATTGAATATATCACAAATCTTCAACTATTATGATTATTTCGTCATTTTAAACATTTCCGTATCTTATTTACGTTATTACATTATTAAAAGATATATATTTGTTATTGCTGGTTAAAGGATACTAAATAATATTTATAAATAATTAACACCACGCCATCTAGTCCGACGGTGAGCAGAGCTTGTGTTATAGGCACCTAGACAATTGATATATTTAATTAGTTAGATATTTAATGTAGATAGAAAACACCTAGACCGATACAAACAATCATGCTCATGAATACAAATGTTTACACCGTGCGACGAATCGAACCCGCGACCATCGGATAATTAAGTTGCTACACTACACGACCGAGGCTGTCGTTTCATGATTTTGTATGTTTTATTATAGTCTAATTTTGACTACTATTTTTATAAATTGTTAGTAGGCTGTCTAAAAACAGTCCAATGCTGACAAAAATAGTACCAATAAAAAATCTATAGTTATACTTACGGAGATAATGGAAAATTCTAACTAATACGACAGATAATTAATAGAATATGTTAAAATTATAGGGTTATAAAATTAAAAATAACATTTTAATTAATGATATGAAGGAGTTAGCTACATTGTGTTTTATTTTGTATACAGTTGTCCTCTCGCTGTTGTCGAATAGTTAAAAATGATATGCATATTTTTGAATTGTCTTAAGGTTTCGATTTTTTAAACTTTTATGTTAAAATTGTTTAGGTGTAATAAATAATAAATATATTGCTGATTACAAATATATTATATATTATATGTATGTACAAAGCTAAAACGATTTGGACAATATAAAAAAAATAGGCATTTCAATCTTTTGAATAATTTTAAAACGATATCAAGTGACAGTAATGATTGATATAAAATGATTCCCAAGTGGCCATAGTTCTTATATGGATACAAACACACTTAACCAGAAATAACGCTTAATAAGGACCGCACCTTAAAAAAGTAATATATTAGAAGACCTGACTGTCGCAAAGTGGACTCAGAGTGAGGGCAGTAATAACGAAAATTGCGTACCTCCGAACTAGCGTAAAGCGGGATGACCTAAGTCTGGGGTATTACTGTATTGTCTGGGTATTCATACGTATAACTAATGTAAAGAGGACTCACTAGATGGCGTTCGCAGAAAGCTAAAACGCGCTATAAATGTTATTTCGCGAAAGGTAATAAGGCTGGCGAGAGATTGCGTATTTGCTGACTGACAAAGTAAATTTTTGCAGGCCTCGTTTTTATTTAAATCGAGACGTCTCGATTTTTATAGGAATCGAGACCGCCAGAATTCATTGACAACATTACACATTCATGTATAATGTGGACGAAGTGGCTAACAAAAACTTGTTGTATACTGTTTTAAACTTGACGCGGTCATTATTTATACGTATAATTAGTAAAAATCACGGAATCTTACCACGTTTTTTATTTGCTGAGTTCCCGATATTTCGGTAGTGTTTCAACCACCATGATTACGGGTAAACTGAAGAGCAGCGGGTAGATGGAAAATGAAATCTTTTTATGGGCAGACATATGCGTCTACCTTCACACGTCTTCGTTTGTTGCTACTACTGGAACTCGCTCGATATTCAGTTCCAGTAGTAGCAACAAACGCAGACGTGTGAAGGTGATCACCCGTGATCATGGTGGTTGAAACACTACCGAAATATCGGGAACTCAGCAAATAAATATAAAACGTGGTAAGATCCCGTGATTTTTACTAATTATACGTATAAAAACTTGTTGCTAATGACAGGTGCATAAAGTATATGTGAGTGTTTCAAAAATTTGTTTATGTTAATCTATTGACACATATTCGAGAACGATTTTTAGAACTAAAGTTCTTTTGTATTTTTAAACCAGTTTTCATTATAGACTACTAGCTGTAGCCGCGGAGTCGTCCGCGTGGAATATACGACGAATGACAAATTTCCAGATAAACTTTTATCATCAGTTCATCATTTCATCAGTTAGCCCATCGTGACAATCTCACCAGGAATTAATACGATGGGGGGGACCAGAACTTGGGGTACCATATGGGGTCAACTTAAACTTTAACATGGAACATTTGATAGTGAAAAGATTTATCCATATATCATTTTGACGACCTCGGTGGTCCAGCGGTCTAGTACACTTACGACCGATGGTCGCGGGTTCGATTCCTCGCACGGCACAAACATTTGTATTCATGAGTATGATTGTTTGTATCGGTCTGGGTGTTTTCTATATATAATATGTATGTATTTACAAAAAAAAAAATATCTATGTATTTGTATCAGTTATCTAGTACCCATAACACAAGCTTTAGCTAGCTTAACTTGGGTCTAGATGGCGCTGTGTGAATTGTCCTAAGATTATTATTATTATTATTATATTATTATTATATCATATATTATATTTATACATACTATCTTCTTCTCCCTCTAATGTGATTTTTTTAATGAATGATCATAGAATGGTACTTCCGCATGCGCTAACGGTTTACGTTCGCCGGGTTTACAAATCATCAGTCATCAATGAAAGCTAGGATGAGTATGAAGTCCAGTCACTTTGCCCATCATGGAGAATTTACTGGAAAGTGACCACGACGGTTACCAGGGGAGACCGCGTGGAGGTCAACATGCCACATTGCTAGCAATAGGGTTGTTAGTCCAAACTAGACATTACAAACAAGCACCCTTGCCCTGCCTGTGTACATTGTAGGAGGTCAGGTTATCATGTTTAAATGTTGAATTACGTAGTTACTTATCTCTTCCTAATATTATAAACGTGAAAGTTTCTGAGTATGGATGGATGTTTGTTATTCTTTCACGCAAAAACCACTGATCAGATTTTGATGAAACTTTACAGTAATATATCTTATATATAGATAGATATATCCTTTATTTGTTTGTTACTAGTCACACACATAACATGTTCATAAGAATATAAAAATACATAATACAACATAAGATTTATAAAATTGTGTTATTATGTATGATCTGTAGCAATACAAAAAGGTCGAATCTCAGCGTGGAACATTATTCAGGGAACAAAACACTGATTTTCAGATTATTATATCAGAATAATACAGGCTACAAATACCATGAAGCTGTAACCGCGGGCACAACTAGTATAATTAGTAAACTAGTATAATCCATTGGTTGGTCAAGCACTTTTCGACCTTGTTTAATATTATATTATGGCATAGGTAACGGTAAATATGTATATATGTTGCAGTAGTTTCTCAAGGTTGACTAAACTCCGTAAAAATATTCATTCCTCATATTTCATCATCATCATCGCAGCCCGGAAGACGTCCACTGCTGGACATAGGCCTCCCCCAAAGATCTCCACGACGATCGGTCCTGCGCTGCTCACATCCAATGCCTTCCAGCGATCTTGACCAGATCGTCGGTCCACCTTGGTGGAGGCCTTCCCACGCTGCGTCTTCCGGTCCGTGGTCGCCACTAGAGGACGTTACTGCCCCAACGGCCATCTGTCCTACGAGCTACGTGCCCTGCCCATTGCCACTTCAGTTTTGAAATTCATCGGTCACTCTGGATCTTTTGCGGATCAATTCTCCTTGTCCTCATTTCTGTCTCAGAGAAACTCCAAGCCTAGCCATCGTTCTCTGAGTGAGCTTATTCATGAGGCACATAGTTAGCGACCACGTCTCTGTGCCGTAAGTCATCACTCTACTAGCAATGTACAATGTCAGGTTGACCTCCACGCGGTTCCCCCTGGAAACCATCGTGATGAATTCCTGGTGAATTTGTCACGATGGGCTAACTGACCTGACCCCATGCTCATCCTATCATCCTCCACTGGTGCCCCGCCAGCGTAAACCGTTAGCGCAAGCGGGTGCATCTTTCCACTGTCATCCACTAAAAAAAAACACACATTGGCGGTTAACCTTCGTCTTGAGATACTGCGGTAACCATCTGCATGAAAAGATATATCGGAGCTTCCCGAACGCTGCCCATCCAAGTTGGATTCGACGATTGACTTCTTTCTCGATTCAAAATTGGATAGTTTGTCAAATACAAAAAATATCAGAATTAGCATAAAATTATTTTGCATATAAAATCTCTCGCTAAAAGATATAAAATAAATAGGTATAATATGATTCTCATAAAACGTTACAATAATATTTTAACGGTTTTCAACCACGTGACAAATAATAATCAAGTCACAGCTCGCATTCATATAATACACATCAAAAATAGAAATACATTCGAATAAAATTAATATAAGCACTTTTAAATAGTCATATGATATTTTTAATTATTCAACCGCTCATTCGGAAAGCAGAGTCAACAAAATTAGAACGAGCAAAATATTTGCGTAACTTTAGATAAATGTTGTTCAGCATTACATATTTAGCGTTTTGTGTGAATACAAACTATCCAATAGCAATTGACAATACAAACGACAACAACAGGGGTGTGGGGATTTTTAGAAATGTGGTTTGTGGTTTGAAATGTGGTTTGTGATTGTACCATGTCAGGTTGACCTCCACGCTGTTTCTCCTGGAAAATATCATGATACATTTCTGGTCGTTTTGTCACGATGGGCTACCTGTCCTGCTGGTGCATCTCCAGCATAAACCGTTAGCACTGATGGTTGCATTCCATTATCATACATTAATGAAAATATCTCTGAACAACGCCATCTTGCCCCAAGTTAAGCAGAACTTCTGTTATGGGTACTAGTCAACTCATATTAGCACTTAGATACGTTAATTTATTAATACATACATAGTATACATAGAAAACATCCAGACCTATACAAACAACCCTATTCATGAAAATATGTTTGCACCGTACGAGGAATCGAATCCGTGACCATAGGAAGCAAGACGGTATGCTAAACCACTATACCATCGAGGTCTTTAATTGATCGTTAACTTACTATCAAGGCTTTATTTATTGTTGTCGTCTAATTATCATTAATAGAAGGCCTACAAGTGATTACGCATACAATGACGCGCGTATCACTAGTTATGTATAGATATTATCTAGTAACAGTAGCTAGAGTGAAAGCCTACTGTTTTACTACCTCGAATTGCACCCAAGGGGTATAACTACACAAGTTCAAAACTGGCACACATAACAAAAAAATATTGTTTTATATTTCTACTCGAGTCTACGATAAAGAAAACAACGATATCAATAGAAAAATTAATACAATAGATGGCTGGCAGCCACTATGGATTCAAATCATAATATATCCTGGCAAATTGAGAATAAGTTATATATCATATAGGTATAATAAAATTATGACGATGATGTTACGAATTACATTTCATTCATTGTTAGACATACAAAAAAACAAGGAAAATCTAAATTAATAACAAAAAAATAAATATGAATCTGAATATAGTTGACAATACCACATACTACCCTAATTGCGATAGTAGTCGTGAGGGTAAAAAACTATCTACTGAAACCGAATTCAAATTCAAATTCAAAATATCTTTATTCATGTCGGTCTATTATACTGTTATGATATGTCAAATCTACCGTCAGTTCGGAATGAGAAGAACTGACAAGAAACTCAGTTCGTAAAATCGCAGCCCGGAAGACGTCCACTGCTGGACAAAGGCATCCCCCAAAGATCTCCAGTATTTACCATGTATAAATCTAAACATAACACACGTATATAAATAACATTAAAACTATCAATAAAGTATGTCATTTTAGATTATATCTAAACTATAAAAAACAATATAATTATTATAAACTAAACAAACAAAACACTTCAAAAATTCTACATTCTCTGCTAAAGCGAGTGTAACCCGAAAGCGCATACGCTGAAACAAAAGAGTTAAAAAAAAAATGATTATTAAAAAAAATAGTACCTTGTTCCTACATATATTTTTGGGGACTATTTCTTGACGAAGAACTTACCTTAGAGACTGACGAAGTAAGTTGCATCCGTGAAAGTACTAGAAGAAAAAATCTGCTGTTCCAAATAGTACCAAAATTCAGAGTAGTTACATAGCACGAGATATTAATCAGTAAAGTTGTTGTGCTACGACGTAGACAAACAAACATACAACCTATCTGATAGTAAACAACGAAACACCACAGGTGTCACGCTCGCTGCCTATCCTTAATAATTTACTAATTGAATTAAAAACTATTTACAATATTACATACATTGTTTAAAACTAGATTGAGGACATTTTAATGGAATATTATTCCATAGATGATTATTACAATGATGATCATAAAGGCTTTAGTGGACCTACTACACTATCTTGCAGACACAATTTATTGTTTAAGTTAATATTACATTTTAGACCTTGTAATATTATTGTACACAATTTATATTTCTTCGCACGAAAAACTAAATAAAAATAAATATTACCCGATGACAAATAATTGTATTATGGGAATAGTCACCAAAACTTTGTATTAAGGATTGGGGTTTTTTATAGTACTCATTAATAATAATGACTTACCGATTAATTTGTAAAGAATACGCGCTTGCAAGTCCCGTGGTGTTGCAGGTGCTCATGGGCAGCGGCGACCACTTAAGATCAGGTGAGCAAGTACGCTATAAAAACAGATTAGTTAGTTAACAAATTTCACTTTCAATTTCTACTTTGATAGCTATATCTGGGGTATATATATATATATTGGTAATACGAGATTAAACACAGCTTATAGGGTAGTCAAATTCACGTAAGTTAGTATGTAGAAATAATGTTTAATTACAGCTATAGCGCGAAGAAAATGAAAAAGAAGTTAGAAATTCGAAGCAACGCGATTTTCATGCCTCTAATTCGAAATTCGCGCAAATAGAGGTATGTTCTGCTATTAATGTAGTTACCTGGAATTCACTAGATGGCGGGAGGTAAAATTTAAAACGCGCTATCATTGCAATTTCAGAGGATGCATATAGTCTGGCGAATTTATTGAAGAGTCGAGTAGTAACACATTGCTAAAGATAATTTTTGCGAGTCTCGATCTTTAAATCGAGACTACTATAACTGTTTGACGATTGCTGATCAATAGCTGCTTGAGAAATACGAGATATGCATATCAGCGTACGTTAGTTTTCAGGATACATATCTCAAAACATTTTTTTTAATTATTGTCTAAAGAGTAGGTATGATGTAAAATCCAGGCATCCGATTCATATGAGATTTACACTATTGTGTAACAAACTTAATACTTTATATACTGAATAGTTATACATTTCATAATAGGAGTTCAGATATGGTACTTTTTACTGAAAGTATTTAGCTATGGCTGCTATAAAATATATCATTCATAGGTCATTGCTATACTTATATATATAGTCAAGAACATATTACAGTTACTTGCATATCGCCATATCGCGCGTACAATAAGCACTGGGATAGGTATATACATATATATATGTATTATCTCAGGGCATAACTAATATCGTATATATAACAGTTCAATATTAGGAAGAATCAGAAAATTAATGTATAATTTCAAGTACAATTAATTGTAATTTAAAATAAATACATATTATAATTGTTACACACAAGTCCTATTTATTAGAGTTAGTAGTTCTATATTTTAAGTAATTTCTAAAAAATGTAATCACATTTCCTTAACTTCAGCAATGTTCTAAACATTGCAACTAATTGTGAAAGTTACGGTATAATTATCTAACTTCTGCAGTAAGTAATAATCCACGTATGAAACTTATTATAACATTAAAACAATTTTGCAATAGATTAATCCCAGCTTATATAGTAGTTGAATTCACTTAAGTAGACGTCCATAAATGCGTATGTTGAAATAAAGTTTAATTGCGGCTATAGCGAGAATGAAATGTACAGTGAAGTGTTCGAATGATATTTTTATTTCGTTCCTGATCTCAGTAACCAAATTCGCGTATATAGAGGTACGTCCTGCTATTAATGTAGTTACCTAGGGTGCACTAGATGGCGGTGAGATGTAAGTTGAAACGCGCTAACAATATCATTTTGGGGGACCTTATATAGTCCGGCGAGTTTATTGAACAGTAATCTCCTTCAACAACCATACAAATTTTTGCGAGTCTCGGTCTTTAAATCGAGACTACTATAAATACTTGAAAGAAGCTACTCAATAGCTGCCTGCGAAATACAGGACATATACCTTGTATTTCCCAAGCATCCTGAGTATACCATATATATATACACACATATATATATATGTATATACTCAGGATACATATCTATTATTAATATACATTTTTCACTTCTTTCATGACTATAATTATTACACATTTATTATATTCCTATTTAGTATTCATATGACGACCTCGGTGGTCTAGAGGTCTAGCACACCGCTTTACGACCAATGGTCGCGGGTTCGATTCCTCGCACGGCACAAACAATTGTATTCATGAGTATGATTGTTTGTATCGGTCTGGGTGTTTTCTGTGTATAATATGTATGTATTTACAAAAATGTATCAGTTAAATGTATCAGTTGTCTAGTACCCATAACACAAGCTTTAGCTAGCTTAACTTGGGTCTAGATGGCGCTGTGTGAATTATCCTGAGATTATTATTATTTATATATTATATTATTATATATTATAAAAATATAATATTATATACACAAATTAAATTATACTATGCCGGTATTTATAAAGTTCTGGTACTCTAACTGCAATACCTACTTTCCAAGTTTCTTTATGATTGATTTATTTCGCATTATTAAGTTCAGTTCATTTTAGTATATAAAAAAAAAATAAAAGTATATTATTTATCGTCGAGGACATAGCTGAAAATCAGTGTTTTGCTCCTTGAGTGATTCTCCACACTGAGCTACGTACCAGTTTTGTATGGGTGTTATCTATGTATAATATGTATTTATTTACAAAATAACTTTGTGTTCATATATTTATATCAGTTGTCTAGTACCCATAACACAAGCTCTGCTTAGCTTGTGACTAGATGGCGCTGTGTGAATTGTCCTGAGATATTATTATTATATTTATATTGTTATATACAGATGCACACACATGCAGATTTACCCACATTGAATTGTTCTAATTATACTTGTCATGTGATGTTATAATTAAGCCTATATTCGTGTACTAAGATACAAATAAAAACTATCAAATTATTTTAAAAAAAATTGTCTAACTGTTTAAATGAGTAGGTATTATAAAAATTCAGTCATCCGATTCATATGGGGTTTACATTATTGTATAAGAAACTTAAGAATACACACATTTCATATTAGGGGTTGAGAAATTATATAAAGTTACTACTTGAAATAATGGCGACCGACCGCCAAACTCTTTTGATATTTTTATTATTAAATTTATATTTTTGAAGAGTTCTAATTTATATGTCATGTTATTTGATATACTTCAATTTATTGTACCATTATATTATTGTCTTTCGTATAGTTCGCAATTGCACATATTAATATATTATATTATTGTAAACTACGTGTTTTCATCATTTAGTCACCCATACAGTCCTGGATCCATTACACTAACAATGGTGATGTGCACTTGAAGGTCAAAAGAGTGAATAAAATAACAAATAACGTATTTTTATATTATGAGCTTTAAATTTTTTAGTTATCATATTTTTAATTTAATTAACATATTTTTTCAATAAATAGCTCGTATAACAAGAATACCGATGATCCCAACTGATCTGCCAATATCATTTAAACGGCTGCAATGTCCTGTTAAAATATCTTCTATGCAATAGACTTATATATGTTTTGATCTTGAAAAGCTACGCGAGACGAGAAATTCTTCGGATTAATACCAGCTACTGGGTGGAAGGGGATTGCTAGTAATGTGGATTGATAACCCCATCGCTAGCAATGTACCATGTCAGGTCGACCTCCACGCGGTTCCCCCTGGAAACCATCGTGTTAAATTCCTGGTGAATTTGTCACAATGGGCTAACTGACCTGACCTCATGCTCATCTTATCATCCTCCACTGGTGCCCCGCCAGCGTAAACCGTTAGCGCAGGCGGGTGCACCATTCCATTATCATCCACAAAAAACAAAAATACCAGCTGCTCAGTTTCACCGTCCTCTCATCAGAAACTAAAACACCACCGTGATCTTCTAAATGAATGGTGGTCCTCCAAAGAGCGGTTTTCTAGAAACTTACCACGCACAGCCCCATTGCGGTATCACGTTCCAGCAATAGTATTTCTAAACCGATACAATAATGAACCTTTCAAGAAAAGAACATATTCCTTTTTCAAAGTCCGGCGTCGCACTATCAATTCCTCTGGTATCGCGGGTGCTCATGGGTGGCGGTAATCACTTACCATCAGGTAAGGAGCTAGCTCGTTTATCTCCTACGCTATTTAAAAAAATACGGTATAAGGTTGTGCCTATACTTGTAATATTTCTGTCGACTCTTGAGACCCTTCCATTAGTTTACGTCTCCACTAATATAGATTTAAGTTAAGTGTAAAATCAGTCTACATCCCAACTCCACGTCGACTGTACGCCTTATTAATAAGCCATGAAGCATACTACCAATAAACTTAATAATGTACAATAAATTGTTCAATCATTTTACCGGCATACTCACTACCTACATACTACAATAAATAATATATTATGTAGCGCCACCTCATCACAACATATATATCGCTACAGTGGTGAGGATGACCACCGCGCTACAACGTATACTTGTACATATAGAATATGTCCTTTATAATGTTAAATTTTCATATTTCCATTTCATCGATATATTTCATATAATAACGCCTAAATTCAAACCTCTGAGACCCTCTGTTCTAGGTTTATTTAAAACTAGCTATTCGCCCCGGCTTCGCACGCGTGTACATGTATTATATATAAACCTTCCTCTTGAATCATTCTATCTATTATAAAAACCACTTCAAAATCCGTTGCGTAGTTTTAAAGATTTAAGCTACATAGGGACAGACAGTGACAACGACTTTGTTTTATACTATGTAATGATAAAGTACAAGATATTTTATACGAATTTATATACTAGAAGATATATCTTAAGTAGGTTTGCACGTACGGTAGATAGCTTGTTCGTAGATTTTGATTGCAAAATTGTTTTAATCTTATAATAAGTTTCATATGAGGATTATTACTTACTGCAGAAGTTAGATAATTATAACCTACCTACCGACCTAACTTTCACAATTAGTTGCAATGTTTGCTATTATTAAATACATTGAGGTAGTTAAGGAAACGTGAACACATTTTTTAGAACTTACTTAAAATATAGAACTACGAACTCAAAGAAATAGGCCTAGTATGTAATCATTATAAAGCATGTTATACATTAAAAAAACAATGATTTAAGATGTGTCCTGAGAACGCATATATTTCGCAAGTAGCTTTTGTCAAATATTTATAGTAGTCTCGTTTTAAAGAACGAGACTCGCAAAAATTTCCTTATGAAAAAGGTGTGAATGATTAAAATGATACCTAATAAATTCGTCAGACTATCACGTCCCCTAAAAATGAAACGTTAGCGCGTTTTACTTTTGCCTCACCGCCATCTATTGAATTGCTGGTAACTACATTAATAGCAGCTCTGACCCCTATTTACACTAATTCGAAGATACGCGAATTTCGTTCCTGAGATACGTGTGTATATATAAATATATACACCTATCCCAGCGCTTATTACGCGCGCGATATGAAGTTAAGTATAATAATATATAGCTGACTGGTATAACCAAATACTTTCAGTAAAAAATATTATTTCTCAATTCCTAATATGAAATGTGTGTATATAAAATACTAGCTATCTGCACGCGGCATCGCCCGCGTGGACATATAATATATAGATTACCGCGCGTTTAAAGATCCGTGTTCAGTAGTGGGACGTTATATATCCTAAACCTTCCTCTTCAGTCACTCTATCTATTCTATATCTCAAATAAAACGCGTCCACGCGGGCAAATCCGTGAGCAGAAAGGTAGTATTATATATTTCACACATTTCATACTTGCAATTGAGAAATAATAATTTTTACTGAAAGTATTTGGTTATACCAATTAGCTATATATTATTATACAATTAACTTCATATCGCGCGTATAATAAGCGCTGAGATAGATGTATATATTTATATATATCTACACACGTATCTCAGGAACGAAATTCACGTATGTTCGAATTCGCGTAAATAGGGGTCAGAGCTGCTATTCATGTAGTTACCAGCAATTCAATAGATGGCGGTGTGGCAAAAGTAAAACGCGCTAACGTTTCACTTTTAGGGGACCTGATAGTCTGGCGAATTATTTTATTCGGTGTCATTTCCAGCATTCATACCTTTTTATAAGGATATTTTTTGCGAGTCTCGTTCTTTAAATCGAGACTACTATAAATATTTGACAACAGCTAATTGCGAAATATATGCGTTCTCAGGACACATCTTAAATCATTGTTTTTTGTTAGTTGTAGGTTGTCAAGTAAAATTAAATGTGGATTTAATATAAATAGTAACATGCATTATAATGATTACATACTAGGCCTATTTGTTTGAGTTCGTAGTTCTATATTTTAAGTAAGTTCTAAAAAATATGTTCACATTTCCTTAACTACCTCAATGTATTTAATTATAGCAAACATTGCAACTAATTGTGAAAGTTAGGTAGGTATAATTATCGGTAGGTTATAATTATCTAACTTCTGCAGTAAGTGATAATCCTCTTATGAAACTTATAACACTAGTTTTTGCCCGCGGCTTCGTTCGCATTAATTTATCCCCATAGGGGTGGAATTTATCAAAATCCTGTTGTAGTGAATGTAATGAATGTTCATAGGTGATCGCTATGTCATAGTAGCTTTATGCATGCAAAATCTCAGCCGGATCGGTTTAAAACTGACAAAGTTTCGTACAAACTTTCATCCCATATTTTATCACTTTGGGGGTAGAATTAATCAAAATCCTTTCTTAGCGGATGCCTACGTCATATCATCTACCTCCATGCCAAATTTCAGCCCGATCCGTCCAGTGGTTTGGGCTGTGCGTTGATAGATCACTATGTCAGTCACATTTGAGTTATATATATTTAGATTAAAACAATTTGCAATTATCTACGAACGAGCTATCTACCGTACGTGCAAACCTACTTTAGATATATCTTCTAGTACATAAAGTTGTATAAAATATCTTGTACTTAATCATTACATAGTATAAAACAAAGTCGTTGTCATTGTCTGTCCCTATGTAGCTTAAATCTAGCGTAAGATTTTATAATAAACTGCCAGAATCTGCACTAAATCTGACAGAGAGGCAATTCAAATCTTATATTAAACAATTTTTATGTAAGAAAGCCTATTACAGGATAGACGAATTCATAGAAGACAACATATCAAGTAAATAATTAGTTTATTAGCATACAACGTTATAATTTGTTTATCTCATTGCTTTCTTGATTCAATTATTTTAGAAATATGAAAGCGTAGCGGGTTTTGTATTAATTGCCGCATGCATTCTTATGTGAAATGTGAATACTATAAACATCAGATGGCAATTGTGAGTAGCTATGACGTGGTCTGGTGTTTTGAGTAGTCATGCTCACTAAAATGTCCAGACTTGTGGCGGCGTGGTGGGCCGGGTCATTGGGCTACCTAAAATATGGTCGAGCGCAGTGATGGCTGGCTCATCCGTCATACTCGTGAACGGGTGCTGCTTGTAGGGACTGGTCTGCTCTAATCACTATGACTGATTTCCTCTTATTAATTGTTTAACCAGTTGGTTATGTATTCAATATTTTTTTCTTTTTGAGTATTTAATTGAATTAGTGCTAATCGGTGGTTTGTATTCACACACTTAAACTTAAATTGTAAGTAAGAATAAATTATTTAAAAGAGCAACACACAAGTTTCTTGCTTGTTCTTCTTGTGATGAGACAGCATTCCGAATGAGCGGTAGATTAAAAAAAAAAAAATGTTATGACTATTCAAAAGTGCTTCAATGTAAGTTTATTTGAATAAATGATTTTCTATTCTATTTCTATTCTATTCTATTCTTTAAAACTACGCAACGGATTTTGAAGTGGTTTTTATAATAGATAGAATGATTCAAGAGGAAGGTTTATATATAATACATGTACACGCGTGCGAAGCCGGGGCGAATAGCTAGTTTTAAATAAACCTAGAACAGAGGGTCTCAGAGGTTTGAATTTAGGCGTTATTATATTTTTTAAACAACGACAATCGTAAATTCGATGAAATCGAAATATGGAAATTTAACATTATAAAGGACATATTCTATATGTACAAGTATACCTTGTAGCGCGGTGGTCATCCTTACCACTGTAGCGATATATATGTTGTGATCGGTGGCGCTACATAATATATTATTTATTGTAGTACGTAGGTAGTGAGTATGCCGGTAAAATGATTGAACAATTTATTATACATTATTAAGTTTATTGGTAGTGTGCTTCATGGCTTATTAATAAGGCGTACAATCGACGTGGAGTCGGGATGTAGACTGATTTTACACTTAACTTAAATCTATATTAGTGGAGACGTAAACTAATGGAAGGGTCTCAAGAGTCGACAGAAATATTACAAGTATAGGCACAACCTTATACCGTATTTTTTTTAAATAGCGTAGGAGATAAACGAGCTAGCTCCTTACCTGATGGTAAGTGATTACCGCCACCCATGAGCACCCGCAATACCAGAGGAATTGATAGTGCGTCGCCGGACTTTGAAAAAGGAATATGCTTTTTACTTGAAAGGTTCATTATTGTATCGGTTTAGAAATACTATTACTGGAACGTGATTCCGCAATGTGGTTGTGCGTGGTTTCTAGAAAACCGCACTTTGGAGGACCACCATTCATTTAGAAGATCACTGTGGTATTTTAGTTTCTGATGAGAGGACGGTGAAACTGAGCAGCTGGTATTGTTTTTTTTGTGGATAATAATGGAATGCTGCACCCGCCTGCGCTAACGGTTTACGCTGGCGGGGCACCAGTGGAGGATGATAAGATGAACATGAGGTCAGGTCAGTTAGCCCATCGTGACCAATTCGTGATATTTATATATATCTACACACGTATCTCAGGAACGAAATTCACGTATGTTCGAATTCGCGTAAATAGGGGTCAGAGCTGCTATTAATGTAGTTACCAGCAATTCAATAGATGGCGGTGTGGCAAAAGTAAAACGCGCTAACGTTTCATTTTTAGGGGACCTGATAGTCTGGCGAATTATTTTATTCGGTGTCATTTCCAGCATTCATACCTTTTTATAAGGATATTTTTTGCGAGTCTCGTTCTTTAAATCGAGACTACTATAAATATTTGACAACAGCTAATTGCGAAATATATGCGTTCTCAGGACACATCTTAAATCATTGTTTTTGTAAGTTGTAGGTTGTCGAGTAAAATTAAATGTGGATATAATATAAATAGTAACATGCATTATAATGATTACATACTAGGCCTATTTGTTTGAGTTCGTAGTTCTATATTTTAAGTAAGTTCTAAAAAATCTGTTCACATTTCCTTAACTACCTCAATGTATTTAATAATAGCAAACACTGCAACTAATTGTGAAAGTTAGGTAGGTATAATTATCGGTAGGTTATAATTATCTAACTTCTGCAGTAAGTGATAATCCTCTTATGAAACTTATTATAACACTAGTTTTTGCCCGCGGCTTCGTTCGCATTAATTTATCCCCATAGGGGTGGAATTTATCAAAATCTTGTTGTAGTGAATGTAATGAATGTTCATAGGGGATCGCTATGTCATAGTAGCTTTATGCATGCAAAATCTCAGCCGGATCGGTTTAAAATTGACTAAGTTTCGTACAAACTTTCATCCCATATTTTATCACTTTGGGGGTAGAATTAATCAAAATCCTTTCTTAGCGGATGCCTACGTCATATCATCTACCTCCATGCCAAATTTCAGCCCGATCCGTCCAGTGGTTTGGGCTGTGCGTTGATAGATCACTATGTCAGTCACATTTGAGTTATATACATATATTTAGATTAAAACAATTTTGCAATTATCTACGAACGAGCTATCTACCGTACGTGCAAACCTACTGTAGATATATCTTCTAGTATATAAAGTTGTATAAAATATCTTGTACTTTATCATTACATAGTATAAAACAAAGTCGTTGTCATTGTCTGTCCCTATGTAGCTTAAATCTTTAAAACTACGCAACGGATTTTGTAGTGGTTTTTATAATAGATAGAATGATTCAAGAGGAAGGTTTATATATAATACATGTACACGCGTGCGAAGCCGGGGCGAATAGCTAGTTTTAAATAAACCTAGAACAGAGGCTCTCAGAGGTTTGAATTTAGGCGTTATTATATTTTTTAAACAACGACAATCGTAAATTCGATGAAATCGAAATATGAAAATTTAACATTATAAAGGACATATTCTATATGTACAAGTATACCTTGTAGCGCGGTGGTCATCCTTACCACTGTAGCGATATATATGTTGTGATGAGGTGGCGCTACATAATATATTATTTATTGTAGTATGTAGGTAGTGAGTATGCCGGTAAAATGATTAAACAATTTATTGTACATTATTAAGTTTATTGGTAGTGTGCTTCATGGCTTATTAATAAGGCGTACAGTCGACGTGGAGTCGGGATGTAGACTGATTTTACACTTAACTTAAATCTATATTAGTGGAGACGTAAACTGATGGAAGGATCTCAAGTGTCGACAGAAATATTACAAGTATAGGCACAACCTTATACCGTATTTTTTTTAAATAGCGTAGGAGATAAAGGAGCTAGCTCCTTACCTGATGGTAAGTGATTACCGCCACCCATGAGCACCCGCAGTACCAGAGGAATTGAAAGTGCGTCGCCGGACTTTGAAAAACGAATATGTTCTTTTCTTGAAAGGTTCATTATTGTATCGGTTTAGAAATACCATTGCTGGAACGTGATTCCGCAATGTGGTTGTGCGTGGTAAGTTTCTAGAAAACCGCACTTTGGAGGACCACCATTCATTTAGAAGATCACTGTGGTATTTTAGTTTCTGATGAGAGGACGGTGAAACTGAGCAGCTGGTATTGTTTTTTTTGTGGATAATAATGGAATGCTGCACCCGCCTGCGCTAACGGTTTACGCTGGCGGGGCACCAGTGGAGGATGATAAGATGAGCATGAGGTCAGGTCAGTTAGCCCATCGTGACCAATTCACCAGGAATTTAACACGATGGTTTCCAGGGGGAACCGCGTGGAAGTCGACCTGACATGGTACATAGCTAGCGATGGGGTTATCAATCCACATTACTAACAATTCCCTTCCCCCAAGCAGCTGGTATTAATCCGAACAATTTCTCAGAACACAGATTTTGATCCGTTTTTATTTAAAATACAGAATATATAGAGTGACTCAAGAGGAAGGTTTAGGAGATATAACGTCTCACTACTGAACACGGATTTTTAAACGCACGATAATCTATGTATATATTATATGTCCACGCGGGCGAAGTCGCGGGCAGAAAGCTAGTATTTTATATACACACATTTCATATTTGGAATTGAGAAATAATAATTTTTACTGAAAGTATTTGGTTATACCAGTCAGCTATATATTATTATACAATTAACTTCATATCGGGCGCATAATAAGCGCTGGGATAGGTGTATATATTTATATATATCTACACACGTATCTCAGGAACGAAATTCACGTATGTTCGAATTCGCGTAAATAGGGGTCAGAGCCGCTATTAATGTAGTTACCAGCAATTCAATAGATGGCGGTGTGGCAAAAGTAAAACGCGCTAACGTTTCATTTTTAGGGGACCTGATAGTCTGGCGAATTATTTTA
This sequence comes from Achroia grisella, assembly GCF_030625045.1. Classification (NCBI taxonomy): domain Eukaryota; kingdom Metazoa; phylum Arthropoda; class Insecta; order Lepidoptera; family Pyralidae; genus Achroia; species Achroia grisella. Next base: position 756,778 of record NW_026712589.1, read on the forward strand.
TTCGGTGTCATTTCCAGCATTCATACCTTTTTATAAGGATATTTTTTGCGAGTCTCGTTCTTTAAATCGAGACTACTATAAATATTTGACAAAAGCTACTTGCGAAATATATGCGTTCTCAGGACACATCTTAAATCATTGTTTTTTGTAAGTTGTAGGTTGTCAAGTAAAATTAAATGTGGATTTAATATAAATAGTAACATGCATTATAATGATTACATACTAGGCCTATTTGTTTGAGTTCGTATTTCTATATTTTAAGTAAGTTCTAAAAAATATGTTCACATTTCCTTAACTACCTCAATGTATTTAATAATAGCAAAAATTGCAACTAATTGTGAAAGTTAGGTCGGTATAATTATCGGTAGGTTATAATTATCTAACTTCTGCAGTAAGTGATAATCCTCTTATGAAACTTATTATAACACTAGTTTTTGCCCGCGGCTTCGTTCGCATTAATTTATCCCCATAGGGGTGGAATTTATCAAAATCCTGTTGTAGTGAATGTAATGAATGTTCATAGGGGATCGCTATGTCATAGTAGCTTTATGCATGCAAAGTCTCAGCCGGATCGGTTTAAAATTGACAAAGATTCGTACAAACTTTCATCCCCTATTTTATCACTTTGGGGGTAGAATTAATCAAAATCCTTTCTTAGCGGATGCCTACGTCATATCATCTACCTCCATGCCAAATTTCAACCCGATCCGTCCAGTGGTTTGGGCTGTGCGTTGATAGATCACTATGTCAGTCACATTTGAGTTATATATATTTAGATTAAAACAATTTTGCAATTATCTACGAACGAGCTATCTACCGTACGTGCAAACCTACTGTAGATATATCTTCTAGTATATAAAGTTGTATAAAATATCTTGTACTTTATCATTACATAGTATAAAACAAAGTCGTTGTCATTGTCTGTCCCTATGTAGCTTAAATCTTTAAAACTACGCAACGGATTTTGAAGTGGTTTTTATAATAGATAGAATGATTCAAGAGGAAGGTTTATATATAATACATGTACACGCGTGCGAAGCCGGGGCGAATAGCTAGTTTTAAATAAACCTAGAACAGAGGCTCTCAGAGGTTTGAATTTAGGCGTTATTATATTTTTTAAACAACGACAATCGTAAATTCGATGAAATCGAAATATGAAAATTTAACATTATAAAGGACATATTCTATACGTACAAGTATACCTTGTAGCGCGGTGGTCATCCTTACCACTGTAGCGATATATATGTTGTGATGAGGTGGCGCTACATAATATATTATTTATTGTAGTATGTAGGTAGTGAGTATGCCGGTAAAATGATTGAACAATTTATTGTACATTATTAAGTTTATTGGTAGTGTGCTTCATGGCTTATTAATAAGGCGTACAGTCGACGTGGAGTCGGGATGTAGACTGATTTTACACTTAACTTAAATCTATATTAGTGGAGACGTAAACTAATGGAAGGGTCTCAAGAGTCGACAGAAATATTCCAAGTATAGGCACAACCTTATACCGTATTTTTTTTAAATAGCGTAGGAGATAAACGAGCTAGCTCCTTACCTGATGGTAAGTGATTGCCGCCACCTATGAGCACCCGCGATACCAGAGGAATTGATAGTGCGTCGCCGGACTTTGAAAAAAGAATATGCTTTTTTCTTGAAAGTTTCATTATTGTATCGGTTTAGAAATACTATTGCTGGAACGTGATTCCGCAATGGGGTTGTGCGTGGTAAGTTTCTAGAAAACCGCACTTTGGAGGACCACCATTCATTTAAAAGATCACTGTGGTATTTTAGTTTCTGATGAGAGGACGGTGAAACTGAGCAGCTGGTATTTTTGTTTTTTGTGGATGATAATGGAATGGTGCACCCGCCTGCGCTAACGGCTTAAGCTGGCGGGGCACCAGTGGAGGATGATAAGATGAGCATGAGGTCAGGTCAGTTAGCCCATCGTGACAAATTCACCAGGAATTTAACACGATGGTTTCCAGGGGGAACCGCGTGGAGGTCGACCTGACACGGTACATTGCTAGCAATGGGGTTATCAATCCACATTACTAACAATTCCCTTCCCCCAAGCAGCTGGTATTAATCCGAACAATTTCTCAGAACACGGATTTTGATCCGTTTTTATTTAAAATACAGAATATATAGAGTGACTCAAGGGGAAGGTTTAGGATATATAACGTCCCACTACTGAACACGGATCTTTAAACGCACGATAATCTATATATTATATGTCCACGCGGGCGAAGTCGCGGGCAGAAAGCTAGTATTTTATATACACACATTTCATATTTGGAATTGAGAAATAATAATTTCTACTGAAAGTATTTGGCTATACCAGTCAGCTATATATTATTATACAATTAACTTCATATCACGCGTAATAAGCGCTGGGATAGGTGTATATATTTATATACATCTACACACGTATCTCAGGAACGAAATTCACGTATCTTCGAATTCGCGTAAATAGGGGTTAGAGCTGCTATTAATGTAGTTACCAACAATTCAATAGATGGCGGTGAGGTAAAAGTAAAACGCGCTAACGTTTCACTTTTAGGGGACGTGATAGTCTGGCGTATCTATTCGGTATCATTTTCATCATTTACACCTTTTTATAAGGATATTTTTTGCGAGTCTCGTTATTTAAATCGAGACTACTATAAATATTTGACAAAAGCTACTTGCGTAATGTGGGATACGATGAGTTTATTAAAATATTTATATCAGTGTACATTAATCTCTGGACACATCTCAAATCACATTAACAGACGATGCAGGTAGTAGAAAATGCACAGAGATATCATTCCACGACTGCTATACTATGTTTTTTTTTTGTATAATAATGGAATAATGCACCCACCTGCGCTAACGGTTTACGCTGGCGGGACACCAGTGGAGGATGATAAGATGAGCATGAGATCAGGTCGTGACAAATTCACCAAGTATTTATCACGATGGTTTCCAGGGGGAGCTATGCTATGCTACGACGATGCAGGTAGTAGAAAATGCACAGAGATATATTTCCACGACTGCTATGCTAAGTTAGGTAGTCAGAGTCATTGTTAACAGACGATGCAGGTAGTAGAAAATGCACAGAGATATATTTCCACGACTGCTATGCTAAGTTAGGTAGTCAGAGTCATTGTTAACAGACGATGCAGGTAGTAGAAAATGCACAGAGATATATTTCCACGACTGCTATGCTGCGTTAGGTAGTCAGAGACATTGTTAACAGACGATGCAGGTAGTAGAAAATGCACAGAGATATATTTCCACGACTGCTATGCTAAGTTAGGTAGTCAAAGGTATTGTCAACAGACGACAAACTTTTGAGCTTAACACTTAACACTTCCCCAATAGCAGACACATAATTTCTGAAAGTGTAAATAATTCTCTAACTTTCATGTAAACTGAGTGGTCACGTCATCGAATTAGTATGAAATTTCATAATTTATTCTCAGCTCTCGACTCCGCTTCGTGTTCTAACTTGTTCAATTTCATAAATATTATCCCGGGAATTTTGCTTGATATAGCCTTTGAGTCTACCTGTAGACAGATATATGTCATTTATTAATTCCATTAATATTATAAAGACAAAAGTTTGTGGCGTAGGATGGACATATCTTACTCTTTAATTCACAAAACTATTGGATGAATACGGATAAGTACATAGAGAAATTATGTTCTATACTAGCTGTACTCGCGAATTCGTCCGCGTGGAATTTAAGTTTTGTAAAATAAAAGTAGTCTAAGTTACTCATTATATCAGCGACCTGCCAAAAAAAGTCCCGTTAAAATCGGTTCAGCCATTTCAGACATTAGCCGAAACAAACAGACCGACACAGACGGACAAAAATTGTAAAATAAAATATTTTGGTCTATGTACCATATTTATATTTGTATATTCATATGCATGTAAAACATAATTATTTCAATATTACAATCAGACACTCTAATTTTATTTATATTTATAGATTAATATAGAAATCTTTGTATCCAATACAAATAGTACGTTAGTTATACGATTTGGTCGTAACTAAACAGAGAAATTCAAAGAGGCAAATATTCTCACCATTGCTACTTAACATAACTGTAATTCAAACATTCTGTAAACACAAGCATCTTGTCCGTCATATTCAAAACATTAATTCTAGATTTATGTAAACTTGTTATTCCTAAGTAACGGCTAGAAAAGTCAAAGGGACTTTTATGAGATGTATAAAATTTAACAATAAGATAACAAAAGATATACTAGAATTACTTTTAAATAAATTTAAAACAACTGTTAATTCATACACAGTTATATAAGTATATTGTGAAAAGCTAACTCACTAAACGATTACTTGAATGAAAAATGTACAAGGCCATAGGAATTTTCATTTAATGTTATATATGTAACTAAAGCTATGTAACTAAACCGGCATAAAAAAATTCAGTTTAGTTTCTTACCAGTTCTTCTCAACACAATCTGTACACTGCATAGGACGGTAGGGAAAACAAATGTAATATTATTACAAACAAACTTGTACTTACCTGGAATTCACTAGATGGCGGTGGGGTAAAAGCTAAAACGCGCTAACGTTGTGTTTCAGGGGACGTATGTAGTCTGGCGAACTTATTGAAGAGTTATCTCATATAGTAGACACATAAAAAAACAATTTTTGCGAGTCTCGTCATTTAAATCGAGACTACTATAAACATATATTTGAGGAAACCTGTTAAAGCTATTTGCGAAATACAGTTAACAATTATTTTTTTTATGTTTAATACTATCTGTTAATTCATATTAAAATGTCACAGGTAGCACTGAAGAATAAGGAAACATATTTACAAAGAGAGAAAGTAGGTTATAAAATATAAAAAGAATGGTAGACAAATTGGAACAATTTCGTTATATGTACATAGACATACGACATGTCAGTCAGTAAACTTGTCACACAAGCATACTTCTCATCTGATGATACTGGTGTTTAACATTTTGTCAGCCAGGTGCGCGTTGCCGACCCCTAACTTAACGGCCGGCAACGGGAATTGAATTAAAATCAATTTACAATCTTATATTGTTTAAAACGAGATTGAGGATTTTTTTATAAGTATTACTTATTATTATCCCTTCAATGATTATTACCAATGATTACCATAAAGACTGCAGATGATCTATTGCAGTATGCTTACTGCCTTAATAAAATTTACTGTTGTTAGTATTATATTTCAGATCTTATTATATTATCTATTATCGTATACAATTTATGTTGTTTCGGAGGAATAGATAATAGATTAAAATAATTATTATCAGATGACAGATGAATCTGTAGAGGGAATAGGCAACAAAACTTTATTAACGAGTAGCTGCATCCGCGACTCCGTCTACGTGGAATTTAACATAATTCTTCTAAAATAAAAGTAGCCCAAGTTACTCTTTATAACATCAGCTACCTGCCAATAAAAGTCCCGACAAAATCGGTCCAGCCATTTCAGAGATTAACCAGAACAAACAGACAGACAGACAAAAATTCTAAAAAAAGTTATTTTAGTGTATGTACCGTATTTATATTCATATGCATGTAGTAAAACACGGTTATTTCAATATTACAAAGACACTCCAATTTTATTTATATGTATAGACTAGGGTTTTTGTGGTACTAATTAATAATAATAACTTACTCGATTAAGAATACGCACTTGCAATTCCCCTGATGTAGCAGGTGCTGTCGTCGCAGGGGCGGTCGTAACCAGTTATCATAAGTTGAGCAAGCGTATTTGTCCCCTACTGTAAGAAAAAGATTTGTTAGTAAATTTCACTTTCAATTTATACGTTAATATCATATTTATATAGCAATATCTGGGCTTTTGATAGTAAGCTAAACCCAGCTGATAGGGTAGTCGAATTCACGTAAGTAGAGGTTCATAAATACGTATGTATAAATAAAGTTTAATTGCGTCTATAGAGATAATAAAATGATAAGTGAAAAATAAGATCATATATTATGTTTATTTTATAAATTTTATTCAAGAAATTCGTGTATCTACGAATTTGCTTAAATAGGGGTAAGTCCTGCTATTAATAGTTACCTGGAGTTCACTAGATGGCGGTGAGGTGAAAGTTGAAACGCGCTAACGTTGTGTTTTCAGGGAACGTATATACTCTGGTGAATTTATTGAACATTAATCTCAGTCAGCATTAATAAAACAATTTTTGCGAGTCTCGTTCTATAAATCGAGACTACTATATACATATATTTGACAGCTGTTAAAAGCTACTTCTGAAATATAGGGATACGATGTCAAAATCGGGACACATGTATGAAAATTATTTTTTTTAATTATTATCTAACTGTCTAATATCATTCGTTAATACATATATATATATATAAAGCCTTGCACAATGTCTAAATATATTATATATAACTCAAAGGTGACTGACATAGGGATCCATCAACGCACAGCTCAAACCACTTGACGAATCGGGCTGAAATTTGGCATGCAGTTAGATGTTATGACGTAGGCATCCGCTAAGAAAGGATTTTGATTAATTCTACCCCCAAGGGGATAAAATAGGGGATGAAAGTTTGTATGAAACTTTGTCAATTTTAAACCGATCGGGCTGAGACTTTGCATGCATAAAGTTACTATGACGTAGGTATCCCCTAAGAAAGTAGTTTGATAAATTCCACCCCTAAGGGGATAATTTAACGCGAGCGAAGCCGCGGACAAAAGCTAGTGTTTATAAATATTCTAACTCACTAAACGATTACTTACATAAAAAATCAAGTAATCGTTCAGTGAGTGAAGCTTTGCACAATGAATTTTCATTTCATCATGGGAGATTTATCTTACTAGTATTATGATTGTGAGATTACTGATTCGTTTGATTTGTCTTTTACTGCTAAACTTACTCCAATGGTTTTTTCTTTATAAGTTGTATTTGATTTTACATATTGTTGGTATATATATATATCATTTCTTTATGATTTTTGTGTCATAAATTTGATATTGCTCATTCGTTTGTTTTATTTATCTTTAACTGCTGTACCTTTAGTAATGAGTTTTTGCTATAAAGATAGATAGAGATTTGAGATGGATATAGATTGAAAGTTATACTGGTTAACATTCGGGATGAAATATTAATATAGTGTTATGTGTTGTATTACATGTGTGGTAATGTTTATATCCCATTATTTGGGGGAATGTTTTCTTCTTCCACTGATCCCTATCATCCGTCATCTCCGATCTTATTCTCCTTTTATATCATCTTTCACACAATCCATCTTTGTTCGTCTTAGCAAGATTGTTTTTTTTTTATACTACAACTGGCTGAACCCGCAAACGTTGTTTGCCATTTAAATTAATATTGTTATTAAAAAATAGGGGTTAAAGATAGAAGGGTGAAAATTTAAGGTTCTATGTAATTTATAATGTTACATAAGAAAAAAACTATCGAAAAGTGAAAAATTTTATTAGGTGATCCACTCTTAGCACTCGGGGGTGTAAACTTATAAACCTATTCTCACATCTATTGAATATACATAAAAAGTCTCATCAAAATCGGTCAAGCCGTTTCGGAGGAGTGTAAACACGACACCTGTGCGATTTTTTAATCACTGTATCTATTTAAATAAACCGCTGCAAAATCCATTGCGTAATTTTAAAGATTTAAGTATACATAGGGACGGACAGACAGCGACAGCGACTTTGTTTTATACTATGTAATGATTATATTTTTTAAGGTTTTTAGTTTTAGGTTCATTGTTGTAGTGTGTATTTTTTAAATAAATAATTACATTTAAAAAATGTATAATAATATTTGACGGCCTCAGTCTAATGGTTTAGCACACCGCTTTACTTCCAATGGTCGCGGGTTCCCTACGGCACAAACATTTGTATTCATGAGAATGATTGTTTGTATTGGTCTAAGTGCTTTCTATATCTATAAGTATATATTTACGAAAAAAACATATATCTACTATTTGTATCAGTTATCTAGTACCCATAACACTAGTTTCAACTAGCTTAACTTGGGTCTAGATGGCGCTGTGTGAATTGTCCTGGGATTATTTATTCATTTATGTATTTATGTATAATAAGTATATAAAAATAATTATACAAGCATGTATTTTTTTTCTTTCAGGGGTGCCGGTGGGGGTGGCATGTTCGGTGATGTCAATATATCTGCCATTTTGGATTCATTTAGTATAAGTTATGATAAAAGAGTAAGGCCCAATTATGGAGGTTAGTATGTAACAACTACTACATTACTTACATACAAATCTTAAGATAACATAAATAAATGGTTACAAAATATTACATTACTTACATACAAATCTTAAGATAACATAAATAAATGGTTACAAAATATTACATTACTTACATACAAATCTTAAGATAACATAAATAAATGGTTGCAAAATATTACATTACTTACATACAAATCTTAAGATAAGATAAATGAATGGTTAATAAATCTTTTTTACAGAGGCAATTGTAACTATAAGTTATTATTAATATCGTTTACACATTAGTACTCCACGTAATAACTAATAATGGTATAATTTACAAATTATTACGAACTTCATTAAGCAATAATCAGTTTTGTTCACGCCCAAATGAAAATAAAATGAGCTGTGAATATTTAATGTGAGGCAAAATGTAATAACGGACGCTTTGCTTTTATATTTATATATATATTTTACTAAAGGCATCCAGGAATTTTCCGACGTGCTATTTACCGACTTATTAACGTTAATGGAAAAACATTTTGAAGTGAGAAATTGTAAGATCAAACGGTATTTAACTGTTTAAAATCAGATTATGAAGTTTTACAGGTGTAAATTGAAATAGACGCGAAATGCACGATTTTAAAAATGTGTATTTATTTTTCTGAACTTCTGTACTAAAGGCTGCAAGTAGAACTATTTTTATAATGCTTCTAACTTATAATTTAATGAAGCATTGTAGTAATGTAGTAAGAAAGCAGACTGTCTTTATACTCGTTTAAATTACAATTTGTATATAATAAAAATAAATTTCGGATTCATAATTTTAGTTTAAACAAATAAAAAAATTCAACAACCAGTACCGATTATCATTTATTCAAATTTGTAATGGCCTAAATAATAAATATAATAATTGTATTTATTTAATTTTTTCCTAAATATTAAATAAATACAATTTGTATTGAAAATAAATAATTAATTATTTATTTTACTTTAAATAAATAAAACAAAATTCACCACGATTATTATTAATTCAAATTTATATAGGCCTAAATAATAAAAATAGTTCATCAGTACGATATACATGATGTTTAGTTTTATAAAGTATGAGATTTCTTACTTGAATATAATAAATAAACAAATTTATTATTGCTTTGTTATTTTAAATGTTTTAAATATTATTATAAACATAAATAATAATTCGATAAAGAAAAATGCCAAATATATACATAAGTAAAATCGATTCAAACATTTAATATAATAACATAACTAGAAGAAATGGTCGTAGGAATTTCAAGTTTTAAAACCAAGTAAATATTAGTAGATGTTAAAAATGATGTAGATATAAAATTAGCAAAATTTTATAGATCTGACAAGATCTATAGTCTGTACCAATAAATAAGACGATATGGCACCCAATCACATTTGAGATTGTTCGTTCTTTTCATATAGTTCTTCTAACAACCAATTGGACTTCAGTTCAGGTTGTGGTACTACTACAAATGACAGTAGTAGTTTACGGTCGGCCTAACTTCATGAGTCTATCGTCATCGTCAAAACTGAATCGACAGAACTCGAAAGTCGATCGTCAAAACTTGACTATTCAAAAGTGCTTACATTAAGTTTATTTGAATAAAGATTATTTCTATTTAATAATAGAGTTGTGCCGACTTAATACCAACATATCGGCCCTAACTAGTTTCCAATTTGTCCTACAGATTGGTATTGTCTAATTTAGAATTTATCTATATATCAGGATCTATATATATGTATATATAGTAAATCCGTATTATGTATAGGTTATTATGTTATTTTGCTTGAACATTCAGATACCGGATTTATCTGACATTAATTTTCTGCCCGTGTGAACTACAGAATAAAAAGTTTTTAAAGATACTGTCATCTAGAAATAAAGTTACGTGAAAATTTCAAGTCAATAAATCCAATCCCTACTTTTCTGATGTTGCTAACATTAACTAGCGGCTACATAAAGTTATATTAGTTTTGCTCTGCAATATAATATAATATAATACTGTACGTACAAATTCAAATGCTTATTCGCCGGAAATAGTAGTCAAATATCTAACTACGCCAGTTAGAACTTTCTTACCATCTAGTTATTAGTTTGAATTGCAAAGTAAAATATTTATACAAGTGTGGGGAGTCCCTTGCAAAGTTTCAAAAGATTGAGAAACGATATTATTGGTGTCATGTTTTTATTGCGTCGTTTTCAGGACCACCCGTCGAAGTGGGGGTTACCATGTACGTGCTCTCCATCAGCTCTCTGTCTGAAGTGAAAATGGTATCTTACTTTCCAAACAATATTAAAGACACAGCGCATACGTAGCCAGATTTGCCCTTTAGTATGATCACCAGCATTAAACCGTATCATCGTAGCACCCGTGTCCACGGTTCGATCGTATAGCGTAGGCGCGCAATGATGTATCGCGGTACGGTGCGCGTGCGTTTCCATCGAGTGGCTGTGGGCCCATTAGCTCGCCCGCCGCATGATCCTCAGCTGTATTCCATGAACATCAACCGCCCGTCACCCGCACGCACCCCGCGCCTATCGTCCCCATCGCGCAACTCGCTCGCCGCCGGGACAATGGGACACGTCACCGTCCTCTGGTTTGGTTTTCACGGCGCCACGCGCGCGCTAGACTCACGATTGGGCTTGATTGCAGGTCCGCCAGTGGAGGTGGGCGTCACCATGTATGTGCTCTCTATCAGCTCCGTCTCCGAAGTGCTCATGGTACACTGTCCACTGTCAGTTCACGCTTGTCTCGGTCGCTCCGGCCGCGCGGCCAGCCGCAACGACCGAGCAGCCCCAGACACGAGGCTGCGAGCATGCCCGCGATTGGTGGAGCAGATCGCCCTTTTGTCCGCCCAATTGCTTTCTTATTATGTGTACAAGTTCAATGTGTCAAAGAATATATAACACCAGCATAATAATAAGAAAGGCATTAAACCTTGAAAGTTATCCAGTTGTGTGTTCAGCAGTACTCGTAACTCCAAAGTTGCTGCCACTTGGAAATTTAGTGATGACATCTGTTCGTTTCATTTCATTATACAGTAATTAAAAAAAGATATTTGTCATGGTCAAAATTGCATTATTCGAATTTAGTTTCCGTATATATTTGACATTATTTAATAATATCATTTCAATTTAATAATATTTTTATTTCATCACAATTTTATTTGTATGGTCATACTATATGTAATTTAATATTTCACTTCATTAGAGTATCGTTATACAATAAAATTGTTCATACATAGAATTAAATAATAATGTTATACTAACTAACAGATCATCATCACTCATTTTGTTTATTTCAACGATCAATTCTGTATCCTAATGTATTATAATTAATTTATATTCCAAATTATTACTGGCTTATCGACAAAATTTCAGTCATGCCAATATCAGGTCATTAGTAAATCATTCAAATTTAACGTTCAATCAACATGTTACATGCTCTATGGACTTGCGACGACTGTACAATCTCTTATCGTGACTCATACTGTAGTTTGTTGTGTATGTACGTATATGTGTATCTACTGGAATACTGCCAATATAACCGTAAACTCTATTCTCTCCAGTTACTTGGAATACCGATATAATTGGCCTTCAGTTGATCTCGTTGTAAATTTAATTATCGAGCGATATATCGTGACTTTCAATTATAAAGACTGTAGTGAGCAAATGAGAAAGTTTGCGCGGCCAACATTCGGTTTTCCAATGTGTCTAAGTGAGCTTGCTAGGCATATGTTTGGGTGAAGGACCCCACAGTGGAAACCAAATCAAGGTTGGGAAGGTCACAATGAGACGTGACGTCGACCCATGGCCCAGGGAGGAGGTTACCTTATTCACAAACCCGCGAGTCGAGCTCATTAATGAACGCCATTTTGTTCCACAACCCTGGTCCAAAGTATACCTGTGGCAACTTGTTTACCGGCTTGTTAGCTTCATATGAGACAGGACTGCCTTATCGAGCCGTGGGTGCCTGCCGTGCTTGCGCGTCACCCCGCTCTCTCCTTTCACTTAGAGCACCTACCTTGTTCATTCTTAGATATCACCGTGTTCCGTAGGCTTCATACCACATACACTGCACATTTTGTTTGTTTCCTTATTAATAATTGTTTCAGCTTACCGCTCATATTGTCTATTCGATGTAGTACAATGTCTATAACATACCCTAATGTGTCATTTCTATCTGAAGTTACAAGAACCAAGCTTCGGACTGTAAGATGTAAGGTTGTTTTATTTAGTATCTTGAACACACCTGTCCCAGTATACACTGACTTGTTGTGGAAAAAATATTAAGTGAAAGCATGCAGATGTTAGTTGTTTTTGTAATAGTATTCAATATTTGTGTAAAAATGTTCTAATTTTATTAATTAATTTTGTGTAACATAGTTCCCGATAAACAATTAATAATTAAAATGTTAATATTTATAGTAAATGACGAAATATGTAGGAACTATGTCTCACTGAATAAAGTAAATTATTGTCAATGTGAAGAAATGAAAATAAAAATATTAAAGTTGATAATTGATAAATAGAAACCTTTCCTAATTTGAACCGTGTGCCGTAAACTTATACATACTTTTATTCCTCAGGATTTTACGCTGGATTTTTACTTCAGACAATTTTGGACCGATCCCAGACTAGCGTATAAAAAAAGGACAGGCGTGGAGACATTATCTGTAGGCTCTGAGTTTATAAAGAATATATGGGTGCCTGATACATTCTTTGTGAATGAGAAACAATCATATTTTCACATAGCAACTACTAGCAACGAATTTATCCGTATACATTACTCCGGGTCAATCACTAGGAGTATCAGGTAAATTATAAAGGCCAACTTAATAGTGTTATTGTATTTACTACTAGCTTTACCCACGGCTTCGCCCGCTTGAAATTTATAGCATATATATTGTTCTGATATATAAGCTACACTACTGCAAAGTTTCATCAAAATCCATTCAATAGTTTTTGCGTGAATGAGTAACAAACATGCGTTATTACTCACAAACTTTCGCGGTTATAATATTAAAAAGATGCCCTAGCTCCCCACAAGGCTATTAGATGTACATATAAACATTCCTCTTGAATCACTATATCTATTGCTGATAACTTCATTAAAGTCTAAGCGTACAGACACGGGAAGTGACTTTATTTTATTAAATCTATTATCTACCCATAACGGCTTCCCGCGTTCATGTTTTATACATATAAACCTTCCTCTTGAATCACTCTATCTATTGCTAGAACTGCATTAAAATCCTTTAAAGCGACTTCAATTTATACTATATAAAGATATGTATAAAGTTTTTAAGAAACACAAGTCTAAAAATGTATTCCCAAAATAATAATAGCAGTAAATTTAATAAAAGTCTTGCTAAAGACCTGGTGGTGCTTAAAGTCATGTCAGTTAGCCACTAACATTCCCAGTGGTGGAAGGAAGATATTTGGTACAATTTTATACAATTTATTATTTTTAGTGTACCATATAGGCTAATTGTTTTTAATTTTATCTTCGGATTTATACAATTTACAAGTAGTTACAATAAATTAAAGATCTTTAAAATATATAAATGTTTTAAACAAAATATTGTCAATAAAATAGTTGCAGATTATTATTTTCCCATTATATTAATCATTGCGTTACAGATTAACAATCACAGCCTCGTGTCCGATGAATCTTCAATATTTCCCAATGGACCGGCAACTATGTCATATAGAAATCGAGAGTTGTAAGTATCTTGACTATGTTATATACTGGATATCAACACAATTGTGTTTATCAAGCAACGACACTTTATGTAATATTATATGTATTAAAAACAACCATACAATACATGTTTAGAATTGATACGTCGACAATTCTGATAGTGATGAAGTAACGCACGCTTTGTATGTATTATAGAAATATGAAGTTGTTCTTTGTAAAATATTAAAAGTCTGTACACAATTGCAATGACGTTTATAAACGTTGCAATGTATGAACAGACTATGCGAGGCATCAAGAAAAATGAAACAGATGATAGAAAAATAATCTCGTTATAGTATTTTAAAATATACGTGTGTATTGTGCTCACCTACAGCAATCATTGATTTGACTATTTACCACAATGCAAATTTATCACTAGGCTTACAGATATTGTGTTGTGACCACTTTCTTGTATCACAGATGCTACTCAGGGATACCCTGTGAGCACAAGCGTACAACTTACTCGTCGACACGTGCTGTGATTTCCTCGTGTTTTCATAAGTTGAAATGTCGCCTTCTCGCATACAGCACCCGCAGAAGGCAGACTCGTATAATAGTAAGCCTTTGTTCTCACGAGCATTAAAGCGACCGAAATGATATTGAGACATCGACGCTGCGATAGCTGAGCGGGCCAAGGAGGCGGGGACGGTGGCGCCAGCGGGGTCTGCACAACCACCGAGGGCCGTGCCGCAGACGGAGCGCCCCGCACGAGCCCCACGGCGTCCTCACCACACACCCTCGCACCGACGCTCTGCTTATGCCCATCACCCTGTGCACCCTACACACCGACCGAACGCACTAGCATCACAAGTTTCTTTTGCTGAAGTCTTAATTACACGTGTATGCCGTAGCTTTTTGTAGTGGACTTTACGTTTATTTTATATATTTATATTGGCGCTTAAACATTAGATACATTTGTTTTCGCTTCTTATCACCTCAGTAGATATATTTGGTAGATTATATTTTTCTATCATCCATGTCGAGCCGATCCGAGAGTTATCACTGGTACAATCACTCGGCTCTGCCCAGTTACTGTTATGTCTCGCCCTATCGTGCCCGCGAGTCCCAACCTGGACACCGCCGTGCCACGTGGGGATACACGATTCTTCGCAGCGTAAGTGATAGCGTTTTGTGTGTTTGGCATGTCTCCGGAGTCGGGTACACAATGAGAGACATTCGATACCATTGGAAAGACGGGTTATCCAGCGTCGGCATGAGCAACGAGGTGCAGCTGCCGCAGTTTCGGGTCCTCGGACATCGGCAGCGAGCCACTGTTGTTACGCTCACGACAGGTAACCCATCGCAATAGCCGCAGTCCTAGCACTATCCGTCCATCGCTTCGCCACCGACCCCGTCTCCCCGTCTCCCTCAGCCCGTGTGCAGACGATCGTTACTGCGGCACTAGCACACACGCTAACACGACACGACAATCGCACGACGAGACGCGCGAACTGATCTCGCGACTCCCCCACTCTTACCCCGAACGAATAGTGACTTCGGTGAAAAACCCATTGCGATGGGCCTGGGGTTATTTTATTTATGTGTCCGCTGCGCACAGTCGGCTACACCATGCGAGACATCCGATACAAATGGAATGAGGGGCCGAACTCTGTGGGTGTGTCGAGCGAGGTGTCGCTGCCGCAGTTCAAAGTACTCGGACATCGCCAGCGAGCTATGGAGATCTCTCTCACTACAGGTACCTAATTGGGTTCGCGGGGGATTATCTACTGATAATAATGTACACCACAACGTGGAACACTGGACAGAAATAACCACGATTCTTCTCACGTCCTGCTTTTGTATTATTGCACATAACACAATGAGTGGTGTGATAATTATAAATAATGTTCTTGTAATGTTCTTAACCATAATTATATTCGTATCGTATTGTTACTTCTTGTAATTGAAAACAAATAATTTAACTAACAATTATTTGATAGAAACTTAGATTTTTGAAATCACATATAACAGAAATCTTACTTTATTAACTTTTATCTCAGTAATACAAGTTTACAGAGACATATTTACAGAAACAAGCATGTCATCGTATTTAATATTTACAATAAATAATAACATTAATTTTATATTGAATCTATTTACAGGTAATTACTCAAGGTTGGCATGTGAAATTCAATTTGTTCGCTCTATGGGCTATTACCTCATTCAAATTTACATTCCTTCTGGTTTAATTGTGATTATATCATGGGTGTCATTTTGGTTGAATCGAAACGCCACGCCTGCACGTGTGGCTTTGGGAGTCACCACTGTTTTGACGATGACCACGCTCATGTCGTCCACGAATGCTGCATTACCTAAGATTTCATATGTCAAATCCATTGATGTATACTTGGGTACATGTTTCGTCATGGTTTTCGCCAGTTTATTAGGTAATACATTTTTATTCTATTACAATGCTCAGCGATTTGATTTATGCCTACGCGAAATTTATAAGTAGATGATATTTTTTCTATATATTATAATTCTAGTGAATACATCTGACTGTTGCGGCTTCACTGCGCGAAAATTTTGGTCAAGTGCATAGGTAATTCCAAATTTGTGGAAGGTCTTATGAAGCGGATTTCAATGTAGTAGTGCCTCTACACCGAACGAATACGCGAGCTAGCGAGGCTAGTACGGAACTTTGCCATTAAACGTCAGTAAAGTAATAAATCCTTCCGCGGTTTGAACTACTTTCTATATTCACCCTCATTTTCGTCCAGTGAAGCTGTAAAGGTCAGCTGCTAAAGAATTAGAATAGATCGAAAAAAAATATATACTTGCGCTAGCGCGTCGAATTGATATAAATCCTAATATAATAGCAAAGCAAAGCGAAAAAATCTACACGATTTGATTGTAATTTGTACAGATTAAGGGATAGTGCCTTCTCTTTCTTTATAGAATATGCTACTGTGGGGTACATGGCCAAAAGAATACAGATGAGGAAACAAAGATTCGTAGCAATACAGAAAATAGCGTCTGAAAAGAAGCTACCAGTCGACTGTCCCCCCGTGGGAGATCCACATACGCTTTCTAAAATGGGTACTTTGGGACGATGTCCTCCGGGTAGGCCATCGGTAAGCTGTTCGGTAAATGCTTCCATTATTTCTCTTATACTGCCATGAAATATTTTCCTCGTGTATAGGATTTGAAATTTCTAACTAACAATTACAGGAAGTGCGGTTCAAAGTCCACGACCCAAAAGTGCATTCTAAAGGAGGAACTCTGGAAAATACAATAAATGGTGGACGAGGAGGAGGAGAGGATGAGAACCCTGGTCCCCCACCACACATTCTACATCCAGGAAAGGTAAATTTCAAGCAATGTAATTTAATGATTTAGACCATATATCAAATTTATTTTATACTGCAATGAAATGCTACGCGAATTAATGGCAGCGCAATATATTATGTGGTGTAAGTAATATTTGTTTAAAAAGTATAAGGCAAGGCGATTACTAAATTTCTATATATATCAATTGTTGAATACATTTCAATTTTGATTTCCTCGAACTTTCAGGACATAAGCAAACTTCTCGGCATGACTCCATCGGACATCGACAAATACTCTCGCATCGTATTTCCCGTCTGCTTCGTCTGCTTTAATCTCATGTACTGGATCATTTATCTACACGTATCCGACGTAGTGGCTGACGATCTGGTTCTTCTGGAAGAAGATAAATAGAGGGCGCTGTATAGAATCCACTTATTTTCTCACCAAATATATTCAAATAATAATTTGATACATACTATTGAATTAGTTTTTATATTTATAAAAGCGCGATGAAATAGCGAACCAGCGGTAGCATCGTTTATTGTAAGTGTTATAGATATTAAACGTAATACCTAGATGTTAACTTTGTATCGCAAATGTGTATATATTAAAAAAAATAATTGAAACATACGTGTAATACATGAATCTATTGATTTAAAATAATTAATAAATCATTTCTTGGAGTCTGAAGTAGAAAACGAAACGACTGATATTTTTTATAATTTATAAAATTATCTTATATATTCTGATTTTATTAAATGACGACCTAGTAGATGGATAATTTTCTTGAATGTCTCAAGTTTTTGATGATTTAGCCAATGATGTAAATATTAGATGCTTTCAGAATGATAGCTAGACGCTAGGTAGCTATTTCTTAAAGAGGATCGAATTTGAAATACATATATACAGCGGTATCTTTTATACATTTTTTTGGAGGTTACGTATTAATTACATTATCGATTAGCTAAATTGAAAGAACACGTTTCAAATTATTATTTGTGTGACAAAATGAGTGGAATAACAATATACATAATGTACAATCTGATGCTCAACTTACTCTGCTTGAAGTTATGCGTTACTTTTGTAGAATTTTCATATTAGTTACATAAAATGTGATTAGTTTATACTTTGCTAATTCTATTGTTGTGACTAAATTGTTTAGGATTTTTTTTCGTGAGTAGTTGCTGACCATTGCAAATGACCCTGGACTATTATTTACATACCGTTGCTTTATGTTTGTATTTTGTAAAAATAATTGATGAATGTATCTAAGACTAATTTCGCTTTTCATCAACAAACGCATGCTGAGTTTTTGACATTGGAATCTATTTTATTTATAATTATGGATATATTGTAGTTGGACCTATCAGTAGTAATAACGATGTCTGAAATCAACATTTCTATTGCATTATATACAGGACATTTGCCGTAATTTTGAGATTCCGATATTCCGATGCCACCAGCATCGATGAGAGGTAAGAAAGCATTTCTTACCTCTCTTATTTAAGCATTTCTTATAATATAGAAATATCGGGAACTCATGAAACAGATTTATGGTAAATATCCCATTTTATAATGTGTACAATTGTAAATAATTGTGAGACAGTCTGAATCGACATTTTGGTAAATTGAGTTCCTACTACGGAATGTGGAACAGGTAAATATTCGGAAACTTTATATATATTGGTTTTATTCTTGTTTTTATATTTATCATAGTATTGAATCCATTAGAGGCATGCATGCGCGAAGTTGAAATGTCAGAATTCTAAACCTCCAGCATGTATGTTCCTAACTTTATTATTAAATATCCAACGTTTATATGAGATAAAGCTTACAGTTCATTCTTCTCATCTCTATTATGCCTTAATTATTGATAATAAGAATATCATTACAGTAGTACATTAAGATTCATAATTACATTATTTCGCCTTTGTATTTTTTTTTAATTGATACGTTATACGTTCATGATGTCAGAGAAATGAGCATCCACAGAGTGTAAGTGGTAGAATAAAAAAAAAGTAGCTATAATATCATAAGGAAGTAGATTAGAAGTAATATTGATAATTTAGACTCGTCGAACAAAACGAAATTCGATATAACAGCATAGTTTAATAATTAAATATAAATACGTCGCTACTAGAAATAAAATTTATCAAAATAAATAATAATGTGTAATCGTTGTACAAAAAAACTCAATAATTTTTTTAGTGGTAGAAAAGTGGATTTTGAGAAATTTTCTTATAATTATTTTATTATATGATTAAATAAAATAAAAAAGTCACGTATGCTCAAGATAATTAAATTAAATAAAAATGATAACAATAATTAGCTTTACTGAAATATTAATTCTTTTCTGGCAGACGTTTGAGTACTGGCTGAAGATAATGTATGATGTAGCGGGATCTTTCCCGCATGAAATTGTGACTGTTATTATATGTAACTATTAATAATATTTATAAATAATAAGCGTTGTTAAGAGCATTTATAAAATAATATATAGCTGACATAAATTTCTTTTGACAATCTTAGAGATTGTGCCAAATGTTATATTAATTTTGTTCCCAAGGTAGAGGCTAACGTACGCTAAATCCACTCTTTTCTTTATTTCTTATGTTCTTTTATTTAATAAATTTAGAAGTTATTTTTTATTATACATATAAACAGACAACATACTATAATAATGTCAGAAGTTTATATAAACCACTTTAATTAATTTTTTTAACATAGTCAGTGATTATAGTTATAAAAAAATCATTAGAAAAAAGTAATAAATGATTCTCCTTTCTACTACTAAACTTGTAATATCGCATTTATATTTCCATTTATGGCTGAAATAGGATTTCATAAGTAAATACATTTTATAATACAAAATACGACAATATTTTACATACAATAAATATATCACATAGAGAATATGTAAAAGTTTTTGGACGAGAAGACGCAAAATACGTAACAATATATTTCCTTTTTTCTTCTCCACACTATCCGTTATCTGTGATTTTGCACGTTTTGATATTTATAATAGCAGCTAGAACTAAAATATCATTGTTACCTAAAAATTAGTATTTATCAAATAAAATTAATTTCATACTATAACATCATAAGAATATGTTTATCTGTGGCATGGCGTGGTACACTGGCAACTCTAGATAAACATTTACATTTTATAAATTAAGAATTTCATTCGATAGTTTTTCTTTCCTTCCTTCCATTCTCTATATAGAATAATAATTATATAATTACTATCAACAAAAAACAGTTTAATGCCCTTGCATTTAATATTATTGTAGACAAAAATAATAGAGTTCATTGACCATTTTCTACATTCGCTATCTTATAGTCTAGCCGCACCGTAGACCATGTAATGCGCTTTCCTAAATTAGTTCGATTTAGATAAATTAGCTTTTTTTACCTAGCTCGTATTGTCTACTAAATCTCTAGTACTTGAAATGCATAATATTGAGCATTGGACAGTTGTTGTCAAAGTGGGAAAGTGATTCTAAAGCATTATACTACACGTGATTTTGCGAAAGAATTATATTTCCTTCTTTAACAACCGAAATATGCCCTCAATTATCCGACACGCAGGATTCCTGTCATCAGCTACGACCACAAGTGTTATTATTGAAGTATTTATAAAAGTGAATTCTTTAATATTCACCAGAATAGGATAATGTGTAATTTACATTATCTGTGAGTGGGTAAGAAGAATACAACTAAAGCTATACCGATAGTACTGCCGTGGAACCGAATAGCGAGACTAGATATAGGATTGATGTAATTTTAAGAATATTATAACTGAGTATAAAAGTTTTAATTCTATAGTCCGATAGACAATGCTAGCTTTTTAGTGACAGATTTTTAAAAACATTGTTAGCAATTGACAAATAATGCCTTACGTTAAAGAAACGAGTATAATTTTTGACGTTTGAATTATCCTTTATTCAAATAATATACATATATAGTCGGTAAGAGAATTTTTTACGATAAATAAAATAACAAAACCATCAAAAAAAAGAAAAAAGTATTAACGCAATAAAAATATATTATCCATAGACATTTTATATATAGTGAGATAATTATATAATATACAATTGCATATAATTTATCATATACATGAATGAAGGATTTTTCTTGATGGTATAGAATCTATAAAATGTTATATTCTGAGTTTTACAAGTGTATGTTTACCAGTTGTTTCTATCATTCAAGAACTTCGGTGTTAGGATGGTAACAGACAGTCGTTCAGTATCAGATTCCCTGAATATAAACGTTATTCAAATTACATCAGATTGGTGTTTACTACTATGATTATTCCGTCGACATGTTTGGAGACAGCAAACTAATACGCCAACAGAAACGTTTATTTTAACGATTCTATTGGCGATTAACGATATTAATCGATTTATGAAACACGACGATTAACCGAATGTCTGTTACCATTTTTATAGCCTAATATCTATAGTTACTATCTTATCAAAATTATTGTAAATTAGTACCGTAATTATTATTATTAGTAATAAACTAAATTAGTGTAAATTTTAGATGTCTTGAATTATTATATCTAATAATGTACTATATTATAATAATTTAGATTATTTACATAATATATTTATGATAAATTGCACTCAGATATAACGGCACTTTGTAATTTGTGTACTCACTTTTTATTTAATTGCGATTATTATATTCCTATCTAATTATCAAAATTGATAGGTTAGGGTTTAGGTTTTGATGGTAGTAGGTTTGAATGTAGTTAATAAATACTACGGACTTTATGTCTATGAAACGAAATTCTAAAATATTTACCTAGTGTTTAGTAACTAAGTACGGGACGTAGCTCTGAGGGATCTTAGACAAGTACACGTCTTAAGTACATCCCCTAAAGAGCCGTAATTAGGGTTATGATGATGGAAGTCGAAGAACACTGTAAAATGCGTATGCTCACCGAAATATATACATATATAATAATGTTAAGCGACGGATTATTTTGTCCGCAGTTGTTGTAGATGGTTGCAATGAAATAGATGAACATTTTAGTTACTTTTATATGAAGAATATATTTATATTCATACAGGCTTTTTCATTGTTACACGTAATAGAATATTTTTGTTATGCATATAATAATATTTTTACAAACAGCAAAGGTGACTTAATATTAACTGTTATATTATTGATACATATACATTCATATAGAATTGAAGTCCACTATAATAAGGTGCCTTAACCTGGATTCACATTAAGTGGTTCAGTCGGACTATTCTCAAATGTCTCTTATGTGTTGCAGCCTTTTTGACAGGACTGCTTACTGGCCGCTTATCTATACATCTATAAATATAAATAAAATTAGAGTGTCTGTTTGTAATATTGAAATAACCATTTTTTACTACATGCATACGAATACATATACGGTCATATACCAAAATAACATTTTTTATAATTTTGGTCTGTCTGTTTGTTCCGGCTAATCTCTGAAATGGCCGGACCGATTTTGACGGGACTTTTTTTGGCAGGTAGCTGATGTAATAAGGAGTAACATAAGCTACTTTTATTTTAGAAAATAAAACATAAAAATAAAATCAACGCGGACGAAGTCGCGGGAACAGCTAGTAAGACATGTAATTAGGACAGATAGAGCAGTTGAGTGCGCACGGCCATGACATATACGATGATGGACGACTAGGATTTTTAATTATAATTTATAATTAGACAAGATCATCGTTTAATAATCGACGACAACTTTAAGGGCCGAGCAGACCGTGTACTCAGTTCAGATTAACGCAATTATAAATCCCTCCGATCGATCCTCCGTCCAATTGGGGGATTGACATCACGATAGCCTGAGCTGAGGTACGAACTCCAATGTCGCCAGACTAAAGTCGTATCAGGCGGGAGTTGCCTTCAGCCGCTCCATATCTCCACCCGCGGATTTGGAGTGCCATCTGCACTCGCGCCCTATCGTCCGAGTAAGCTGTAAAGGCCATGCTGGTTTTCAGCCGCTCCATAACTCCCGTGGGTTTGGAGTAACATAACACTCGCGCCCTATCGTCCGAGTAAGCTGTAAAGGCCATGCGGATAACAGCATTGGAGTAGTCAAAAAAAGCATTTTTGAAGCAGCCGAGGTATAAAGCCAAATGTGTCAATCGTTTGATTAATAAAGCCAAATGAGTCAATCGTTTGATTAATAAAGCCAAATGAGTCAATCGTTTGATTAATAAAGTCAAATGAGTCAATCATTTGATTGACTCATTTGGCTTTATATCTCTTCACAGTCTCATAAGACAATGGTCCGACTGGCCATAATAGTATGAAGCCAGGGTTAGATGTCTTATAGCAATAAAATATCACACGCAATGTCAATAGCATTAAGTATATACTGCATTATGGTCTTATATTAGCTTTAATAGCAACAAATAGCATTAAAAAAACGGCTGATAATTACCAATGTTCACCAATATATAAACATACATACAATAATTAAATATTCTGAGTAATAATATATAGTAGAATGAGCGCTTAGATTTTAGTTTAGTATTATACGTGGTTAGTTATACAGGATATACAAAGAAGGACGATAGGCTACTCGCACAAAGTGCAAATAAATTTGAACTTGCTGTACTAAACTGGTTCAAATGACTGAACACTTAGTATGATATTTTAAAATATTCACAAAGTTATATTAATCAGTTCTGTGAGTGATATAATTGTATTTCGAGATTTCTTATACAACTCATAAAACTGAACTACTTATCTACAGCAAGAAATAAAGCGGAAATGTGCGATTAAATTTGAACTTTTTATACTAAACTGATTCACATAACTGAACACTTAGTATTAAAATGTTTCGTGAATAATATTGTTAGCTTTCGCATTGGTATATCCTATATAACTAACCTTGTATAAGTACGATTTTATAAGAATAAAAAAAACACTTAATTAATATAATATACATGTATAATATAGATCCCCTTATAACATAGTTAGACGCTAGACATCCCATTTTAATACCTATTGTTAATAAAAGATCGAGTTACTTACATGTTTTAAAACGGCCCATACGTAGTAATAAATAATAAGATTTTATATAAATAAATAAATTATTATAAAATAAATAATAATATATTTACATAAATATATTTCTTTTATATGTCTACAGAATCCGGTTTTACGCTAATGTTGTCTTTTTGTTCTCAATATTAATACAAATTGTTAATTATTTGATTATTGTGTCATATTATCAACAATTTTGAGTTTATTCAATATTCTCAGTTACTGATACTAGAATTGTCAATTTGTATAAGTTCGTTGTTGAATGTAATGCAAACCGCAGTTGTTATCTTTATAGAAATATATAAAATATAAACAGATATATAAAATATACACAGATATTATATTAGGTAATAGACTGGCCATATAATTAATATTTATATAAATTTATTTACGGGACGGTTATTTACCAATAAATGATATTGTAATACATTTTTATATGTTATTAATGTCTAAACAATGTAATAATTATTATACATACAAGTGTACACACGACAGTAAAGTCATGGATATTATTGATGAATTTGTATTGGGTTATAATACCGCTATATACGAGGCGGTCTGGTAAGCGAAATGGCATGCTACTCAGCAATGCTTAGAATTGCGCCCGATTTGAGAGTCGTGTGAGTTCGATAGAAACAATGTTAAAATGTTAAGTTACAAATATATATTTATCTTTTCGCGATCCGATCGCGGTCTTGTGAGTCTTTAAGTTTATGTAGTGTAATAAAATGTGTTGTAAAAACGTAAACCTATCTACATTCTAGTTCGTATGTTTTGTTATTAATGTTAACTATACGCCTTTATATTCTTTCGCTGCAGTGTTGCGAACTACATAGAACGAACGTTGCAATGAATCTATCTGTAATCGTTTCATTGTGTAGTGTAGTTGATAACAATTCTCATTCTAATCACATCAGAATCGATAGTTTCTGTTAGGTATATACCATTTTGTAGTTACGGAAACTGTTACCAAATGAGATATACGTAATCGCAGAACTGTCGATATATATTGTTGAAACGAGAATTGTTTGCAACTACATATCACAATCAAGGATCTATTTTCTCACGTCATATTGCATCAATTTTTACTAAGTAATTATACTCGTAGTAATAGTATTTTTCTCCTATCTATACTAACACCAACACACATTTGTCACTATTGAATCTTAAAACTAATTAACTATTACTCGTTACTTAATATTATCTTATACACCAATAGTTTCTCGACAGGTATCTAGCAGTTCTTAATGTTATATATAATCATTTAAAATGAATACATATATTAATATATATATTCTTTTTAAACGATTAAATAAACACAATATAATCAGATTAATAATTACATATTAATCGTTAAATTAGCACACCTATCTTTACTTATTGTATTAAGAAAAAAAAATACTTGAATGAAATAGCTCAAACATAACAATTGAATTTATTGTCGGTAATAACAACATAATAATTTAGAAATGTTGCGCTTACAGACGATTTGTTAATTTAAAAATAAACACAAATTAAAGTCAAATATTAGGTTTATTGTAGCAGTATAGATAATTTACACGAATAGTATGATATGGTGGATGTATTTGTAGATATGGTATAGGATTGTACGAGTATGTTTACTCTGGGAAAGAACCGATTTGAAAATGTGACCTTAAAATTATCCAAGCGTCATAACTGTGTGCTCTTTGACGGACAAAAGTATTAATGTGAAAGTACCCTTAATAATCTAATGACGAAAGGAATTCTAAATATCTCAACGGAAGCAATACAATAAACCGTAAAAAAAATGTAAACAATATAAGTCTGTAACATCATAACATATACGCTTTATAATTATAGACTATCATAAACAAGTCAATATGATTTCAATTTGAATGGAATATGTTATGGATTTTAATAAAATATATTGTGAAACTTATCGAGAATGTATTTCGTGAAATCAGTTTTATATTATATTATTATTAGATACACTGTAGTTATTTGTGTACTTACGAATGATTATTATTAATAATGTAAAAAAAAAGTGAAAAATAAAAATAAAATCATTTTTCAAGTAAACAATATTGTTTTTGTATAATTTTTATTCTTTATTTTTCTTTAACTATTCCTAATAAATTACCCGTAATAGTTCCATCGTGTTTAATATAACTATAAATTAACGATAATCTCAAAGTTTCATTAATAATTATACATGATAAAGTTATTAATCTACCAAAGAATGTATAAAGATTAAAAAGTAGAATAAATATTTATATTATTTTAACAACAGTGGGGACAATTGTAAATTTATTTTTAAATACAATTTATAATGATATCTTATTTAATAATTATAAAACACACGTTAGGATAAAATTTATTTGGAATTACGATTCTGGACTTATCAAGGACAGCTTTGGACGGAGAGCTGTTGTCAATAGTTTGTACAAAATTTCAGCTACGTATATTGTTTCAACAGTCAATATATATACCACAGATAACATAATATTACATACCTATACTAATAATAAAGAGATACAGAG
Organism: Achroia grisella; assembly: GCF_030625045.1. Classification (NCBI taxonomy): domain Eukaryota; kingdom Metazoa; phylum Arthropoda; class Insecta; order Lepidoptera; family Pyralidae; genus Achroia; species Achroia grisella. The sequence continues at coordinate 783,616 of NW_026712589.1, forward strand.
AGGAGTTATTTTAGAGAAGGATAACTCAGGAACGTATGGTTCCTGAGTTATCCTTCCATACATACATTTAAGAAAAAAAAAATATCTCAGGACAATTCACACAGCGCCATCTAGTCCCAAGCCAAGCAGAGCCTGTGTTATGGGTACTAGACAACTGATATAAAAACATGGATGCATTTTTTTTTTGTAAATAAATTCATATTATACATAGAAAACAGACCGATACAAACAATTATACTCATGAATACAGAATGTTTAACCGTGCGAGGAATCGAACCCGCGACCACCGGATAGTAAAGCGGTATGCTAAACCACTAGACCACAGGCTGTCGAAATATAATAATTATAATAACAATACAATTCACACAACGTCATCTAATCCCGAGCTAAGCAGTGCTTGTGTTTATAGATATATGACTGATATAATTACTTAAATACATTTTTTGGAAATACATATTATACATAGAAAACACTTAGTGCAATACAAACAATTATAGTCAAAAATACATCGTGATGAATCGAACCCGCGATCATCGGAAGTAAAGCAGTGTGTTATACATTACTCCAGACTGATATAGTCTATTTATTGTGATAAAATATACAGAACAAAGTTATGAACACCGAGAAGTACCGGGGCGGTAAACTATTATTTAATATAATAATGTACCTACGGACAATTATACAATAATTATAATACAAAAATATTATCTAGAGAATCAATCGATATACATCAAGCTCCTGAATAGATCCTCAAAAATTATAGAAGAATGTATGTGTTATACATAATAAGTTGAGGAGATACAAGGTCGTACACAGATAGACTTATCAGTCTTCCATTTTTAAAGGGGGAGTTAATAAGCTTTCTAAACAAATTTTGTTTAGGTACTTAGCGGAACTGTATTCATATTAATTTAGTTACGGTTTCAAGAAACTTTTATGTGTTCTGGTTTTTCTCCATTTTTGTATCTGTGCCACATCTTTTCATACAATATTTCCAAACTCCGAGTGTAATGTTGACAGTCGTACAGAGTACTCTCAAGGCGAGATTTTGACACCTTCGCTTTTATATATCTTCGGCTGTAGATAAAATACAATTATTTTAGTAATTACATAAATTAAAGATAATGTTTATGTAAATGGAAGTGCCAAACCAAATGGCAGACCACTTGATGGTAAGCGGAAACAGTCATTTCTTTTTCGGACTACTGTTGGCCACAGCTAGCTCCAGATGGTACTACAAATCTGCGGAAGGACTTATGGATTGGTTGAAGGCAAGTCCCGCCAGATGGATACGACTTTACGTTCGAACCTCGGGTCAGTCCGTCATAATTTTAATCCCAGTTTGAATCAGACAGGAGATCGATTGTGATAATCACGATACCATTCAGGCGTTACCAATCCAGAGTATTATTGTAATGCTTCTTACCCTGTAACTTCTCTGCCTAATCTGTATCTTATTTTTTTTTTTTTTCGGAGTACTCTAATGCTGTTGGCCGTAGCTGGCCTTTACAGCTTCACCGGACGTTATGGGGCGAGTGCAGATGGTACTCCAAACCCGCGGAAGGACTTATGGAGCGGCTGAAGGCCAACTCCTGCCTGACGGATACGACTTTAGTCTGAGGGCACCATTAGGGGTTCGAACCTCGGCTCAGGCCGTCGTAATTTCGATCCCCATTTGAATTGGACGGGGGATCGATCGGAGGGGGTATATTATAAACTAAAGTTTTTTTTATATAGCACAGGGGACAAACGCCTCACCCAATGGTAAGTGATTACCGCCGCCTATGAGCACCTGCAATATAAGGGGAATTGCAAGTGCGTTGCCGGGCCTTAAATGAGGTTTACATAAACTCCTTTTTTACAGTTTACCTCAAGTAGGTATAACAAATTATATTCTACGACAATTCACACAGTAAATTGGAATGTTCATATCGTTCAATGGAACATATAGAAGGTAAGGTAGTGTGGTAAATGAAAGCACCAGATTACTGATGGCGTCACGTTAAATATGTAACAATTCAATTAAATTATATAAAGCATAGTAATAGAATAATTCGCATATGTACTCGCATGTCTATAAAGACTGAAAGTAAAAGCTACATAACTTAAATAACAGTACAATCCAATATGAACCACTTTTATCGCAAATAAATTTCCTTTAATTTCTATGAAGTGATGAGATCTTTGGGGGAGGCTTATGTCCAGTAGACGTCTTCAGGGCTGATGATGATGATGAAGAATGCATCATCATAATAATGATAAAAGAACCTATTTTAATATATTGAATAATAACTAATTTTATAATGACGGAAGTTTATGAGTACGGCTGGACAGATGGGTGGATGTTTGTTAGTCTATCCCGCAAAAACTAATGAACGGATTTTGATGAATCTTTACAGTAATATACCTTATACAACCGAATAACACATAGGCTACAAATTTCTTGGAGACGGAGATAGATAGATGAGAGATGGAGAGATGATTTCTTGGAGATGGCGAGATATACGAAGAACGCAGATAGTGTTTAAATTTTTTAACTACTGAAGGATTAATTCCAGGTTCGGAAACAAAAGATGTATTATTGAAACTTACTAATTCACATTCGTGCCAAGTTTAATAGCAATATCTTCATAATTTTGTCTAGATGTGGCAATAAGCTCAGAGCAACCAAGGGTATTTAATTGAGATGCAGCCACTCTGAAAATAATTAATGAAAATAAACACACAAACCAGTTACAAATACAATTATTCATATTACTAATAAACAACCCTGGACAATTAACACAGCGCCATCTAGTCACATGGTACGCAGAGCATGAAAAATATAAATATACTAGCTTATGCCCTCGGCTTCGCTCGCTTTAATTTATCCCCTTAGGGGTGGAATATATCAAAATTCTATGGGGATGCCTACATTATAGTAGCTTTATGCATGCAAAATCTCAGCCCGATCGGTTTAAAATTGACAAAGTTTCATACAAACTTTCATCCCCTATTTTATCCTCTAGGTGGTAGAATTAATCAAAATCCTTTCTTAACGGATGCCTACGTCATAACATCTATCTGCATGCCAAATTTCAGTTTGATCCGCCCAGTGGTTTGGGCTGCGCGTTGATAGATCACTATGTCAGTCACCTTTGAGTTATGTATATTTAGATAAATACTATTTGTGTTGTAAGTACTAAATAACTGATATATATAGTATCCACTAGATGGAACTGTGTATGGAAATAGTTTAGAGTTATTATAATTATTGGCTAATAATCTATGATAATATCAGCAAAACTAAGTTTAAGTTGCTTTAAACCCAATCCAGATTTGTACAGTTTTTTATTAAATACAATCAAGATTGAACTAAACTCTATTATTACGTTGGATAATGAATTATAAAAAAATGATTAAGCTAATACTGAACGAATACGTTGATTACTGTTAAAAAAATTAGAAAGAAGAATAGAAACTCCTTTATTCTAATAAACTTTTTTTTATTAATATACCGCTCATTCCGAAAGCTGACTCAAAGATTCCCATTACAAGAAGAACGAGCAAGAAACTTGCGTTTTGCTAATTTTTTACAGCAGATAGAATTCAATATGAAAACAAGTGATGTGGAGAATGTTCTAGAAAGTATACATAATTTTACCTAGATGCTAAGGTTTCGCCTGGTAGTGTAACCACTGGAGTGCCAGCCCATAGGACATCCATAGCCGTTGTATGACCATTACATAGAGGTGTATCCAAACATACATCAGCTAACTGGCCTCTACGTACATGTTCTTCTTTACATGCAATTCTAGAGAACACTATTCTATCGGGCGATAATCCTGCAATGAAAATTTATTTAAAAAAATTAGTATGCTATCTTGAAATAGTATACAAGAAGTCACCGTAGCCTCTGTTCGCTTATATCTTTTAAATTACGGAACGGATTTTAATACAGTTTTCAGTAATAGATAGATATTTAAGAGGAAGGTTTGTATGTATAATACATGTGTGTTATGATATAGAATTATCGGAGAAATTTAAAGATTTGTAATGCCTCCGGACGAAGTTGAGATGGCTTACTAATTATAAAAGACATATCCGCGAATTTGTCTACTGTCTAATGTTTAAAAGGTAAAATAAAGTTCTTAGTGCTATTCATGGTTACTATATATCAAGATGTGGAGATGGTTTGCCAATGCAATGACATAAGAATACGAAAATTTTAATTATTATCACAGGCAATAATAAATTATAGATTTATATCAGATCGAAGATTTAAATATTATAACCTAAAATATAAGTATATTAATAGTAAATTGAATAATCCACAAGAATTTAAATTAGTCGTGTAGATTTTATATTTGCTTTAATGTAATAATTCGCATATATGCTTTTCCGAATAACATAACTAACGAAAATTGTTATTCGTAGTAAGAAATATTGATTTCTCTAATTGTAATTTCACATTTGAAATTATTACACCTTATACATATTATAAATAATGATATAACATATATTATTAGTATACATGTTACCTAAATTTTGAGCATAATTTCGTATATTCGGCTCTCCAGCAGCCGGAAAACTCAACAACCATAAAACGCTATTCGGTACTCGGTTCAAAATACGGACCCACGCCTCCATCACAAATGGATCCGTTTTATATAATTGATTAAAATTACAATAAACAATGGCATCGTTTGGAAGACCGTATTGTTTCCTTGATGTAAAAATAATATTATTGAACGCCTCTTCACCTGATGCTACCTTCTTGTTTGTATAATTTATTGAGATACCATTATCTATTGCTATTCCACTAACTAATACCTGAAAGAACATATGTTCATTTAGTATTAAATGTTTAAATACATTACCCCTTATAATAGAAATATCATTTAGAAAATATACCTGAACTCTTCTGGAATTTGTTGTCATTTCTATAACATAGTTTGGAATGTCTATAATCCTTTTTGTTTGATCTATAACTTTTAAGCTTTCGTATTGTACAATTTCTTCATATGTATTTACGCTAAAAATATTTTCAATGTCAACATTCTCAGATGAATTAATTACGGCGTTATTAACTTCAATTTCATTGTCTATACACAGTTTAACATTATACTGCTTTTTCAAATGTGGAAACATTTGTTTGTGATCACCAATAAAATAGGTGTGAGGCATATATGCAAATTTTTCACTAAAATCAGAGACTGAGGATATAGGGGATGAAACTTCATCAGTTATAATATAATCCATATAATCAGCGCCACTTGTACCTGGATAACCTAGCCACATGACTTGGATAGGCGCTGGTTTTAGAGCAAAAATTTCGTTTCTCGCACCTTTTGTGTATCCATTCAAATTAACTAAAATATGTATACCATCATTATTGATTCTTTTAGCCGCCTCAAAATTGCAAGTTATTTTAGATAAATCAACAAAATGTTCTGCTTCTTTTTCTATCTTACTACGGAATGTGGTTCCATCGTTTGGGTTTAAAGCATAACAATAAACTTCTACTTTCGATCGTTCATGCAAACCTGGAATGGACTGCATCAAATGTGATGTAGGATGATTGCCAAAGTCGCTACTAACGTACCCAATGCGTATTCTATCAACTGATTTACATTTGTACTTAAAAACAATATTGTTTAGCATTTTAACTTTCTCCGTATACAAATTAGCATGACGAATGGCAATTTCTTTTCTCACTTTATTCGTTAATGGATATAGTATAGAATGATGTGGATGTACTGAAGTTAACTTTTCACTTCTCAATTGGTCGTTTACTATCTCTATAATATTACACATTCGTTTATGATAATCTTGCCAATTACATATTATTTGCAAACAGTGAACCAGATTACAGTACGCATCAGGAAAATCTGGTTTATATCGCAATGCATTCCTATAATACTCTATTGCTTCACTAATATTTCCCATATCCTTGTATATACTGGCCAGATTGCAATGAGCATCAGCAAATGATGGGTTTATTTCTATGGCCTTTTTAAAGCAAACAAGTGCTCCAGTTATGTCTTGTAATTCTCTAAAAGTATTTCCCATATTGCTGTAAGCATCGGCGAACTTGGGCTGAATATTTATAGCTTGTCTGTAATGCATCAACGCTTCGTGGAGTTTCCCTGTAATTGTTAGATTATAAAGATTGTAAAACTGAAATTAGATTATAAATTTTCAGATACGGTTACTCATTGTTACGATGTTTGTTTACATTGAACATTTTAGCTAGTCGTTAAATGTACATAAATAGTGGCTACAATTAGCTGTTTCTAATTAGCAGTAGTTCACGGTTGCAAACGAGAATATTTTTTTTATAACTGCTATCGTATCGTATTGATTTACTTACATAATACATGTAGGCGGGTGCAAACTCTAAATATTCATAACTAAAATATTTATGACACATATTAATTACATTAAAAAAAGTGTTAAATCTCAAAAAATAAATGCATACATTAGATATAAATATTTCAATACATTTTCCATGAAGTTTCAACATAAACAAAAGAATACAAGTATTATATTTTACTAACCTTGATGTTGCAAAAGCGACGCCAAATTACTGTGAGTCGCTGCGAAATTAGGAAACACTTCTAAAGCTCTCATATACAGTGTTGTGGCCTCTTCGATTTTTCCTTGTTCCCTTTTTACGTTGCCGAGATTGTTTAGAGTATCAACATGCGACGGACATAATCGTAATGCTTTATTATAACACTCCTCGGCTTCTGATACAAGACCTTTCTCTTTAAGTGCATTAGCTAAATTGCAGTAGGCGTCTGGGAAATTGGGCTGTAGTTCTATGGCATGTTTGTAGGTGTCTATTGCTAAGTCTATTAGGCCTTGTTTGTAGTATAGGCAAGCTAGATTTCCGTGTATCATGCCATTGTTGGGTGTCAACTTTAGAGTTTGCAAGTAGACTGCTACCACACTGAAAAAATAAGAACGGAATAGTAGTAAGACATTAGTTAAACGTTATATTGAAAAGAGTTTGAATTTTATAGCTGCACTATAAAACTCAAACTCACCCTAGTAATTTATTATATAGACCATCTATTCGCATTAATTTATAGTATTATAAGTCTCGGTCTAAATCTAAATCGACAAGCCAACGATTTAAACAAGACCAAAACGTTCAAAAATTGTCATAGATTAAGCAAGAATTAAAATTTTCAATTTTTCGTCCGCTGAGGTCACTAGTCATGAAAATGAAACGATAGCGCGTTTTAATTTTAATGGTTATGCCATCTAGTGAGTCACAGTTACGTACGTGTTTATATCAACCCCAACTTACGCGAAATCGTTCAAATCCGGGGTATTACTGTAGGAACACGTATTTATTAATATCACAGAAAACTTGAATCGTCAATACAACTTTCTGAAGTTATCCTTCATCTATATTATTTTTCATCTAAGATATATCTACATATAACAAGCGAACCAACCCGAATTCTGTAACTAAAGAACAAAGTTTTAAATAATATTTTACGGTTTAACAATATTTGTTTGTTAATAGTTGATAGAATTGGTCAGTGTTACAATATATTTTATTAGTTTAGAGTAAAACATTGTATTGTATTTAAATTTATTCACCAAAATGAGAAGGTTTTCATTATGTTTACTCGACCCAACTACGTCCGCTTGGATGTTAGTAAAAAAATTAGACATAGATCGACAAATTACTAGTAGGAATATTTCATACTATTTAATTACTTTATGGTTATATTATATCGTTTTCTTCATTGCTTGTGTCTATTGAAGACTTTATATTAAAACTACCAACAGAGTATGCAGTATCAAATATAATAGAAATATCGTACATTCATCATAATATATGAAAATAAATTTAAATATCAAAATAATAAAACAATTTAAAAATATTTAACGTGGAATATATTATTAACATGTTTTATTTTCGAATCTGTTTTTCGCAGTTACAAATCCACAGCTAGTATCAATTTAAGACTAATTTAATTTTGACTTTAATTCTATTTATAAAACATCTAAATAACGCCATCTACTATATTGTAAAGAAACTAATGATCAAACCCGGTTTCGCACGGTTACAATGTAGACACTTTTTTTCGGACTACTCTAATGCTGTTGGCCGCAGCTGGCCTTTACAGCTTCACCGGACGTTAGGGGGCGAGCGCAGATGGCACTCCAAACACGCTGAAGGACTTATGGAGCGGCTGAAGGCCAACTCCTGCCTGACGGATACGACTTTAGTAGGGCATCACTAGGGATTCGAATCTCGGCTCAGGCTGTCGTAATATCAATCCCCGTTTGAATTGGACGGGAGATCGATCGGAGAGGAATATAGACACCGGTGATGTACAATGTGGGCAGTGTAGACCGATTAATAATACTAGTCACCCTAACTGAATGATTGTGGTATGCTATGTATATTATATGTGTATTCGTGTAGGTACTTGTGAATCGAGACGTATTCATACCACGCCAATATGTCTCGATTCACAAGTACCTATTTATTTTAGGTAATCAACAGCTTGTTTACAATTTATGCACAATATATAGATTTACATAGTAAAGCCAATAATAGATACATCAAGAAGTTATATTTAATATTATATTATTATTTAAGTTGGTTATTTAAAAATGATACAGTTAAACTTACCCGGTGTGGGTATAAGTTTGAAATGTATCAGTTTTACACAAATAAGATAGGTTTAGACAACTGAAATAGAAATAATCTTTATTCAAATAAACTCATTACAAGCACTTTTGAATAGTCATATTTTGATTCTACCACTCATTCGGAATGCAGATTCATTACAAGAAGAACGAGCAAGAAATTGTGTGTTGCTCTTTTTAATAGATATATTTTTTATACAAATTCAGTTGCAATTAAATAATTTCATGAACACGCTTTTTGATTGTCATCCTGAAATCGTAAAGATTACAGTACAGTCATAATGGTATCATTGGGATTAATAATTTCTGATGATTATTAAAATAAAATATATGATTAAGAATAGGCGGGGGAAAACGTTAGAGCACTTCATATTGCACTATGAACTTATCTATACATATAAATAAAATTGCAGTATCTGTTTGTAACATTGAAATAACAGTTTTTTACTACATGCATATGAATATAAATATGGTACATACACTATAATAACATTTTTTTTAATTATTCTATGTCTGTCTGTTTGTTTCGGCTAATCTCTGAAATGGCGGGACGATTTTAACGGTACTTTTTTTGGCAGGTAACTGATGTAATAAGGAGTATCTTAGGATACTTTTATTTTAAAAATAAAGTTAAAATTCACGCGTACGAAGTTGCGGATATAGCTAGTTAATAATGTTATCGAAGATAAAATAGATGGAAAGAGAGGAAGGGGAAGACCAAGATACAGCTATATGAAGCAGGTTAAGGAATGAAGAAGGTTGGAATTCTGTCGTATCAACATAAAACATCTACATAAAAGACTGATGGAAGATCTTGGAAAAAGGCAAGAGCGTAACTCTTAAATTATGATTGAAAAATTTTACATACATAAAAATATTATAATTATAATATAATATAAATTTATTATTATAAAACATAAATTTAAATAATTATTATAAAATTATAAATAATACGTTTTACCGTTTTTGACAATAATAAATAATTAAAAAATCGAGCTATTAATAGTCATTTATATAGAAGATATAACTGTATGTTATTATTTTTGAATATACAGTGAACATTCAAAAATAATAACAACAAAGTTTTAAATAATATTTTACGGTTTAACAATATTTGTTTTAATAATAATTAATAACAATAAATAAAAAATCGATCTATTAAAAATTATTATCTAACCATTTATATGGACAATATACATAACTGTATGTTATTATTTTTGAATATTTTTTTAAGCCAGTTTATTAACAATGTATATTTATATAGGTGTCTATGTCTAACATTGAAGTATGTTTTTATAAAAAATATATATTTTAATTAAACTAAAAAAAAATATTCAATATATATTCAAAAATAATAACATACAGTTATATTGTCTATATAAATGGTTAGAGCTAAATTTTTAATAGCTCGATTATTTAATTATTGTTATTAATTATTATTAAAACAAATATTGTTAAACCGTAAAATATTATTTAAACTTTGTTCTTCAGTTACAGAATTCGGGTTGGTTCGCTTGTTATATGTAGATATATCTTAGATGAAAAATAATATAGATGAAGGATAACCTCAGAAAGTTGTATTGACGATTCAAGTTTTCTGTGGTATTAATAAATACGTGTTCCTACAGTAATACCCCGGATTTGAACGATTTCGCGTAAGTTGGGGTTGATATAAACACGTACGTAACTGTGACTCACTAGATGGCATAACCATTAAAATTAAAACGCGCTATCGTTTCATTTTCACGAATAGTGACCTCAGCGGACGAGAAAACATTCTGTAGCTCTCCTTGAACATTTTAATTCTTGCTTTATCCATGGCAATTTTTGAACGTTTTGGTCTTATTTAAATCGATGGCCCCTCGATTTAGATTTAGACCGAGACTTATAATACTATAAATTAATGCGAGTAGATGGTCTATATAATAAATTACTAGGGTAAGGTTGAGTTTTATAGTGCTACTATAAAATTCAACCTTTTCAAAATAACGCTTAACTAATGTCTTACTACTATTCCATAATTATTGTTCTGCTTTTTGGTTTCACTCTGACCTTAAACTGAAATATAAATATATATATTTATATTGATGGCATGATAGAATTGTTATAAAACTAACCAACCATCAATATAAATTGTTCCCTATTATAATGTAACTGGTAAAATTGTTTTCTACATGTAAATGGAGAATAGATTTTGCAAGCGCATGAAATATTGCTATGAGAAAAATAATGAGAAACTGCGAAAGATCGCAATATTGCAATTCTCTGTATAATGAGATAGTAGCCTTGTAAGCTCCGGGAAAAGTTCTGAGTCCTTTCCAATATTGTTATATTAATTGTAACAGTAGATTTATATTACAGTGACTAAGTTGTAACGCTTACAAATAATATTCTTTTATTCTTTTGTGAATTATAAATAATTTAAACATAAGGCTATTAAAAATCATTATTAACGATACCATATACAGTAATGTTTTTAATATATAATTATATTTTAGCTTACAAGCTTAATTACCATAAAATTATAAATAATACGTTTTTACGTTTTTGACAATAATAAATAATTAAAAAATCGATCTTTTGGTCGTCCTCTTACTTTCCATCCATCCACGTTTGTCCTTAATAGAATAGAATAGAAAATCTTTTATCAAGTAAACTTGATTTAAGCTTTTTGAATGTACATGACATTTTTTTTTTATTAATATTATAAATGTGAAAGTAGTGTCTAGTGTGTAGAAACATCCCATTTGTTACAAACACTACTGAACCACTTGGACTTTCACGCAAAAACTACTGAACCGATCATAATGAAATTTTATACACATGTTCTTAGAAGTATTAGAATGAACATAGGATACTTTTTATTAAAAAAAACTTAATATTTTTTATAACTTTCCGAGCGGGACCGCGGATAAAAATTAGTATAGTATACATTGAAATCAACTAATGGACGTAAATAATGCGTCATGTACAAGCAAAATAAAAAGATTGTGAGTTTAAAAACTGTTACAATTGAGACTACTTATCTTTAGAGTCACTTAAGAAGAGTAGAGTAAATATAGAGTAGTAAATACCACAGTAACTGCATTGATACTTGAAATGTGCATTTCAAGAAGGAATCGCATAGTACAAGTGGTTTAGACATTTACAGCTCAATTATTGGCCTGGATTCCTTCTGGTTTAATACATTTTGTTTAAAACAACCTTGGAATATTTATAGTACATCCATATGGTTATTTATATCTAATTTAGGATCTCTAAAATCAGGAAGCAAGGTAAAGATTGAACTTAGTAATGTGATTTTGGATATAACTAGTCAGTCGACTTCAGTATCCTGATGTTCTGTTGATGAAATGGACAAAAAACTGCCTAAATTATCGATTTTTGTAAAGACTTGGTAACAATATTTTTAAAGTTGTAATTGGAAAGCAGCTAAGGAGTGGAACTCTCTACCAGCGTCTATTTTTCCTGTCTCTTACAACATTGGGTCTTTTAAGTCAAGAGTAAATAGGCATTACTTGAGCTTGCGTGTAACAGCTTAGACCACATCATCACTTAACATCAAGTGAGATTGCGGTCAAACGCGCTCAATATTTAATATAAAAAAAAAATTGTTTGATAAGTGACATACTATTCTATTATTCTTGTTCTAACTTAGAATAATAATAATTACTCATTACATTGTTGTCGTAATACTCGTATCGTGCTTTTCTATACGTTCCAACTGTTTATAGAGCCCAAACAAACCCTAGAACTGATCAGTATCTTCTTCTGGCTTTGTTACAAATGACTTCTCTGAATCTACGTTATATTACTAATTTACTTACACCGTAGAAGGAATATAAAAAAAAAATATATAATTAAAATTTCGTATTTTACTGAAGATTTGTGTGTACTGGCAACCTTATATTACATATATTAATATTATTTATATTAATTTTTAATAAAGAAGTGAATAGAACGGATCTCTTGTGTGACAGAGTACTGTAGTTACTAATGGACACACATTCCTTGGTAATAATAATAATAATCTCAGGACAATTCACACAGTGTCATCTAGACCCAAGTTAAGGCAGCTAAAGCTTGTGTTATGGGTACTAGATAACTGATACATATACATAGATATTTTTTTTGTAAATACATACATATTATACATGGAAAACACCCAGACCGATACAAGCAATCATACTCATGAATACAAATGTTTGTGCCGTGCGAGGAATCGAACCCGCGACCATCGGTCGTAAAGCGGTCTGCTTGACCGCTAGACCACCGAGGTCCGAGGACCACGTCAGTCGTCGTCAAATTGGTAAGGTGTAATGTATTTAGATTCAGATTCAAAGTAAAAAAAAGTATCATAAACAATCGTTCTGATAAAACAGGACGTCAAAATATATAAGCAAGCTACCAAAAAGGTTGACTTTGTCAACAGCCTGTATTCTACTGAAAGGATTAATTTTCTAAATTACTACTTAATAATATAATTACATTTCACTGGCTACTAATCTATATTACAGTCGTCCTACTAATTAATTATATAAACCATTCAATGGTAATCTTAGATCCTATTCTGTATCAAATAAACGTAGCCCAGTTCCAGAATTATTTTCCACGTTTTTACTAATTACGTTAATTTTCTTCACAAAATTTCCAACTGGACATACCTTTTCTGGACATTCTTTTTCTGAACGGTAGGGACAAAAATATACCGAGCACATATAGACCGAGAGCGATAGAGTTATATTATTTTCATTTTGACTATGGTCATTAGCGATTATAATCAAAGGTAGTTCTGTAAATGTTTCATACATAAAATCAATAATTCCATTAGCTTCTCGAAGGTAATTGATAATTCACATGTCCTCGCTATTATAAAGCAATATATAAATTTTCTATCGATCTATATATATCGAATTATCTATATACTAACATAATTTTAATGCTACTTAATTATTTGATTGTTATCACTAAGAAATTATTATATTTATGATATAAATAAATGAATTTATATTAAAATATTTGTGTTAGTGATAGGTACGTCGAATTATGCATATTTTGCAGAGCTCTCACAAAATGAACTCGTAATACTTTAATTATTGAAATAAATTATATTATTTCTTATTAAAATCAAGTAGCAACATGAAAATAGTATAAAATGAGCACAGAAAATAATCAAGTCGTCATAAATAGAAAAAAATCAATGACAATATTATTCGCCAATGCAATTAAATATAGCAACGACAGAATATTGTTAAATATTCTTAGGACGTTTACAGTAGGAATATTTCAGAAGCAGAAAGAGGTTCACTCGCTTGTCTTCAATCCAACGTCACGTATTAATTAGATTTAACCAAATCTACCTACTCGCAGTTTCCTAAATATAACCAGTTCGTAGTAAAAAAATTTAAAAAAGACTCATGCAAAAATTTTTACCAGCTAAATTAGGCTTATGTATAATTGAAGAATATTTTAATAATACAGATTCGAAAATAACAGACGCACAGAAAAAAAAATTACGGTTGATTTAGAAAAATATCTAAACATTTTTTTTATATATTCCATATTAACAAAATGTGTTTAGATAATTTATAGAAAAAAAAATGTTAATATTTACAACTTTAAAAATTGCAGAAAAAATATTTTTTAAATATATATAAAATATTACTAACCGTTTAATTTTATTTTTGAACCATGTAATGCACCCATCTGAGAACTCTGTAGATGCGAGCTTCGGCGGCGCGATGTTGATAACTGTATACACGACGATGCATTGGTAATCCATAATACGGACATGTCCTCATGGAGAGCAAGGTTGTACTGACGAGGTATACAACAGACGTTCTCTGAGCATCACGGATGACGCGCCCGCGCCGGTTGCCAACTCCCCCGCTGCGACGCTGCGCCGACGCAAATGGAGGCCTTCGAATCAGATCGTCGGCATATTTCACGCAACGCACGAGCACTACACGTAGGCGCCATCTAGCCGCTATGATATTTACCATACCATAATCTCTACTCGAGACTCGAGAACCGCAGGTAAAATAAACGCCATACTAAAAATAAACACCGCATATGGATGTTTATTCATGAAACGGTCAGCTGTTCGACCGTAACAGCTGATACTTTCACTTATCGGATCGGTTGTACACAACGCAGAACTTTCACGCGGCAGTATTCAAACGTGGAATCCAACAAGTTACGGTGTTGCTACGTTGAATTTGTTTTTTATTTTTTAACAGGAATGTAATGTTATTGTGTGGCTATAAAAGCATATTATATGCGGCGGTACGATAATATCGATTTATGTAGGGCGGCAACGGACGGAGGCGACGTGACTACGCTACGGATGCCCAACGCAACTGCCGGCCGCTCTGGGCTTACACGCTGGATAAAGACGTGCCATCTTAGTATTCCCATACAAAACTGTTACTGAAACTAACTTTTTTTTAATAATATTTTTTTTTTACCGAATAGATACTTTATTATAGGCCAGTTATTAGGATGACAAGATATACGATCCCGCTGAGATCCGAGGTCCACACCTCTGCCTCCGCAATGTCCTACTGACCTATTTTTGCTGAGGGTAGACAGTTTCATTAAATACGCACAAATTAATGCGACTTAATTGACATTTCTAACGCATTATAACATATACAACACTTATAGTAAGTTAATATATATGAATTAATATTCAATAATATTAATTGTGTTTATTGTCGTAGACAAAAGAACATATTATATATACATTTTTAAGATAAATCATGTTCTTTAATTATAATTTAATTTTCTCAAATATATATACAAAAACTCTTGTGTACTAAATGAAATATTATGTCTGGAATGTTCTCGTTGAATTATCCTTTACAATTTTGAATTTTGTTTGATAAATCTATATTTAAGGAACACTTTCTGTTATGAAGAATAAAAAACGTAGCAATAGAGAAATATGTTTTATAATTCAAACTCACAAAGAGCGTTTAAGGAAATTGTTTAGATATAATTTCGACTTCGAATAATATTGAGATATTCTTGAAAATTGACAGATGATATCCCGCATATTGTAAAATTTCAGGAAAATGGACGCTTTTATATTCTTGTTATACGAAGTTTATCATTACATAGTATAAAACAAAGTCGCTGTCGCTGTCTGTCCCTCTATATGGTTAAATCTTTAAAACTACGCAACGGATTTTGAAGCGGTTTTAATAGATAGAGTGATTCTAGAGGAAGGTTTATATATATAATACATGTACACCCGTGAGAAGCCTTAGGTTATTATTGTAGGTTATTATTTATATATCATACTAGCTTTTGCCCGCGGCTTCGCTCGCGTTAATTTATCCCCTTAGGGGTAGAATTTATCAAAATCCTTTCTTAGCGGATGCCTACGTCATAACATCTACCTGCATGCCAAATTTCAGCTCGATCCGTTCAGAGGTTTGGCCTGTGCGTTGTTAGATCACTACGTCAGTCACCTTTGAGTTACCTATATATATTTGAGATATATCATATTATATATTATATAGGTTTAAAATAGTAATACAAAAATGGCTTGTAGGAAAGAGCTGTTACTCTTTGCGAGAATTATAATAATGTAATATTTTTTTATTGGAACTAAAATATATAATATTTTACAAAATTGATATAACACTTTGTTATTATTATTTTGTATTTTTTTATATTATTTGAGCACTAGGTATAGAAAGTAATAGTAGGTATATAAAAGATACAAAAAGCTAAGTAATCCCTTCCAGAATACCTTTGGGTAGATCCAGTAACATAAATATAGGATTATTATTATATTGTAATGTAATAATTACAAAAAAATCCTCGTTATGAGGTGAACATGTATAACCAATATTACTGTAATACTAACATTTTAAAGAAAACAATGTTCAATTTATCTTACAAAATGTATACATATAAATAAAATTGTAGTGTCTGTTTGTAATATTGAAATAACCGTTTTTTACTACATGCATATATAAATACTACAATACAAACACCAAAATAACTTTTTTTACAGTCTGTCTGTTCTTCCGGTTAATCTCTGAAATGGCTGGACCGATTGTGACGGGACTTTTATTGGCAGCTGATGTATAGTAATAAATAGTAACTTAGGCTACTTTTCTTTTAGAAAAATAAAGTAAACTTCCACGCGGACGAAGTCCTTGAAAAAATTGACTATAATTTTATTGTTAAAGAAATTTATTATCTTCTCAGGTATTATGTTAATTCATCTTAAAATTCATTTGAATTTTCGTTTTGAACGTCGGTATTTTCATTGTGAAGATAACAAAGTACGTATTATGAAGTTACTTTCTTTATTTGTTCCCGTTAATATTAAATCCACGTTTCGTAATAGGATTTGGAAATAACTTTAAAAACTTCTCAATTTATTACTTTAATATTAATAATAATGATGCAGGATGTTGCCATCGGTTCTTCATTATAACTTATTTTTATTTTTGACTAGCTACTCGCTCTTGCTTCGCACGGGTGTACATATATTATATATATGCATCATGCTCTGGAATCACTCTATCTATTAGAAAAAACCGCTCTGAAATCCGTTGCGTAGTTTTAAAGATTTAAGCATACATAGAGACAGACCGCGGCAGCGACTTTGTTTTATACTATGTAATGATAATGATACATTATTTTTTCTATTCTATATTTTCTCGAAATATTATATATTCGACTGCCTCGTTGGTCTAGTGGTTTAGCACACCGCTTTACTTCCGATTGTCCCGGGTTCGATTCCTCGCACGGTGCAAATATTTGTATTCACATGTTTGTTTCGACTATTTGTATCGGTCTACCCACACCGATACAAACAGTCATACTTATGTTTTCTATATATTTACAAAATATTAAGCATGTATTTAAAAAAAATCAGTTATCTGGTACCCATAACATAAGGTCTGCTTATCGTGGGACTAGATGATGCTGTGTTAATTGTCTAGGGTTATTTATTTAAATATACTAAGCTAGATGACCCGCAAACTCCGTTCCACCTCTAAATTAGGTATGTCAAAGGTTTTTTAAGTTTAGTTAGGCAATAAATTTTTGAACGCACCCTGTTTGACAGGTATGAGTTTGTATGGCAAAATAAGATTGTTGTTTTTATTATTTTACATGTAATATCTTCATATTTTATCTCCGTTTAAATCTTCCCTGAACATCCACGAATATTTCAAGATTAAAATTAGCCAAATCGGTTTAGCCGTCGAGTTTTAGCGATATGAACGAACATCAATACGTTTTTATATATATATAAATGGTACTGGAGTTACTTGAAACCATGATTGTTTTCAGTACTCCACTATCACCTAGTTTGACACAATAATCGAATTTTGATTGGAATTTGACTCAATAGAGTCGTAACGGTGGTTCGTGGTAGTCGGCGCTGAATTTTTGTGTTTTCACAAATGCTAATAGTAGCGAAATAAAATAAAATAATAGAAATTTTATTCATTATTTAAATTATTAACCGGGTCTTAACACGAATAATTTTATGGCAAATAAAGTTATTTACCTCTCTCCTAGTCGAAACGTCGAGAGAGGTAAATACCTTTATTTGCCATAAAATTATTCGTGTTAAGACCCGGTTAATAATTTAAATAATGTATATTAAACACGAAAGTTTAAAAAAAAGAAATTTTATTCATATTAATAAACGTAATATAACCGCTTTTGAATGGTCACATTTTTTATTGTACCCCTCATTCGGAACGCAATCTCATCACAAATAAATTACCTAAAAATTCACGTGTGGTTCGTTTAAATAAAAATCAATTTAGTGATGAAATGGACATCCGCAAAATAACATCAAATTCGAAAATATATATGAAATATTATCTGTTTGAAGTCTATGTGTTTTCACTGATATAGATATTAAGCCGAAGAAATACATATGAAATATTATCTGTTTGAAGTCTATGTGTTTTCGCTGATATAGATATTATGCCGAAGAAATACATATGAAATATTATCTGTTTGAAGTCTATGTGTTTTCGCTGATATAGATATTATGCCGAAGAAATACATATGAAATATTATCTGTTTGAAGTCTATGTGTTTTCGCTGATATAGATATTATGCCGAAGAAATACATATGAAATATTATCTGTTTGAAGTCTATGTGTTTTCACTGATATAGATATTAAGCCGAAGAAATACATATGAAATATTATCTGTTTGAAGTCTATGTGTTTTCGCTGATATAGATATTATGCCGAAGAAATACATATGAAATATTATCTGTTTGAAGTCTATGTGTTTTCGCTGATATAGATATTAAGCCGAAGAAATACATATGAAATATTATCTGTTTGAAGTCTATGTGTTTTCGCTGATATAGATATTAAGCCGAAGAAATACATATGAAATATTATCTGTTTGAAGTCTATGTGTTTTCTCTGATATAGATATTATGCCGAAGAGAGATTTAGGGGCTTATTTTCTTATCCTGTACGTCAACAAGCAAGAATTGTTTTCCTTATCTACCTAGGTCAAACGCTAGTTAACTTCAAAGATTCTATTCTCCTATTTATACGCGTTAAAATTAGAATTTTAAATAGTACAGACATAATCTGAGGTCACTGTACTTAGATTTTATCAATATACTTAAGAATTCCCTCTCATTGGATTGAATATGTATATATAACTCGATGATCTCGGTGGTCTAGCGGTCTAGCACACCGTTTTACAACCGATGGTCGCGGGTTCGATTCCTCGCACGGCACAAACATTTGTATTCATGAGTATGATTGTTTGTATCGGTCTGGGTGTTTTCTGTGTATAATATGTATGTATTTATAAAAAAAATATCTATGTATATGTATCAGTTATCCAGTACCCATAACACAAGCTTTAGCTATCTTAACTTGGGTCTAGATGGCGCTGTGTGAATTGTCCTGAGATTATTATTATTATTATAGAATATTAATTTTCAGCTATTCACGTATCAATAGTACTGAACTCTACTACATATATATATATATACATATACATAGCGTTACTGTACCGAATTTTTTATATATATATTTTTTACTAGCTGTTTCCCTAGGTGACGCGGTCCCCCGCGGTCCCAAGGGGTAGCCCTTTCACCGTGAAATATATAGCCTATATGTTATTCTGATATATAAGCTATATTACTATAAAGATTCATCAAAATCCGATCAAGTTTTTGCTTGAAAGAGTAACAAACATCCATCCATACATACAAACTTTCGTGTTTATAATATTAATAAGATTTATACAAACTCACAATAAAATGTGATATGAAATTCTAGTATGTTATCTTCTACGTTTTTTCGTCATAACTGTTAAGCCTATTCTGAGAATTTCGATTGTCTTTGTTAGTATGAATGCGTTCATACGCATAAACATATGCCATGTTCATTTCCCTGGGTATGCTTGTATCCAACATGCAAGGTGGTAAGCCGCCGTGTCTCAGAAAATTTTTAGAGAAATAATGTAACTCTCCAATTAAGCAGAATTATAAATTGACACACTATATTTTTTTACTTTCAGCCAGATTTGAATTCACGATCTTATGAGTGTAATTCTGGGTACAGAACTAGGGCACGATGCCAGCTAAGTACATAAATATATATATCATAATAATAATCAGAACAATTCACACAACGCCATCTAGCCCCAAGTTAAGCTATCTAAAGCTTGTGTTCTGGGTGTAAATATTCAGTTTTTTTTCGAAAATACATATATATTATATATAGAAAACACCCAGATGGTTACAAACAGTCATATGAATGAATAGTAAAATTTATGCCGCGCGAGGAATCGAACCGCGACCATCGGAAGTAAAGCGGTGTGCTAAACCACTAGACCATTCCGTCATCTAAGTTCAGGACTCTATAAATTGGCTTATTTATATTCAATCAATATTTAAATGTTTGTATTTTCATATCAAATTCATTTCATTCTGCAAACATAATATTGTTTACACATACGACAGACTCGGTGGTCTAGTGGTTTAGCGCACCGCTTTACTATCCGATGGTCATGCGTTCGATTCCTTGCACGGTACAATCATTTGTATTCATGAGTATGATTGTTTGTATCGGTTTGGGTGTTTTCTATGTATAATATGTGTTTATTTAAAAAAAAAAATGTATCCATGTATTTATATCAGTTGTCTAGTACCCATAACACAAGCTCTGCTTAGCTTGGGACTAGATGGCGTTGTGTGAATTGTCCAGGGTTATTATTATTATTCTTTATTTTTTCTCAGCTATTGCTGGTTTTCTCCACACTTACGGGCCGAAACCAAGTAAGTGCAGAGTGTGTGTATGTGTGTGTGCGCGTGTATGTATGCGTGAGTGTGTGTGTACTTATTGTGTGCCTGGTGTGACTGGTGTTATATCATTTTCATCGATTTCGAGAAATTTTCGGACTGTACGACAGGTATTTAAGATGGCAGCTTTTTGAAGGGTGATGTAAAGTGTTTTTTGTATTTCTAATTGTTTCAGGCTATGATTATTATTATTATTACATTACATTACTGTTGGCTTATTCGTTTTTATATTATACTAGCTGACCCACGTAACTTCGTCTGCATCACACTTACGATGCTTCGCTTATATTGGTCGTAGCGTAATGATATAGAGCTCAAAGCGTTTCTCGACAAATGGACTGTCCAACACAATAGTTTTTCAATTCGAATCAGTAGTTCCCGAGATTAGCGCTTTCAAACAAACTAAGAAACAAGCTTTATAATATTAGTATAGATTTTTCAACTTACTATTACCATCACAATTGGTTGGACCTCAGAACTGAATAGTCTCAGTTGGATTCTTCGCATTTTATACACATTGTATTCATTACTATGATTATTTGTATCGGTCTTGGTATTTTCTATGAATGTACAATGTATTTGTGTATTTATATCAGCTGTCTAGTACTCGTAACACACGCTCTGCTTACCTTGGCAGTAGATGACGCTGTGTAAATTGCACTGAGTTTTTATTATTAAATGTTTTAGTTAAATACTTAAATGATCAAAAATAGGTTGTTGCTGGCAGCGTATCCACAATTATTTTTATAAATTTTGTAATAGTTTTTTGTATGTCACTTTTGAGTACTAATTCACTTCCCAAGAGGGCTCTTGGGATATATACATGTTTAATACAATTATTAAAGAGTTTTATTAATAGTTGTGTTCCTGCTCCATTCACATAGGTATACTATAATTTATTAAAAAGCAATAACAGATTTTTAAACTACCCAACTATGAAATAATTTACTTTAAAAGTATGAAACAGCTAAATATTGATAACTGATAATTGAATAGAAATAGAAATAATCTTTATTCAAATAAACTCATTACAAGCACTTCGCAATGCAGATTCATCACAAGAAGATTGAGCAAGAAACTTGTGTGTTGCTCTTTTTAATAGATGTTTTTTATATATATAATTACAGTATAACAAGTAAGAGGCATGCGATAATCAACGTAGAAATCGAATAACGTACAAGATGTTATCTCTTATAGTATGGCGTCAATCACATTCCCTAAAAGTTTAATCATACAAACAAAATATGACCTTATTTTATACACTATAAGTAAATTGTTTATAACTACTAATACCATTAGTGAAGATTATTTATTGGCATGTAACAATTTAATATGATCAGTAAGCTGTAAAATTACACCGTTAGTCATCCTGAAATAATTAAAAGGAAAAAAAAATTGGGTAACTAATAGCAGCAGCCACCAGCTGTTAAAACTAACTAAATCAGTGCCAATTCACCTACATGAAATTTATAACCCATGTGTTATTTTTACATTCTGATATATAAGCTTATATACGGTAAAGTTTAAAAAAAAACCGTTCAGTAATTTTTGCGTGAAAGAATAACAAACATCCGTCCATACTCATAAACTTTCGCATTTGTAATATTAGTAATATTAAAACTGATAAACTGATAATAATGTATTTGTTGAATTTATTGGCTCGTCTTCTCAAATATCTAGCCAAATTGGAAAGTAAGGATAGTGATAAAAATGATGAATATCCGTAAAATTGGCAGGTGGCAGAAAGTATTCTATATATTATAAATATTCTATAAATATGAAAAAAAATTTTTGGCAGGTCTCAAATAATATATCTAGCCAAATTGGAAAGTAGTGAATATCTATATAAAAATGGCACGTGATAGAAAGTATTCTATTTGAATAAAGAATATTTGTAATTGAATTTGATTATAATCTATTCAAAATTATGTATTAATCACACAAGGACAAACTGATAAAAAATTACCTATTGAATTTTTTGGCAGGTCTCAAATAATGTATCTAGCCAAATTGGAGAGTAAGGATAGTCATAAAAATTATGAATATGAATAAAAATTGCACGTGATAGAAAGTATTCTATTTGAATAAAGAATATTTGTCATTGAATTTGATTATAATCTATTCAAAATCATGTATTAATCGCACAAGAACAAACTGATAAAAAAATTACTTGTTGAATTTCTTGGCAGGTCTCAAATAATGTATCTAGCCAAATTGGAAAGTAGGGATAGTGATAAAAATTATGAATATCTAATTAATATCTGATGAATATCTTTTATAATAAAGATGGCACGTGATAGAACGTATTCTAAATATATTAATTATGTGTTAATCACACAATGAGAATACGTTAATTAACAGTGGAAATTACAATTATTATAGAAAAGCATACAAAAGAAACGGCCCGTAAACGTCATGCGGCACTACCAACGACTAATAAATTATAGAACTCCCAAATTACAGCTTTAACTGGGTTAATTCAGAAATATCCAAACCTGTGACATCCACGATTTCAATGTTAAGAGTTAATTTTGTCTCCACTCGTGTCGCTCACTTGCCAACTTTCATACGATTTTGACAGATACGTAAGTAGTTATAATTAAATTCAAGAAGCACTGCCAAGGACTGGCATTTAATATTCGCGTAATAGCACCATCTTCCGCTTCACAGGTACATACATAACAATCAAATGATCGGCAACATCTTCGGGTCGTGTATTTATAAAATAAGTGTGCATAATATCATCACAGTTCATTTATTGAACTGTACAATCTGTGGTCGTTGCGTCATTTTATTAAAAAAAAAATATGGCATACTGAATTTTGGCACTCGGCCCAAACTAATCTAAAAGATCGGCGGATTTGGATTGAGCATCGATTGATGATTCTGATCGTTATATAGCAATCGAATTGCCCTGATGGCATGTATATTTTTCTCGTGCGTATAATTTACATATTCGAATGCTGGAATCGATCCAATAATTGTTTATTTTACGTTATAAAACTATCGATTTATTTCTATCACCAACAAAGTTAGGATTACGATCTATAATTTGACACGATTTCAATTTTAAATGGACTTTGCGTAATTCTCTTTATCGAAACACAAACCTAATTATTGTCTTTATTCTTTAAAATTTATACATTGTTAATAAACGCCTCTGTGAATTATACAGGTACAGTAATTAGTTTCTTTACTAAGTATATTATTTAACTAATTATGAAAGTTGTTAAATTTATTCAATTTAAAATGTGTATTTTATTTAATCATAAATGTTATTAATCGTAGTTATACTAATGCTGAAATTTATATACTAATGTGTTTAGATTTTAAAATAAATTACCGAACGAAATTTATTGATATTATTATTAATTATTTGTATAATGAAATTTATTAAAATGATATAATTAATGAGATTTAATGTTTTAAAATTAGATTAATGTAAAGATAAATGTACATTTTTTAATTCTTTCAAATCAATATTTTGTTTCATTTCATGTAAAAATAGTTTTGTTTACACATTACTTTACTGTTGACTTATTCTATTTTACATATATTATATTATATTTTTCTTTCAACTATCTATTACCATAACTATTAAACATAATTAATTAATGCTATATGATGCTACGACCAATAGAAACGAAGCATCAGTGATAAATGTAGTGGAAACGGAGAAAATTCATATTTGAGAGCTTCGGTTGCGTGCGTGCGAACAAAGTCGCGGACACAGCTAGTATAAAGATAAACGTAAAGTTTTAAATTCTTTAGTCAATATTTTGAGTCATTTCAATTTATAAATATAGACGACCTCGGTGGTCTAGCGGTCTGGCACACCGCTTTACGACCTATGGTCGCGGGTTCGATTCCTCGCACAAACATTTGTATTCATGAGTGTGATTGTTTGTATCGGTCTGGATGTTTTCTATGTATAATATATATGTATTTACAAAAAAAAATATCTATGTATATGTATCAGTTATCTAGTACCTATAACACAAGCTTTAGCTAGCTTAACTTGGGTCTAGATGGCGCTGTGTGAATTGTCCTGAGATTATGATTATTATTATTATTATTAGTTTTGTCTACACATTACTTTACTGTTGACTTATTCGCATATTATACTATACACTATATTATATTATATTTTTCTTTCAACTTTCTATTACTTCATCATATTTAATTCATTATAATTAATGAGATTTATTGTTTTACAATTAGATTAATGTAGAGTTTATAATCTTTAGTCAATATTTTAGGGTCGACCTTATACGCTTGTCGAGTGTAATCCAAATTAATATTTTATAATCTCGTGAGCGACGCACTTGTACGCCATTTATAATTTTAGATAAACATTTCAAAATGTTTTATAGGTCATGATCAATTCCACTATAATTTTCCTGGCGAAGATTGTAGAAACATCGAGAATAATTATACACTTTGTCAAGGTATCATTGTTATTTTGATATGTTATTTCTTAACATAGTATAGTATAGCCTTTCATATTTCAGAGAGATTTTTAAAAAAGATATAGACTTCGCAAAAAGTAGTCTGTATAAGTACCTAAGTTTTACACAGGGATGTTAGGGACCTCCTTAACCGTAACCGAAACTATCGGATATCCGATATAAAAAAATATTCGTAACCGTAACCGAATCCGACATAGCCCGAAGAATTGCGACTCTGAAGTGGCAATGGGGCACATAGCTCGTAGGACAGATGGCCGTTGGGGCAATAAAGTCCTCGAGTGGCGACCACGGACCGGAAGACGTAGCGTGGGAAGGCCTCCAGCAAGGTGGACCGACGATCTGGTCAAGATCGCTGGAAGGCATTGGATGCGAGCAGCGCAGGACCGATCGTCGTGGAGATCTTTGGGGGAGGCCTATGTCCAGCAGTGGACGTCTTCCTGGCTGCGATGATGATGATGAACCGAATCCGAAATAAAAGTTTCGCATAATAGCGGGGCCTAATTGAGAAACGTCATGTAAACATTTTATTAGCCATTTTTATTTTACTTTTAAAATTCCTTAATAAAAAATATTATCCGAAACTAACTGATAATCCGAAATTGTATATCCGCATCCGTAATCGTATCCGGTATAATAATCATTCGTTTATCCGAAACGTTTCCGTATCCGAAATTTCATATACATAACATCCTTGGTTTTACCTATTTCAACCACCAAACAGGTTGAGAGGTTTTCTTCCGAGCCTGTAGCATGGAGTTTTTCAGGCCAACGGTATTATAGTTTAAAAAAGTCTTCTTATCTTTACAGATTCAGTTGTATCAGCAATCATATGGACATATGATTTATGGATTACATTAATAGTTTCTATATTCTTATTTAGACTGTAAATTTGGACTGGTCTGTTCGGGTTACGAACACTGATTAGACTTTGCTTTTGCAGTAGTATATACTGGTGGTCAATCTATTCTTCGAAATTTTGATTTTAAAAACGAATCTGTATTATAGTAAACATGTAGAACCCTATTT
Organism: Achroia grisella; assembly: GCF_030625045.1. Taxonomy (NCBI): domain Eukaryota; kingdom Metazoa; phylum Arthropoda; class Insecta; order Lepidoptera; family Pyralidae; genus Achroia; species Achroia grisella. The sequence goes on from NW_026712589.1 coordinate 810,091, forward strand.
GAAAAGATTACGAGCAGAGTTTCTTGTCAGTTCTTCTCATCTCGAAATCATTCCGAACTGACGGTAGATTTGACATGTCATAAGAGTCTTCATAGACCTACATGAAAAGAAATATTGAATAGAAATATTTTGAATTTGAATTGCTGCCAGCGTGTGTACAGTCCCACCTATTTCATCTAAACAGCTCGCTTTGTAAGATGTGTTTGGGTTCATATGATTTCGATACTTATGTATTATATATAAGTATGTATATAAAATAATATGTATTATTGATAAATTAAATGTAATATTTTAGATACGTCTATGAATTATGATAAAAATTTACCATGTAGATATATTTTTAAACTACTCGTATAATGCGCCGCTTACTAATTTCTCTGTTTGTCTGCAGAGAATGCCCTTTGATGTTAAGTTCGCCATATATATTTACGCATTAAAGGTTAAATAAATAAATATGTTAAAACAGTAGTAGCAATTCTGCTGTGAGCAGTATAATGCTCGAACTTACAGGCGCCATCCTCTACCACCACTGGTCGTCAAACGTTGCGTCGATGACGGCATTGCTCATGGACATCATCGATCAGTGAGAAGCACTGCTCATCACGCGACACATATGAGCACCAATAAAAAGGGTGGATACTCCACACCTATGTAATTCAAAAACGTTAAGTTGTTACAATAAACGCTTCATGAGAAGAGGTCATAGTTTCATTTAAAGACACTCTTCCTTATTAAAATAAATTAGACACTGAAATTAAAGGATAAAGAGAATGGCATCTTAGTTCCGAGAAATAGCAATGTCTATTCATAATATTATTACAAGATAACCGGATATCCATATTCACGTTTATGAATTCATGTTTACTTAAAATAAATTGGGTAAGAAAGTTATATAAAATTTCGCATTTATAATAATGTGCTGACCCCAAATGGGATTATAAAAAAACAGATGATGATACAATTCGACAAATTAAAATTGTAATATCTCTATTTTTGTCTATTTCAGACATTAACGATGTATCAAATCAACCGTCAATTCAGAGTACTTCTTAGCTAAGAAGAACTGACAAGAAACTCAGGTTTTCAAATGAGCTTGTTGTGAATAAAAAATACATAATCATTTTTAAATTAAATTAGGTTTAACATAGTGTCCACCAGCTACATATAATCTATAATATTAATAATTAATATCGCATACTATTGCTGCTTAATAAAAAACACGTTTTTAGATATATATACATCATATACCCAGAAACTTAAAAAACATATAAAAATTCTTTTTCTAATTTAATATTAAGTAATATATAAATATTATAAAAGCGGAATACTGTATTTTAAGAGTGCGTTAAAATTACTATATAAAATAATATATATAAATATGTAGACAAACACCCATAGGAGTTTTGCAAGACAGTAATTGTAAACTATATAACAATTGAAAAATAAAGATTTTATCTGTCTTTTTTTATAATAATAATAACATATCAGAACAGGAAGTTTGAAAGTTGAGCTGGTATGGGCATGTTATGCGGAGGAATGAGGACCATGTCTTATGGAAAGTGTATAATATGAATGTGGATGGATGTAAAGGGAGGGGACGCCCTAAGAAAAGATGGATGGATTGTGTGAAAGATGATATGAATAAAAGAAGAGTAAGTTTAGATATGACAACCGATAGAGAGCAGTGGAAGAGAATGACATACTGCGCCGACCCCAAATAATGGGATAAAGTATCAAATAACATATCAGAACAATTAATACAGCGCTGTGTTATGGGTACTAGACAACTGATGTAAATACATGAATACATTTTTTTTGTAAATAAATACATTATACATAGAAGACGCCCAGACTGATTCAAACAATCATTTTCATAAATACAAAATGTTTGTACCGTGCGAGGAATGAACCCGCGACCATCGGATAGTAAAGCGGCGTGTTAAACCACTAGACCACCGAGTATCAAAATTAGTTTATGCATATAGGATAGAAAATTTAAACATTATTAGATTCACGATTCATTTATTCATTCAACTATGGGTACAGTGATAACGTTATACATATTACAGAAGTATATAACAATAAGAGGACATATTAGTAATACATAGCTAGCTAGTATGGGTAACATTAATATTATACGGAAATCGTAGAGATCATATTTATTTAGTAGGTTCTGGTTTTGGTGAAATGCCCCTGTCGGAATTTGGGGAGCTATTGCCAGAAGTACTTTGCGGACTTCTTTCGTTGACCTGAAATATAAAAAAAAACAGACATATTTTCATTTTTATTCATTCATTTTATTTTATTCATTCATTTCATTCATTTTTATATTATAGATAATATAATAATGAATCGCTGCATGTGTTGGTAAGCGCAAATCTCGAGAACTACTGAACCGATTTCGCTAAATCTTTTTTTAGAATTGTAGTACGAGGATGGTTCTTCGAGGAAATTGCCTAAAAATACCTAAAAACAACATTTTTCTGTAATCCCAGCTGACCTGGCGTCCCGAATAGTAGAGTAAGTATTGAATAAACTAAAAAAATAAAGAATCGACTGTTAGGCGTTACGATGTTCGCCGGGAAGGGGCTTGTTAGTAATGTACAATGTACCATGTCAGGTCGACCTCCACGCGGTTCCCCCTGGAAACCATTGTGTTAAATTCCTGATAAATGTCACGATGGGCTAACTGACCTGACCTCATGCTCATCTTATCATCCTCTACTGGTGCCCCGCCAGCGTAAACCGTTCCGGTGAACCATTCCATTATCATACAAAAAAAAAAAAAAGTTCGCCGGGTCAGCTACATAATTATATAACTTCACGACCTATAACATAGACTGTGGGCTCACTTGGCTTCCTTCGGGTGCTCATAATTATATGAATCGGATCATAATAATGATAATCATCACCAACACATTGCAGTTTACGACTGAACAGAGGCTTCTCCCAAGGCATGCCAGTGCGCACGATCTTGATCCCTTCTCTTCCAGGTATTACACAGAACCCTACATGTCGTCGCTCCACCTAGCTGCGGGGCATCCTACACTACATTTTCCACTTCAATTAGAATAATAATATTTCAGGACAACTCAAACAGTGCTGTAGTCCCAACCTAAGCAAGAGCTTGTGTTATGTGTAATAGATAATAGTCATAAATCCATAAATACATTTTCATATTTTTTTAATACATGCAATATACAAAGAACACATCCAGATAGCTACAAATAGTCAATGAATATAAATATCTGTGCCGTGCGAGGAATTGAACTTACGACCATTGGAAGAAAGGCAAAGTGCTAAACCGCTAGACCACTGAGGTCGTCTATATATAGCATACGTCGCTCTGTCGCCTTTCAAATAGAGTAAGTTTCTCATATTATCAAATTTAATGGTTATACCAAAATCTGGTCCTTCGGTGACCTTTTTTTTTATTTATACCGCAAATTCAGAAAATAAATTAATTCATAAAGATTTATTACTTCGGTCTATATACGAAATCACGATCGTTGTGTCAGTATTGGATAGTTGAAGTTATAAATATCAAAATACCCCAACTAGAATAGCAGTCGTGAACGTATATGAGTCATCATCTGCTTCTTCCTTATCCCATTTATTTGGGGTCGGCGTAATATGTTTTTCGCTTCCATTCATCCCTGTTCGCAGTCATCGCGTTATTTACATCCTTTCTTACCATATCATCTTTCACACAGTCCATCCATCTCTTTTTCGGCCTTCCTCGTGAAGGTATATGAGTAGTGTACATAAACAAGAGAGGGCATAAATTTCCAGAACGTGGCTATCATATCCCAGCCATGGGAACAATATATCGCGGCTTTATTGTTTTATTCGCTACACAGGCGACAGTTTTTGCAGCGGCTTACGTACAAATCAATTACTTTTTAACATATTTATGTATTTGTTTATTATGATGAATATATTTATGTATTATATGATATGTATGTTTATTCCTATATTTTTGTATTACTATTTATATTTATGTATATACGTATTTATGTATTTTACTTTTGTTTTAGATTATACAATTTGTTATTTTAATTTTATTTAGTATCTATCCTTTGACATTTTTTTTTTTGTTTGCACCAATTATTACCCACTCAGTACCACATATCCCACTGTTTTAGGTTGACTGGAAGAGATCTCTTCTAGGGATAAGTCCACCTTTGCTCACATTGTCTCTAAATTATAATATCTTTTTATTATCTGTGCAATAAAGAATATATATATATATATATAACATAGTGCCGGAAATACGAAACTCCGCATTGCGGGTCTTCGACGGGCCCGGGGTGGAATGCTTTGCAGTTGTCACAAAGGGTTCTAACAAGCAATTTTTCTGTATTACCACATTGTTAGAAAGAACAAGATCTGAACTAATGTTATAAAGACAAATAATTTTTCAGTTCTTTATATATATTACCGGCCTCGGTGGTTTAGAATAGAATAGAAAATCATTTATTCAAATAAAATTACATTGAAACACTTTTGAATAGTCATTACATTTTTTTAGTGGTTTAGAACACGCCTTTACTTGCTATGGTCAGGGTTCGATTTCTTGTACGATGCAAGCAATTTTAATTTATGAGTATGTTTAAACATGTTTGGATTTTTATTATGTTTATATTTCAGTATTTATATCAGTTGTCCCATAACACAAGCTATGTTTACCGTGGGACCAGACTAGCGCTGTGTTAATTGTCCAGGGTTATTTATTTGATATTATTATTTATCTTTATAATAATACTAACGTAACATCCTATTGACGTAAAGTGTTCAATATCTGTTGCGTAGTTTATTAGATCTAAGCGTACTCATAAATAAGCCGCCATCCTGAGTTTTTTTAATATAATCTAGAATAAAGTTATTCTAAAGTATATTAGAAAAACTCAGGATAATTCATAGAGCAAAACTAAAGACAGTTTCACTAAAGTCACTAAGCAACAGATAGAAATACTGGAATAGATTTTTTTTATAAATACACAAATTATACCCACAACCAAATTAGTTTTTGTTTTTTTTTCCATTACATAGTATAAAACATAGTCGCTTTCGCTGTCTAGCATCTATGTATGCTTAAATCTTTAAAACTACGCAACGGATTCTAAAACGATTTTTTTTAATAGATAGAGTGATTCGAGAGGAAGGTTTATATGTATGATACATGTACACCCGGGCGAAGCCGGGGCAAGTAGCTAGTAAATTTATAAAACACTTTATAGGATTCATTGCAAATAGAATAACAAATTGATATAATTTTTATAATTGTAGAATCTCTTTCCATCACACCTGTTCATACTGATTACAGTATTTTTTAATGAATTTATTTATTTATTTATTATTTTTGCGTGAAATTAGAACAAAATCACAGGATCTTACCTCTTTTTCTTTATATTAGTTTAGCATAGCGGTTGAACGGTGCCAAAATATCGTGTTTTCTTTTTAATTTTCCGTATAAATATTGATTATTGATTGTAATTTATGAAAAAAATACATTCATAGTTTATGTACAAGTTCTCTAGTATAAATTAAAAGTGTTATCAGCCTGAAATGGCTAAAGATACTGCTATTATTAATCTAACAGGCACTTAATATTCATGAATTATGAAAACTACTGAACTCTACGTTTTCAATTATACAGTTGAACGAACAAGTATGAACGTAATAAACAAGGTATGAAATTTTGTAATTAACTGAAGTAGTTTGAGTGGGTACTTATCTATATTTATCTATTTTAGTAAAGCAGCTTGACTTGTAAACTGTTTCGATTGAAGATTCAAAACATATCAAAAATCATTTATTCATATATGATATTTAATTTGCTTATGTACGTCAAGTTTTTTGGTTAATATTCGTTTTCTACAGTTCAGTATGGTATACAGATTTAGTTGAGAAGAACTGGCAAGAATCTCAACTGAATTTCTTTTTTTTTTAGATGCCTGGTTGTAGATATTGTGTACTTATATAGGTGTCTATATCTAAAATTAAATGAAAATTCCGTGCATGAGCAACTGTTATAGCAACAGTTGTTCATGCACGTTTGTTATTTAAGTAATCATATAGTGAGTAATGGGTTTCGCACAGAAAACATGATTTTAAAGATGTTTTAAACTAATTCAAAGCAACTCTAGTATAGTTTTGGATTTTATTGATGACTTGATGATTGACTTTGGTTGAGATAAGCTAGTGAAATTATAGAATAAGAGACATGACAACTTTCTTATTTCTCAAGAAGGATTCAGGTGTGTAGCTTAAATAAAATGTAATAAAAAAAATTACATCCATTGTGCTGTTTCTAGACATAGATACGATTACCCCCTTACCATTATGTGGGGTGTTAATTTGTTTGTCATTATATTTATTAAGAATCGTGGCATATATGTAAAATTTTAGACACTTTTCGGTTCACGCAATTTCAGTTCTTGTTTAAGATTAACAGGTTGGCTAGTAGCTACTAGATGGCGCTGTACCAAATACAGGTCTTTAAATGCAAAAAATCTTAATAGCGCCATTTAATTTGACTACAGTGCCATCTATTGGGCACTAGACAAACGGCCTAAAGTAACGAACATGTAAATACAACACCCTAAACACGAACTGAAATAGACTTTACAGTTGCGTAACATAAGGTATATTTTTATTAATAAATGTAGGTCATTAAAAGCAATATCAACTTACAATACCATCTAGTGAGTAATAGACCGTTCATTTATTTCGTACACAAGAAATTAACTTTAAAGTTATAGGCCATAAGGTTTATTTTGATGTTGAAGATACCTGTAACCCAGTATGGAGCATATTGGCGATAGTTTCAACATCCAGTGTAGAATCTTGAGCCGAGATCTTCTTAATAGCTGACGATACGATGCAAATATCGCCCCTCAGCTCTCGAACCAATGCTGTTATTTTCTGTGCATTGCTGAGAACCTCAACACTCTGGGTGTATGGATTGTAACGGACACCAAACGGACGCTGTATGCTATCAGCGAAAGCCCTGAAATTATAAATAGTTAAAAAACTAAACAATGTAATATAATGTAATGTAATATGAACTCTATTGCCTGCGTTTAGCGTCTTATCTGGAACGTTATGCCTTTAGAGCAGATACTACTAAAGTAGCTAGTAAAAACTAAACAATCGCTATGACGTATACTAATAATAGCAGGTATGTATTAGTTTGAACAACTTTTCGCAAGGAAAAAAATATATAAAAGAAAATTTGGTACCTAAATTGGGAAATAAGCTAAAGGCCTACCAGAAGTTAAATGACAGCACTTTACATGAACAAAACCACGTTATTATGTGAAGTCTATGGTATTTTTCATGTACTGTCATATAATTCAGAAGTACTTAAGTTTTTATGCCTCCATACCTTAACCGAAACATAGCATAAAAAATCTACCTCAATTAAAGCACAACTACTTAATAAATAAATGTATTTGGTTTTAATTTGATTTATTCTTTACAATCGTAAATAATAATATGTCGTGAAAATTACCAATGCGTCGTCTAGTCATAAGCTAAGTAGAGTTAGCGGATTACACCTCTACACTTCCGATGGTCGCGAGTTCGATTCCTCGAAATATACAAACTTTTATATTCATGAATATGATTGTTTGTATCGGCCTGGGTGTTTTCTGCTAATATTGTTTATGTATTTACAAAAAAAATGTATTTAAGCAACATAAATGACTTATCTCGTACAAATAACACAAGATCTGCGTAGCTTGGGACTAGATGGCGTTGTGTGAACTATCGAAGTATATATTACTAATACGAAGATGGAAAGGAGAGGACTATCTGTTATTATAAAAATCTATGTACCTCATCTTCTCCTTAGCTTCTTCAAATGAATCGGTGTAGTAATAAGCGTTCTGATAAGATGTGATAATACATTCTTCATTAACAGTAACGTCAGGATCGAACCGCTTAATCTTGTCAGGTGTGCACAGAGCATGTTGAAGTTCAGCCACCGAAGAAAGTAGACCAGCACCGTACACTCGGAAGGTACCGTCCGGCTGACGACACAGACCGAACTCAACGGTAAAGAAGTAGAGCTGCAAAGAAATATGTTCTTTTGTTTTATAATATAGAAGATAGGAAGAAGAAAAGAGAAGAGTATTCAGAAGTTATGTCGTAGAATTAAAAATATATTAAAGTATATAATATTAAGTACATCGTAGAATTAGAACTGAATTAAACTATTTTTATTCTGTATATCTATTGTAGATATATGTAGATTACCCCGAAGGTACCATTAGGTTGAAGCCACAGACTAATTCAGCGGTAAAGAAGTAGAGATGCAAGGAAATACGTTCATTCCTTTTATTATGTAAACAATTCTACAAGAAATTAAGAAGAAGAGAAAAGAGTATTAACAAGTTATATCGTAGAATTAAAAATATATTGAAGTATATAATACTAAGTACATTTTAGAATTAAAACTATTTTTATTCTGTTTATCTGTTGTAGATATTTTTTATCCTTATCAAGAATATACGCTGACTCATCATAATGGGATAAAGGCAAGGCAATGATGATATCAAGAAAACTCTAGTATATATATAAAGATAAAAATTTTATAAAATCCATATTTATCTAAATAGAAACTTTTACACTTAGATATTCACATGTATTCTATACTTAATATATGCGCGACTAACTAATCTAAAAACTAATAATATCAAAGGCAAGTATCCCAATTTGGATGTTCCGAGTAATCTAAGGTACTTATGTAGATTAGTAGATTTTTTTTGTAAATTCAAATTCAAAAATCATTCTTACGATATTTTTAGCGTTATGATGATTTTAGCGGAATTAAACAAAGTAATATAAATCCATTAAGTACTTAGTATACAAATTCAAAAATCATTTATTCATATAGGACATTTTAGCCACTTCTGAACGTCAAGTTTTTACATTATAATTTTATTTTTTTCCCTACCGTCCAGCTCGGTATATAGATCCAATTGAGAAGAACTGGCAAGAAACTCAATTGTTTTTTTTAAGTAATATTGGGTACACCACTTATCAAACAAGGCTAGAAGAATATTGCTCCTATTTGTTTATTGTATAATAATAATAATAATATTTCAGGACAATTCACATAACGCCATCTAGTCCCAAGCTAAGCAGAGCTTGTGTTATGGGTACTAGACAACTGATATAAATACATGGATACATTTTTTTTTGTAAATAAATTCATATACATTGAAAACACCCAGACCGATACAATGATACTCATGAATACAGATGTTTGTACCGTGCGAGGAATCGAACCCACGACCAGCGGATAGTAAAGCGGTGTGCTAAACCACTAGACCACCGAGGCTGTCAAATAATAGGAGCAGAGCTGCAATGAAAAAAAATAACATTCGAACATAACGGATGACGCTTTTGAAATTTTTATCACCTTACCTATTTTTATCGCTAGCTAGTTTTTTACGACGTCTATTTATACCGATATTTCTTTACTGTAAAGGATTTGACAGTGAAAAAATTAGTGTACATAAGTATAATCCACTAGTCCTCAGGAATTGCTTCTAACGGGAGATATAATGGATTTAGCTATCCGTATGTCCTTTATATATGTGCTTTGATATTAGTTACTCTCTAGTCAACATTTTTGTTATATCACTCGTGAAAAGTCTTGCGTTCTCTTTTGTCATATTTAATATGAACTACGGTAGGTAGTTCAGTAATTTTTGGTATCTCATTTTTTAAAAAAAATTGCCTTTTGTTTTGTTTTGTCTACTGTTTGATACTAGCTGTACCCGCGACTTCGTCCGCGTGGAATTTTGCAACATCACTTTATTTTTCTAAAATAATAGTAGCCTAAGTTACTCCTTATTACATTGGCTACCTGCCAATAAAAGTCGCATCAAAATCGGTCCAGCCATTTCATAGATTATCCGCAACAAACAGACAGACAGACAAAAATTGTAAAAAATGTTATTTTGGTACATGTACCGTATTTATATTCGTATGCATGTAGTAAAAAACGGTTTTTTCAATATTACAAACAGACACTCCAATTTTATTTATATGTATATATTAATACCTACCGTAGCCAATTTATCGATATCTTCATCGGTAGCACCCAAAGATGCCAGACCAAGCTCCTGAGAGAACTGTGCGAAACTTGGATTCGCTAGCAAAGGCATGTGCCCGAGCAATTCATGGCAACAGTCCCTGAATGAAAATGTATGTTTATTATTAAAGCATATATATTACCTACATAACAGTCAATCAATAGAACAATCCAGTTATACAAATCATAAATTTACTGTTTGATTTATCACAGATACAAACTAAGAATGCACTCAGATAAGTAAATAAAGAAATATTTGTACATTATGTTTTACTATATTTATGATATTTTAAAACAACAGAAATGTATTTATATACCTATAATATGGTATGATCGTGTAAAGAATGTTAGTATTAATGAAATAGTCTAGACTATTTCATTAATACTAACATTCTTTACAAATATCTATATATTTCGCCATTGTTTTATCTAGATATTTCGCCATTGTTTTGGCTTGCAAACTTTTAATACTTTGTAAAATTAATGAAACAACATTTATTTTTGTTAGTTGTAAATCAACATTATTTAAACATATACCAAGAACTTTATCAATTAGTTGACTCGTAAGTTTTAGCTAAACATTTATTGATTGTATAAAAACAATTCTAATTCTTCAATTAGCCAAATTCTGAACTAGTATTTAATAGAATTCAGGGTCAAATTATAAATAAACAAATTTTATAATTTATTTCATATTGATATTGTTTGTTTATTTATTTCATTTGTTTATTTGCTTTATTGACCACTAGAATTTGTACAAAAGATGGACTTAATGCATTCTCTCCCAGTCAACCTTTGGGATGTGCATATATACTTGATAACGGCTAAAAGAATAAAAAAAAACAAAATACACATAAATACATGTATTTATGTGTATTTTGTATTAATACAATTAACCTACTTTTTAATACAACGAATATATTAATTATATACACATTGCTCAGGCGCGGTTGTACTATATTTGGCCCAATATATTAATATTATTTAACATAGCAACTCTGGAACGTCGATATTTCAGCGGCCCGGAGACAATACGCTAACGGTTAGAAGTTCATATTCGAAATTCGCTAACGATCATATACGCATTATCACACACAACCACTGTAAACCTATTTTCAAGTAATTAAAAAACTAGCTTGGAATCTCCGATTTTGATTACACCATCAAGACCCTCTTCTCACTAAAAGGCGTAAACATACATACATATTATACATAAATATATACATATTGTATTATAGTAGGTATATATTTATATTTATGTATGTATATTTGTAATTATTTTTAAGAAAACCTATTTACCTATATTAGGTAAAATTATAGGTTAGTCCTTTCCCACCACTGCCCATCAACCGCTTTCTGTTCTTACCTAATGGTTAGCTGGTAGAGAATGCCATATGGCATTAAGCTCGCCAAATTGTACAATCTTTAAAAGTGCAATAAAGAATAAATAAATAAATAAATATTTACAATTATGATAAAAATAAAAATTAAACTTATACACACGGTTCAGGAGTGTAGAATGGATCAGAAGAGTGCCGAATATACTGCGTGCAGTGGAACACTCGGAAAGCGAGACCTGATAGGAAGTCTCTAGGTGACAAATAACCAGCAACAGGACGAAGCTGAAAGCCTGTCTTCCGCTTCAAGAAAGCGCTCACATCTTCCAGCTGTAAAAAAATTAACAATACTTTCATAATAAATTACCTAATACAAGAAATTCACATCCTTTTTTTTAGATAAATTATTGTCAGTAGTGAAAACTGATTTCACCACTTCATACATATACATCTTTGTAATTTTGTTGTTATGGATAATAATGAATCAGGTACCCGCCTGCTAACGGTTTACGATGGCGGGGTTATCAGTGGAAGATTATAAAATGATTACGAAGTTAGATCATTTAGCCCATCTTGACAAAATAACTATGACTGTTTCTAGGGAGAATCAACCTGATATGGCAGATTGCTGTCAACAGGGTAATTAGTCCTATCTACTTCCACCCCAATAGATTATTATTGTAACTACGTATTCAAAGACTAATAGTGCTTGTGAAAATAATATCGGATCTAAAATGTGTAATTAGCGTATATTTTTTCAGAATAAAAAGTGTTTAATATTTACTCATTACTTTTTTTTATGTTTCTGATTGTTTGCCACAAGGTTGATCCAACAGTTAATACCTACATATATCGATCCACGAGCGTTTTTCTCGAGAGATCACATCAAGGGGTTTTTAAGAAGGGTTTAAAAAGGTTTCTTAAGGGTACAATGCACGTAATATTCCTGGTGTTTCAAGCGTCCGTAAGCTAGGTCACCATTTACCATCAGATTGACCATATGCTCGTTTACCACTATCATAGTAAAAAATATAGTTTATTTATATCTATATTCACGACAAATATAATTAGGAACATTTCAGTTATATTTACGAGTATTCTATTATGACTTATACAGCACTAAATTGACAGATATATGTATGTATATAAATAGACACATATTTCCTGTAATATACATTTGATCTACACCAAACCAAGCATCGTACTTATAGACGCTGACCTTGATCTAATAATCCCAATTATTCAACCCCTAGCTTTTCAAACAATAGGACAAAGCGAGGGGAACAGTTCAAAATATCTCGCCCTATCAAAAGATACACAGACAAATAAACCTGACCGAATGAATACGCATATAGAATAATATCACCGTCCTGTTTCACCATTCATTAGTACTTAGCATTGAAAGTTCTATAGCCAGTTCAATTCCCGCTCTCGTCGCTTAATATATGTATCATTACAGTAATGTACAGAGAGTTAATCAACTAATGACGGTACGTATTCAAGTCCATACGGGATTCAGAACCTTTTACAAAGAGAACATATGAGACACTGTATTTTAACTAGCATTTCCGCAGTTAAATCGGACCTGCCTTACCGCAAGATGGGAATAGATAAGGTATAAACTATAAATAAATATCTTAATTATATAAATGAAGTAATTCGTTATATTTATTTGAAAAAATGTAGCAACTTTTTTTAAACTAGTAGTCATCCAATGCTCGAAATTTAAGTACAATTCATTAAAATAATGCTGATGTTTTACATTCAGTAACACTGTAGATAAATAATGTTAAAAACTAACAATATTAATCTATACTAAATTTGACATGTGCCAAATACGTGGTAGAGACTGTAATGTCATATTATGTTATCTGTGGTAATATTTTTATATGTATTTTTAAGCCAAATTAAAAAATATATAATTTTGTCTTTTTGTTTTTTGTAAATACATGCATAATACACTTAGAATATACCTAGACCGTTACATATAATCATACACATAAATACAAATGTTTGCATCGTGTTGGGGAATCGAACTGGTGACCATCGGAAGTAAAGCGTTGTAATTAACCGCTATCCTATCGCGGCCATTAATATTAGTTGATTATAACTAAATAAAGAAAACTACATACAAAACATTAAAGGCATTGAAAATCATGAAGTTAAAAGTTTCGAACGAGCATATGCATTGGAAAGCGTATTGACTGAAACTCAAAATTTAATAGCTATCACCCCAAGAGATTACCTGAGGTAAATTGTCCTCCCTGTAGCCGCAGTACTTGACGAGTTGTGGCCAGTTCTCCAAATACTCTTCGCACGCGTGCATCTGATACAGTTTATGAAGCTCACGGAATACAATTCCCCTGCAAATTCGAAATAGAAATAATCTCTATTCAAATAAACTCAATACAAGCACTTTTGAATAGTCATATTTTTGATTGTACCACTCATTCGGAACGCAGATTCATCACAAGAAGAAGAAACTTGCTTCTAGATCAGAAGTGGTATTTAAAAAAAAACATCTATTCCAAAGAGCAATACCAATTTACCATATAGGATTTATATTTGAAATAGGTTGAATAGTCATTACATAGTATAAAAGTCGCTGTCGCTGTTTGTCTGGCCCTATGCATGCTTAAATCTTTATAGCTATGTACGTTTTTTTTAATAGATAGAGTGATTCAAGAGGAAAGTATATAGGTATAGTATAACACTGTACCTGAGCGAAGCCCGGGCGAGTGGCTAGTTTATTATAAAGTGAATATATATGCTTTATTATTACTTATAATTGTTATTTGCTTTAAAGACTGTAAAACTAAAGTCGTTCGCACTAAACTCAAAACAACAGACATCTAAGCTCAAACAGTCGCTGCCCTTTTGTCCGTGTGCTCATGACACGTGCCTCCGTTTTTTTTTTAATTAAAAATTACTGTTTCAAAGTTAAGTGAATGACTTCCTGACTGTCTTGCAACTGATACAAAACTCCATTAATCCTAGGATGACCGTAGAAGGGTTGTTGGAAGCCATAGAAGTCCATAAATAGCTATATTTGAAACATAAACTTGTTTTAAATTTGTCTCGTACGTACAATACGATAATATGTATGCTTAAAAATTGTTTAAAGCTTGCTATGATTTAAAAACTCGAGAAGTGCCTGTTTTCTCTATCAAGTAGTTAGTTAGTTCTAGTCTAGTTCTGACTATCAAGTATTTTCCTTTGTGGTATTGATAGAAAAAGACTCATAAAGAAGGTAGAAATATGTCAAAATTATTTTTTTTAAAACAAAATGAACGTATTTTTGCTCTTCTCTTTTTACAACAGTACATTAGTTCACATTGCATTATTAGAAGTATATATTTAAACTAATTGAATTAACTTTTGCAATATAGCGTGGGTATAGGATTCGCATTTTTGCAAGGAAAATTTTAAAATATATTTCTGTAGCTTTTACACCACAATGCAAAATAATTCGCAGATTTGTGCGAATTTCTACCGCAAGCTATTTAATGAAAGAATAACTAAGTTATGAAACGTATATATACAGTATAATACACATTAAATATAATAAGTTTTAAGCACTTTAGTCTTATATATGTATATATAGTTATAAAACAATCTCGGTTACAATTCTTTTAAAAAGATGCAAAGTAACACATCTAGTATAGTGTAAATTTTATATTCATAATTAGCACAACATAATGAAGTCAAACAAACTAATAAGTCTACAAAAATAATCAGTCGCATTGCCAAAACTGGACCAAATTATACAAGTATAACTCTCATAGTTTCATGCGAAAACTATGTATAATAAACTATCTACTAGCCCCGATTTCGCACATGTATTATACATATAAACCTTCCTCTTGAATCACTCTATCTATTAAAAAAACCGCTTGAAAATCTGTTGCGTAGTTTTAGAGATTTAAGCATACATAGGGACGGACAGACAGCGACAGCTACTTTGTTTTATACTATATAGTGATATTATTTAGCAACGATGGATTGGGTGAAAGATGATATGAATAAAGTGGGGTATGCTCAGATATGACGGACGATAGTGATCAGTGGGGATGACATACTGCGCCGACCACAAATAATGTTACCTACCCACTAATAGCTATGCCTCCATGTTTGGATGACTGGTAGAGATCTCTTTTAGAGATAAGTCCACTTTGTACATAAGTATGTTTAATACTGTATTTAAAAGAATATATATATAATGGAATAAATGCAAGGCAATTCTGAATATATAGCAACGGTATAAATAATATTTGTAAACTTACCAAGTCCTAATTTCAATATCCGTGTACTGGACCTTGGGAATCGGTTGCCCACTGCATAACAAAAGATTAAATATATACTCTCTTATTTATATAATATTGAAGTAATTTTCGAATAGTAATATAAACATATAGTATTATGTTTTAAACAAATCAATAAATTAATATATTTACATAACATAGAAGTAATTTTGTAATTATTTTGAATAATAATTGAAACAAAACGTGATCATGTTAAATTATATTATGTGATTAATTCTTAATTATTTTAGTAAGCGGAATAATGTTTTCTTAAAGAAACTAGTTTCTTAAAGAAACTATAATAATTTGTAGACTGGATGTATATGTATATTCTGTGGTTATATGTTAAAAAAAATCAGAATACTGATTAGTATTCAATATATTAGGTTCTACACGGCGTCGGAGGTCTAGCAGTTTTGCAAAACGCCTTAGTTCTGATGGTCGCGGGTTCGATTCCCCGGCCGTTACATAGATTTGTATTTACGAGTATGATTGTATGCATTGTTGTGCTCAATTTTGCTGTGGGACTAGACGGCACCTTTTAATATTATCGTATAGATATATTATGGACACTTAATACAGAATGCAAGGGGGAAGAGGACAGTCAGGAATATAGACTGATAATCTTATTGCTAGCGATGTACATATCATTTACTGTTATGCGGTTCCTCCTGGAAACCATCGTGATAAATTCCCAGTAAATTTTCCACTATGGGCTGACGGATCTGACCTTATTTTCATCTTACCATCATCCACTGGTACCCCGCCAGCATAAACCGTTAGCGCAGGTGGGTGCACCATATCATTATCACCAATTAAAAAAAAAGTACACAATATAAACAATGTATCATATACGACACTTACTATTTATAGTTGTTGGCAATAGCAGCGAATTGTTCGCGTCTTTTACGATATATAGGATCCTTGAAGCCTGGATGATCGGCATCGAGCTCAGAACCGTACATCAGTACATTCTGCGCTCTATCCAAATCGGATATTTTGCGAGGAAACCACACCATTTCACCGAAATCTGAAACGAATTATCTATTTATATATTATTTTATAATTGTACATGCATATACATAAATTTACATGTAATAAATAAACAATACACATGGACTCTGTTTAAAGAGTATGGTAATTTCGTAGATGACTCATTCCCAAAATTAAATTTATAATTTAAATCTGTTGTAGTGTTCACTTAGCTCCTATAGTACGTCTGTTAAAAATTATTTTACTGTATAGTAAGCTTTGTCGGTCAGTAATTCTTTAAGCCTTTTTTTAAATAAATTTATATATATAATTAATTTTACCTTCTTGTTTTATGGTTTCCGCGATTTTGTTATATATTACAATAAATTACGTAATACGGACTTGCCCTAAACATTTCTATTTTAGGTTCTGGTAGGGCCAGTTGCCTTTTTAATCTATTATTACATTTAAAATTAAAATATGATAGATGCTCATGAACAAATATAGGTATCTCCAATATATAAATAGACGGTCAAGTTAATATTTTTAGTTTTTGAAAGTGTGGTCTACACTGTCAAATGGCTTTATTTTTGCTATCACGCGCATGCACTTTTTTGTGTTACGAATATAATATAAATATTATTATATAATTATATATATAAATTAATTTCAATCTACTGTAATTCGGAATTTAATAGAACAAAAAAAGGGTATAATCAGGTTTCTTTTTAAATGTATTTAAGTATTTGTATGAGTGTGTATATATTTCTTACCTTTTAATTACTATAGCAATTCACAATTTGATATTAAAATATGTATAAGTACGCAGGATATAGTGTTACATCACAATGTCGAGGGTAATAAATTTAATGATATAAATTTAACGAAATTAATAGATGGGTACTTACATTTCTTAGTTTCTGAAACATAAATAAAAGAAAATAATAAAAAATAAAGCTAAAAATAAAATAAATAGAAATCTCCGTACAATTTATAATAATAACATAAGATAAAGATAAATTAATAAGAAATGCTAAAATAAATAAACAAAAATAGCCTTGTGATAATAAAATTGTATTAAATTTGATTAGATGTTAAATGATTTTTCTATTTAAATGAAATCAAATAACTAATAAATAATAAAAATACTTACAACATATAGTTATATCTAAACTGTAAAATAAACTTAGTAAGTGTACAAAAAAATAATATTTGCTAAAGAAAAAAATATCTATATTGAAATTTTTTCATTAATCATTCATTTATACATCGCAAATGCTATCCGAAATTCGGTTGGACAATCTGAAATTTAAATAGCAAATAGCAATCTCGTAATTGAGAATAGCCACTGACTATATAATAGCAAATGTTATCAAGTAAATTATAATATTCTGTAGATATTATTATTAATATTCATAATCTTTTACAACGATATCTCTAATAAAACTGACGTCCGATGGTTGCGGGTTCGATTCCTCGCACGGAACAAATATTTGTAGTCATGAGTATGATTCTTTGTATCGGTCTGGGTGTTTTCTATGTATATTATGTATATAATTACAAAAATAAATTCTATGTACTTGTATCAGTTATCCCGTACCCGTAACATAAGCTTTAGATAGTTTCTTGTCAGTTCTTCTCATCTCGAAATCATTCCGAACTGACGGTAGATTTGATATATCATAAGAATCTGTAATAGACCTACATGAATAAAGATTTTTTGAATTTGAATTTGAGATAGGTTAACTTGGGATTAGATGGCGCTGTGTAAATTGTCCTGAGATTATTATTGTTATTATTTAATAAAACTATAAAAAATATAATAGTTAGATTCGTATAACCAGAATATAAGTAATTAATCTTAGTGGCGTAGTAATTTAACTTACTGTCTTAATTGGGGATAGTCGGAGGTTCATTCCCTGTA
This sequence comes from Achroia grisella, assembly GCF_030625045.1. NCBI lineage: Eukaryota > Metazoa > Arthropoda > Insecta > Lepidoptera > Pyralidae > Achroia > Achroia grisella. Next base: position 828,733 of record NW_026712589.1, read on the forward strand.
TAGTACTAAAAATGAGTATTTGTATTCTTCAAGATTTTTAATATGTACATTTAAAAAAGATATAATATTAAGACATGTCTATCAATATTTCAATCCCCATACCACAACTGTTTCGGGATTAGTCTTTGTATTTCACAAGAATTTTATTGTTAATTTAAATAACAACGAAAACGTATAAACAAGAATTTACTGTTGTCTATAAATAAAGGTTTTTAAAGTATTTCCTTGTAAATTGGTATTAATAATTATTTCTTATGAAATATATATTCTGTTATATTATTTTTGTCATATGTCATACTTACCGAAGCTGGCTGCAGCAGAGAGCGGGGTTGGTGGAGGGAACTCTTCACCGACCTGTGGTGATATCACTTCGAAATCTTGGACTTCGCGCTTCAACATCCTCTGCAGCTGCTCCATTCGTCGTGGATCGCATTCAACGTCAACCAGGATATCCGCCTGTTAATAACGTAAAAACTAAAACGTAAACCATTCTGGTTAGCAAAATCATTTTATTGCGAACTCACTAGTTTAAAAAAATATAAATCTGTGTATCTATCTGTAACTATTTATCTCCAAATTTACTCAAATAAACACTTTATATTACATTCTAATACTCCGAACGAGTCACCAATACAATGAGCGTCTTTTCTCAAATAGGGATATTTTCTATTTAACCCTGCATCAGTTCCGAAGACAGTTAAAGTTCGTAAACAGTTAAATTAAAATACAGTGAAGTTATGTATAGTAGTAGTAGTAGTTTAATGTAGTATTTTTTTTTATAATTTTTTATTAAAAAAATCTACTTACGTACTACATAATACTACAAAATTATTTATAGTATTACGTAGTTCTATACTACTTTCTGTTTACTTTACTCTTTATTATCTAGCATATATTGCATGCATCGCTATGATTTAACTTCTAGGCTATATAGTGTTAGACTACAGTCCAGTATTTGTATTAACTACACGCTTCTATACGAATACTTATGCATATGGTAATCTCTTTTTTGTGATAATAAATAAATACAGAATATGATTCGCTGCTAATTTCCTTCATTTATACCTAGGTATGCTTGATACTAAGTCATTTGCTATTTGCTCACCTATTTCAGCCGCCAAACCGATTGGTTTCCAGCTTGTTTTTTTGTCAAATAAAATTTATTACATCAAAACAACATATTATAATCTATAGATGAGATCATTATTATTATATTACTTAGTGTAATTATTACAATTTTAACTACTATGTTACTACTATTATACTTAATGAGTTTATGATATGTTTTTCATGTAAGTCTCGACATTACATAATATCACTGGTGCAATTATAGGAATATTATTATTTTATTTCTTAGTATAGTTATTAATGTTAATTTTTAATTTCACAATATGATTTTATAATAAATAATGTTCTTTATTGTGGTCTGCATATTACACAGCACTTGTGTCTTTACTAGGCTATTATAATGGCATATATGAATGACATCCAGGTAATGTATACCAATCTGAAAATTAAGTTTAAACTGTTGATTCTAGATGAATAAATTATAAGTTCAAAATTCGGACAGCTTATCCGCCATACTCGTGAACGAGTGCTGCATGTGGGTACTATTAGCATTACGGCCACTGACTGAATAATTCCGGCGCATAAGCAAATAGCATATGCCAGTGGTCACTATTCCCTGATTGAATTCTCATACATATACATCATACTCATTTGAAAAGAATAAGTGATGAGTTTCTTGTCAGTTCTTCTTAGCTCGAAAGCACTCCGTACTGACGGTAGATTTGACATACCATAAACGCTGCTATAAACGAACATGAATAAAGATATTTTAATTTGATTGTATGGTAAATAAAACCGCAACTGTGTAATAATCAAATCGAATAGTAAACCGCAATACCACTTACTCATTGTTAGGTAGTTCACTATTAATATACTCTGCGAACATCCATTTTGGGTTTACAGTAACATTCCAAGTTGATATAAAATAAATTTTAAAATAATGATATTTATATATAAATAAAATGTATAACAAAATTCTGCTATTTTATATATATATTTATATAATTTAAATAAAAGATTTAGTCTATAAAGGACTATTGATAAATAAATTAAGTTGCTTTAAAGAAAGATTATATTTTTTAAGAAATATCACAATCGGTTAATATAATAATATTTAACACTATTTAATATAATTATTATCGTATTAGTCATAAATTAAAAATAAAAACAAACAACTATTATTGTATTACAGTAAAATGAAATTGAAATCAGGAATGAAACGAAATCCTTTCATTTATAAGATCTGGGTAAAGTGTTTCTAAATAAAATTCATTTATTAAATGCAATAGCAATAACTGCAATTTGACAGAATAAAAAACAGAAATATTTTCAATATTTTATATTCATTTTATTTATTTCCCTTTTGTTTTGTTTAATTTCTTATTATATATGTATATTGATAGATTTTTTTTGCTTCATCCGCAATTAACATAAAAAAAATTAAACAAACAAGTAACATAAATTAAATCACTAAACATTTTGCTGTATTAGCAAATTGTTTCTATAGACGGGATGCATAAGTTACGCCTTTACATATAATATTTACTTATTTACTAAAAATAGTCAAGGCATTATTACGTTTATTAAATTAAATTTGTATGTTAAAAAATATTGCATGTCTATTTATCTAAATAGACAGTTATTCATTGCCGTCGCTGAAGGTAAAAAATTGCAACTCACCGCAGCGTTGGCAGTCACAGATTTCCTAGATTCTATATGAAGGACATTGATGCCCAAATCTTGGAATACAGTCAGTGCTCGAACCAATCCGCCGACTTGGTTCTTCAAAGTAAATATCACTGAAATCCTCTCCCCTTCCGAAGCTGCACGCTGCTGAGCCGCCATTTGTATTTCTGCCAATTTCGGATGATGTGGAATCTCGTTTTTTACTTGCCAGTCAGAACCATTTCTATATAACCACAAACCCAATAAACCCTTTCCTGAACCACTCATTATGTAGAAATATAGACAATAAAATAAATTTAGTATTATTAAATTAAATAATAATATTTATTTCTAAAGATAAATTAAAATAACATTACGCATTAGATGTATTCGAAATTCAAAATCGATAAATGAAGATAATATTAATTTAATTAATATTAATTTTAAATTAGGAATTCTAAATACGAAATATAACAGAAAACTTATCTCACTATATTTAATTTATAATTAAAATACTGTAGATATAAATTATAATAGATAATGATTAAAATTATATTGGAAATTTATATAGGGTGATCGTATTAGGGATGCGCTGTTGCAATCGTGGTGATATACTGTGCCATCGTCGAGGTCTGTACGGTTTATAAAGAGAAGAGGCGCGGGAGACTGGTCGGAGGGTGGGTATATTTGATTGGCTGAATCAAGTGTTCGGTGTAACTTGGAAAATGTTCTCTTTTCACGTCCTAAAGTCACGGATACACTTTGCTGGTGTTAAGTTTATTTCAGTAAATTTTATAGATATCATGCACTCGTGATTGAGAAGTTATAATGAAGGACTATTGAATCATGGAAAGTTAATTTGCTATTTTTAGAACTATATATCTATAACGTAAGTATTATTTATACTATAATCATTATAATGTTAAAATAGCATAATTTATTAAAATATAATAATACATTGTAATGTTAACTTTCCCTTAATTCATTAATCGATGAGTTTTCTTTATATTTTTGGACAAGTGATGTACTGTTTTATTTGATTTTTAAATCGATACATAAGTAAACGATATATTAAATTGTTAATATAACATTATTTTTATTATGACTGACTTATTAAAAAAATTATGGTGTTTATTAATTACTAGTTTTCTAAATCAAATAATGTATTTGCAGAATATAGAGTTTTTTTTTATAAAGTTAACGGACAATACTTCTGTATCCATTTATCCTCTATAGACAATATCTGGTTTTTGATTGTGTTTTTTTTATAAAGTTAAACTGCAATACCTCTATTACCCCAATTAAAGGTACGTTCATATAGTTATCAAATTTATAATTATAATTATAAAAAAAAACGTAAAGTTCTCACGTATGTGCAGGGGCCATTACAGCGACGTATAGACAGCTCGCTATGTAAGTGTAGACTAGCATATATATATAGAATCCTCCTGACGTTGGCTGACGATCTTAAACGGCGTAGTCAGTGTATTTATTACCATTGTTTAGAGGAAAGAGCATTCTCTATCATTCATTATCTAGCTGGGTGCTCAGCCATTATTCAGTTGCCTTGCGGTCGAATAAAATAAAAGGTTTCAGAAATATTCAATGAGTACTATTTTAGGAAATTTAGTGTTCTGCCTAACGGTTTACTACCACGAACATTTAAGAGGTCGAGAGTTTAATAGAATGAAATTAGATTCTCTATTGAAATATACTTAAATTTAGAAATCTTTGAATAAGCATGTTTATATATTTTACGAGACGTATTAAACTTAAGATAAGCATACTTATTTTTAAGATTTGCGATGAAGCAACTTTCCGAATAAGTGTTATCTAATGCTCATTCGGAAAGCTGAATACAAGAAGAACGAGCAAGAAACCAGTTTATTGCTCCTTTAAATAATTGTTATATCTTTAAATTTGGAAGATACAAAAAACTGTGTATGTTTATTATTTCTAGAATAAACCAAATTTATCGTAGAGATGTCGAAGGCTTGCCATATTGGTCCAATTATACAGAGTTAGATGTCGGCAACAGGTGTTGTGATCTCCACGACAACGTTATTTGGTAATCCCTTTGATTGATCATTCCTTTTGATGGTATGGGAAATTTTATTAATTTATCACTATTTAGAGTCAATATTTTGTGGGAATTCTCTCGCTTCTCTCTATAATGCCTCATGCATAATTTTCCATTTTGTTCTATCTGTTGCATATCTGCCGTTTTTTCTTGATTTCGGGGATTACAATTGTGTAAACAAATATTATAAGGAATTTCTGTTTATAAAAGTGACTAATAAAATAATTCCATTACTTCTCCCAATTAATGACAGCTACGACATTGAATATGGATTTACGTATATTATTTAAAAATATCCTTATATGAGATGATTATCAGGCAATGTCAAGGTTTTTTAATGGATGAATATGGTATGGCCTGCGCTAAAGATTTTCGTTTGCTGGGCATCAATGGGGTTCATATTGAGTATGGATCAGGTGAAATCAGCCAGTCTATCGTCGCAAATTTTTCAATAATTAACTATCTCTCTTGGGAGAACACGTGAATGTTGATAATGGAGTTTTAGATGGCAAGAGTCTGGACGTAGATTCTAGTACCTGTTCGTTACCCTTGGACCGCTCCAATGTCGAATGAATTCCCTCAAAAAATAAAACATTATAACTAATACACATATACATACAAACAATATAAATAATTTATAATTCAATGTTGTAAATACATATCAATTACTTTGACTATAATTGACTAGAACTTCACCTTTGACTTTGCCCGATAACTGTGTCTTTGAATTTGACATTTAGTTATTGATTATTACATTCTGTTTGTTTATTTCTTTAATATTAGTTGCATTTTTCAGATTTTTTTTTACTATTAATATTATGAAATATTTTACATAGGGCCGTATGCCTTACGCTTGAATAGAATAGAATAGAATAGAAAATCATTTATTCAAATAAACTTAATTTAAGCACTTTTGAATAGTCATAACAATTTGTTTTTTATCTACCACTCGTTCGGAAAGCTGTCTCATCACAAGAAGAACGAGCAAGAAACTTGTGTGTTACTCTTTTAAATAATCCTTGTAAGTTTACATTTACAAGTCGAAACGTGTGAATACAAACTACCAACAAGCACTAATTTTTTGGGTCAAATATAAATATGCTATTCTTATAGCTACGACTACGACTGATTTAATCTTTTAAATCAGTTACCATATTTTAGGGAGCCCAATGACTTAGCCCACCACGCCGCCACATGTCTGGACATTTTAGTGAGCATGACTACTCATTCCACTCGACCACGTCACAGCTACAAAAATTACTATATGGTAGTTACAGTATTCGCACTTTACATGAGGATGCATGCGGCAATCAATACAAAAGCTGCTACGCTATCATCAAGAAAGCAGCTTGATGCCGTATGTTATACTATACCATCTAACTATTGGACATATATTTAAAAGAATTGAAAACGCGAAAACAAGCATATAAAAGCTAACTATTTCTTTCAATCAAGAGCATTGATTTTAATTACATATTATACTAGTAGTGCCCGCGGTTTCGCATGTAATTCATACCCTATATGTTATTTTGATGTAGGTATATAAGCTATATTACTGTAAAGTTTCGTTAAAATCCATTCAGAAGTTATTGTGTGAGTAGAAATTAACAGAAAAGTTAGATGTTTGAATAGACGTCTTTTATTGCAGAGCGCAGAATTAATTAGACAGAATTAATATAAAATAAAAATTATATATAGAACATCATATTTTGAATATGGATAAAAAGAATATAAAAACTATGACTACCAGTGACTATCATTGTAGGTATAACAGTGTGAAAGAGTAAAAAACTATCTATATACACAAACTTACACTTTTCTAAGATTACTAAGATAAGAGATATATACTATTTTAAATTTGACGCGATCATTATTTATACGTATAATTAGTAAAAATCAGCGATGTTACCACGTTTTATATTTATTTGCTGAGTTCCCTATCTCACTCAACTCAGCAAATAAATATAAAACGTGGTAAGATCCCGTGATTTTTACTAATTATACGTATAAGATAAGGTAAGCTAACTTTCAATCAAGGAATGGTGTTGGCTTGGGAAATTCAGTAATTTTTCATTTAACTGTGTAAAGAATTTAGCTGTTCTTATTGAGATAAGAAAGAGAGATAAATATTGAGATAGCCAAACACTAATTCGTTATTTTTTTTTTCGGACTACCCTAATGCTGTTGGCCGCAGCTGGCCTTTACAGCTTTACCGGACGTTAGGGGGCGAGTGCAGATGGCACTAACCCGCGGAAGGACTTATGGAGCGGCTGAAGGCCAACTCCTGCCGACGGATACGACTTTAGTCTGAGGGCACCATTAGGGGTTCGAACCTCGGCTCAGGCCGTCGTAATTTCGATCCCCGTTTGAATTGGACGGGGGATCGATCGGAGGTACTAATTAATTAACTATATTCGCAACCTTTCGCGTTCATACTATTCCTATGATTTTTTTATTGTAATATACCAGTTGGTAATAATTGTATTATAAATATTATTAATTATTACGATATTATAGTAACACTTATTGCGTGTTTATAATTATTATAATCTTGGATTATTATTGAATAATTAATGCGTATAATTACCGGTAGTAATTTCATAATAAATGATACGGGTATGATAAGGATTGTTTGTTTCAATAGAAAATCGTATACTTCTTACATTCTCGTATATATATTCACATAGTAATATATCTAGTAGTGGATGTACTTTATACTATGTACTTTATGTAGTTTTTTATAATAATAATAATAAATGTTACAGCTCACGCTAATTTTGGAGTCAGAACTGCATCATGCTGTACACTGATGAAGCTTTAAATAAATAAATAAATAAATAACCTATAAAAATAAAACATGGTCGAGCGCAGTGATAGCTGTCTCGTCATACTCGTGAACGAGTGCTGCTTGTAGGGACCGGTCTGCTCTTATCACTACGACTGATTTAATCTTATTGTATATTTATATTTGACCCAAATAAATTAGTGTTGATTGGTAGTTTGTATTCACACGTTCGACTTGTAAATGTAAACATACAAGGATTATTTAAAAGAGCAACACACAAGTTTCTTGCTCGTTCTTCTTGTGATGAGACAGCTTTCTAAACGAGCGGTAGATAAAAGAAAGTGTTATTATTATTCAAAAGTGCTTAAATTAAGTTTATTTGAATAAATGACTTTCTATTCTATTCTATTCTATTCTAAAACCATTAACAATTAGCACAGCGCCCTCTAGTCCCACGGTAAACAGTTACGGGTTTTTTGTAAATAGATACATAATATACATTGAATACACCCAGACCGATACAAACAATCACACTCATGAATACGAATATTTTTCACCGTGTGGCGAATCGAACCCGCGATCATCGGAACTAAGGCGGTGTACTTATCGATAGACCGCCACGGCCGTAAAATAAATAAATATATCACAAGGAAAATGGCAATCTTATTATTATTATATTATTATGAACGCAAATGTTTGTGAGTATTGATGTTTGTTATTCTTTCACACAAAAACTACTAAACAGATTTTGGTGTAACTTTACAGTAATATACAACATAAATCAGAATAACACATAGGCTATCAATTTCACGCAGGTGAAACCGTGGGCAAGCTAGTATTAAATATATAAACATTAAAAGTTTTTGTTCTGTCTGTCTGTCAAAATCTTTGGGGCAACAGAGCAGAGACTGTTGCTCATTACTCTATGTTACATGTATATGTTATATAGTTGTAGTCTGTACAGATATGTTCTAAAGGATTTTGATATGACCCTCATGTGAATTATCACAAAGCAACCCACTATCTCCACATATTGTCTCGTTCATGGCTCGTTACATTGCATATTGTGATGCGTATAAAATAAATCAAACAGATATAGCTATATTCATGGACGACCACATTGATTTAGTGGTACACCATATTGTGTAATCAAAAATTGCCGCGGGTTCATTCCTTGCTAACAAATGTTTTGTTGTAAGTGAACGAATGTATAAAACTTTATTTGCTAATTATAAAAAAAAATTTTGAGTCTATAAATCACTTTAGTTAGTAATGGGATGTAATGGGAAATGACTAAAATTATATATAAAATATGGTTGGCATTTAAGCTACATATTATTACTTTGTCTTATTTATATATGTCCCCAATACAAATATAGCCGAACCAAGAAAGGCCTAAGACCAGTCTACGATATAAAAAATTAAAAAAAAAACTATCTCCAAAAACTTCTAAAAAAAGGACCATATACCCGTTCATATAAAAAAATCAAAACTATTTTATAAATGACGGAGTTATAAAGAAGCTTCTAGATTTTTGGAGTCGCTTAAAAGCATTGAAGGCTCTAATGATAGCTGTACAAATTCTGATAGGACCATTTCTCTTAAAACGTACAATACAAACTATAACCGTTATTTACTACATTTCAAAATAAAGTATTGTAAAATCTAAAATATATATTTCCATAATGAAAACGGGTTGCTATATTATTTGATTTATTAAAAACAACTCAAACGCCTACGACAAATAATAATCAACAAATATAACAGAGTATACAAACTTCGTCAGTGTGGGGAAGAGAGCTTTTAATTCAATTTCCTCGGGGAACGAAGCTTCTGTGATGCGCCTAATATAGAAGAATGAACCGTTTATTTATCGTCAAAACTCCCTTCGTTTCATTTAATATTGATATTAAACCGTGTTACTGATTTTTTCTTATCTATGTAGGTTGTGTAAGTTAGAACCCTTACGCTTTAATTCTTATATAATAATAATAATCTTTAATTATAAATATATGTTGTACTCATATATTTATAATTAAAGATTATTATTATGTTATATTATATATAAAATTCTCGTATCACAGTTTTCTAATTAAAAACATAAGTAAATATTTAAGATTTTAATTCTAGATTTCGAAAATAAAATAGTTCTTATACTAAATTGTTCAAATTGTGAATCTTTTTATATATAATACATTAACATACATAGATATAGAGAAAAAGAAAAATGAAAATAAGCAGAAGCAGGCATCTTTAACTATATATTTGTATATATGTGTATAAGTATAAGAATTATTTCTGTAAGAGATTTACTAATTAAAAACATAAGTGAATATTTAAGATTTTAATTCTAGATTTCGAAAATGAATAATAACAGTATCAATATCCAGAGCATCAATATACGTATCCATACGAGCGCTCAATAATTATGTACACGCACGTCGAAGGCACTTATTTGATGTTCCTTGGAGAAGAAGTGAGCTGGAGCATCAATATACGTATCCATACGAGCGCTCAATAATTATGTACACGCACGTCGAAGGCACTTATTTGATGTTCCTTGGAGAAGAAGTGAGCTGGAGCATCAATATACGTATCCATACGAGCGCTCAATAATTATGTACACGCACGTCGAAGGCACTTATTTGATGTTCCTTGGAGAAGAACTGAGCTGGAGCATCAATATACGTATCCATACGAGCGCTCAATAATTATGTACACGCACGTCGGAGGCACTTATTTGATGTTCCTTGGAGAAGAACTGAGCTGGAGCATCAATACACGTATCCATACGAGCGCTCAATAATTATGTACACGCACGTCGAAGGCACTTATTTGATGTTCCTTGGAGAAGAACTGAGCTGGAGCATCAATATACGTATCCATACGAGCGCTCAATAATTATGTACACGCACGTCGAAGGCACTTATTTGATGTTCCTTGGAGAAGAACTGAGCTGGAGCATCAATATACGTATCCATACGAGCGCTCAATAATTATGTACACGCACGTCGAAGGCACTTATTTGATGTTCCTTGGAGAAGAACTGAGCTGACCAAGCAAGCTCCCATTACTTTTGCACAGTGTCTGCTCAACGGTTTCGTTAATCGATATCCTGAGCTCGACATATTTTCATATGACTTGTTGAAGTTTAGCAGACTAAAAATGGATTACCTAAATAATCCGTTGTTAATATTTTAATATATATTTTTCCTAAGTGACCATATTGCGAAGCTGTTAGGCTCGCATAGTCTTGATGTCAATAAATAAATAAATAACATCTTAGTTCGTAGCAGCGGTACGGCATTAGTCTAAATAGAGATGTTACTTGATAATGTGTAGTTCGATGCGCTGTTCATGTTCATAGGCGACGGTTACCATTTACCATCAGGTGCGTGATTATAGTTCAGTACTATTTAATTACTAATTTATTAAATACTTAAACACAGTTTGTACATACTATATATATTTTAACAGCCTCGGTGGTCTAGCAGTTTAGCACACTTTTAGTTCGCGGGTTCGATTTCTAGCACGGTACAAACATTATTAGAATTCCGTCATACTCGTGAACGATTACTGCTTGTAGGGACTGAATCTTATCACTGCGACTGATTTAATCTTACTGTGTTTTTATATTTGACCCTAATAAATTAGTGCTAGTCGGAAGTATGTATTCATACTTTTCAACTTAAAAATATAAATGTACTAAAATTTTTTAAAAGAGCAACATACAAGTCTCTTTAACGTTCTTTATGTGATGAGACAGCTTTCTATTTAAGTCGTAGATTAAAAAGCAAAAGAGCTTAAATGTAAAAGTATATTTGAATAAACTTACATTTAACCACTTTTGTTTTTTCTTATTACTATTCTTTTCTATTATTAAATCTTTCAAAGATTCATGCGTCACGGTACGATAATCGCATATTTCTTTTATATTCCCAAAGCTAATCTATTTCTTGTCTATTATAAAAAGTTCTAATTTACTAGATATTGTCACTAGAATCTGGTACAAAAGTCATTTGGCCAGACGCCAACATTTTCCAGTCTGGTCGAGGTGTTTTGTAGACTTTGTGTTGTGGCTGTGAACGACATGTTGCAAAAGTTTATTACTATCTGACATTGTATAGTTTGATTCACGTTTAATTGGAAATGCCTAATTCTAAATCTATGTTCACGCTAGTCTTCTGTAATAAGATATCGTTTTTTTTTTATAACACAGGGGACAAACGAGCATGCGGCTCACCTGATGGTAAGTGATTACCACCGCCCATGAGCACCCGCAACACCAGGGGAAATGCAAGTACGTTGTCGGCCTTTTAAAAAGGAATAAGATCTTTTCTTGAAGGTTTCAATATCGTATAGGTTCGGAAATACCATTGCTGGAAGCTGATTCCACAATGTGGTTGTATAAAAATCGTATGCTTGTTTGAGACACATACATCTCTCGATTCTACTCTTTCATTGCTGGTTATTGTCTTAATTGCATTTTTCTCGCTTTCATCAGAAATATGTTATAGTATTAAAAGTATAGTGTTGCGGGTAAATGATACGATGTTGTTGGTCGAGACGATGTATATTACAGATGGTAATAAACTGACAATATGTACATAGAAATAATGATGTTATATACTAAATATCAATAGGAAAATGTAAGGTGGGGTGACACAGTTTAGACACGGCAGTTCTTAGTAGACAATATTGAATTTGTCTTACTAGGCATTATTAAATGCAATTATTATTTTGATGTATCTAGGTAACTGTGTCCCATATATAGTATTCAAAGGACAGTGTAGTATACCAATTTTATATACTCTTATTTCATTATAATTCAGATCAACGTTCATAAAATTATAATCACACTTCACTTGTTAAGTTCATCCAATTATTCAATTATTAGTTTTTATAAATTTAATAGAGCAATAAATATAAATAAATACATGGTTCTGAGAGTAATTTTTTTTTATTGCATTAAATGTATTTTTTACGATTATATAAACAAATAATATTAGTATTCTGCACTTTTCTATGTACAAACTACTCAATAGATGAGATGTTCAAGACAAAAATCTTCTGGACCCAATTTTTATACCGACAAGTATTTGAGAAAGGTGATACAATTATTAAATATTATAATTCACGCCATCTGGTATCAAATATGAGAAGTAAATGTCTTTAGGCCGAGTATAACTTAGTATAAGTAGTATGACGATTAGATGGCGTTTTGATATAACAAAATAACATCCAAGCTTCGGACCAGTGGAGAAGTAAATATTAAAAACTATTATGGGGAAGGATATTGGTAGTATTGTAGAATAATAATCTCATTGCTAACAATGTACCATGTCAGGTTGGCCTCCACATGGTTCCCCCTAGAAACCATCGTGATATATTCATGGTGTTTTACCACAATGGTCTAACTAACCTAACCTAATGCTTATTTTAACATCCTCCACTGGTGCCCCGTCAGCGTACTACCGTAGAAGGGTGCACCATTAATCCATAAAAAAAATTTATAGAAATCTCTACTCTATTAAAGAAAATAAAACTTTCATGTATTGTAAATTTAATTTCAAAATATCTTTATTCATGTCTATTACAGACTCTTATGATATGTCAAATCTACTATCAGTTTAGAATGATTTCCAGATGAGAAGAACTGACAAGAAAGACAGCTTGTATTTTTTTCAAATAATAGTGGAACATGTTTATAATAATTAAAAGTTATATATACATACATAATATTCATAGAAATCACCCAATACAAACAAAATACAGATTCATTTTTAAATTTGTAAGATTAGAGTGATCACAAGCATATGCTATTGCAAAAGGAAATAGTCTAATCAGTGTTCGTAACCTGACAGACCAATCGTAACAAACTGGGGACTGGTTTGTTCGGTAGACAATGTTTCGGTTTGACAGATAAAACTGAACTACTGTACTCAAAAAGTATAAAGCCTTGAAATTGACATCCGGGAAGAAAAAAAAGAAAAAAAGTACTGTACTCAATTATATCTTTTGTATATTCAGTTACAATTAATATCTTAATTTCTTTAAATCTATAAAATTATCAATTACGAATTCTTTGTGGAGAATTGGATTTTCAAATAGAAATTTACTAATTGATATATAAATCAAGCGTACCTGGATTAAATCAGGGAAGCTATTAGCTCGTTAAACAGTGCTGGTTACTGTATCAAAATAAACGTACAGATAATTATAGATATATTGGTAATTGAAACAAATAACTCCCAGAGGATATTTATGATAATTGTGAAACTAATGAATGTATTTCAATTTATATACAAGAGTTTATATTTTTATATGTCTCATCGAATTTAGTATTATTTTCCAGAAATCAATTTGTTTACTTAATAGATTTATATTATTTTATTTAAGTACCATTAGTATCGACGACCTCGGTGGTCTAGCGGTCTAGCATACCGCTTTACGTTCGGTGGTCGCGGGTTCGATTCCTCGCACGGCACAAACATTTGTACTCATGAGTATGATTGTTTGTATCGGTCTGGGTGTTTTCTATGTATAATATGTATGTATTTAAGAAAAAAATATTTATGTACTTGTATCAGTTATCTAGTACCCGTAACACAAGCTTTAGATAGCTTGACTTGGGACTAGATGGCGCTGTGTGAATTGTCCTGAGATTATTATTATTATTGTATGTGAGACCACAAATATTAAGTGCGGAAACCTGACCACCACTACCAGAAACATCACGGCCTTTTTTTTTATACTACGGTGGTGGCAATCAAGCGTACGACCCATCTGATGGTAAATGGTTACCGTAATATCATTCATATACCATAATAATATCAGCCTCCCATATCAGCGATCAAATTCAGACCATTATTTGATCTACACTCATATTACGACGCGTGTTTCGCCTGTGAATGAGGCATCATCAGTCAATAAATAGAGTTCGGAAATAGCTTGGAAGCCTAGTGTTGACTGTCAGTGACTAGACTACAACTAAAAAATAGACCAAAAATTTAAGAAGATATAGATAGCATAATAAACTGAATATAATAATACAATCCAGGACATTTCAAAGATCTAGTGCTATCTAGTCCCAAGCTTAGCAGAGTTTGTATTAGGTATACTAGACTCTGACATACTTAGATATTTTTATTAATACATACCTAATATTCATAGAAATCACCCAGACCGATGCAAACAAAAATACTCATGGACAAATATTTACACACTATAAAGAATCGAACCGGAGATCATTGGAAGTAAAGCATACTAAACTGCTAGACAACCCAAGCCGTCAGTGAGTCTTTGTCATCTAAGTAGATATTTAGGTTGCCATATACGCGACATCTCTATCATTTTCCTGAATACGAGAAGGCTAACCTTAAGTCACAACAAAAACTATTATTTAATTTTTTACTTTTATTGAGTTCCCGATATTTCGGCAGTGTTTCAACTGCCGTTCGTGAAGATACTGTGAGTATAGTTTGCCGAGATAAATATCGAGCGAGTTCCAATAGTAGCAACAAACGAAGACGTGTGAAGGTAGACGAATAAGTCTGCCCATAAAAGATTTATTTACCATCTACCCGCTCTTCAGTTTACCCGTGATCATGGCCGTTGAAACACTGCCGAAATATCGGGAATTCAATAAAAATAAAACGTGGTAAGATCCCTTGATTTACTAATTATACTATTATTTCATATAGAATGACGCGGAAACTGGTCTTATATATGTTTTGTATGCAGCTGACAGTAATAAAGTTAAAATGGAAAGCGTATATTCATAATAATGAACGACAAAATTTTAACACACGATTGTTACCTTCGAATGTATACCTAAAACTGAAACCAACCACAATAACATGCGTTTATAAGTAATTATTCAATTCATTATTATCATTTTCATTATTTTACAATGTGTCTTTTATGCATTAAACTCAACAGAATTAAACTTTGTTTATTGAAATTGATGTGTAGCTTGAATCTATTGCATAAATAAAATTAAGTCAAGTAATAAAGTCTTTATTCAAATGAACTCTATGGAAGCACTTTTAAATAGTCATAGTTTTTATTCTATCACTCATTCGGAACACAGACTCATCACATGAAGAACGAGCAAGAAACTTGTGTGTTGCCATATGTGTATATCAACATGGAAAACGCTACGCACTCATTCTTAGTGAAATCAGATAATATTCAGTCAGCTACCGCTATTAATTAATCTATCACTTCTTAAAAACATATTACCTTTGTTTGGTATATTGTAAATAAACAAATGTTATAAAAAAAACAACATATTATACAATGACATAATATTTTATATCAATTCCAATGGACTAAATCCATCGACGTGTATGCACTTCGTAATATGTGCAAGGAAAATGCAATTTCTGTTGTGGTGCGGGAAACAGGCCAATTCGATTTTCTGACTTAAACATGATTACAGTTCATCAATCTCAATTTCCTGAGGTCAGTCGTCTCACATATGACTTATACAACACGGCTAAACTCAGGAAATTGACATGGTTAGATATACGAGAATTGGATCAAGTTATGTTCCTCCTTTCGGTGTAGAAAACAATAATACTAACTGATGTGATTTAATATTATAACATATTATTGCTGCATGCCCGATAGGGGATTTGCATTCCATGCAAAATTTCATTTAAATCGATCTAACAGTTTCGGAATTTAGCCTGTACAAATAGACAAATAGACATAGGAATAATAAAGTTGAAAAAATCTAAATGTGTTCTATGTTTCTTCTAACATCCCTCTGACTTTATTCTTTGGGGTTTTATTTTTATGTACAGAAATTCGAGATCTACTTTATTATACGTATATATAGATATACATTTATATATAGAGATTGTATGATTAAAATTCATAATTTTTTATTACGTATAACTAGTAAATAGATCTTCATTGTCAAGGAAATTTACAGCGTTTGGTATCTTTAAACAAAATAACTCATTATTTCTTTCAGCTAATTATAAATATACTAGTTTGATCTGCGATTTCTGCTTCTTTAGATAAAAATATTTAAACATATTTAATAATTACTGGTGTTAACTCAAATTATATTAATTAATAACGTTTGAAATACGCTGTATTAAAGCCACAACATTATAGATAATATTTATACTTATGTTCCTCCTTTCGGTGTAGAACATAATAATACTGTCTGGAAAGCAAGGTGTACTTAGTATGATATATCAAGATCTGTATTAATTTATTTATTTTACATATACTAAAATCATGACTAAAAATAATATTAGATCTGTCTGTTTACTATGTAAACTGGACTTGGTCTCTATAACTATAATATTTTTATATTCATTTGTTTTTATTTAAATTGTATACAATGCTCTGAAGATGGGCGCAAATAACTAGAAGACAGTGTTTATAAACTAATGTAGTTGTTTACGTTTAACATGTTATTGTTAAAACTTTGTTTTCGGTTTAAATAATTTCTTTAATTCTTTAAATAATACAAAGCCTACGAAAATCTGACTATCCAAAAGTACTTGTATTGATATTATTTCAATAAAGATTATTTCTAATAAGTTTATTCGATTTCGCGTAAAGCGGGGTGCCCTAAGTTCGCGTATTACCGGGTTACTTACATAAATACACGTGTACATGATGTACGCAAAGCTCTCACTAGATGGTGCGGCTGGTAAAGTTAAAACGCGCTACGATTTTGTTTTACGTCTCAGCATAGATACTCGAAGGAAGAGTTTACAAACGAACAGTTGTGGAATTTTTGGAGTTTCGGTTTTTATCTGAGTCGAGATCACTCGATTCGATTTAATCCGAGACTAATAAATGATAAAAGCACGGTAAACCGTATCCGTATAATTGATTGTCCCAATATTTTGCATTTTTATGAAGTTATTTGGAACGGTGATACGTTTTAAATGACTTCTTAAAAATTCAAATTACTTGATGGCAAATGTTCGGTCCTTCTTGGAAAACAGCTTGAAGAGTAAGCTGCTTGGCTGAAGCTGAGGACACCATGGAGACTATTTTATGCACTTATTAAATAATAATAATAATGACCCTGGATAATTCAAACAACGCTGTCTAGTCCCAAGCTAAGCAGAGCTTGTGTTATGGATACTAGACAACTGATACAAATACATGGATGATTTTTTTTGTAAATAAATATATATTATACATAGAAAACACCCAGATCGATACAAACTATTTGTGATTGGGTTCCCTAAAATATGGTCGAGTGCAGTGATGGCTGGCTCATCCGTCATACTCGTGAACGACTGCTACTTGTAGAGACTGGTCTGCTCTTATCACTACGACTGATTTAATCTTATTGTATATTTATATTGCACCCAAATAAATGAGTGTTGATTGGTAGTTTGTATTCACACGTTTTCTACTTGTAAATGTAAACTTACAAGGGTTATTTTAAAGAGCAATACTCAAGTTTCTTGCTCGTTTTTCTTGTGAGCATTCCCAACGAACGGTAGATAAAAAATTTGTTATGACTATTCAAAAGTGCTTAAATTAAGTTTATTTGAATAAATGATTTTCTATTCTATTAATTTATGATATAATGTTATCACATCAGTTGTAAATTGCTGCATGCCCGATAGGGGATTTGCATTCCATGCAAAATTTCATTTAAATCGATCTAACAGTTTCGGAATTTAGCCTGTACAAATAGACAAATAGACATAGGAATAATAAATTTGAAAAAATCTAAATGTGTTCTATGTTTCTTCTAACATCCCTCTGACTTTATTTTTTGGGGTTTTTTTTCTATGTACAGAAATTCGAGCTTTACTTTATTATACATATATATAGATATACATTTATATATAGAGATTGTATGATTAAAATTCACAATTTTTTATTACGTATAACAAGCTCAGAGTCACTCAGAGGGCAATGGAGAGGGCTATGCTCGGAGTTACTCTGCGTGATCGAATCAGAAATGAGGAGATCCGCAGAAGAACCAGAGTGACCGACATAGCCCGAAGAATTGCGACTTTGAAGTGACAATGGGCAGGGCACATAGCTCGTAGGACAGATGGCCGTTGGGGCAGTAAAGTCCTCGAGTGGCGACCACGGACCGGAAGACGCAGCGTGGGAAGGCCTCCAGCAAGGTGGACCGACGATCTGGTCAAGATCGCTGGAAGGCATTGGATGCGAGCAGCGCAGGACTGATCGTCGTGGAGATCTTTGGGGGAGGCCTATGTCCAGCAGTGGACGTCTTCCGGGCTGCGATGATGATGATGATGATAACTAGTAAATAGATCTTCATTGTCAATGAAATTTACAGCGTTTGGTATCTTTAAACAAAATAACTCATTATACGTTGAAATATGCCAGGATTGGATGAAAGCTCGTATACCAAACGGTTGTACAAACAAACTATGGTTGCTATTTATAACTGTACATATACATTTAAAGGATTCCATCTTCTTTCAGCTAATTATAAATATACTAGTTTGATCTGCGATTTCTGCTTCTTTAGATAAAAATATTTAAACATATTTAATAATTACTGGTGTTAACTCAAATTATATTAATTAATAACGTTTGAAATACGCTGTATTAAAGCCACAACATTATAGATAATATTTATACTTATGTTCCTCCTTTCGGTGTAGAACATAATAATACTGTCTGGAAAGCAAGGTGTACTTAGTATGATATATCAAGATCTGTATTGATTTATTTATTTTACATATACTAAAATTATGACCAAAAATAATATTAGATCTGTCTGTTTACTGTGTAAACTGGACTTGGTCTCTGTAACTATAATATTTTTATATTCATTTGTTTTTATTTAAATTGTATACAATGCTCTGAAGATGGGCGCAAATAACTACAAGATAGTGTTTATAAACTAATGTAGTTGTTTACGTTTAACATGTTAGTGTTAAAACTTTGTTTTCGGTTTAAATAATTTCTTTAATTCTTTAAAAAATACAATTCCTACGAAAATCTGACTATCCAAAAGTACTTGTATTGATATTATTTCAATAAAGATTATTTCTAATAAGTTTATTCGTTTTCACGTAAAGCGGGGTGCCCTAAGTTCGCGTATTACCGGGTTACTTACATAAATACACGTGTACATGATGTACGCAAAGCTCTCACTAGATGGTGCAGCTGGTAAAGTTAAAACGCGCTACGATTTTGTTTTACGTCTCAGCATAGATACTCGAAGGAAGAGTTTACAAACGAACAGTTGTGGAATTTTTGGAGTTTCGTTTTTTATCTGAGTCGAGATCACTCGATTCGATTTAATCCGAGACTAATAAATGATAAAAGCACGGTAAACCGTATCCGTATAATTGATTGTCCCAATATTTTGCATTTTTATGAAGTCATTTGGAACGGTGATACGTTTTAAATGACTTCTTAAAAATTCAAATTACTTGATGGCAAATGTTCGGTTCTTCTCGGAAAACAGCTTGAAGAGTAAGCTGCTTGGCTGAAGCTGAGGACACCATGGAGACTATTTTATGCACTTATTAAATAATAATAATAATAACCCTGGATAATTCAAACAACGCTGTCTACTCCCAAGCTAAGCAGAGCTTGTGTTATGGATACTAGACAACTGATATAAATACATTGATGATTTTTTTTGTAAATAAATATATATTATACATAGGAAACACCCAGACCAATACAAACTATTTGTCATTACGTTCCCTAAAATATGGTCCAGCGCAGTGATGGCTGGGTCATCCGTCATACTCGTGAATAACTGCTACTTGTACAGACTGGTCTGCTCTTATCACTACGACTGATTTAATCTTATTGTATATTTATATTGGACCCAAATAAATGAGTGTTGATTGGTAGTTTGTATTCACACGTTTTCTACTTGTAAATGTAAACTTACAAGGGTTATTTTAAAGAGCAACACTCAAGTTTCTTGCTCGTTTTTCTAGTGAGCATTCCCAACGAACGGTAGAAAAAAATTTTTTATGACTATTCAAAAGTGCTTAAATTAAGTTTATTTGAATAAATGATTTTCTATTCTATTAATTTATGATATAATGTCACATCAGTTGTAAATTGCTGCATGCCCGATAGGGGGGGCATTCCATGCAAAATTTCATTTAAATTGGTCTAACAGTTTCGGAATTTACCCTGTACAAATAGACAAACAGACAGAGTAATAATAAATTTGAAAAAATCTAAATTAGTTCTATGTTTCTTGTAACATCCCTCTGACTTTGTTTTTTGGGGTTTTATTTCTATGTACAGAAATTCGACCTCTACTTTATTATACCTATATATAGATATACATTTATATATAGAGATTGTATGATTAAAATTCACAATTTTTTATTACGTATAACTAGTAAATAGATCTTCATTGTCAAGGAAATTTACAGCGTTTGGTATCTTTAAACAAAATAACTCATTATACGTTGAAATATGCCAGGACTGGATGAAAGCTCGTATACCAAATGGTTGTACAAATAAACTATGGTTGCTATTTATAACTGTACATATACATTTAAAGGATTCCATCTTCTTTCAGCTAATTACAAATATACTAGCTTTGATCTGCAATTTCTGCTTCTTTAGATAAAAATTAGAAGAATATTCTGTCGTTTCTTTATATATATATTTACAAAACCAAGACTGTTACAGGTACAATTATTAACAAATATGAAATTTTGCTATATAAATTAAAATAGCTATTAAAAAATTGGAGTTCATGCTAGAAGGATGAAAATTTAGGGTTGTAAGTATTTTTCAATCCTAAATAATAATATATTATTATGTCGATAAAAATATAAAGTATATATTTAGGGGTGGATATCCCTTACCACTTAGGAGTCGAAACATGGATAGTAGCCGATTCTCAGACCTACTAAATATGCATATAAAATTTCATAAAAATCGATCAAGCCGTTTGGGAGGAGTATGGTAACATTGGTAACTAACATTGTGACACGAGAATTTTATGTATAAGTTACCTATATTTTTTTAAGATTTTGCGTAGAAGGACTATACAAAATTTTGAAAAAAATAGCAGATTCGATAGCATGTAGTATCTTTACGTGTGCAAAAGATGTGCACAAAGAACAGAATGATAGGGGTCCATAGCTCTTTTAAATTTTATTGTTTCGATGTTTTAAGTTTCATTATTATTTGAAATTATAAATTTTCAAGCTTCTGATGCAATTTGAAGAAGGTAAAAATATCTGCCTATGATATTGTTTATTTACCATCTAACCGCTGCCAATCAGTTTATTCTTGATCATGGCGATACTAACACTGCCGATATATCTAGTCTCAACAAATAAACCGTAGTAAAATTCCTATATAAATTATGAGCGCATCAAAATAAAAATGTATATACACTCATATTATATTAATTAATACGGTCAGAAATTCGTTGTATTAAAGCCACAACATTATAGGCAATATTTATACTGATTTTTTTATAGTGCATTAATAATGAAACATTCCAATCATTGAATCATTATTTTAATGAATATTATTGACGATTTTAATGAAATGTAATGAATTTCCATTGTCATATCCACCTGAAATTAATGAAATGTAATGACTTTTTATTTTCATATCCACCTGACTGAGATAATATCATCATCATCTGCTTCTTCCTTATCCCATTTATTTGGGGTCGGCGTAATAATGAATGAGATAATAATGAAAAGATAATTTATAAAGCAGGTAGTTTACCAAATGTTGACTATAAAAAGTTAACTGCGATATATATATATACATATATAAAATTCGGATTACTCCAATGCTGTTGGCCGCAGCTGGCCTCTACTGCTTCACCTGACGATTAGGGGCAAGTGCAGATGGCGCTCCAAACCCGCGAAAGGACTTATCGAGTGGCCACGAAGGCCAACTCTCGCCTGACGGATACGACTTTAGTCTGAGGGCACCGCTAGGGGTTCGAACCTCGGCTTAGGTCGTCGTAATATCGATCCCGTTTAAATTGGACGGGGGATCGATCGGAGGGGAATAACATATAGTCCGTAGTATTGTGGTGGTCTAGCGATGTAGCACACCGCTTTTGTTCGGGTGGTCGTGGTTTCGATTTCAGGCACGGAATTTTTTTTATTCATGAGTATAATTATTTATATGTATGCATATACAATAAATGTAACCATGCATTTGTATCAGTTATCTATAATAGTATTAACACTTATTATTATTCAATAATTCTTTATTTTGTTTTGATTTTTTTATTTAATGGATAGAATAGATAAAGATAAAGGTTTAAGATATATAACGTCCCACTACTGAACACGGATCTTTCTTGGAAAGCTAGTATTTATATTAATGATTATATTCGACTTCTTAAAATAGTTGTAAATAGGATTTCTTTGTCATTAACTGGTTAGAAGTGATTCTAAAAATAACCAACATAAAATAAAATAGGTTATTTGTTGAAGACAGTAACTGTTCATCCCCTGGAGTCCAGTTGAAGCACGTCTCAAGTGCACAGTCAATATACTAAGACTCTTCAATATAAGTCACAATTTTCACGAAGCATCGGAAATAGACTAGTATTGAAGAAAAAAGTTAAGTAGCATAAAGTTAACTATGTCTTTAAAAATACATTTAATTGTATGAAAAATCTCGTAAAATATAAGGAATAATATTTTAAGGTAGATATAATAATGTTTATAATATTCAGTACTAAATGAAATGCAATCGTTTATTTGACGACCTCGGTGGTCTAGCGGTCTAGCACACCGCTTTACATCCGATGGTCGCGGATTCGATTCCTAGCACGGCACAAACATTTGTATTCATGAGTATGATTGTTGGTATCGGTCTTGGTGTTTTCTATGTATTATAGGTGTATATTTACGAAAAAAAAATCTATGTATTTGTATCAGTTATCTAGTACCCATAACATAAGCTTTAGCTAGCTTAACTTGGGTCTAGATGGCGCTGTGTGAATTGTCCTGAGAAATACATGTACATGTAGAAATAAGAGTCAGAAAGAATAAACGATGATGAAAAATTGAACCCAAAAAGTTTTTTGAAGAAAGTTACATAGTTCTAGCTTCAAAAATAACAAATTTTGCATATAAACTGTAGTCCCCTATTTTGTTTTTCAAGGGTAAAATTTATAAATACATTGAATGTTATATTTATGTATTATATAATACATATACCTTCCTCTTGAATCACTATATCTATTAAAAAACCGTTTCAAAATCCGTTGCGTAGTTTTAAAGATTTAAGCATACTTAGGGACGGACAGACAGCGACCTTTTTATACTTTGTAATGATCAACAGCCTAACGCGTAAGTTTCAAGCTCCTAGCTTTAAAAATTACGATATTGCCATACAATCTTTCATCTCCCCTTACAAACTTATTTTAACACCTGACAACCCCTATATCTTAATAAAAAGTAGCTTTCACAGTCTATTCTCAGGGTCTAGACTATCTGTGTACCAAATTTCATTTAAATCGGTATAGTAGTTTCGGCGTGAAAACACTATAAAAGCGCTACAATTATACATACATATACTAAAAGTTGATAAGTAAAAAAAAATTCGCGATATGATTTGAATTGAAAAAAAATATTTTCCCTTTATCATTTTAATTTCTATAAGATAAGCAATTAATTTTACCATTATTCATTTTTATCATCGAGGAATTCAAAATACTATATGTGAGTGTACATTAAACACATACAAAAAAAAATTAGGCATTACACGTACAACATACATTTTTTTTTAATCTTTTTAAAATTCAGAAAACTTAATATAGGTTGATTTACTTTTTTATTTATTTGTGACGATAAAATAAAAAAGTTTATTAAAAGTTTAAAAAAATATTATTGTGTGAAGTAACTTTGAGAAATCGTCAAATATTAACTTTATTTCAAAGTCGTTTGAAATTACCAGCAGACTAATTTGATGCAATATATCAAATCTAAAACCGTATCAAATTATCATTATATTTGTGTAAATTATTAAATATTTATACAAAGTTATTGTTTACAAAAGTACGTCCACATGTTACAAAACAACTTGTTTCTTGTGGGTTTCCCGGTGATGCATCATATAGTTCATATTGTGGGGTTGATATTGTACGCATGCGTATTAATAATTCCGTTGAGCGCGCACCCTTACCGCACATGCGCAGTAGGACACCAATTCATCAGAACCGTACGACAGCGGTCGATACCGTCATAGAGAGCCGACTAGCGCATGCTCTCTGTCTTTACTTAACAATCAGGTGGAAAAGCGACATGGCCGACAGCGAGTTTGAAGAATTTCGTCGTGTGTTCGACAGACTGCCTCAACACGTAAAGGCTCCAACGCCATTCTATTCGTAAGTTACTCTACTTGTTGTATTTACTTGCGCTAACAGTTGCTCGAATGTTGTTACTGTCTATTGTCACGTGAACACTTGAGAAAACTTTAATTAATTAATTGTTAGTTTAAGAAATGTAATCAGAGTTTTATGTTGTATAGGTTAGTGCCAAATGTTGGTTTGGATGATGAATCACTGTCATCGAAGAGTGAAGACACTCCAGAGGAAGATAGAGGCTGCATTGCAGACAGCGACGGTGCAGCCCCCGCACAAGATGACGTATCACCACCACAACCTGACTTAACTGAGCCACAACGCAGTCCCAGACACCAGACATTTTCAAATGGAGAAAGAAGAAGAAGAAAGCTTCCAGAGATTCCAAAAAATAAGAAATGTGAGTAGAGTTTCAGATTATATAACAAAATGTTTTTGT
This sequence comes from Achroia grisella, assembly GCF_030625045.1. Lineage (NCBI taxonomy): Eukaryota > Metazoa > Arthropoda > Insecta > Lepidoptera > Pyralidae > Achroia > Achroia grisella. The sequence goes on from NW_026712589.1 coordinate 854,075, forward strand.
TATTGTTAGTTAAGTTAAAATAGATGGTGCTCGGTAAACGTAAATCTGGCATCAACTATGAATGAACTATTTATAAATACTATGCTCGGCGAAAATATATTTCTCTATTTAGCATTGCTATATCTAACTTTTGCGATGGCATTGTTATATCTGACCTTTAGAATAATTTACATTGCGATCTAAAACTATATTTGAACGATAGCGTATTTTTATTTCATTCAGTTTCTTATTTGGAGATATTGTTTTGTTTATATTATTATTATATAACGTAATATATTAGTTTATTATATAATTATCATTTAAGTATATATTAAATTATATGATAATCTTCATTTATATATTTTTTCGTTTATATTGGTGTTGTTTTCTATATGGAATATTTATATAAGTTATAACTATGTATTTAAATAGTATATGAATATACATATTTTTATTTGTGTATGATAATCTGTTGATATACCCTGGCAGAGCATCAGTGGAAGTTGATAAAATGAGCATGAAGTCAGGTCAATAACTCCAACTTGACAAGTAGCCATTTATCATAATGGTTTCCAAGGGCAATCGCGTGGAGTCCAACCTGATGTTGTACATGGGGTAATCGTTCCACATACATCTAACAATCCCCTTCTCCCAACCATACATATATTTTTTTTATGGATGATAATGGAATGGTGCACCCGCCTAACGGTTTAAACTGGAGAGGCACCAGTGAAGGATGATAAAATAAGATGAGCATGAGGTCAGGTCAGTTAGCCCATCGTGATAAATTCACGGTGAATTTATCAATGTTTTCCAGGGGCAACCGCGTGGGGGTCAACCTGACATGGTACATTGCTAGCAATAGGATCAGCAGTCCACATTACTAACAACCCCTTTCGCCGAATTATACATATTAGTACTGTGATATTTATACCTATATGTATAATAAAAAAAATATCTTCACGACTGCTATCCTAGGTGGAGTTAGTCAGATTGGTATAGTCATTGTCTTCTTTAGGCGTTAACTTGATAGCATCAATCTGTTGGTGAACTCTACATATAGCCTATCCACTTTTAGCGAACACTTTTCTGGAACAAGCCTACAATTAATTTGATTTGTTTTAAGCGTTCTCATCCTCCGAGAGATAGGCATGTATTGGCATATATAGGCGTATATTGACAACGTGCTTTATGTCGGCCAGATTTGTACCCACGTCCGTTGGGTTCGAAGTCAGGTAATCAACGATATATGTTTATTATTTAGTATAATTGGTTCTGCATTTCTACTTCTTAAGTCGGACTCTCTTGAGCGAGTATTTGTACTTCTTATCGTAATATGAATTTATTATCTGTGAGATTTTCTTTATGACTGTTGAAGATCATTCCAGAATGGACTGCGGTGTAGTCCCCATAATGATGTCCCTCAAATGAACTTTTGTATATTTAGACGCTCCATTCAGTTTCGACTAATGTGACCAAAATACTTAATAGTATTTTCACAGTCAAAGAGAATGTAACCTAGAAAGTTAAACTATTTATGGAAATGTTGGTTTGACGAGCAGTTTAATTCACAATTCGCGCCAGCACCACATGTCGAGTACGTACGTTTTACACCTCTACGCATCCATGGCACGTCCAGACGTATTTTCCCTTCAGTACACACAAATAAGCATCCAATACATTAAGCTAGTATCCAGTTCTTGCTACCAAGCGTTAAATCCATACTCAAGCATCGTCTACTCTATAAAACATGTTAGAAAACAGTCCGGAAGGTATAATTTTATTCAAAGCAGAGTCAGAGGACAGGAATATTTAGACGTTCCAGCATCTTTATACAAGTCTCTGTACCATTAAGTAAATTTATTTCTTACTAATATTATAAATGTCAAAGTAGGTATGTATGTTACGCAAAAACTACTGAACCGATCATCATGAAATTTTACATGTTCTTGCAGGTATTAGAACGAACGTAGGATACTGTAATTGAAATAAAAACAAATATTTTTTATAAATAACAAAAGAAAAATCTAAATTGTGCTCCTTCAGCGCCATCTAGCAGTCAGTAATGAAGTTATGCGAGCGGAGCCGCGGGTAAAAGCTAGTGTATAATATAATAAAATATGGTCTTAGCATTTATAATAATAAAATACTCATGCATAGAGGGAAGAAATTTTGACGTTCCGGCGTCCTTATTCAAATTTCTGTATCTTGGAAAATTTAATGAATAAAAAAATATTCAGCATTTATAACAATAAAAATATATGTTGTATGCACTACACGTATCAGAATACCGAAGTAGGATACAGAATATTGATTACGAAGGGCTGCAGTCTATATATAACCTGTTTACGTAATTATGTCAATAAAAGTTCAAATGCATACACCCGATATGCGATCGACATAAAATTGCAGCTCTAGTTTCATTTCATAAGAGCGTCCAGAGCTCTATGGTTTACAAGCTACTCTATGGTTTTCTACCGCGACTTACACACGAATATGGGTGAGTACATACCTATTACTATATACAATAATATTTCAGTATACAATATATTCAGTATAAATGAATAAGTAAGAGAAACGGTGGTAGTTTCGCTTCCCTTCCCTCTCTTTATTCAAATATATTTAGCGAAATGTGCACGTCAAGAGTAGCTCCCTATTCTGTCTACCCCCTTCCTTATAATAGCCGTGACTATAATGTACATATATAGTTTCGTCGGTTTCGATTGGTGTTACCTCCAGTTAATATAATTTCAGTTTATTCACTAATAAAGCCCTCAAGGAGGTAGCTCCTTTTAATTATACTTTTTTATAATATCGTCTATATATTTTCGGTGTTCACACGTTCGATTCCTAGCACGGTCCAATCGTATTCACAAATATGATTGTTTGTAGCGGTCTGAGTGTTTTCTATTTATATTATGTATGTATTTATAAATAAAATATGTACGTATTTATATCAGGTGTCTAGTACCCGTAATACAAGTTAAGTTAAATACAAGTAAGTACAAGTTCTGCTTACCGTGGGACTAGATGGCGCTGTGGTAATTGTCCAGGGTTATTTATTTATTTATTTATTTTATGGTATTGTATTTATAGTTTATACAATTTTTACATTTATAGTTTATATTTTGCAACTTGCGACATAATTAATTTATACCAATATAAAATATGAAATATGTAACATGACGTTCTATAAGATTATATTTTATTTTAATATTTCATGTTCATTTCATGTATACATAAAACCATATTATATATATTATTTTTATTGTTAAAATATTTATTTTAATTATTACATTAAAAATAACAGTATATTTAGTATTCTTAATTTAAATGATCATAGATATATTATTCTATTATATACTTCTAATATTAAATATATTTAATAATGGTCCGTGGGGTCCTAGCGCTATAAGACTTTTCAAAGAAATAACGAAAAGGTTAGTCGACATCACAGAAGACTGAAGAGCTGGCAGCTACCTCGGACAAAGAATTAGTCTAGCCATTCAAAGAGGGAACGCTGCCAGTATCTTCGGAACTTTACCTAAAGGGACCCCTTTTAATAATATATTTTAGTCATCATATTATATATTTTAAGCTTTTTAATTTTAGGTTCTTACAAATAGGTTATGTAAATACTAGTAATAAATATATTTTCATTGTTTTATATCATAATGTAATTTAATAATTATTATACATATTATAAAGCATGTGAAATGTATAAGATGGAATGCCAGAAGTATGTAAATTATTAGGTGGAGACAGATACAAGTGGCTTAGTTTATAATAATAATAATAATAATCTCAGGACAATTCACACAGCGCCATCTAGACCCAAGTTAAGCTAGCTAGAGCTTGTGTTATGGGTACTAGATAACTGATACATATACATAGATATTTTTTTTTTTGTAAATACATACATATTATACATAGAAAACACCCAGACCGATACAAACAATTATACTCATGAATACAAATGTTTGTGCCGTGCGAGGAATCGAACCCGCGACCATCGGTCGTAAAGCGGTCGTTATCGATTGTTGCATGAAGAAACGATTCTTGAAGAGTGATCCCAAAGCATACTGCCTATGATCAAGAATAAGTGTATGTTTAGGTTATATATATAACTAACTGTTTCCGCGACATCGTGGAACTTAACTTTATTTCTCTAAATCAAAAGTTTATTCCAAAAAAAATAGTGTATGCTACTCCTTATTACATCAGCTACCTGCCTGTCAAAATCGGTCCAGCCATTTCTGAAATTAGCCGGTAAAAAATGTTATTTTGGTATATGTACCGTATTTATATGCATATGCATGTAGTAAAAAACGGTTATTTAAATATTACAAACAAACACTCCAATTTTATTTACATGTATAGATAATAAAAATAATCTCAGGACAATTCACACAGCGCCATCTAGACCTAAGTTAAGCTAGCTAAAGCTTGTGTTATGGGTTCTAGACAACTGATACAAATACATAGATAATTTTTTTTTTCGTAAATACATACATATTATACATAGAAAATACCGCGACCATCGGACGTAAAGCGGTGTGCTAGACCGCTAGACCACCGAGGTCGTCAAATAATATGTAGGAAATATTTTTATGTATTCAATATATGTTGTAACGGAATGTATAATTAATGAAAATGAATGAATATGAGTGAGTTAGATTCACAGATAGAAAATTAGATACAATAGATTACATTCATTCTTGCTACATTGTTCTTAATAGATGGTTAACGTTATTATTATTGAATAATTCTAAGAAGAGTTTTAAAAACAGTAATACAAAGCAACTAATTTTCATTTTGAAAACTCTTGGTCCCATATATATATTTTAAATTAATTAAATAATTAATGATAAAGATGCGAATGTTGAGATAGATGTGTGGAGTCATCTATCTCAACATTCGCAATGTAGTATATATTTTAATAATTCTAAGAAGAGTTTTAAAAACAGTAATACAACGCAACTAATTTTCATTTTGAAAACTCGTGGTCCCATATATATATTTTAAATGAATTAAATAATTAATGATAAAGATGCGAATGTTGAGATAGATGTGTCGAGTTATCTATCTCAACATTCGCATCTTTATCATGAATTCAGGAATATAATAGTAAGATATAAGTAAGAACACGTTTATAAAGTTGTCCTCGGGATATAGAAATTACGATGTAACATGAGGACCACGAATTAAAGAATGTTTTTAATGTGAAAGTAGATGGATGTGAAGAAGAACGACAGAAGAACGAAGAAGGAAAGATGGATAGACTGTGTGAAAGATGATATACATAAAAGGAGAGTAAGCATAGAGATGCCTAATAGAGATCGATGGATGAAAACATACTGCGTAGAGTCCAATAAATTGTTTAAAAGAATGACAATGATGGTGATAATAATATATTTATATGTACATATATTTTAGATATATCATAAAATACATATATATTACAATATTATAATATTTATGTAAATGAATATATATGTAAGTAAGAGTTTTAGTAAATTAATACAATTAATTTGTTTTACTCGTTTTTCTTATAAATTATTGAATACTACAACCAATAAGGTTAAGCTGGTGATTATACAAGCACAGACAACGACTATAAAAATAGTTGTTTAAAGTTCTGTTATATTGATAATATCACAACTATCATATGATAGTTGTGATATTATCAATATAACTGAATTGGTATTAAAATTGGTATTAATGAAAAAAATAACTGTAACTCTAAGCTATCTTATTAAATATTTCAGCAACAATATTAGCTAATGGGCAACCAGCATCACTAGCTGATGAATTAGGAGCCCTGGCCGGACTACTAATCAGGCCTGGATGTCAAGGTCGACCGCTACTAGTCCTGAAATGCGGGTACCTTCTGGACGAGGATTCCAGTCCAGACTCGGAGCGTCTGCAGAGCCTGGGCGATGTCGATAGTGGTCACAGCACAGCGCATTCACCAATCGATACAGGTCCCAAAAGTATATCCCCAACGCCGCTACAACAAAACGGTAAGTTATATTTATTTGTAATTATTTATTGTACAGATTATTATCAGAAGGATACTGTTTACTGGAGGAATAATGCAATGTTTAATTTGTTGTATTATTGAAATAAAAAAAATGTAAGAATTTATTGTACACAGAATTTAATAGTGACGCCATGGAATGTTCGAGAAGAAGTGCAAAGAGTATAGAAAGTGAAACAAAACAACATCGATATTCCATTTGTGACGTTCCAAATTTGAATTTTATAATTTTATTTTTAAATATATTTAATGGCTATTTGCAATCGCAAACACATATGACTTAAACATTAAATGGTGCAATAGCGGACTTTCCTAAAATTTTTCTTTCAGTCAACCTTTGAGTGACTGATAGGTACTGTAAAGTGGTGGATATAAGTGCAATAAAAAAATACACGTCGCAAAGCAATATAAAAATAAATATAGTACAAGTAATAAGAATAAATCTACTTTTATATTTTCCGGATACATGAACACTCACTGAATCATCTTACTCCGTAATGTAAGCAATTTGAAATTAGCAAACTAACTGATTACAAATGGCAACAGCTCTACGGACTTATCATGTGATACCTCATGCTTTGTCATTTAAGAGGGCTAAGATGTCATACCTCTTATTCTGTAATCACAGGCAAATCTAATAATAATATAATAATAATGCGCTGAGCGAAGTATTATTATATTATAATTATTCTTCGCTGTAATAATAATAATATCAAGACAATTCACACAGCGCCATCTAGGCCTAAGTTAAGCTAGCTAAAGCTTGTGTTATGGGCACTAGAAGACTGATACAAATGCATAGATATTTTTTTGTAAATATTATACTTAGATACATAGAAAACACCCAGACCGATAAAAACAATCATACTTATGAATACGAGTTTGTGCCGTGCGAAAAATCGAACCCGCTACGGACGTAAAGAGGTTTGCTAAACCGTTAGACCACCGAGGTCGTCGAATCATCAAACAATAATAATCATAGTTTTGTATACGTCTTTCTCGTGTTAGACCTCGAACGCCATCTATTGAAAGTAATCCGAAGTAGTGAGGCCTTCAAAGTAATGAATAGTGAGTCCTTCAAAACTTATAAGTATATATTGGATGGAAGTTGGTAGTGACGGTTCCGATTCCGATTTCGAGACAATTCCGACTTGACATATTTGTACTTAATTTTGGTAAATTTTTATTATTGTTTTATTTTATATTATATTGACATCCATAAAATTGTTGCCTGATCAAAATAGATTTACTTAAATAAATCAATTTAAGTCAAACAGAAATGTAAAAGATTAACATAATAAGAGCACGGACTTTGTGTCTGTGGAAAGAAAAAAAAAGTAGTGAGTAATATTACTTTTACGCATTCACAATTTTTTTTTTTAATAATTTAACAGTTTTAATAGAATAACCAAGAATAATAAATTGAAATTAATAAAGTCAAGCAACAGGCAGATACCGCATGTCAAGTTAAAGAACCTAAGATAGTTGTTCCAGATTACGACTAGATTCATCCAAATTCATTTCAGAATAGTCTACCGCTATTAAGAATTAAGATTACCATGGGGATCGCAATCTCCCAGCAGGATTCTGCAACCAAAAAATAACAAGAAGAAAATCAGTATATTCAAGTGATAATAACAACTTTCTTTTGGTTTTTTAGAAACATAAAAGAGAAGCAACATATGACATCGCATACGATACTGTAATAGTTGCAGTTTCAATTTGGTCTCTAAATTCTTATTCATATATACATTTAATTGTAATTTAAAATTCATATGCGTAATCAATCATATAAAAGTCCGCTATTGTACCATTTAATTTTTAAGTCATATGTGTTTGCGATTGCAAATAGCCATTTAATATATTTAAAAATAAAATTATAAAATTCAAATTTGGAACGTCACAAATGGAACATTGATGTTGTTTTGTTTCACTTTATATACTCTTTGCACTTATTCTCGAACATTCCATGGCGTCACTATTACATTCTGTGTACAATAAATTCTTTCGATTTTTTTTTATTTCATTAATACATATATACTTCGGACATTTAATTGTAATTTAAAATTCAATGCGTAATAATATAAAAGACGTAATATTGTGGATGACTTTTTAGTACACATTTAGTTATATGGTTTACACATTTAGTACCAGTAGTGTTATTACCCGTGATATTAAGTCAACCCCAAATAAATGGGATAAGGAAGAATGTGATGATGATGATGATGATGAGCATTATTATCCAAAACATTCTCTGCTGTTTTAAAATAAAATAACCTGTATCGATATGTCAATTCATATTAAATTATTTCAGTAGCAAACCGACAGACGTTTTTCCATTTTAATATTAGTCTGATATGGATTATGCCTCTATATTTATATCTACTAATAAATAATAAAGTTTCAACGAGAAATTAGGTGACGAATATAAAGAAAAATGTTATAAATGCTTGATTTTCAGTGTCACCATCTTCAAGCTGTAGCATTAGTGGAATAAACTTTGCTGGTAATATGACCACGGTTCCACATAGTCAACTGGAAATGCTGGAAGCTACTCATAGAGGCCTACATAAGTTTAATCCCAGACATCACGACGAGATTGAAGTGGAAATAGGTGACCCTATATATGTGCAAAAAGAGGCAGACGACCTATGGTGTGAAGGTCGGTACATTACAGTGGTCTAGAGGTTTAGTAATCTTTCTTACTAATAATTACATATTCAATAAAATATGGTCGAGCACAGTGATGGGTCGCTCATCCGTCATACTCGTGAACGGGTGCTGCTTGTATGGACTAGTCTGCTCTAATCACTATGACTAATTCTCTTATTAATTGTGTAACCAGTTGGTTGTATACTTAATATTCTATTTGAGTATTTTATTGAAATAGTGCTAATTGGTAGTTTGTATTCATACACTAAAACTTAAAAATGTAAAGTAACAATAAAATTATTTAAAAGAGCTACACGCAAGTTTCTTGCTCGTTCTTCTTGTGATAAGACAGCTTTGCGAAAGAGCGGTAGATTAAAAAAAAATGTGATGACTATTCAAAAGTGTTTCAATGTAAGTTTATTTGAATAAATTATTTTCTATTCTATTCTATTATTGTCTACTACAACGTCGGTAAACAATCGTACGACCTATTTGATGGTAAACGGTTGTCGTTGCCTATGAACCAACAGAGATGTCACGTAGATACTGCCGCCTCTTAATTCTTAATATACCCTTCTTGAAAAACCACAAGTCTTTCGAGAAAACCTCGACAAGTAATTCATTCCACAATATATATGTATGCGGGAGAAACCTCCTTTAATATCGTACAGGTCAAAACTACAGCATTTGTATTTATATTTGTAAAGAACAAAATATTAATAACAAAACAAATTATAAAGAAATAGAAATATAAAATAGTCACATTTTTTATTCTACCACTCATTCCGGAAGCAGACTTATCACAAGAAGAATGAGAGAGAAACTTGCGTGTTGCTCTTTTAAATAAATGTTGTTCAATAAACTTTTAAGAATTTTGTGTGAACACAAATTGTCAAATAGCAAGTAGCAATAGTAAGTAGATAAATAGTTACTTGAGTAACAAAAAATCAGTCATAGTTATCAGAACACCATTTGCATCCATGGTGGATTCAATTTATCAACTACACTTCTGACTATCACATTTACGATTATGATATACGCAATACAAGTGTAGCAAACATATATTTATATATAAAATTCTCGTGTCACCATGTCAGTTACCATACTCCTCTGAAACGGCTTTACCGATTTTTATGAAATTTTATATGCATATTCAGTCTGAGAATCGGCTACTATCTATTTTTCATAACCCTAAGTGATAAGGTTTGTCCACCCATAACATTATTTTTATTTTATAGATATTTTTTTATTATGTGTCATAAAAAATAAATACAACCCTAAATTTTCACCCTTCTATCACCAACCCCTATTTTTTTATAGCGTCATTAATTTATATATCAAAATAACGTTTATGAAACTTGTGTGTTGCTCTTTTAAATAATCCTTGTGAACTTACAAGACATTTTTCAAGTCGTGTGACATGTGAACACAAACTACCAACTAGCACTAATTTATTAGGATCATAGGGTAAGTATAAGTACATTAAAGTCCGTTTCGTAATTTAAAAGATCTGAGCGACCAAACAGCGGAATCGATTTCATTTTGTGTTTGTGTTTGCAAAGGTATATATTTATTGTGTGTATATTATTTTAGGTGTCAATTTGAGAACGGGTCAACAGGGAATTTTTCCGTCAGCCTACGCAGTGGATATGGACTACAATGATTTCGACCCTGCCAATGCCAAAGTTAAAAGAGAGCGATATTTATTAGGGTAAGTTATTTATATTATATCACACTATTGTAACACTACAGAAAAGGTTTTGTTATCTTATAAGTACTAAATGCTTGAATGGATATTATATATAATCAATATTCATAATATTCATAATATTAATACTAGATTTAAAGACAAACTTGCTGTCCCCAAGTATCGTTTAGAAAAAGTCAATAGATCTTTTATGGGAATAGGTATAAAAATTTACAATAAGATACCAAAAGATATATTGGAATTACCCTTAAATAAATTCAAAACATCTGTTAAATAATATTTACTGAGCAAGGCCTATTACTCACTAAAGGATTACTTGAATGACGAGCGTGCATGGCAATAGTTTTCATGTTCGGGATTTTCATTTAATGTTAGATATAGACACCTAAATAAATGCATTGTAAATAAACTGGATTTAAATAAAAAAGTAATTCAATTGAGTTTCTTGCCAGTTCTTCTCAATTTGATCTATATACCGAACTGGACGGTGGGGAAAAAAATTATAATGTAAAACTTGACGTTCATAAGCGGCTAAAATGTCCTACATGAATAAATGATTTTTGAATTTGAATTTGGATGTTAATAAGCTTGGTCGTGGGGATTGTGTGGGACTGTGTATAGCGCGCTTGGGTCGGTGCAGCTAACGATGGTGGTAATTAAAGATGCAATATGTAAAAGAATAGTATATTATAAAAATATATGTCGTAACAAACTACATGAAAGCAAGAGCAATACAAGGAATAATAAAAAGGGAATAACCAAACCACAGCAACCGATCTAAAATATAAATATTTAAAAATAAGTCCTGTACAGGGATATACTGTATTAGGATGACAAAAGAAGATAACAATAGTCAATAGAATAGGGCAATAAGTGTGTGAAATTAAATTAAACAAAATATAATAATAAATTTTACTAAATTTGTTGTGTTGTTATGTCGTACCAAAACCACATAATCACTATGTTGATTTGTATGTATTAGCGCAAGCAATATGGATGTAGACTCTATACCGCCGGAATTTGATCGCGATTAGAGAAGTTCGTTAAAGTAGTCAAGTTTCCACATTGAATATTTGTCCATATGATAATTTTAGCGGAATTAAACAAAGTAATATAAATCAATTAAGTACTTAGTATACAAGTACAAATTCAAATTCAAAAATCATTTATTCCTGTAGAACATTTTAGCCACTTATGAACGTCAAGTTTTTTGCATTATAATTTTATTTTTTTTCACTACCGTCTTAGAAACTCAATTGAATTACTTTTTTTTCTAAAAGCCAGTTTATTTACAATGTATTTATATAGGTGTCTATGTGTAATATTAAATGAAAATCCCGTGCATGAACTACTATTGCCATGCACGCTCGTTATTCAAGTAATCGTTTAGTGAGCAATAGGCTTTGTACAGTACAGTATATGTAAATATACACAATACGATGCTCTCAATACTAGTTCACCCAGTGGTTTAGCGGTTTATCACACTGCTTCACTTCCGATAGTCGCGTTCGCTCACAATACAAATTTTGTTTATTTTAGAAGATTGTACAGAGATTTCACTGGTATACCTCTCGCTCCCACTTCAACTGCATATCAATGAATCAGAGAATAATTTTCCGTTAATTCTTTTATTAGTTCGTACTATTTATTAGTTTTTATTGCATGGCCTTTAGGTCTATTTGTTTTTTATGGTACAGTGATTTCTATTAGTATTATACAGTAATTCAAATTGTGTATTTTTATTATATTTCTCTTTTAACTGAGGGTTGAATGTTGTAATACATTTTATATATACATATTTATATTTATGTATATATCTCAGGTCTTATTTAATGCATTTTTGTTGTCTCAAAAATCATAAATGTATACGTATGTGTTTATAGTTGTTAACTAAAAAACCTATTAGTTTCTGTTTTAATGAGTTATTGGGGCTGCCTAACAACCAGCGTTGTATATATGCACCTCAGTGAGGTTGTACTTATATTAGTAACAGCTGAGCCAGCTCTTATTACCAACTTTTTTGTTAAAGTTTTATTTCTTATTTTGTGTATTATGTTTGCAATAAATGAATTATTATCTATCTATCTATAAATTAATATAGTCTTTTTTTTATGTTTTAACATTTGTATGTACAGATACATGGGATCAGTAGAGACGTTGGCCCATAAAGGAACAGGCGTGGTTTGCCAAGCTGTAAAGAAGATTGTTGGTGAGTCAAGTGGAGAGCCAGGAGTACAGCCTTGCATCCTGGAGGTGTCAGATCAAGGTCTACGTATGGTCGACCGGTCGAAGCCAGATGTAAATATTACTTTTATATAAAACCTTATATGACATACAATTACGATTCAAATTGCGAATTTTATATTTTCTTTACTATTTCTTTTTTATTCACATGTTCTCTTTGAGATGATATTTCTTAATTCAATAAATTTATAGATAGATAGATAGATAGAATATACTTTATTTGCAACGTACAGTAAAGAAGAAGCACATTTTATATTTTGCACCTTGAAGATAAAAACAAATAAAAAATATTTCGGCCGTCAAATAGTTGATTTAAAAAATAAATATTTAACCTGCAATTAATTACTGTTAGAGTTTATTGCCAATTGTCAAATGAAGATATTTAGTTCTTCTAGTTTTAAATTTTAAAGTAGTAATAAAAGTTCGTTTATGATTACTATTGCTATAAATTTGTCCATTAATATAATGGTAGAACTCACTTCTAGATAGTAAGTTGACATATTCGGAGATTTTATAAAATAAATAAAGTTTACTATTAAACAATGATACTAACGTGTTAGTGTTTGACTAACTCCATAGTCATAAGTTAACCCTAAGGTTAACTTTATAATCCCCTTTATTTTAAAAATGCGACGGAAGAGTAAGAAATGCTGGCACTTATAGTTTACAAAGAGGAGTGCAATATGCTAATTTTTTTTTAAATAAGCATAAAAATATATTTGATCAATAAAAAACCATTACACTACTACCATGTCTTTGACACACGCACGCGTATATACTCTTTCGTTTATAGTTATAGTCTGTGGTCAAATTGAGTATATGGTAGACTAGTATCGTTTGTCTTTTGTTATTATTTATCTATAGTCTTAATGAATATTAAATTAATTATTAATTATTATTAATATTTGACGACCTCGGTGGTCTAGCGGTCTAGGTCTAGAGTGGTAGATAAAAAACAAATTGTTATGACTATTCAAAAGTGCTTAAATTAAGTTTATTTGAATAAATGATTTTCTATTCTATTCTATTCTATTCTAGCACACCGCTTTACGACCGATGGTCGCGGGTTCGATTCCTCGCACGGCACAAACATTTGTATTCATGAGTATGATTGTTTGTATCGGTCTAGGTGTTTTCTATGTATAATATGTATGTATTTACAATAAAAATATCTATGTATTTGTATCAGTTATCTAGTACCCATAACACAAACTTTAGCTAGCTTAACTTGGGTTTAGATGGCGCTGTATGAATTGTCCTGAGTTTTTATTATTATTATATTAATTATGTGTACTTTGTTCAGAGAACACGAAGTGGTCCGTGCATTGACTACTTCTATTCGCTGAAGAACGTCTCGTTCTGCGCTTTCCATCCTCGTGATCACCGATATCTTGGCTTCATCACGAAACATCCGACGTTACAAAGGTTCGCGTGCCACGTATTCAGGGGTCAGGAGTCCACGAGACCAGTAGCAGAAGCTGTTGGGTAAGTAATAAAGACAATATTTCTGTAAGAGTTAACGATAGATTCAATAAAATATAATTGTTTGCATGCAACGCCAATAGATGGCGCTTGAACAAAATTAGAACGCGCTAATGTTTCGTTTTATTGATTTCCCATATATTATATGTAATATTAAATCTTTTGTCCCCTTTGATCGATCTCCCGTCCAATTCAAACGGGGATCGTTATTACGACAACCTGAACCGAGGTTCGAACCCCTAGCGGTGCTCAAAAACTAAAGTTGTATCCGTCAGGCGGGAGTTGCCCTTTAGCCGCTCCATAAGTCGTTCCTCGGGTTTGGACTGCCATCTGCACTCGCCGCCTATCGTCCGGTGAAGCTGTAAAGGCCAGCTGCGGCCAACAGCATTAGAGTAGTCTGAAAAAAAATCTTTTGTACCTGATTTTGAAACCGACCAATAAACTATATACATACGAGTGTAGTGTTTTGGTTTATAGTACCCTTAGGACCTTGTGATTTTAACATTTTGTCGCCAACAATAATGATTAAATCCACTATTCAGGTAATCAGACTTTGGAACGTCTTACCACTTCATATCAAAACCGTCACGAGTAGATATTCTGTCAAACGTAAATTACGAGAGCATTATCTGAACTTGTAACCTTTCCTCTGTCCTGTTTGCTCATTGTTTTTTTATATATTTTTTTATTCCTTTATTTGTAGCACATGATATTTCATTGTCAGATTATTAAATATGTATATAATATTAAGTATATATATATTATATATACACCGTCAACAATTATTTTCTGCACCACCCATGGTTGACTGGTAAATAATACTGCATGGTGTTAACTCCGCTATATGTACTTTAAATTATGTGCATTAAACTTAAATTAAAATGTATACTTATGCCTATATATTTGTAATATTTCTGCCAACATTCGGTACCCTTCCATTTGTTTATGCCCATATAACTTATATTTAACTTAAGGGTAAAATCAGTATCCATTACAAATACGCGTTGAGTGTTCGCGTTTCTAATAAGTAATTTTACTAATGAATGTAGTACAATCATGCCACATTTGTATTAACACTACAAGAACAAGCAGATTAAGTACGACCTCAGTGGTCTAGTGGTTTAGTACACCGCTTTTTTCCGATGGTCGGGGTTTCGATTCCTCGCACATACAAACATATATATTCTAGATTGATATATAATTGTCTCGGTCTGGGTGTTTTCTATATACGAGTATTTATGAAAAATATCTATTATTTAAAAAAAAATTATATATTTTAACGGGAAAGGTTTTGTATATAAATTTATCACGAATTTAATTCATATTTATTTTTCATTGTATCTCTAATTGTGAATAATTTGTTACAGGAGAGCGTTCCAGAGGTTTTATCAGAAATTCATAGAAACAGCATATCCCATTGAGGACATTTACATAGAATAAACAAACAGCAATACGTAAACGTGATTATAAATAGAATATTATCTATTTTCGTTATAAACACTATGCATAATGACTGAAAATTATAGGAACGATATTCGAACAGGCGCGCTATTATTGATAGAAATCATTTCACTTACAAATTTTAGTAAAACGTTAAAATATCAATCAGAAACGATTTACTAATCGCAATCATAATACTCGAAGAGATTTTAGTGTTTCTTTAATATAGATTAAAAATTAATTTTGTTATAATCATTTATGTTCATAAATATCTTGTTTCAAGAAATATATTTTTTTAATTATATATATCATATAAATGGGTTTTATTTATTTGAAATTAGGTAATCATTAGGTGTCTATATTTTTTTATAGTATATACTTTTTTGAGTGCACCTATTTAGGCCTCTGAAGGTTTTATTAAAATAATAATAAAGTATATGTTTGATGTATTGCGATCTGTTACCGAAAGGCTTTTTGGTTTCCGATTTAAATTATTTCAGTCTGTTTACTATATATGTTTTTAATTATATTCCAATTGTTTACTTTTAGTAAGAAAGCATTATTGCTAGTTAAGAAAGCAAAATATTCATGCATTATAATAGAATGGTATTAACATGCACAGAAGAGGGAACACTACCTACCTGAAAGTGAATTCGCAAATTTATTTCATTTCATTTCATTTCATTTCATTTCATTTCAAGCTAATAAAAGTTAATATTTATCATAACATATTATTAATATTGAGCAACTAAATTACTCGGAATTAGACAAAATTAGTACATATTGGGCAATAAAAAAATGTTGATAAAATTGTAATTATTTTTTTAAATTGATTGATTGAACAAAATCATAACTAGATAATAATGTAATCGGTAACAACACGGTTTTGTTGTATTGAATATTAAATAAAAAACATCAGTAACAAGGGAAATATTATTTCTGTACTGAATATAATCTTTACATACCATAGAGGCTAAAAATAGTTATTAGAAGTTATGTCTTTAATATTTTTTCTTAATGAGAACACTTTTTTGAAATTCCAGACCAACATCTGTTGTTGCGCATTCTAGATAATCTTACGAATGGATTAACCAAGTTAAATGCGGTTTTGATCAATATATAGTAGTGATATGTAATTTTTTGTGTTTTTTTCCTAAATCTGATTAATTTATAGATTAAACGTTAACACATGTTCTGAGTGTATTTTTTCTAAATACAATCAATTCATAGGTAAGAAAGTTAACACATATACTTATTTCGATACAACTGTCTAAAAATTACAATACTTACGTAATTTGCACATTTTGTATATAAATTGCAATACCATTTTTGTTATAGGTAATGTTCCCTAGTACTTTCATCCCGTTGCCACTTTTCTTGATCTAATAGAATAGATCTAATACAATATTAATCTTAACATCAGAGATATTAGATCTTTTTTTACAAAACTCGATCGTTCCTCTATCGTAGTATTTAAGCATAGTGAATTTAATATTACAATTTAAGATCCTTAAACTCGTTGTCGGCTGTAGAGTCGCGGTTACGATTAAAAATCATAAAAACAATCAATATAATTAATTATAATATTAATGAGGAACATTTTAAATATCACTATCCTTGAGCATTGGGTATAATCTCAATCTCTCAATACTAAAAGAACTTATTCTGAAATTATTATTATTATTAATTATAATATTAATATTAGACATAATAATATCATAATTCGATTAATAATAGATACGTTATGTTACAAATGGTGCAGGAATGGTCTAGATTAGCTTGCTTGACGGTTATAATGAATACGCTGTATATAAAGCATTAAGGTTACACGCTATACTAAAATCAGGTGCAATATCGGAGTAAAAGTGGGGAAAATTTCCAATAACATACCCAAGGATATACTGGAATTACCTTTAAATGAATTCAAAACATCTGTTAAATCATATTAAACAGAGCCTATTACACACTAAACGATTGCTTGAATGACAATAATAGTTCATGCACGGGATTTTCAATTAACGTTAAAAATATACACCTACATAAGTATGTAAAAATAGGTTGTTAAAAAAAATCTGTTAATTTTCTTGCCAGTTCTAAATTGAATCTGTATACTGAACTAGACGGTAGGGAAAAAATATTAATGCAAACGTTTGACAGAAGACCGAAGAGCTGGCAGCTACCTCGGACAAAGAATTAGTCTATCCATTCAAAAAGGAACGCTGCCAGTATCTTCGGAACCTTGCCTAAAGGGACTCCTTTTAATAATATATATTAGTTATTATGTTATTTTTATTACTATTATACAAACGTTTGAAGTTCATAAGTGGCTAAAATGATTGACAAGAATCAATAATTTTTGATTTGATTTGATTTGATTTGATATGTGGCATCGTCCTTGAAGTATATCCATCAACCACTACCGCTCCAATATTGACTCTGATTTTAGTGTGATGTATAGACTATTTTAATTACAATTAGTGGTTGCATCTACGATAAACAAATAGTATTGTTTCATTTAATACTTCATAGTAGTTTAGTAATTCATGTTTACCACCTGTGATTATTAAGAATTAAATATTATTCATACACAAAACGTATCAATCTCATCACTACCATCCGTAATGTGGTGATAGAGATGTTATAACAAATTGATTCTCAAATACTGTGATAATGAAAACAGTTGAATTCTGCTGTAGATGTAATTGTTATTATTTTTTTACTCTTAATAATGAAAACATACATTAACATCTTTATAGTATATAGGTATGTAGGTTATGTGTATATTTATACAGTACTAACTATGTAAGTAGTAGGTAATATTATTTATAAGTACTTTATAATACTTGCAACACTACATAATTGTTATTCATTGCAAGATTCTTTAAACATTCGATTCGGAATGAAGTATTGTTGTATTCAATTTTGTAATAAATGGTTACTATGTATATAAAATTTATAGTTTCTCACAGCACTAATATTATATGGATAAGCAAACACTAGTTATAATTGCTTACATGCAATGTTTGTTATTGTACCTATAACACTGGGGACTATATGATGCAATAAAATAAATACGTTTAATTAGAGTGGTGTAACCCGTAATATCGTGTTTATCAAATTAAATTTTTAAACAACTAGTACAGTTAATTAGATTGAATCAGTGCTCAAACCTATTTTCAAATATACATAGTCCTCTGTGCCTATACCGTATCTTAAATTAATCATTACTATTATAGTTTATAATGTATATATAGTTATTTTAATTAACACAGGTCACATTCATTTTGCGATGATATAATGCAAGTTTGTTCTAGACATGTATATACAAAAATTTTATTTTAATAATGTTCTAAAATTTTTAATCCGAATATGTTATATGTTTTTAAATTTAAACATTATTTATTGAAGTAATAAGGTGAAAATTCCAACAGTGAGACTTCCATAGCCTGTTAAAATTCTTAGAGCAAGTTTTTAAACTATACCCGTATAGCGTCAGTAATTTTAAACTGATCTTAATTTTAAACTATTCATTTTTCAAGATTTTCAAATCTTTAAAATTAATAGATTATTACTGAACAAACTAATTACTATCGTAATACTTATTATGATTATTACAATATTCAAAATAATTCCATTTTTTTAATAATATTATTTATAATAAGTGGCTTTCGCAGTTAAACAGTCTCTCAATAGTCGTACGTTGATCTATTACATTATAAATACCAGGAATTCTATTCAAATATTTGAATAATTGTAATGTAGTATATATGTCAGAAACCGGTAGCTGATTTTTATAATTATTTTCTTCACAGACCCCTACGATCGACCCCTCATCCATTTCAAATATCGAACATCTAGCGGTGCCCTCAGACTGTTCTCAGTGGCATTGCATCCGTCAGGCAGGAGTTGGCCTTCAGCCGCTCCGTAAGTCCTTCCGCGGGTTTAGAGTGTCATCTGCACTCGCCTCCTATAGTTGTGTGAAGCTGTAAAGGCCAGTTAGCCAAAGCCATTAAAATTGTTTAAAAAATCAGAACCTAATAATAATTAAAAAAACTGATTAAATTTCATATTTAGATTATTATCAATAGTTAAAGTTCTGACAGTATTTTTTTTTGTTAGTGGTAAATATAAAATTGAGTCCATTTCTCTGCCGTTTGTGATTATTATTATTTATGCCTGTAGGGTTGGGACTAATAAAGTATCTAGCCACACTTCCGAAGCGCAGAAGCTTCCTGATGTCTTCGCAGGCTTTTCGAAGCAACCTCATTATTCAAATGAACAATGCAGAATGTGATTGTCCCTATTATTATTCTAAACTTTTTACCTATTATTTCATATTCCAAACATTTTCCGTATTAAACTATAATAAGTGCTGCATAATTACTATAATAGATTCAATATAACAAATTTAAATTATATTTGTCTTACAAAATATAGTTTCTCTAAAAGCTGGTGAAGCCTTGGAAAAAGTTAGTGATATGTATAAATGAACAATTTTAATCCAATAATAAATATTTCATAGAGTCGATTCGAAATAAGTATTTTAATATAATTGTATCACTTCAATGTTTTTGTAAACATCTACCTCAAGCTTGCCTCAATTAATGAGATTGTTCACACAAACGTTCATGTATTCTTTTAAGGAGAAGTCAATTGTAATATTACTTACAAAATATATTTTTTAAAGTAGAGCTACGTATCGTTTTGTAGCTTGAATGGGCCGGTTTATCTTGAATGAGCTGATTCGATATATATATACGTCGGTATATATATATCGGTGCCTCGGTGGACTAGTGGTTTAATACACTGCCTTACTTCCGATAGTCACGAGTTCGATTCCCCACACGGCACAAA
The DNA here is from genome assembly GCF_030625045.1 of Achroia grisella. NCBI lineage: Eukaryota > Metazoa > Arthropoda > Insecta > Lepidoptera > Pyralidae > Achroia > Achroia grisella. The sequence goes on from NW_026712589.1 coordinate 874,474, forward strand.
CATTTGTATTCATGAAGTATGATTATTTGTGTCGGTCTGGGTGTTTTCCATAATACAAGCTTAGCTGGCTTAACTTGGGTCTAGATGGCGCTGTGTAATTCATATAGCGCCATCTAGACTTCATCTCTTCTTCTTACTTCTTCTTCCTGATATTATTATTATTAATCTTCTCCTTCATATCTCTTTCTCTTTTATTTATATATCCTTTTTCTTACTTGAATGTCTCTTTACATCTACCATCCATATCTTACAGTTGTATCAGACCCACCTAAGGCTCACCACAATGACCTCATGTTATCAGAAAATATGTAAATATTTCGTAAGTGATAATTAATTGATCACAAAACATCTAAGAATATATACACATAATTATATTCTTATATAAATTATATTTGCAATAAGAATAATGAATAGAATAATTAGGCTTACTGTAGCGAACATTACGCGTGAATAGTGTATTATTTTTTTGTGTGAACATTCTCCAAGCAATGTAATATTAAATAATAAATGATATTGTATCTACGTACTTCGCATTGTAATATGAATGTGTCTTATATTTGTAAATATTAAACTGCCAACAGATGACACTAAACTCGGTGATAATATGGAAGTACTAGTGGGGAATACTCTGGAGGGCCTGGTACCTGGGCCGGGAACGATTTCACATAGTACACCCGAGTTTAAGCAGATCCCAATGTAGCCCCACTACCGATATTATCTCCAAATTTAATGTCATATGTAGGCATTTTCAATTGTAATTATCAGCATTATTGAGGCGGAAATAGACTCAACAAAGCTGAATAGAGCTGTGAAACATGAATTAAATATATTTATTTTTACAGTAAATGTTTAATTGTAATAGCATATTCAACTATAACGCGTAAGCCATTATATATTGTGGGACTGAAATTATGGAGTTTTATTATAACTTATTATAGTGTCGTTTTAGATTAGAGTGGTATTTGTAAAATTATGCCTTGTTACCTCTGCTAACCGACTTTTTTGCCAATTGGAGATGTTATGGCGGTTAAATTCCAGAATGTGTAGACATAACCTCAAAATACACTGTTAAAATACCAATGAGATAAGCTAAAGGCATTATAATGGAATTTCTAATGTTCCTAAATGAAAATCAGCATGAAGAAATGAATATAAACATCAATTTCCATATTCCTTCAGTTAAAATTTTCTATCAGGAGGTATATACAATATCTACTATATACCACGAACGTAAATAAACATTGGAATAATTGAAGGTTACACTAACGTAAATATATTGAATGGATTGCATTGAATGACAGAAGCGTGTAATGGAACGGTATGTGAAAGCGAAAGTTGTGCGAGAGAGAGAGGGATATATATACAAGATTATTCATAGCGAAATATGTTTATGTGTGCATTGATTGATATTTGCGTGTAAGGGAACGGTGTGCGAAAGGGAAAGAGGAAGTGTGCGACAGAGAGAGGGAAAAGCGCGGGAATAATCAAAACATTTAAAAGTAAGTAGAAAAGTTTAATATAGAGAACAAAACTGTAATAAAGACATTGTAAAAAATAAAAACTAATAAAAATATCTCCTCCCCTCACACTATAAAATGCCATATTCATGTTATACTAATTAAATAGACAAATCCTGATCGTTACTCCAAAAAAATAGTCAAACAAGGTGCTTTTGACTCTTTGATTTTCTTTAGACAATATCCTAACATTGAACCACTCGCCATCAACAGGGAATTCCACCACACAAGGAACCTAAGAGTTCCCGGAAAGTGCACCTTCAGAATATCTTCGTTCCACGTACACTTAGATAGTTGATTGAATTTTGATTCCCTGTGGAGGTTTTCTCTAGGGACTACAGCATGGGGTATTCAAGTATATTAAGGGCAGGTAGTGTGCACGTGACACTCCTGGTGTTTCAAACGTGCGGTTTACCATCAGATGGGCCATATGGTTCATAGCCATCATCGTAGTGGACACAACATAGCTTTTTATGTGGATTATCATGTAGGTTATATAAATTGCTATTTGAGATTATGTACCTGTTATGATACATAGCAACTTTATTTGCCATTAATCATTCTAACTCATCTGAAGTTGTAATTATTGGCTGATACGTGAAATACACCTAAATATAAGGCCTAATACCAAATAATAAGGCGTGCATTTGCTCTAGCATAACTCAGGCATTGCCTCAGGAGAACTTGTCTTTAAACACTGAAATTTTAGTACCTTAATTCTTAAAGTAGTGTATTCATACTTAATAACCTTGGACAATTCACACAGAATTATTTAGTCCCAAGTTAAGCAGAGCTTGAGTTATGGGTACTAGACTAATGATATAAATACATACAATAGATACTTTTTTTAAAGTGCATTCATAATATACATATAAAACATCCAGACTGATAGGAATAATCATAGTCATGAATGTTTGTTTGTTTGCACTGTGCAAGGAATAGAGCCCGTGAACATCAGAAGTAAAACGAGGTCCTAAACTATTAGATCAATGATAAAATGTTTCTTTTTGTATATGATAATGGAATGGTCCACCTGCCTAACGGTTTACGCTGGCGGGGCACCAGTGGAGGAAGATAAGATGAACATGAGGTCAGGTCAGATAGTCGTGACAAATTCACCAAGAATTTGTTGAGTTACTAGTTCCTATTACTAACAATCCCCCTTGATAAAATGGTTAACACAATGTAGGTTTTATGCATTTTTTTCTATTAGCATATTGTGGAAAACTTACCTAACGGCCTATCTAACAGTAAGTAGTAGGGGTATACGGGATTGTAATGTGGACTAATGACCACGTTACTTGTAATGTACCATGTCAGGTTGACCTCCACGCAGTTCCTCCTGGAAACAATCACGATAAATCGCTGGGTAATTTGTCAAGATGGGTTAACTGACATGACCTCATGTTCATCATGTCTTGTTAAAACGGGCTAATTGGATCTGACCTCATGTCCATAGTTTGATCCTCTCCTTCATCGGTTTATCCGCCTGAAATTTGTCTTCTCTTCCGATTTGTTATTTGATTTTATATTATGAGTTTTTTTTTTATAACACAGGGGACAAACGAGCATGCGGCTCACCTGATGGTAAGTGATTACCGCCGCCCATGAGCACCCGCAACACCAGGGGAATTGCAAGTACGTTGTCGGCCTTTTAAAAAGGAATAAGCTCTTTTCTTGAAGGTTTCAATATCGTATCGGTTCGGAAATACCATTGCTGGAACGTGATTCCACAATGTGGTTGTGCTGGGCAAAAAGTTTCCAGAAAACCGTACTGTGGAAGACCGCCATTCATCCAGATGATCAGGATGGTATTTCAGTTTCTGGCGGGTGGTACGGTGTTAAAACTCAGCAGCTATTTAGTTTTATTATTATAGTTTCATTAAAACCCAATCAAAAAATTCTGTAGTTTTGCAGTGCAATTGTTAGTTTTGCACTTACAAACTTTCACGTAAGTATTAGTATCACGTATTAATATGATTAGTAAAAATTGTGTAACATAATAAATAATATCGGGTACAAGGTAAATTAATTCTCTTCTAAATTCTGAAATTAAAAAAAAAATAGTTTATACAGAAAAAAGTCTTCTTTCTTTAAATAAAATTTACATTATTACTGTAACAGATAATTTCCTAATATCGTGAGTAGACACTATAATCTTGTGATGAGACGGCTTTCCGAATTAGCGTTAAATTAAAAAAATAAATATGACTATTGAAAAGTGTTTCATTCATTCATAATTTAAGAGCTACGCTCTTGTCGGTGGAGCTCTTGCCACTTTCCGCGATCTTCCATCATGCTCTTTAATTCTTGATACGATACTACTCCCATTTTGTCCTCAGTTTGTTTGATGTAGTACCTTGTACATACCTTGGTCTTCCCCTCCCCCTCTTTCCTTCTATTTTCCCCTCAATAATAATTTTCATGAAATCATCGTGCCGTATCAAGTGTCCTAACATTTTCCCAACATTTCATTAAAGTGTTTAAATGAAGTTTAAATGCATAAAAGGATTTTCTATTCTATTCTATTCTAAAAGCAACATTTGTTTGTATTCTCATACACAATCATGCAGTTCATACCACTGCAATAAACTTTTTCCCGCGGTTGGACGAAGTTTAGAGTCGTAGTATGGCAATTAAATAACAATAAGCGGCGAGTGTATTGCACCGGAAAATGTGTTTGAAAAAACATTTCTGTTTCACAATAGGCTGTAGCAAAGTGCCGGCAACTAGCTTCTGTGTATATGGTATGGTATGGTATGGTATGTTAGACTCCATTCTCCGCAATTAGCCTCACATTCGGGCCGTTGTGCGTGTAGAGCCAGACTACTAACGTAGCCAGCCAAGCTCCTCCCAAAAGCGCAGAAGACTCCTGGTGTCTTCGCAGGCTTCACGGAGCGACCTCACCGTTCCGAGGATTTGTTTTCGTTGTTCGGCCACTGCCGTGCACTCCAGGATTACGTGAGCCGCCGTTTCTTCAGCTTCAAAGCAGCCCCGACAGAGGGGGCTGTCTGTAGCATCAATTTTGTATAAGTGTTTGTTTAAGGAACAATGGCCCGTTATTGTCCCTATCATTATTTTGAGGTTTTGTCTATCTAGATTAAGTAGACGCGTTGTTAACCGATGGCTCGTTTTTGGAATTGCCACTTTAGATTGTTTGCAATCAGTGGTTAGGTTCCATCTTTGGTTTTGTATTTCGGTGGATCTCTGGCGAATCCAGGTGCGAAATTGCGAGAATGGTATTGGCATGAGCGGGAGGGGGCCTGCAACCACCATGCCGGATCCTACTCTCGCTAGTTCGTCCGCGGCGTCATTGCCATATGATCCGCTGTGCCCCTTTATCCACTGGATAATTACTCCGTTATGCGTTGCAATTTTTTCCAGGGCGATGTGGCACTCGATTATTAGTTTGTTGTTGGATTTTCTGTTCTGTAGTGCTTTAAGCACGGCTGCACTGTCCGATATGAATTTAATGTTGAAATTGTTGACCCCTAACCTGTATACAGCTTTTGCTGCCTCGGTCAGAGCAACACATTCGCACTGAAAGATCGAACTGTGTTTGCCGAGCGGTATAGATATGTTCATGTTGAGGTCAAGGGAATGTGCCCCAGCTCCTGAACCGTTCTGTGTTTTGGAGCCATCTGTGTAGATGCGTAGTTCATTTACTGCAGATTGGTCCCTTTCCTCCTCCTTCAATTGTATTTGGTATTTCCTGTTAAACGAGTGGTATGCTTGAGTTCTGTCACACGGAGCGGCAATCAAAGGTTCATATTCGATTGCTTGGTTCAGGATGGTTGTGTGAGAACTGTAATGGTTTTTGCCCCATAGACCAAGATGGTATAATCTTGTGGCAGCTATAGCTGCTTCTTGCTGTATGTATAGGTCAAGGGGTGTAATGTTAAGGGCTATTTCCATTGCCATTGTTGGGGTTGTTTTCATACATCCAGTAACTGAGGAGCACGCAAGTCTTTGGAAAGATCTTAGTTTGTTGACTGTGGTCGTAAGTTTCGACCTTGTCCACCAAACCAAGGCCCCATATACCAGCATTGGTCTTATTACTGATGTGTATAGCCAGAGAGTTATTTTCGGGGAGACACCCCATTTATTACCAAGCATTTTCCTGTGTATATTATGTATACATTTACGAAAATGCGTTTCTTTCAGTGTATATAACACAATATTTATTTTGTTTGGATCTAGCAAACACTTTATGAGCGCTTATAGTTATTGGGTATTTGAGTTTTTTAGTTATTTAAGTTACTGAGTTATATATTTGTGTTACTTAAGTTATTGAGCCAGGATTATAGTTATTGGGTATCATTACTAGCTAGTATTTGACAAAAGACTAAATCTGTCCACATATATAGACTTATTAAAATGTCTATAACTGAGATATAAATGTATGTAATTATGAACTAAATGTATAATAATAACTAATATAGCGAATAAAGCTTTTAGATAAAAATAGGTAATTTATTTAAGAAATATTATATTACTTATTATATAAAAATAGGCCTTTTTTGGGATCTAGACTATTTATGTACCAAATTTCATTTAAATCGGTTCAGTAGTTTTGGCGTGAAAGCGAGACAGACAGACAGACAGAGTTGGTTCAGTGAGGATTAAATCAATCTTAATAATATTGTAAACGTGAAAGTAGGATTTTTACTCTTTCCCGCAAAAACCACTGAACAGATTTTGATGAAACTTTTCTTAAAGTTTAAATAGATTGTAATCAGTGAATTACTACAATATTCTTTGCATCGGGCACAGTTAGTAAAATATAAACATACAGCTAATTGTCAACACGTTTATATTTTAAAATATAGAAAGCTTTCTTTATATAACAATTTTAAAATACAAACGTGAAATATAGTTTGTTCTAATTTTATTTATTAAGAAAGACAATGCTTCTGTGTAGACGTCAGCATCTTGGACCTTACCCAAAAATGAGTTCAAGAGATGCAATGCTCGAGCAATGGGACACTTACTATCGCAGCTTGTGCTCCACTGCAGTTACAAACAGACGGACACGGCGACAGGTGACACCTCTCACATAAATCAGCGGAATATTAAATCCTATACAATAGAATAGAAATCATTTATTCTAATAAACTTACATTGAAACACTTTTGAATAGTCTTCACATTTTTTTTTAATCTACCGCTCATTCGGAAACCTGTCTCATCACAAGAAGAACGAGCTAGAAACTTGCGTGTTGCTGTTTTAAATAACTTTATTCTTACTTTACATTTTTAACTTTAAGTGTGTGAATACAAACTACCAATTAGTACTAATTCAATTAAATACTCAAATAGAAAAAATATTGAATATATAACCAACAGGTTAAACAAATAATAAGAATAAATCAGTCGTAATGTTTTACCGCATCGGGATTCTGTATTTCGTAGCGCAGTACCAATCATGCAACTCGTTGAGTGTATGTCTTTGAATGCGAATATCATAAAACTATATACACAGGCAAATTCACAAGTAGTTATTGTATTTTGAAATTAATCTAGAACGCAAATTCACAAGTAGTTAGTGTATTTTGAAATTAATCTAGAACGCAAATTCACAAGTAGTTATTGTATTTTGAAATTAATCTAGAACGCAAATTCACAAGTAGTTATTGTATTTTGAAATTAATCTAGAACGCAAATTCACAAGTAGTTATTGTATTTTGAAATTAATCTAGAACGCAAATTCACAGTGTATTTTGCAATTAATCTAGAACGCAAATTCACAAGTAGTTATTGTATTTTGAAATTAATCTAGAACGCAAATTCACAAGTAGTTAGTGTATTTTGAAATTAATCTAGAACGCAAATTCACAAGTAGTTATTGTATTTTGAAATTAATCTAGAACGCAAATTCACAAGTAGTTATTGTATTTTGAAATTAATCTAGAACGCAAATTCACAAGTAGTTAGTGTATTTTGAAATTAATCTAGAACGCAAATTCACAAGTAGTTATTGTATTTTGAAATTAATCTAGAACGCAAATTCACAAGTAGTTATTGTATTTTGAAATTAATCTAGAACGCAAATTCACAAGTAGTTATTGTATTTTGAAATTAATCTAGAACGCAAATTCACAAGTAGTTATTGTATTTTGAAATTAATCTAGAACGGAAAATTCACAATTAGTTATTGTATTTTGAAATTAATCTAGAACGCAAATTCACAAGTAGTTATTGTATTTTGAAATTAATCTAGAACGCAAATTCACAAGTAGTTATTGTATTTTGCAATTAATCTAGAACCAATAGTCTGTACTAGGGAATGTAACTGAATGTCCTGTTTTTAGTACAGAATGGAGAAGAACAAAATATCCTTTATTAAAATTTAAGCTCTTAAGACCAATTACCAATTGTTTTAATCTACTACTCATTCGGAAAACCATTTCATCACAAGAAGAACGAAAAGGAAACCGTGTTGAACGTTTAAATAATAGTTCACACTTTACTTTTTTCAGTTGAAATGTATAAACATAGACTACTACTAATTCATAAGTGTTAGAATATTATATCCACAATAAGATTTTATGTATCTAACTGGTTAGAGCAAAATAGTTCCTACAAGCAACTCAGGCCACTATAATACCCTAGGAAGGACACCAGTGACATTATGTAATGTTAAGACTTATTTAAAGAACACTCTACAATATGAGGTTATGGTATATATATATATGTATATGTATATATTATAATGTTTCTTTGTATAGTTATTACAATATACAGATTAATAACTACGGACAACACACAAAGCGCCGTCAAGTCTCATGCTAAGTAGAGCTAGTTATGGGTACTAACCGCGATATATATAAATAGATATATTTTTTTGACATACATAATACAAATATTTTACTGTGCGAGGAATCAAAACCGCAATCATCGTAAGTAAAGCGTGCTAAATCGCCAAAACACAGACCGTCATATACATATAACATGCTGGCGGTATGCTAAATAGGTAGCAATATATATAACATAGCTAGCAATGTATGCCGTACTCCCGATTACTAACGATCCTCACCCGAGGTACAGCCGAATGCAGTCGGAAGTGCACACGTGCTACGAGTATCTATGGCGCATGGCGGTGCAGCGGTCGTTGCCTACGGCAACTGTTTACTAACATTGAAATCCGTAAACAAGTTTATATATTGCAGCAGACAGGTTTATTGGAAAGTTCCCGTGTATTGACGGCGTCTGTAGTCTACCTTTTTAGCACGACTTTACTTCTGATATTTACATATTCGATTCTTTGCACGATGCAGACTTTTTTATTAACGTGTTTTATTCTTTTTTATTGGTATGCGTGTTTTGTATGTATATTATTTATTTACAATCAAAATCTGTATATCTTTATTCATTTGCATCTATTATAGACTTTTATATGTCAAATCTACGGTCAGTTTGGAATGCTTTCGAGCTAAGAGGAACTGTCAAGGAAGTTTATCTCTTAATCTTTATAAATAAGTCTTGTTTACAAAAATACAGATTCATTTTTAAATTCAAATTTGGGAGAATATAGTGACCACCAGCAATTACTATTGTAATTTTGTTTATAGTCTAATCAGTGTCCATAATTTAAACAGACCAGTCTTCACAAGCATTTATATCAATTGTTTAGTATTCTTAAAACAAATACTGGTTACCTTATTTGTTTAAACTAATATCATTAAAAGATGGAAATGGGAACTGTTAGTAATGGAGACTGATGACTGAGACTGACGACGGATGATGCTTTCAATGTAATATGGTAGGTTGGCTACCACGTGGTGCACCCTGGAGCTACCATGATAAATCCCTAGTGAATCTGTGACACTGATATAATTGGCCTGATCTCATTCTATCATCTCACTACTGCCCCGACAGCATACACAAATAGGAGGTTTCCATTCCTTTATTATCTGTATAAATCTTATTCATATTATAAACGGTAAACTATGTGAGTAAGGATGAATATTTGTTACTCTTTCACGCAAAAACTGAATGAATTTTGATAAAACTTTACAGTAACATAGCTTATACATTAGAATAATATATAGGCTATAATTTTCATGCGGGTTAAACCGCGGGCTCAGCTAGTAATATCATCTTATATATAAAATTTTCATGTCATACTTTTCGTTCCCATACTCCTCCGAAACGGCTTGACCGGTTCTCATGAAATTTTGTGAGCGTATCTGAGAATCGGACAACATCTATTTTTCATCCCGCTAAATGTTAGGGGTAGTCCACTTCTAAATTTTTTTATTTTATTTTTTAGACAAATTTTAGTTTCTATTTTTTTATGATATAACATACAAAAATACATACAATCCTAAATTTTCACCCTTCTATCATCAACCCCTATTTTTTTATAGCATTATTAATTTATATGGCAAAACAACGTTTGCCGGGACAGCTAGTAAATAATAAATATTTTCTATGTAGAAGATTAAACTGTTAAAGATATTTTCAATATAAATTCAGACATAGATTAGCGGGTAACAAGGGACATATATTAAAAAAACAATAATAAAACTGCACTCTAGCGAGGGTAATCCGTAAAAAGCGCAGTTCAAAATTTCGCTAGGAATATATCAATCGGGTTGAACCTGTCGTCTGTCGGAATAATTTGGTTTATTTATGACACAGCCATATCCGGGATATCCAGGACGTCCGTATCCGGGATATTCATATCCGATACGTCCACATCCAGAGACAGATGTGAATAAAAATTTCATTTTTTTATACACGATACATTCAAAGCCACGTATGTAATGCACTCAGAATCAGAATGTATAACTAGATAAAGGACTAAGTCTCGGCGCTTTTAACTAAATATCTCGTACATATTAAATATTTAACATTGTTCTCACAGCATGCTTTTAAAATAATCTAAATAATGTAGCAAAGGGGATGGCATTACGAAAATAAGACAAAGCCTTATAAAACAGGCATCCATAGTGCTGCACTTTTTCAATTTAATAAAGAGGGATGTAGCAATAAAGTTAATAAAAACATTCATTATACAGGAATTTGTTTTAACGACGCCCCTTTGTAGTTATGCGTGAACATAACACAAATAGACTCCTCTTATTAATATCTGTGATGGCTGGCTCATCCGTCATACTCGTGAACGAGTGCTGCTTGTAGGGACTGGTCGGCTCTTATCACTACGACTGATTTAATCTTATTGTGTTTTTATATTTGAGCCTAAATAAATGTGAACTTACAAGGATTGTTTAAAAGAGCAACACACAAGTTTCTTGCTTATTCTTCTTGTGATGAGACAGATTTCCAAATAAGCGGTAGATTTAAAAAAAATGTTGACTATTCAAAAGTGCTTAAATTAAGTTTATTTGAATAAATGATTTTCTATTCTATTCTATTCTGTAACACTATTACTACTATACTATATATACATATAAATAAAATTGAATTGTCTGTTTGTACTATTGATATAACCATTTTTTATTACATGCATATGAGTATAAATACGGTACATACACCAAAATAACATTTTTACATTTTTTTCTGTCTGTCTGTTTGTTTCGGCTAATCTCTGAAATGGCTGGATCGATTTTAATGAGACTTTTATTGGCAGGTAGCTGATGTAAGAAGGAGTAATTTAGGCAACTTTTATGTTAGAAAAATAAAGTTAAATTCCACGCGGACGAAGTCGCGGGTATATACTCAATATATAGCTAGTACTCAATATATTTTTAATAACTCTTAGAAGCAAGTTAGTCATTTCTTATTTTCTTTATGTAATTAAAATGCAAGATGTCGACTAATCTGATGGTGAGAAGTATTATTTGTAGACATAAATAGCACTTCAAATACGTTCTAGATACACGTTACGGATATTTCCGTATCGATACGATATTGAGACCTTCGAGAAAAGATCTTATTCCTTCTTAAAAGGCCGGCAACGCACTTGCAATTCCCCCTCTTTGCGGGTGCTCATAATCAGTGGTAATCACATCCAATGGACAGACACCATCAGATGGACCGCTAGCTCCTTTGAGCTGTATAAAAAAACATATCGTTATGTGTTATTATTCTGGAGGAAGTACATAATATATGTGAATATACTATTCATAACTCAGTAGCGTATGTGTATATACGAGTTAAACACATCAAATGTTTTTATTCATAGCCTAATATATTTTTATGTATTATTATACAATATAAATGATATAATAATAATAATTTCAGGACAATTCGCACAGCGCCATCTAGACCCAAATTAAGCTAGCTAAAGCTTGTATTATGGGTACCTGATACAAATACGTTTTTTCAATTTCGTAAATACATACATATTATACATACCCATACAACACCCAGACCGATACAAACAGTCATACTCATAAATACAAATGTTTGTGCCGTGCGAGGAATCGAACCCGTGATCATCGGACGTAAAGCGGTGTGCTAGACCGCTATACCACCGAGGGCGTCAGTTGTTAGATAAAATATGGTAAATAATTATAATAATATATAATGTAGATGATAATAAAAATATAATATCTCAGGACAATTTACACAACGCCATCTAGTCCCAAAATAATCAGAGCTTGTGTTATGTGTAACTAGACAACTGATATACATACATCGACAACTTTTTTGTAAAGACCTATATAATATACATATAAAACACCCGGATCAATACAAGCAATCATACTCATGAATACAGATATTAGTCCCACGCAAGGAATCGAAACGGAACCATCAGAAGTAAGGCAGTGGCAAGATCACCGAGGGCGTCAAAGATGACTTCAGAATATCAACTCTTTCTTCCCAAATGTCTTATATAATACCTTAATAATCTAATCGAATTAGGTGTTATTTTGCGGAAGTCCACTACTCGATGGTACTCAATAATATTTTGTTTAATTCCGCTACAAGTATTAAACAAAATAATATAAGTCCATTGGGTAGTACCTACCTACCTAATTTGAAGATTATTAATTTTCAAATTTAAAATTTAAATTAGTTTATGGTCGAATTTTAACACTGCACGACCAATAGTAGGAGGTAATTAATCAATCACTCGAAATACCTTTGTTCATACAAATCAATAACAGGCACTTATGATAAATCAAATCTACCGTCATACGCCATTACCGAATGTAGTATGAGCGGAGAACTAACAAGAAATAAAGTGCAAACTGTTTAAGGACTAAATAAAAAAATATCGTTAGCAGCAAGGTGGAAAATAATCTCCTCAACAGATGGTTAGTGTGTATAAGAAATTGATTCAGAATTTAAGATCCGCGCTCTTGTCGGTGGAGCCGCGATCTGTGTAAGATATTCGTTATTTTTAAATCTAGGCACTCAATATCTCTTTGTGTAGGCACAGCTAAAAACCCAAAATCCACCACTACTTGAGGTAATCCGAAATGTAATAACAAAGATTTTATCCACTAAATCTACGTGATAGCATTGCTGTTTTCATTATGCGAACTGAGCTTCTTTTCTCTATTGAGAGCACGTCTGCCACCACTGTAAATAACATACAGAATAGTGAATAATACAACAATATTTATTCAATTTAATATCTCATTATTCCCAACTACAATGGAAACCTGAATATTAGTTATTTTGTTTGTAGCACTTTTACAGAACATCATTTGAGTGTCGTACACACTGTTACAAAGTTTGCGCTCAGTCTTGTGGTAAATAATATATAGTATTTTATTTGGGATAGAAAATAATATGGGCTACCACTTTTATTACACGTTGGTAGTGAAATAATAGAAGAGTAGAATAGAAAATCATTTATTCAAATAAACTTACATTGTAACACTTTTGAATTGTCATCACATTTTTTTCAGTCTACTGCTCATTCGGAAAGCTGTCTCATCACAAGAAGTACGAATAAGAAACTTGCGTGTTGCTCTTTTAAATAATTTTATTGTTATTTTACTATTTTAAGATGAAGCATGTGAATACAAACTACCAACTAGCACTAATTATATTAAACACTCAAATAGAGAGAATAATAATATTAAATATATTACCAACTGCTTAAATAAAAGTAAATAAGTCATGGTGATTAGAACAGACCAGTCCATAACCAGTAATCAACCATACGCCCCATCTGATGGTAAAAAGTTAGCCTATAGACATTTTTATCTCATTTATACGGAGGAAGCAACGCGCAAAAGTTAAGTTACAAAATAAATCGTGACATTGAAATACATTCAATGTAGCTGACCTTCAATATCGAAAATCAATACACGGTACGTAGACTTTTATAAAATAAATATGCTTCAACTCCGGCGTACTGCATAAAATGTTAATTTAAAATTTTTCAATGTCAGCAGGGAAACTGCGCCACATACGTTCGACGTCGCTTTTATCAATATTTCTCAATATTATTTGCTCCTGTATAGCACCCGACCTAGTTTTAATACCGGCTTTTACATTTTCAATTTTCAACCAGATGAAAGTAAAATTTAATATGAACGCTAAAAGGTTCCTTTGACATTGCAATCGTAAACACGACATCTCGTTAACTGTAGTTCCGCTCAATGTAAAGGTTTATACGAGGTCTAGGTCAAGTTTAAACGTGGAGACTGAAGTTGTATAAATGCTTTTTCTAATGAAAGCATTTTATTTTTTATTTTAATTCGAACTGCGCTAGCGAAGTACGCAGTAATATTTATGTTATAAGAAGGCAAATAGTTATGAATAGGGGGCTGTATTGTTTATAAGCGATCTCTTTGTAGGCAACCTTAGTAACTTATAAACCTCACTTTGAAGCGCAGAAGCAATTACACTTTGAAGTAAATAATTCTATCCATAATTTTTTTTAAGGCTTAACCTCCCACGCGTAGACTGTCATTTATTTTAAGGAATTAAATATATGTATCAGCTTAATTTCTTTTGAGGAATATATGCGAGGTAAAGTCAATGCGCTACTGCGACTACTACTGAACTCACTACTACGAGTTCAGTGCGCGTAGTCGTGACCTTGAGCGCGGGAAAGTCAGCGCGCGTAGTTTTGAGATGAGCGTGGGAAAGTTGGCGCGGGTGGTCCTAAGGTGAGTGCGGGAAAGTCAACGCGCGTAGTCATGAGATGAGCGCGCGAAAGTCAATTCGTGTTGTCATGAGTTCAGCGCGGAAAAGTCAGCGCGCGTAGTCATGAGTTGAGCGCGGGAAAGTCAGCGCGCGTGATCATGAGTTGAGCGCGGGAAAGTCAATGCGCGTAGTCGTGATTTGAGCGCGGGTAAGTCAGCGCGCTTAGTATTGAGTTCAGTGCGGGAAGGTCAGCGCGCGTAGTATTGAGTTCAGTGTGGGAAGGTCAGCGCTCATAGTCGTGAGTTGCACGCATAGTCATGAGTTGAGCGCCGGAAAGTTAATGCACGTAGTCGTGATTTGAGCGCGGGTAAATTAGCGCGCTTAGTATTGAGTACAGTGCGGGAAGGTCAGAGCGCGTTGTATTGAGTTCAGTGCGGGAAGGTCAGCGCGCATAGTCGTGAGTTGCACGCATAGTCATGAGTTGAGCGCGGGAAAGTTAATGCACGTAGTCGTGATTTGACCGCGGGTAAATCAGCGCGCTTAGTATTGAGTTCAGTGCGGGAAGGTCAGCGCGCGTAGTATTGAGTTCAGTGCGGGAAGGTCAGCGCGCATAGTCGTGAGGTGCGCGCGGGAAAGTCAGCGCGAGTAGTCATGAGTTGAGCGCGGGAAAGTCAATGCGCGTAGTCGTGATTTGAGCGCAGGTAAGTCAGCGCGCATAGTCGTCAGTTGAGTGCGAGATGTTCAGCGCGCGTTGTCGTGAGTTGGGCGCAGCAAAGTCAGCGCGCGTAGTCATCAGTTGAGCGCAGCAAAGTCAGCGCGCGTTGTCGTGAGTTGAAGGTGGGAAAGGCAGCGCACGTAGTATTAAGTTCAGTGCGGGAAGGTCAGTGCGCGTAGTATAGAGTTCAGTGCGGGAAGGTCAGCGCGCGTAGTCGTGAGTTCTGTGCGCGTAGTCGTGATTTGAGCGCAAGAAAGTTAGCGCACGTAGTCGTGAGTTCAGTGCGGGAAAGTCAGCGCGCGTAGTCGTGAGTTCAGGACGTTAAAGTCAGCGCGCAATTGCGTAAATTAAAAAAAATTGTATTTAAATTTAAATAAATAAAATAAAATAGTCCAACTTTAGATTTTATGCTATTCATGTAATATATAAAATTCTCGTTACAAGTTTCGTGTTTATACTCCACCAAAACTGCTTGACCGATTTTTATGAAATTTTATATGTATATTCAGTAGGTCTGAGATTAGGTTTGTAACAAATTTTTATACTACTAAGTGTGAGCACAACAATTTTTTTTTCTCTTTTTCGACTATAATTTTTATTTTTTATTATATGGCATTAAAAATACATGTAACCCTAAACTGCACCTTTCTACGATCAACCCCTATTTATTAATAGCTAAATAAAAGCAAAAGCTAAATTTTCTTTTTTTTTCCATTGTTATACTTACATTCGTTATATTCTTTCTTAAGAAATATATCCGCAGAATAATTTTAATATAATCATGCGTGAATTACCCTTCGAGTGACATAAAACACTTCGACATTGTTTCACGTCGCAGTACGAAATACCAAAGTCCAATGAATATTTCTGTACCGCGACAAACGGAAAGTTGCGAAGTGGTGAAAACTTTACTCCGGCTACTGTCGTTAACTTATTAAGTATGCAAGTGAAAAATCAGAAATAAATCGAGGCAATACCCTTTAGCTAATACTGAAATTGTAAACAGTTTTCTCATGAATGGGATTTTATTCAAGTTCAAGTTGATTTAGAATAGATACACAGCTTGTTAAATATTTTTACGATTTCTATATCATCATTACATAGTATAAAATAAAGTCACTGTCGATGTCTGTACCTATGTATGCTTAAATCTTTAAAACTACGCAATGGATATTAAAGCGGTTATTTTAAACAGATAAAGTGATTCTAGGAAGGTTTATATATATGTATGTACTTTTTATTATATATATGTACATCTGTGCGAAGCTGGAGCGAGAGAGCTAGTTGATAAATAAAAATAATCATCACACAGTATTAAGATTTTGTAATATCAATATAGCTGTATAGGATGTTCCGTAGTGTGCATAAGTCCATGTAAAAAGAAAAAATATTTTGACGCCAAAATGTGAAAAAAAAATTAAAAAAAACAATATTGTACAGAGATTAGATATTTAATATATTGTCTCATATTATTTAAATATATAAGTATAGTATTCTGATGTATGTATGTATGTACAATTGTTTTGAATCTGTCCACTAAAAACATTTCTGTAATAAATTAAAAAGAATTAAAACATTTTATTACTACATTGATATAGATAGTACTTTTAAAAGAAAATATCTTCATATTGAACTGAAATTAGACGGGATAGCAACTGAAGGCGTTTTAATGTAATTGCAATATTAATCTCTTGAATGTATAATGCTAGTTGCTAATGTAGATGCATCTAAATATTGCATCTGGTCTTACATTATTTTAAAGTAGCTGTGCCTGTGGTTTCACTTTTACAAATTTATTGCATATGTATTATTCTGATGTATAAGCTATATTTTTGCAAAGTTTCAATAAAATCGGTTTAGTAGTTTTTGCGTGAAAGAGTAACAATCATCCATCTGTCTATTAATACATACAACCTTTCGCATTTACAATATTAGCAAGATACCGTTATATTGTTTTTTAAATGTTAAAATATATTTTTTTTTAATATTTATATGCGCTAATTCCCTATTAGTACAAAACAAGCTTCCCTTATAGAAAATGAATTAAATATGAATCGTATAAACATCAGCATTTCCGTAAAGTATCTGTTGCTGTTCATGTATATATTATTTGTTATATATCCGAAGGTTTCGGTGGTCTAGCGGCTACATCCAATGGTCGCGGGTTCGATTCCTCGCACGGCACAAACATTTGTATTCATGAGTATGTTAGTATCAGTCTGAGTTTATATATAAAACTATCTGTTCCCGCGACTTCGTCCGCGTGGAATTTATTTTTATACTTTTATTCTCTAAAATAAAAAAAATCTAAAACATAAAAGTAGCTTTCATCATCATCATCATCATCTCAGCCCGGAAGACGTCCACTGCTGAACTTAGTTTAGTTTACTGAAAGTAGCTTTAGTTACTCCGTATTACATCAGCTACCTGCCAGAAAAAGTCCCGTCAATATCGGTCCAGCCATTTCAGAAATATTATTATATACTATTATGTATTTACGAACAAAAAAAATGTATTTGTATCCGTTATCCAGTACCCATAACATAAGCTTTAGCTAGATTAATTGTGTCTAGATGGCGCTATGTGAATTATCCTGAGATTATTATGTATAACTTAAAATAGAATAAATATGAATGGAATAAAGTTATAATTTTTAATGTAATTTCACTATTTTATCTTATACCTTAAAGTGGAACTTAATTCACAAAGACCGCATTGTATTTTATATGCTATGTTACCAAACCGGTGTTGCAACATTGGGCATATGCCTGTAATGATAGTGTGTATATAAATAAATAAATAAAAAATTAGTACATCAACAGTAGAGTTCAGTACAGGTTCTTCCGTGATCTATTCCAGCTGTAAAACAGCTTGTTTTGTATACTATAATTTGATTGAAGTTTAATTGTAGGGAAAGGAGAACAGGATATTCAGGAGGACTCCTGAATGACAACTGATGTGTTGGACTGCAGAAATGTCCATTTTGTTATTCATGTATATATAATACATAAATATGATGAACATGATGTTAACATCAGAAGGTAAAATCTTAGCCAATTCATCTATAATTTAGAAATTTTGATAGATGTTCCATATAGGACGAAATCTACGAAATATGACTCGAAATATAATCTACGAAATAATCTGTTATTCAATAAGTTCTCGGAAAAATAAAAAAATACAGCGTGACTAATATCGAAAACGCAGTTTATTATCGACAGGAATTTTTACTAAACCGTTTTGGACTGCTACCATACGATTTGTCGTCAAAAATCTGAATTTCTTAAAAGCATGATCCAATGATGATTTTGTGAAATGTAAACCCATCGGAGGCTGCTTACTAAGGAATTGAAGGACAATTTAATTGTAGCGACCATTACCAGCGGCACGGACCACGGCACCCGGGCAACTAGCTCATATACCAAGAATATCGATGATCCCAACTGATCTGCCAATACCATTTAAATGGCTTCAATTTCCAGATAAAATATCTTCTATGTAATAGACCTATGCATGTTGATCTTAAAAAACTACGCGGATTTTGATGCGTTTTTGTTTAAAAAACAAAATAGATAGAGTGACTCAAGACGAACTACTGAACACGGATCTTAAAACGACCGATAACCTATATATTCTATGTCCACGCGGGCGTAACCGCGGGCGGATAGCTAGTCTTTAAATAAATTCAAAAGCTAAGCAAAGCCTCATTGAATGATTGCTTGAATGCAGAGCGTGCATGGCAACAGTTGTTCATGCACGGAACTTTCATTTATAGTTAGACAGACATCTCCACACACAGGTAAACGTAAATAGAATATTTAAAAAAAATTGTTGAATATCTTGCCAGTTCTTCTAAATCGAATCTGTATACTGAAGTGAACGGTAGTGAAAATAAAATTCAAACATCTTTATTCATGTAGGTCTATTATAGACTCTTATGATATGTTAAATCTACTGTTAGTTTGGAACGATTTCGAGATGATATGAACTGACAAGAAACTCAGCTCGTATTCTTTTCAAATAAATGTTATATGTATGTATAACAATAATACAGATTCATTTTAAATTCAAATTTGGGAAAAGAAATATAATACAAACAATTTTACGTTCATAAGTGTCTAAAAAGTATAGGTAAATGATTTTTGATTTTAATTTTGATGGGCAAAGTTTGTTTTCTCGTTACATAAAAATCTGTTAGAAATATTAAACTAACAACATAAAAATATAGACGAGTGAATATTCGCATTAATATATCAAAGTGTATTTGCGTAGTTATTTACTATTCATCCCGTTGAAATATTGAAAGCTACAGTTAATTCAGTACACGAATGGCGCACAATTTTCAATAGAGCTTGCACGGGGAAGGTCAGTCTCAGTAATTAAAACTTTTGCGTATTACCTACTGTATATGGATGAACATTATTTTATATTATTGTCTCTATGTTTAAGTTTGATATATTAATACCAAATTTAATAATAATATTACGACGTAATAGCTGTGCCGGCGATATCATCCGCGTGATATTTATAATAATATTCTATTCTGTATAAGCTATATTACAGTAAAGTTTCATCAAAATCCGTTCAGTAGTTTTTGCGTGAAAGTGTAACAAATATACATCGATAATCATAAACTTTCTTATTTACATATTAATAAGATATATGAACGGCTGTTATCTCTGACTACCTTAGTAAGAGATATTATCAACTGTCGACGTCATAGTGTACCCAATACTTGAATGTATGCGAGGAATCGAACACGCCACCATCGGTGGAAAGGCGGTATGCTAAACCGCTATACTACCGGCCGATTGTAACGTGGGACGTGATGCTGTGTAAATTTATTTTCGTTGTTAAACAGTTTCAAGATGCATAAAGGTGACTGCGTATACACGTGTAGGGACCTTTGACCTTTGAAGTGGCACTGTGACAACATAAGATTGAGTAAGTATTAACCTAATAATAGTACCTTCACCATTGTTATATATTGTAGCGTGCCTTAGGAGAGGACTGGGCCAGCAGTGGGCTAGTAAGGGCTGATCATTATGATGATGTTGATTATGATGGCGACGATGATGATGATGACGAAGATGACGGTGATAATGACGATGATGATGATTGTTATTCGAGATCGAATAGTCAGAAGTATAGTGAACTGTAGATGTTGCTAGGTTCATTTGATTTCAAAGTAGCATTGATCGAGAACAGCGTCATCGTTGCACATTAAATCAGTTTTTCCTTGATGTCACCGGAGAGTATGAAACAAATATAAAAAGACATACGTTATAGTTGTAAGCCTGATAATTTTTTTTTCTATCTGCGATCAGCCTTTTCAGCTATAATCAGATTAACCTGATTAAAATTGACTACCTTTTGGGATCTAAGTTTTTTATATTTTTTATCAACGTATTTTAATAATTGAACTTGTCTTTGTTATTCTATCGCAACATAATTTTAGTATCTTTCGAAGTTTTTTTATACATCATACCTAATGGTAAGTGATTACCTCTGTCCACGAGCACCCGCAATACCAGAGGAATTGCGAGTGCGTTGCCAGCGTTTTTAAGAATCGGTAGTAAGTATCGGTTGGAAAATACTATTGCTGGAAGGTAATTCCAAAATATGATAGTGGGCCACATAGTATGTAGGACCGCTTTTCATACAGATACTTAGAATGTTATTTTTTTGAGGTAAATTAAATTAAAAACTAAAATCCATCCTTTCACGTTTGAAATTAATTGCTCGAGTACAGTACGCTTTTAGTGGAGCTTCCAATTAAGTTGTATGTTTAGCTTAGTGTCGAAGTTCTCTAGAAACTGTAAGTAATGGACTCTTCATAAAGTTTCAGAAGGTCGAATATGCATGCGTACTACATCTAGTATATTGCGCTGCAAGTATGCATTTTGAATTTTCTCCAATTTTCTCCGCGGCATTTTCTCCGCAGGTACTGTGAGACTTTGACTTTTATCTTACTACGTAACTGCTTCCAATGTACTTATTGAGGACGGTAAGAGCAAGTTTCTAATTACAGCCACGAGTTCTGACATTAGAGTCTGCATTGTACCACTGGCATTGTGCTGTAGTTGTCGTCGTTTTGTCTCGTCACTTGTTCCACATTGTGGGTTATCGTCCGCATCCTGCCGCAGTTTATTCAATCCGACTCCTCTGTATTTCCTCATCCAAGCTTATAGATTTGTTATTAAACATATCAACAGATTTATTAATTTAATAAACAAATTTATTAAACTATTTTTTAATAATACGAAATAACAATTTGTGCAATCCGATAATTTTTTAAGGTATTATTATCTTCAACTTGATATATTTAATAATCGTTCCTAGTTTAATTTATTATTTTACATGTATATTTTCCTTTGGATTAGAGAGTTCTGTTAACAAAATTTGTATTTAGCATAATTTATTTATTTAATTTCAATGCACATTTGTCGCACTTAAGTCAATAATAGATAGTGCAGTGAACAATTGTTGAAATAATTATCTTTGCATTAATAATATTATATATTAAATAAATCAAGTAACGTTCCCATTATATTTAGTTCTACAAAAATTTCACGGTCGAACGTGCATGAAAACTGCACATTTCTCCTTTGACGCGGCGTATATTTTCCACAAGCAATTAAAAAACAATCGAATGCCTTTTTCCATTCACGCCGATTGGTCGCCATTTTTTCGTCTTGTTGCATCGGTATCGGTTTTTGTATCGCGCTGTACACCCGCTGTTTATTCACCTTGACCTCAGCTTTTCACTTGTTATTATTCACAAACAATACATTCATAAGCACTAACAACACAAATATCGTTTCACTTTCCTGAATTTTCACACCTGGCACCATTTGAATCAAACGACGTTGGCGTGACAATTGATTTATTTGACCTAATAAGAACTACTTTCAAGTTTTGCAATTATACTTGTATAATATACATATGCAAATAGCCATGACTAATCTCTACACTTCTCCTTCCGATTCCTGCCGTTGCTAATACCAAGGAACATAAATACAAAATATAAGTGATAATGGCACAGCACTAAACGGTTATATCAAATATAACCGCTAAATCGAGGCTAGGAAGAATGGACTAGTGCTTGTCTTTAGTAAATCCTTTTGAATACCCTAGGTTAGAAGTTGATTAGTAGTTTGGGAGGCAGGAGATCGTTGGTAATGTGGACTCTTCTTCTTCGTTTCAACGGCAACCAAATACATATATTTAAATATATTTTCCCCAGAACGCCGCGACAACCCTTGCGCACTCCGTCGCATCCCTTAGGTCCCCCCTTGTGCAGACTGCTGGGCACAAAGGACAAGCCAGCAGGTGTGCCACAGTCTGGGATGGCGCTCCGCAGTCACAAGCCTCCCTTGAAGCGGCACCCCACTTTACCAAGTTGTACCTGCAGCGGCCCATCTGGGTTCGTAGTCTGTTGAGCGATTTCCAAATGAGCCATTGCAGGTCGCTACCTAGGGGCAGGTGTTCGATTGGTTGAATAAAGTCCAAAGGAGCAGGATGATTTAACTTCCATAAGTCTACTTTGGCTTTATGTGGGTCGTTGGTCAAGGCACTTGTCCCTCTTAAAAAACTCTTCCTGCTTTTTAATGTGGACTAATAACTCCTTTATCAGCATTATAGTATATTTGTAGCAGGTTGATCTTCCCTCGGATCCCCCTGGAAACCATCACGATAAATTCCTGATGAATTAGTTAATCAGCCTGTAATAATCTAACTGACCAGATCTCATTCTCATCTAATCACCAGCGTAAACTGCTAGCGCAGTCGAGGTCACCATTCCATTAGTGTATATTAAAAGATTATTATAGGGATATTAGGCATGCAGACATATCTCCTTGTTTGTATAGAAAATACATTATAGGTAGTCAAATGTGAGTTTCCAATATTTTTTGTGGCCACAGGTTTTTATCGTACGCGATACAATGCAGCAAAAAGTGAGTAAAACTAGGTCAATGGCGAGAATAAAATTCGATATAGCCGCTAACTGAGACTAATGAAACGTGTGTTATTGATATTTCGTATTAGAAAAGTACGACTAAACTAAACTAATGCTAATAGTTACTTTATCATTCAATTTAGATGTTATTTACAGGTAACAAATTAAGTCCAAAAGTTCTAAGTCTTCTTTTGGAGTCAGTTCTAATGTAAGCAACTGAAGAAACTAACTGAACTAGATGGTAGGAATAATGGAAAAAAATATTAGAAATAGACTTATATTCGAAACTTTTAATAAAGATTTCCTTAGCTGACTTTACAGTTTCACCAAAAATTGAGAGGGCACTCCAAATTTGGAGAATGACTTACGGAGCAGCTGCAGATCAGCTTCTACCTGACGAATATGCCATCGGGACATATTAACCAGAAGCGGAATTTTACTCTAGATTCAAGAATGAAACCTAAAACTTCACTCCACTTGATTACAAGTGAATTGTTATACTAGTATATGTACTAGCCACCGCCGAAACTTTTTTATTAATGATCTTCTGATCACCTACTATTCTGATCTTCAAATCTTATGATCTATTGATCTTCAGATCTCCAATCTTCTGACATTCATATCTCAGATCTTCAGATCATTTAGTCTTATGATCTCCAGATTTTCAGATATTCTGATATGTATGTGCATCTGATATGTAGGCGCGTAAAAATTAATTTTGTCCATAGAGCGCGAAGTAGCTGTGGCAACAACGTTGTTAATATTACTTACGCTCGTGTCACAATTCCCTAAATGAACTCTGTACCCCGTACGAGCGGTTCTTAACAACGTCATAATTTTAGAACTATTTATTCAAACTAGTAGTCGTCCAGCGGTCCATATTCGACCATATAAAATACTTATATTAGTGTATTTGTGAATTACATGTGTGTAATGTTTTTTATTGATTGAATGTATTTTTGTAAGTATGGTATTATTTTTTTGATGAATAAATATAATTAGTGTAAAATTTTATAAAAATACGTTTAGTAGTTTTTGCGGGAATGATAAACAAACATTCATTCTTCCATCCATCCTATTAATATTAAATTAGTTGGAAGTAGCTATCGAAATTGTATAATTGCCTATATTTACGTGTTAATTTATGTATTCGATTCATTGAACTGAACTGTTCAACTGAAATTGGTTATGGAATTCGCTGATAACATTTATTTATTTATACACAAAAATGTAATCATATGTACATTAGTCTATAAGGGATAATATGGGCCAAGTTATACCTTATATACTAACATACATATGAAATGATAATCTTATATATAAAATTCTTAAGTCACAATATTAGTTAACATACTCCGAAACGGCTGCACCGATTTTTATGAAATTTTATATGCATATTCAGTCAGTCAGGTCTGAGTATCGGCTACTATGTATTTTTCATACCCCTCAATGATAAGGATGACCTTTATATATTTCTTTTAATTTTTTTGTGATTCGACATTAAAAAATACATACACTCAAAATTTTCACTCTACTACCCACATTTTGAGAACTTTACCATCTACTTGTCTTCATACCCTAAGTTGTAAGAGTTGTTCCACCCTTTGTTTTTTTTATTTGTTGTACAAAATTTATTTTTTATGTAATGTGGTATTAAAAAATACATACAACCCTAAATTTTTATTCTTCTATCATCAACCCCTATTTTTAATAGCGATTTTAACCTATATGGTAAAACAACATTTGTGGGAGGTAAACTAGTAAAATGTAAATATAAATTGTTTGTGTGGTCACAGCACTGACGACGGCAATCTGCTACGGTAGCACCGATACACCACCGTCTTCGGCCAGTAGTCCTTCATGAAGGTGGGCAGAATGTTTTTTTTTTCGGAGTACTCTAATACTATTGGCCGCAGCTGGCCTTTACAGGTTCACCGGACGTTAGGGGGCGAGTGCAGATGGCACTCCAAATCCGCGGAAGGACTTATGGAGCGGCTGAAGGCCAATTCCTGCCTGACCGATACGACTTTAGTCTGAGGGCACCGCTGGGAGTTCGAGCCTCGTAATTTCGATCCCTGTTTGAATTGGACGGGATTCGATCGGAGGGGGTATGTGGATACACGGGTCATTTAATAATATATTTTTTTTATTAACTGATTGTGAAGCGGATGTATCAAATGTTTCTGATGAGTGATTTAATGAGGAAAATACGAGGATAAAATAAAATGCGACTAGTATGACAGCGATATATATTAGAAAGTATATGTCAAAGAATATTATGATAAAATAAAAAAATATGTATTCAATATAGACATTTCTTTATAGATGTACAGATACCCTTAGTGGCGTATCGAAACTAATATTATAAAAGCTGATCTAGTACCTACCTACAGATCTCTGTCCTGACTGACATATTCCCTGTCTTCTTTACTCTAATTCTTTTTATCTTATGTGCCTAAATGTTATTTTTTTACGGCGAAGCTTAATATAATAATCGTTACATAGTAGTAGCCCAATTACTGTATATGTTTTTAAGAACTCAATAAAAAACTATAAGCCCCCTACGATCCATATATATTTGCTTTTTGCTGTCATTCTTCTTTCTCTCATTCTTTCTCTCTTCTTCTTCTTGTTAATAGCATATGGCATAATTACTTTGTATTATTTATGTATATATTTATTGTGTATGTATATGTTGTATGTAAAATATTATTTATTTCCAAAAGTTTCAAATAAATATCATGAGAAAAATCTTAATATTTAATATCAAATATGCAAAAGTTTGCTCTAATAACATATGAATAAACCATTTCAATTTTGGGGGTTGGAACCGATTATTCTAAAAAAGTCAATAGTCTAAAAGTTCCCGGACAAATAAAAAATTACAAATCAATGACAGCGTGACTAATATCAAAAACGCAGTTCATTATCCACAGGAATTTTTATTAAACCCTTACGGACTGCTACCACCTACGATTTGAGGTAAAAAATAAGAATTTCTCAAAAGCATGATCCAATCATGATTTTGAGAAATGTAAACCCATCAGAGACTGCTTACTGAGGAATTGAAGGACAATTTAATTGTAGCGACCATTACCACCGGCACGGACCACGGCTGCTGGGCAACTAGCTCATATACTAAGAATACAGATGATCTCAACTGATCTGCCAAAACCATTTAAAAGGCTCCAATTTCCGGTTAAAATATCTTCTATGTAATAGACCTATGTATATACCGCTATACCTATACCGCTCGGCAAACACAGTTCGATCTTTCAGTGCGAATGTGTTGCCCTGACCGAGGCAGCAAAAGCCGTGTACAGGTTAGGGGTCAACAATTTCAACATTAAATTCATATCGGACAGTGCAGCCGTGCTTAAAGCACTACAGAACAGAAAATCCAACAACAAACTAATAATCGAGTGCCACATCGCCCTGGAAAAAATTGCAACGCACAACGGAGTAATTATCCAGTGGATAAAGGGGCACAGCGGATCATATGGCAATGACGCCGCGGACGAACTAGCGAGAGTAGGATCCGGTATGGTGGTTGCAGGCCCCCTCCCGCTTATGCCAATACCATTCTCGCAATTTCGCACCTGGATTCGCCAGAGATCCACCGAAATACAAAACCAAAGATGGAACCTAACCACTGATTGCAAACAATCTAAAGTGGCAATTCCAAAAACGAACCATCGGTTAACAACACGTCTACTTAATCTAGATAGACAAAACCTCAAAATAATGATAGGGATAATAACGGGCCATTGTTCCTTAAACAAACACTTATACAAAATTGATGCTACAGACAGCCCCCTTTGTCGGGGCTGCTTTGAAGCTGAAGAAACGGCGGCTCACGTAATCCTGGAGTGCACGGCAGTGGCCCAACAACGAAAACAAATCCTCGGAACGGTGAGGTCGCTCCGTGAAGCCTGCGAAGACACCAGGAGTCTTCTGCGCTTTTGGGAGGAGCTTGGCTGGCTACGTTAGTAGTCTGGCTCTACACGCACAACGGCCCGAATGTGAGGCTAATTGCGGAGAATAGAGTCCAACATACGATACGATACGATACGATAGACCTATGTATGTTTTCATCTTAAAAAAACTACGTAGATTTTGATGCGTTTTTGTTTAAGAGACAGAATTGACAGAGTAACTCAAGAGGAAGGTTTAGGATATATAACGTCCCACAACTAAATACGAATCTTTACACGCGCGACAGCCAGTATTATGTATAATACGAATACTATTTTGTTGATTTTATTTTATAATGAAGAAACAATAGTCTCATATGAAATAATTTTTTTTTTCCATGCTGAAATACAGAAGTCGCGGGCACAGCTAGTTCGTTCGTTCATTCATAATTTAGGAGCCGCGCTTGTCGTTGGAGCTCATGCTATTTTCCACGATTTTCCATCAAATCTCTTTAGTTGCTGATACGACACGACTCCAATCCCTTTCAGAAATATAAAAATTCTTGTTTTGTTATTGACGAATTGGTCGACAATTATTTACTCTAACCTAATAAAGTATATAGTTAGTAACACTGAACTAATAAACTGTAATAATGAACAAGTAGCTACGCGACTGCTATATATTTATTATTTTATTATAGAATTAAGATTAAATAGATTAGTAAGTTATAAATAATATTTATTATGACAAATGATGAAGATAAAGACAAAGGCATTAATACTATGTGCTTTAGTTTATTTAATTCTAGACGTAAATCTACATATTCATCATTGCGAAGAGGTGA
This sequence comes from Achroia grisella, assembly GCF_030625045.1. Classification (NCBI taxonomy): domain Eukaryota; kingdom Metazoa; phylum Arthropoda; class Insecta; order Lepidoptera; family Pyralidae; genus Achroia; species Achroia grisella. The sequence goes on from NW_026712589.1 coordinate 902,441, forward strand.
TGTTATGGGTATTAAACAACAGCTATCTGTTGTCTAATACCCATAACAACATATATATAACATACATAAATACTTCTATATGTACTTACATGTTTTTTTAAATATTTCTATATTAATTTATCATATTTCTACAATAATAACGTAGCCTAAGCTTTTCAGGCAAATACGCGTAAGTTAACGTCTATATTAATATATACGCAGTAATTGTGTTTGATTAGGTCCAAAGCCATACGAGAGAGAGCCATACAAGATATCTATTTTAAACTGGACTCAGAATGAGGTGGCTTAAGAACGAAAATTGCGTATCTCCGAAATCGCTAAGACAAAGGGTTGGGCTACATACCAACATTATTTTTACTAGTCACATTTTAATTGATAAGATTTAAAGACCTTAAAACATATAATATAATAACTAAAATATATTATTAAAAGGAGGCCCTTTAGGCAAAGTTCCAAAGATACTGGCAGCGTTCCCTCTTTGAATGGTTAGACTAATTCTTTGTCCGAGGTAGCTGCCAGCTCTTCAGTCTTCTATAATATCGACTAACCTTTTTGTTATTTCTTTGAAAAGTCTAGCGCTACGATCTAGGAAATCATATTCGGAGCCTAGATCCCAGTATTTACATGTTTTTCTTTTTCAGCCGCTTCACAAGCCGCACCAGCTCTATTGTTGATTCCATGTAGATGGGAGGGGGCCAGCGTGTCTGAACAGGTTGCATCCCATACCAGCACCCGGCCCATCTTCTATGGAATGAAACTCATACCGTCCGGTCTCTTGCTATTGTCTCTTGCAATACCAGTAGGCTCAAGTAGACTTGGCACGTTGACGGTGCCTGTGATATCGTGCGGCATGTCTCAAGAAACGGCCTGCACTTTTTTGGCATGATAGTCCGTGACGATAATTTGTGTTTTTGTGATTCAAGTATGATCTAAAAGCACACCTAGGAGGATTTCTTGATTTTTTTTACACGAATCTTGTGACTCCTCAGAACTAATTACAATTTTTATACTAAGATAGTGATTTCAAATGAAGCATACGGACCTTCTGAGGGAATAAACTGTTGCCATAGACTATGGACGCCTGACATACCAGGACTATCAAGTGTGCTTTGCACAAACTAAACATACATCAATTTTGGGTATATTAAAGTTTCCTAACGATTTTAGAAACTTGAGGTTTTTCAAGTTGCCTAACTTGAAAAACCTTGAATTTACTCGCAAGAAAGGCAGGTAGTTCATCTAACAATCTTAGTTTACGCAAGAGGAAGCGCCTCTAAAACCGCAGTGTCCGATGGTTCGATCAACTACTAAATTCTGCTATGCACGTGGTTTCAAACGAGCCGTAACTTTAGTAAGTGCAAGTTTAGCGTGACTTTAACCTACTGCTCTAACTTGACCGAATAACATACTGTTAGGAATGCAGACTACTTAATAGTTCAGTACTGAAGGACAGTCCTGCAGATATAAATTATTTGATTTTTATTTTAATTGGCTTTTATTGGATTTGTTTTGTATTTTCGTGTACTTCAATTGAACATTAAGTAGTGTGTATGGGTTCTTATCCTGGCATGCTCGGTATGTTGTTGTGGTACACATACCTACACTATTCATTTGTTAAGGTCCTGAGGCATTTTGCGTTTCAGTCTGCGACCAGTTTAATCCAGTTTCATCAGTGTCTTTGCGAAGTGATTGGGATGATTTTTTATTCGTTCCTTTTATCATTTTGTTTGTTTTAAAACGTCTTTAAGAGTGTCAACTTTCAGATCATGATGTAGCTGTTAATTTGTGACATACTAAGGTGTCTTGGTTATTATTTATTGGAATGGCAAACAAGCTGATCTGCCTGGCGGTAAGCTATAACCATCACCTGTTTTAAAGCTTACGAATAAGCTGCTTTTCGGCTCAAATAGCTCAGATTGAGGTGTCCACGAAGACGACTTTTGCAGTCTATGATGATGTGGTGGTATATTTTTTATGAAATCTATACATATAAGTAAAATTGGAGTATCTGTTTGTAATAGTGAAATAACAGTCTCTTACTACGTGCATTATTTTCATATAAATACGGCCTTATGAAACAGGCATCCATAGTGCTTGCACTTTTCTATATAATAAAGAGGAATGTTGCAATAAAGTTAATAAAAACATTCATTATACAGGAATTTGTTTTAACGACGCCCCCTTGTAGTTATGCGTGAACATAACACAAATAGACTCCTCTTATTAATATCTGTAACACTATTACTACTATACTATATATACATATAAATAAAATTGAAGTGTCTGTTTGTAATATTGATATAACCATTTTTTAATACATGCATATCAATATAAATACGGTACATACACCAAAACAACATTTTTACAATTTTTGTCTGTCCGTTTGTTCCGGTTAATCTCGGAAATGGCTGGACTGATTTTGACGGGACTTTTATTGGCAGGTAGGTGTTGTAATAAGGAGTAGCTTAAGCTACTTTTGTTTTAGAAAGTTTATTTTATTTTAGAAAACTAAAGTTAATTTCCACGGGGACGAAGTCGCAGGTACAGCTAGTAGTAAATATTATATATTATATATATAATATTATATACTATATATTATATATATTTATATTATATAGTATATAATTATTTTCCTCATAAAATCACAAAACGCCTGTTATATACGTATATGCAATACACAGCCCTAACGAAAAGTGCTGCAGAGCAGAACTTGCACGAGCCGAAAAATGAACGACCCCGCAATGTCCCGTTTTCAATATAGTACTATAGTTGTGTACCTTTAATTGAAAAATTGTTGACTTTGTATTAAATCTGTTAAACTGACTATGTTCTTGTTGCAACCGTAGTTAGCATTACGAGTTCTGAGTGCATTCATTAAAAAATCATACGGTTTCACCTATTTCAGTAATAGTTTTAATTATTAGGAATGTATTTTTTTACTACTCTAATGTTGGCCGCAGCTGGCCTTTACAGCTTCACAGGACGATAGAGGGCGAGTGCAGATGGCACTCCACCCACGGAAGGGCCTACGGAGCGGCTGAAGGCCAACTCCCGCCTGACCGATACGACTTTAGTCTGAGGGCACCGCTGGGAGTTCGAACCTCGTAATTTCGATCCCTGTCTGAATTGGATGGGGGATCTATTGGAGGCGAGGGGAATATAATAGTTCATTATAAAAAAACATTTGATTTTATGCCTGCCTGGAAGGGACTACACTTAATTCATCTAATTTAGCTATTGATCTACGTTGACCTTTTCCTATCAACTAATTGCTGCATTTTAAAGAAAGTTACAAAATTAAGAGATTTTAATATCTATGTATAATGTGCTAAAATCATATAGTCCTCTACGGTATTAGCAGTTCAGTACATTGCTTTACTTCTGTTGATCGGGGATTCTATTCTACCGTGACAAAATATTTGTAATATATGTTTTATAGGCATTATTGTTCGTGTTATCAGTTATGATAAAGGTAATGATAATAGTATTTATTATTTATTTTTAGTATTTATTATTATTTATATTTCGATATAAGTGCATTATGATGGTTATAATACACGTAATATAGCCGAGTGTTGTTAATACGCACATATATCATATGACTTTTTTCAATAGACATAATTTTAAATAAACTCAACCATAAAACTGTGATGCATATTTGTTGTTTTCCCGTCATTTTGATTTTTTTAAATAAGCGCTGCCTGCTTTCTGGCGCCGAGCGGATTATTCGAAATCTGATAGAAAATCGCAAATAGTACGGTTATGGAATGTACATTCACTGTTCCGGGTAAATGATACGATTTTGTTGGTCGAGACAACCCTTATTACAGAGTATAAGTTCTGTTTATCTGTGGCTAGACGGCTACCTGAGTCGCACTTTGTAATAATTGTTATTTAATTATAATCTGATATCACTAATGTAATATTAAATGTGATAGTCAGAGGCACTGTTACCTATCGACTTGCAGATTAATTCGTTTTTTGAAGCACCAACTTAAAATTGTTTATTCATATATAATAATAATAATAATAATAATAATAATAATATAATAATAATAATAATAATAATAATAATAATCTCAGGACAATTGACACAGCGCCATCTAGACCCAAGTTAAGCTAGCTAAAGCTTGTGTTATGGGTCCTAGACAACTGATACAAATACATAGATATTTTTTTTTTCGTAAATACATACATATTATACATAGAAAATACCCAGACCGATACAAACAATCATACTCATGAATACAAATGTTTGTGTCGTGCGTGTAATTTTTTACCACTATCCCGTCCAATTTGAGTAGTTGCTTCAGTTGTTTTATGGTAAACGAAGGCTCGTAAACACGGCTAGCGCAACCTACTCGAAACGTCGAGAGATAAATACCTTTATATACCGTAAAATTTTTAAACCCCGTTTAAGTATACTAATAATGTGTACTAAACGAGAAAGTTTATAAATAAATGTTACTTCAGTTCCCAAGAGCTGATAATAATATAATAATAACTAACTCATACCAATAATAATGATAATATAAAATAAGGTATCATACCCAAACACCTACATCATAGCCTGAAACAATTAGATATACAAAAAACACTTTATATTACCCTTCAAAAAGCTGCCATCTTAAATACCTGTCGTACAGTCCGAAAATTTCTAGAAATCGATGAAAATGATATAACACCAGTCACACCAGGCACACAATAAGTACACACACACTCACACATACATACACGCGCACACACACATACACACACTCTGCACTTACTTGGTTTCGGCCCGTAAGTGTGGAGAAAACCAGCAATAGCTGAGAAAAAATAAAGAATAATAATAATAATAATAAAGTATCTCGACCTGGCTCACGAGGTGACCGAAATGTGGGGGGTGATGTCCACCGATATCATTCCAATCGTTATGTCGGTGAACGGTCTTATCCCAACCAGTGTGGAACAACATCTCAGACGGTTGGGATTCCGGGGCGGCTCACTCCCGGGAAAGATGCAGAAAGCGGTGCTGTTAGATTCTGCCCGCATTGTACGCCGGTTTCTCTCTCTGGGGCCCTGAACCCCGGCCGACTGTGCTTCTGCCGGGGGTATGTTGCCATCTCCTCTCCTTAAGAGGGGAGATGAGATTTTTTTTTTTTAAGTTTAGTAATAATAATAACACCCCATCAAAGAGAGATATATAATATGTATATAAAAAAACAATTATAATAATAAAAATAAAGCTGAGTTAAAAATAATAAGTCCACACACAATCACACACACACACACACAAACTGCACTTACTTGGTTTCGGCCCGTAAGTGTGGCAAATACCAGCAAAAGCTGAGAAAATGGGACAATAGTGAAAATAATAATAATATAATTTTATTTGCAAATAAATATTATATGAAGCTTAAGGAGTAATTTTATTCTTATTATAATTTTCAGTCAATATTAAAAAAAAATATGTTATATGTCTAACATATTTAAAATATCTAACATTGGTGAGTTAGTGATATATATATATATATTTTAATATTGTCTAGATATCAACTCACAATCTATCTACTAGATAATAAATAATGCTTTTGTCCTTTTTTATTTTTGTATTTCATAAACAAAGAATATGAAGTTAACAAAATTAATATAAATTATCACGGTATGTAACATGTATTTGATTAAAGACGAAAGAATTAAAGAGAGTTGTTTATTCTTCTGTATTATTATTATATTCATATTATATATTATTATCGTATCCCGACATTCAAAATATGATTTAAATTTTTGAAGCGTCTCAATGCTTCAGTAATATGTACCTATGACACATAATATTTAATCGGCGTGGTTATTAAAACATTATTTTTCTTTTTATATATATATATTTTATTAATATGTATTTCTGTTTTAACTTTCAACAAGTTTTATCACTCTAAGTACGACTTAATTTAGAAATGGTACGAGTTAAGATATTATCAGATATTTCAATTACAATTAGAGTATCTGGGTGATAGCAGAGTCCATACTTTAAATATTACTTAAAATTACATCTCCAGATAAATTTATTAAAAAAATCTATGAATGTTGATTAAAAGGTACAATTTGTAAGTTATTTAAAAGTCGAGCATAGTTACTGTACAACAGGAAAGAGAATAATAACCAAACTTTTGTTATTAAAGTCTTATTACTCTTAATTTTTCTTTTTAAAGTATATCATATTAAGGACCGGAAGACGCAGCGTGGGAAGGTCTTTAGCAAGGTGGACCAACGATCTGGTCAAGATCGCTGGATTGGCATTGGATGCGAGCAGCGTAGGACCGATCGTCGTGGAGACTTTGGGGGAGGCCTATGTCCAGCAGTGGACGTCTTCCGGGCTGCGATGATGATGATTATTTATTTATTTATTTACTTACACAACTATTGTTACAGGCCTAATTATATTAATATGTATTTGTGTTTTAACTTTCTATAACTTTTATCATTCTAAGTACGACTTAATATAGTGGTGGTACGAGTTAAGATATCACTAGATATTTCAATTACAATTAGAGTGACGGAGTAATAGCAAAGTTCATACTTGAAATGTTACTTAAAATATCCCATTAGATAGCTGTTTCCGGGTCTTATTAGATAGCATGGAAGTTACTGCAGTTTTAGATAACCCAAGATATTTTAGAAGATTGTAGAGAGGTTTCACTTTATTATCTCTCAAGACTACTTCGACTATTAATTATTTTTCGTTAATTTGTTTAGTAATATTACAACTTTAGTTTATTTCCAATATATCTGGTCTAGATAATGAAATTCCTACATCTTCTGGAATTTTAAAGTGCTCGTCGTACGTCTTCATTAAAATAGTCCAGACAGCTAGGATTCTAGGATTACGAAAGGTTGTTGTTTTTAGAGTTTCAAGTTGAGCCTTCTTTTGTAATGTTAAGTAAATATAATAGTTTAATTAGAATTAAAATTTTTGGTTACAAGATTATTTTGGGGAAGTTAATTAAAACAATAATACAGATCATATAATTTATTTGGATCACAGAACTAAATTTCGTACAATGTAACTACACGTTTTATAGTTATACAGTTTGAGCAACATCATTAACCACACCAACACCATAAAATTTAGTTTTGCGACGCGGAAGAAATGTTATACTTATACATATAAATTATACAAATAAACATGGCACAACGAATTACATATAATAAAAATGAGACATATTTATATGTTATAAACATTCAGTCTCAAACTCATCATAAAATAGGAGCAATGCTTCGTTCCTGAAAACGAGATTTAAATAGAAACAATGTCAAAAAGGAAGTAAAGCACTGCAAACAGCACATTTTGTGATTGTTCCACTAGTCGTTTAAACTTATACAACATTTTAAATAGTTTTTTATACTAATACTATCTTAAAATATATTGTTACAAGGTAATTGATAGCGAATGTACCTATCAATTGTATGGTCACAAAGCAGGTAACGCAATAAACAGATGAACAAACATAAACTATATATAGAGGTTTAACCTAGTTAAAGCTATATAATTATTAATATGATAGTTTTCATTTTCTTTATTAACAGGAATTTTGTATATATTATTGAAATAAATAGAAACAATTATAAATATTTAAAGAACAACGCAGGATTAGATCAAGATGTAAATTTTAACAAAGTACATTGTTAGTGTACATAAATTTTTTAGTATTATTAAGACAACTATATATAAATCCTAATTTTCATGTCAGGTTTATGAGACGGACGGTGTAGTGTAATGTTGTACAACCATAAGTAACATAGTATATTTGATATAAGTAATATAAGTCACATCACTCAATTAATGGGAAACTCGAATAATGAATATACGTATAATTAACTCGAATATTGAATATAAGTACTACTCGAAAATGATAAATTTTACTATTTTCATCTAATTGGTCAAGATGGATCGGCTCTAGAGAAAGTAATAGAAAATTTTTAAACATTCGAGCAAAAATCACTATTCACAGAAACTTTCGTTGTTTCGGGATGTAATTGTATAAATGTATTGCCACTTAATAATTTTTATTTAGGTATTAATATATAAACTTCTTCAATATAAGGTCTCACAAGTAAAATTTATATAATGAAACACATTCCTTTTTGCTGAAGTATGATCCTATCGATAACTAGGGGATTTACCGGAAAAGGAAACTATATCACTTACTCACGGGCGTGGGTAAATGACATCATCATTCATATATTCATAATTACGAGATGTGTTTGAGTTCAAATGTTAAAAACTAATTATGTTACATAAAACATAATTGTAATATAAATAAAATGGTTGTAATATCATAGACATTAAAATGAAGTATTTAATCTTATTTTGTATAAATGAAAGTATATTCGTTACCATCGTTAAATGATCTAAGATTAAATAACAAATAAAACAAATTAACTATTAATCCTTTCAGAAGTGTTTGATTGTATTTGATTTATATATTTAATAAATCATATCATTACAAGAGGATATTTATTGGAATTCCCTAGTACAAAAATGATATGATAATGTCTTTATATGTTTCATAATAAGCAGAATAAATAGATTATTAAATATAAATTAATTAATTTTGGAATTAAATCTGGACTAGTGACACACATAATCCAAACAGTTTTTACCGTAAAAGAACGGCTGTAGGAACTGTTTAAGATTAGTATTCGGCAGTGATTTCACTGCTGTGTTAGTTATCTGCAGTATTTTACTGTAATAAACATTTGAAAATTATAATATGAATTCATTTATTTAGTTATAATTAGTAATGTTGACTAATTATATTATGAAAAAATATGTGCTCATGTTAACAGAACAGAATGAGATAATAATTTTATATGTATAATAAGGTAAGGTTGCTCAAGTCGTAATAGCGCCTAAGTCGTACCACCCATAGTTTCTCAGCCATATATTACTAAAAGCGCCATCTAGTATCATAAACCAGAACTGAATAGTAGTGCGATCCAACGGAATTGTTTTATGTGACTAGAAACTAGCTGTTTGGTCACATGGTAGTAAGAAACTTTTTTTTTATGTAACTAGAACCAAGACCTTGTATATGCCTACATGGTAGTAAATGGATCGAAGGTAAGTGGCAACACTATATGGAGTAGTATTATGGGTATTGATGTTGCCATTTCGAAAGGGTAAAGTAGTATGCGACTGTACTCTATAACTTCACTGCTTTCAACCGAAACATTTATGAGATAATTCGTTCATTTATGCCATAAATATTTCATTTTTAACTAAAGTTATCTACGTATACAACTTTACGTATATCCAGATACTGGTAATTAATTCAGTTATGGCAATACTTATGAATTGAAACTTTAACCTACTTTTGCAGTAATTAGACGATTCATATATAGGGGATTATTTAGGGGTTATATTTTATTAGAAATTATAATGTAATTTCTACATATATGTTTTTAATAATTAGGTTCAACTTTAACTACAACTTTGTACTTCTGTACCAGATGATTTTAGTTAACGTATAAAGATATTGGCACATAAAGATGCTTCAATTGATATTAAAATCTCTAAAAAAATATTATATTTTTTACTTTTACGTCACAAGTATGCCGAATATGCCTTAACTTTATGCGAACTGTAACAAAAACCATCTGATATTGATGTATAACACGATAAACGTCACCTTATAATATGACGCTCGTGGTACCTAGATACCCAGTAATTTCACTGCCATACTCAACCTTAGAAGGTTTATCTATGATGCGATCTCTTTTTAGGAGTCTTTTTATAGGAGTTTGGATAGAGGGTAATAATTTTGTTCTAAATACGACTTTGGATATGAGTGGTACGAATTAAACGCACAGACATAACAACGTACTAATCCGTTGATGCAGAAAATTTAGTTTCATTTAAACTACACAACATTTTATATATTTTTATTCTGTTAACATCAATCAAAATTATCTTGAAAATGTAATTAATATTTTCAAGATCAAAACTCATTTAACTAACATTTACTAATACAAGTTTATATTTATAAGTTTTATAGTTTGAAGTCAGTAATGTATATATATATATATAATATATGTTTTTCTGTAGTTACAATACATAAACGCCTCAACGGCACAAATAGTTCTAGAAATTACATAATATATAATTGGCTATGGTGTAATCATTACTATATTTAATAACCGTATTAATTTAAAACGTTTCAACTGCTCTACTTTTAACTGTAACAATGAACACTAAATATAACTTTAACATGAAAATCTAGATTGAACAATATCTGTATTAGCAAAGTAGTGAAGAAGAATCTTATGCAAATAATCTGTCATTTAAGTTATAATTCTGCTTTGAACTGTTCTCTATTATGAAACTAAGAAATTCAAGTTAACAAAGCATTATATAATATATAGCTGATATAAGCATATTAATAAATATTGTCAACATTGACTTCTGTGGTTTATCTAACATCATTCTTTTATTAACCATCGATTCACAAATTCCATGAAATTATTCACAATATTATATTAACTAAAAGCTGATAAAAACAGTTACAGCTTATATTTGACTGTAAATTTTTACTTGGCACTTTACACATCCTCTTATACGACTTTTAGTCATAGATTATTTTCTATTCTTTCCTTAATCCTTTCTCTGAGTATAAACACATTTCAGTTAACATTCATTCATTTAAATTATTAGTAACAACATTTTTTTACATTCAAACAATAATCATTTTTTAAAACATATCAAAAACACGCACTTAACTTTAAGGTATTTCTAAAATAACTGTAAACGTTCCAAAGGAATATAATAGGTATGTATTTAAACTAAAACTTAAAGTATACTTATCAGGTATTATTATCATCAATTGTATATATTAGATAACTCATTATCATAAAGTATAATTATACATATAAATCTTTTTTATACATGGCAATATGGTATCTCAAACTTAATTTTCTTTTCAGCAGATGGTTCTGAAATATTTCCGTGTGCTTTTTGCAGGTCTAGAACTTCGAATATGAACCAAAACATTCTGATTACCAGTTTATATCGAAATCGTCAGGTATCAGGAAGGTTAACAGTATTTTAGCAAGTAACGGCTTGTGATTGATGTTGCTTTTAATGTAACTTGTAATATAAGCTAACAGGTCAGTGGTATTCATGGCCTATATGTGAACAGTACCACGTATATCTTTATATGATAGCCATGGTTCCCTACATATCTTGCCATAAAGGAGAACTAAGACTTCCTATTCCTAATAATAAATTAAAATAGAACATAAATTTTCGATCCATAATCTATAAGTTTTTATTTTTACTAATGGTAACTGCCGTGAACTGACACTCGTAGGTGGTCGTCAAAATAGCCATCTTCTCTTGTGTGCTATAAAAGTGAATGCATCATTCTAATTATGTACTGTGATAATATGCCAATGAATCTCATCTGACAATTAAATATCTAATAATAAATTATCTTAGTTACCTAATTTGATTTTACTCCCACAAAATATTTTTAATTATGCTAAATTTATTTAAATGTGATTTAGAATTTGGTTTCGCACTTGAAGTTTGCAGGCCATACGCGTTGTTGTGTTCGTAATATTATACTTAATTTTCGTTCTGAATAAATTCGTAGGAGGCATTATCAGATTTTATGGTCTAATGCCGCAACCGTCATCATTGGTCACCGAATCATAGAGTAAAAATTCAAGTCTATTCAATAGTAACGCGTATCGCCCGCGCCCCCGAACGCTAATCTACGCTACTCCTTACTCCCTAGGTGCAATATAATGCGAATTCACATGTTACATAACTATCTCCCCTTCACAATGTACATTTATTAATTCTTAGTTATTTTTCTCTGAAGTGAGTCTAATAATTAATATTATATAAATTATACTTAGCAATTTGGCTGTTTGTTTACAACTAATCGTAAGGGATTTTTTTTTATCTAAATTACAAACTTAAGATTTTCTAATACAACAAATTATGGTTTATTTCTCTTTATAGAATCACGTGTCAAATATAATTGTTAATAAAAATTGGTAAACATGTATGAAATGATAATAAAATTTCAGTGATAAATATTTACTTTACTTCCGCTTTATGCGCCTACGTTCCATGTACAAGAATATTTAAACCGACGAAATAAGGAATCGAAATTATGTTGACTCAGTCTTTATAATTTTTTTGCTTCCAAATAATTATAAACTAATGTATTAATTTATACAAATTAAAAAAAAAATGTGATAACCATATCGAAATTATAAGAAATATACCTAACACTCCCAGATATAAAATCCAAAATATACAAAATAAACGGTAAATAATAATAATAATTTTAAAATGTACCTACCTATTCTATTTGTTACAATTCCTAAAGACAACTCTTTTAATTCCCACCGCTTAATAATTAAACATTTCAAATAACATTGAGCAAATTCAGAAAAAAGAAAAAAAAATCAAAGTATTATATAGTATACGTAACTTCGAAATTATTATCATTTATACAATTATATTAAAATTAAAATATGCGTGTGAAAAATATGATATGTGGGATGAAATTACCAAATATTTACATAATATAATATTTATCAACTATTAATCAAATATAAAATAAAGTTTATAACAGTAAATATAACTTTATCAATTACAAAGTTAATTAATTAACATTTTGGACAAAATATCGCGTAATCCAATTAAAGAAAACATTCATCCAATTGCAACATGTTTAAAATACTTTTAAAGGAATTATTAGTTGACTGTGTCATTTCGATTTAAGTTTTAATATAAATAATATAAAGTTCACTTCGGAAATTATAGAGAACGCACCATTATTACACCTCATCCTTACTCTATTTTACATATCCCCAAAGTCACAGCATATTATCTAGCACATACCATCCATCGTCAACTATCGTATTCTTTATTATTCATTGCACTTAATAATACAATATTAAATTTAGATATATATGTATTGTTGACCTTCTTCTATGTACCGTTCATTTATTTATATATTACAATTATTATTACAAAACCGATATAATTCTCAATTGTTATCATCAATTTCATGGAATCGACATACACCATCCTTCTATATAGAGTTATGGAGACGCAGTATTGATATATATATATACATACATATATGTTAAACTACGTAGAAAAAGTGTCCTGTGCACTAGAATTAATATTGAAGTGTTTTAATACCTGTGGTAACTTGTCAAATTGAACTTTATAATTTTATTTTTTAAGACTAGAGTAATCGTATATATGTATATAGTATATATATATGTTAAATATATATGTCAATATTTACAATTTATCTTATATTTATACCTGTGATAGACACACATACACATTCAAGTCCTCTCTATAGTCCATCAAAATAGCCACTTTCATCAATGTTTCTTTACAATCCTGTGTATATATATATACTGGCGGAAGGAAGTACATAGATTTATATTAGTTTTATAGAAGATTCTGAACATCAATGTAACAAGGAGGTACTACTCACTTGGGAACATCTATGTCTACTGAAACATTTATTACACATAAAATTCATAAATGCATTGTCATATCCATCTACCTATTATAAATATTAATTATCATTCGGCCAAGTTGCCTTACATCAGGTTCTATGAAACATGGATTATATTGGTTTTCACTTAATACATATTAACAATGATATTCCTAATTATTAGAAGACATTTAATGATTTTAACGCCACTGAGTATTAAAAAAAACACCCTTAAGTTTTATATAATTCGTATCAGATCATTGTATATACTTTAACCTTTTTATTGGGTAGTTTCAAATGTATTTATATAATATACTCAGTTATAATACTCTCCTGGTTGACTAGAAAATTATAGTGATATATATATGATTTCATATATATTTCTAAACCCGTCTCTCTTGATAAAATATAAAGTTAAAATATGAAAAAAAAAATTCCGCCAATTACTGAAAAATATTATATATATGTTGTTGGAATATTTTTTGTCGGTTTAGAATTGAAAGCTTATCCTTCATTATTCAGGATAAATATATACCAAATATTAACTTTACCTACAATAATTCGATAATGTTTATATTTTACCAAGTTCTATTGAACATACTTTAACACTACATTGAAATATACACCTAAATCAGACAAATTACTATGCAAAACGCATAGTAATAAAATATTATTAATACCATCTCTAACAATATCAAGAATGTTGATTGACATACATTTTCAATTAGACAGTGTTTTTTTAGAATACAGATCGGTGAAGAGTATCTTCCCGTTTACAGAAATTTCATTCGGTGCGGCAAGATCACAAAGTGCTAATAACAGCACTGTTTCAAATTTATGGAGGGTTCCAATGGGCCCTCGAAACAATTCAGAATTAGTACGTGCCAATATCGTCGTATGTGTTAGCGTGTTAGCGTCATCCATATCGTGTTAGCGTCTGATCAAATTTATTCCTCGCCAAGTAGTACCAAATCATCAGCAACCACGTCAGAAACATGCAGGTAAATGATCCAGTACATGAGATTAAAGCAGACGAAGCAGACGGGAAACACGATGCGAGAGTACTTGTCGATGTCCGATGGTGTGGTCCCCATAAGTTTGTTCATTCCCTGCAAATATTGTTTAGCTTGACTTTGATGATTAAACGTAGTTTAATCTTTGATATCTAAAATTCGTTCAAGTACAGATAAATAATAATTAATGAATTCGCTTTTGCAAATACAGATAGAGAACACTCGCTAATGATCACGAATATTAAATTCGCAACATTATAATTGTGATATCAAAATATTATTAACTGTACTTTTATAGTCTTATTCTATATACCTTTGGAGTTTGCATCATATGGGCGGGTGTGCCAGCTTCCTCATCAATTGGTGGGCCAGGAACAGGTGGTGGAGCAATAGCAGCTCGAGATCCATTAATAGTATTTTCCAACGTGGCGCCTTTAGAATAAGCTTTGGAATCGTGAGCCTTGAATCGAATTTCCTGTGTAATTTATTCAACAAAATTACTTAAAATAAATTATAATAATAATAACAATATATCTTGATATCTCAGCTTCTGCCTAGGTTTGGCAATGTCAGTTGTGAGCCGAGTAGTGAAAGCAACAACTCGACGTATCCAATATTCGTTAACGTAGACGTTGTGATACGGGTCGAGGTCATTGCCGGTGAGGACAGTGTCGTGTCGTGTAAGAATGATAGAGAGGAAGGGATGAAGCGGTATGATCCGTCAAAAAGTTTTCTATCATTATAAGACCAATCGAGGTAATCAAGCCTTTGATAGTGTTCCCCAAACAACGTTTGCCAATAATGGGAGTGTTTAGGTAGATTGGACGGAATTAAAGTGGGGGTCGAGACTTTTCCATCGTAAAGTGTTGAATTGTGGGTAGTTCAATGTCCCGATGGAGATCCGCATAGCGAATGAACTATGGTGCGCCAACTTGACGCAATAACTTCTATTATAGCGTTTTTAGTATTTGAAAGTAAGATGTTGCTATATTTCTTTAGAAAATCTTAACATTTCTAAAGAACATTTCATTTTTTTAATATATTTTAACTCAATAGAACGTGCTAAGTATGACAATGGTTATTTGTAGCCGGTTGAATATTAGCATTTAAATATGGAAGAATGCGGATGTGAATAAAGACGTGTCATCAGGCATAAATGATATTTCAACTGTAAAGTCGGAAAATAGGGTAATGTTGTTAGTATACAGCAAGTGGAGGTGAGAGAACGGTACGGTAAGGAAGGGTTCATATCTAGTGGGGGTCTAGTGAAGTTATACGGTGGCGTTAGGAATGGCTGAATAGGAAGTCGTGTATTTAGTACTAGTCTAATCCTAATGGTATAGTCCTAATGGTATAGTCCTATACTAATAATAATAAATTCAAATTCAAATTCAAATTCAAAAATCATTTATTCATGTAGGACATTTTAGCCGCTTATGAACGTAAAATTTTTACATTATAATTTTATTTTTTCCCTACCGTCCAGTTCGGTATATAGATCCAATTGAGAAGAACTGTCAAGAAACTCAATTGAATTACCTTTTTTTTTAAAGCCAGTTTATTTACAATGTATTTTTATATAGGTGTCTATGTCTAACATTAAATGAAAATTCAGTGCATGAACAACTATTGCCATGCACACTCGTCATTCAAGTAATCGTTTAGTGAGTAATAGGCTTTGCTCAGTAAATATGATTTAACAGATGTTTTGAATTTATTTAAGGGCAATTCCAACATATCCTTTGGTATCTTATTGTAAATTTTTATACCTATTCCCATAAAAGACCGTATTAAATAATATGGACATGTAATGCGTAGGAACGAGGATAATATTTTAAGAAAGGTGTTACATATGAATGTGGATGGTTATAAGGGCAGAGGAAGGCCGAAAAAGAGATGGATGGACTGTGTGAAAGATGATATTGTAAGAAAGGAAGTAAATAACGCGATGACTGCGAACAGGGATGAATGAAAGCGAAAAACATATTACGCCGACTCCAAATGAATGGGATAAGGAAGAAGCAGATGATGGTATATACTAATAATAATATGTAGTATTTTTTTCTGTTTTATTGTATATCAGTATAAACCAATATCTAACACTTTACAGACAGTTTAAAAAATTAATACTTTTTAAAATTTCATCCTAAAGGCTCCAGGTGTTTTTACTTTATACTGATAAACCGAGTTTATACTTAATCAGTGTTTTAAAATATTGTTACATATTATTAATTTATATTCTCACCGTGGAGCGGCTAGGCGGCATTGGTCTGGATAGAGTGCTAGTCCTTGGAGGAGGCATTGGTTCAGAAGGTCCAGGCATTATTTCTCCAGGTTTCTTGTCACCGATTTTGTGAACAGCAGTGAATCTTTGCTTCCTCATCTGTATACGTTTTGCCATGTATCCAACAGTCGCATATTCTGCAATAGATTATTATTATTAACTTCCAATTAATTTAAATATAACATCGCCAGCAACATTAAACGTTAAATCAGAATATATCGCGTAAACTGCTAAGTGTATTATTTAAATCATATAATTATAACAGATATTCTCATTTCATTAATATACATGAGAATATATATTATATTTATTTTCATTCTCATTATCATAAATTTGGTTTTTACGTTGTAAAATATATATACAATTAAAATTATTTTTTATTAAACAGTAATAGTGATGACTTTGCGTAATGTTCTTGAATTACAATTTTAATAAAATGTCAGAATCTTTTATATCCATTAATACCTGCCTATTATTGGGTTATGCGTCGCTTTGTTAATATTGCACTGTTATTTATTTTACATATATTATCAATAAACTAGTGGTCATCCAGTAATCATAATTCAACCACAATTAACTTATATTCAGATATTATTAAGTTTCTATTGTCAAGGACTTGCTTCACGTATTTTATTATATAGATTGCTTTTATAACAACACAGAAATCTGTATTGATTAGTTAATTTGGCAATTATTATTGACATTAATGTTTTGTTACGTATAGTATAATGGTAGCGTGTGATTTTTTTTAAATTATGTTTATTATGTTTATTATATTATATTTATGCGTAATTAACAAAAATATTAGTATTCTCGTTCTACATACTAATTATTAGTACGAAAAATTTCGTACTCCCTCCGCGCATTTTCTCAAAACGGCGTACAACGTTCTCGCTACTCGTATTAATATATAGATGTACTGCATTGTGAGATGCGTTTGCAACGTTGCTACGAACTTGTGTAGACATGTCTGGCTCGGTCGGGTCGGTCGATGTTAGTGCATATATAGTATCTATATTAAACTTCGCTGCCGTTAGGGGCCATTCATAAGTCACATCACACGAGTTTTAAATACTTTTTTACTATTACATTACAAATAAAATTTTATATTTGAACCCCCCCCTCTCCCAATACCTTGCCCAGTCTCTGCGTGATGCGTGTAATTGATAGGCCCTTATGAAGTGATATATTGTAATCAATATATGATAAGTAGCGTGTAACGTAATAATTATTTATTAGTATTAATGGATGGTTGTTAATTCCGATTTGCTATTTATCAGTTAATTTGTATAATGAACGTTAAGTTATTTAATATTGTGATTTAACTGTTCGAATATTATTAATACAAACTCTATTACTGTTATATACATGTTATAAATTATATTTCTAATAAATGCCAGTTTTTGTACATTGTAATAAGACAACAGCTTACATCACATTACATCAGTTACATTGTAATTGTATAACATATATGTATATAAAAAATACGATACGAATTTCGATAGCAAGTCCATTCCCTCGTTTGTTACCTAGTAGACTAGCGAAGACCATTACGAAGCAGGTGCCCAGGTAGACGTCGATGGACTTCACGTACGAAATCTTAGGTAGAGCTGCATTAGTGGAGGACATAAGTGTAGTCATCGTGAGGACAGTGGTGACTCCCAGCGACACTCTAGCCGGAGTCGCATTTCGATTCAACCAGAAAGACACCCATGAGATAATCACAATCAAACCAGACGGAATGTAAATCTGTATTAAATAGTATCCCATGGACCGCACGAACTGAATCTCACACGCCAACCTCGAATAATTTCCTGCAATACACATTTCTATTAGCACCACCAACATTGATTGTTTCATCTTAATCTTACAGGTTATCAATTAAACAAACCAAATTTTCTTTCTTATAAAGAAAATTATACGCACTACCTATAGCTGAATAATAAATAAAAACTCATAATTTTCTTAAAAAATAAATTTTTAAATTTACATAGTATTTCTTTCTCTTTTAATAATTTTACTGCACCAGCTCTAGTCCGGTCCTAACTATGTTCATGACTATTTGAACGTAAAATAATTATATCTTTTTTTTTATAATGGCAATAATAGATAATTTTAAAATTAGTATTTCTTTCTCTTTTAATAATTTTACTGCACCAGCTCTAGTCCGGTCATAACTATGTTCATGACTATTTGAACATAAAATAATTATATCTTTTTTTTATAATGGCAATAATAGATAATTTTAAAATTAGTATTTCTTTCTCTTTTAATAATTTTACTGCACCAGCTCTAGTCCGGTCCTAACTATGTTCATGACTATTTGAATATAAAATAGTTATAAGTATTTTTTATAATGGCAATAATAGATAATGTAAAAAGTTTCATTTAAACTAATTTATCATCCATGTTTCTAACCGTTAAACTATGTATAAGAACTGTACTCCTATCATTTAACTAAAATATATACAGTCCAATAGAAATTAAAGCATAAGCTATTTGAATTATCCAACAAGGATTTAATAAATGAAAAACAAAAACTCATGCAAACAATTTATTTAAGCTAAATGCACAAAATTAATTCAAATTTCCTCCGGTTATTATACCCGGATCTAGTGGGTTGAGTCGGTGCGCGTTACCTGTGGTAAGGGAGATCTCCATTGCTCGTTGGCGATGACCCAGCACCTTGAACTGCGGCAGAGATACCTCGCTGGACACGCCCACAGAATTAGGACCTTCGTTCCACTTGTATCGGATGTCCCTCATGGTGTAGCCAACTGTACCATGCAGAGATATGGAACGATAAAACAAGCACCCATTCTAGTGGGTTTTCTTCATAAATAGATCGAATAAACAGCGATTACTAAACCTCTGTTCTAACAAAAGAATGTGTCGTAACAAGTGAAACGAAAATTTGGAAGCATTATTAATACTGTTTCAGATTTTACATCTACCAAATATAAAAGCCTCACAGTTCTGCAGTGTATCCAGTTAAAGGTAAGTAAATTTAATTGTATTACGTCATTTTTGTCACGAAGCACAATTAATAAGTTTAATTAAAATAGGGTTTATTGTAAACATTATAACTAATAAGCCAAATAGTTTATAATAAAAAAATTTACTCACAACTTTCGATTTCGATGTTGCATAATTGACGGTCCATAGGAAAGTACTGCAAGTCCATAGGACAAGAAGCAGTAATGGTCAACCTGCAACAAATACAACCACTTAAATATGTTTTCTTGCTTTTGAAGTGTAGTATATATAACGAGTTTATATATAAATCTTACATATATAAACAAAAACTTTGTTGCTATAATAATGGATTAATTAATTACAATAATAAAAAAAAATAATAATAAATGCCTTTGTGATCTAGCAGTTTAGCACACCGCTTTACTTCCGATAGTCGCGGGTTCGATTCGCACGGCGCAAACATTTGTATTCATGAGTATTATTTTTTACCGTAAGCTATATTTGTAGAGTAGTAGAATATACATATAACTTCAATTACAGTACTATACATTATAGAATAAACCATTGTAATAGAATATAGATAAATCGGTATGTGTGACATAGCAATACAAAATGGCTTATAACTTAGATAAATTTAATATAATATTTACAATTTTATTAATTTAGTACAATTCATACAGCGCTATCTGGTCAAATTCAAATTAAAAAATCATTTATTCATGTAGGACATTTTAGTCGCTTATGAACGTCAAATTTTTACACTATAATTTTAATTTTTTCCCTACCGTCCAGTTCGGTATATAGATCCAATTGTGAAGAACTGGCAAGAAACTCAATTGAATTACTTTTTTTTTAAAACCAGTTTATTTACAATGTATATTTATATAGGTGTCTATGTCTAACATTAAATGAAAATCCAGTGCATGAACAATTATTGCCATGCACGCTCGTCATACAAAGCAAAGCCAGTAGTAATTACTTACTACTGGCTTTGCTCAGTAAATATGATTTAACAGATGTTTTGAATTTATTGAAGTCCCAAGGTAGAGCTTGTGTTCTGAGTACAAAACAGCTGATATAATTACATAGAATTTTTTATATAATTACGTACATTATATAGGAACACCCAGACCGATACAAACTACCCATACTCGTGAATACAAATCATTGTACCGTGTGAAGAATCGAACCCACGACTATCGGAAGTAAAGTGGTGTGCTAAACCTCTAGGCTACGTAGGCTGCCGATTTAGCATCACATACATATTTATATTTCCGTTATTATGTCTTAAATACATAACAACCTCTTTGCTAAACTTTTACCAAAAGTAAAAGTTTAAGGTCACCAGTAACTTGACTGGTGGTCGGTCTATTAGGTCGAAATTCCGCTGGAGACTGTTGTTAATATCTGGTGAACTGACCACAATGTGTTAACTATATCTTGATCCTATCCTCATCCTCTGGTGATACAATAATTGCAATAGTCACGATGTTGTCTATGTATGTTTATGTCAATCTTACCTTATACTACGTGTTATAGATCCAGAATGATGTATACGAATAAATTCGTTGCTTGTAGTCGCAATGTGGAAGTAAGACTGTTTTTCATTAACGAAGAAAGTATCAGGTACCCATATATTTTTAATAAATTCCGAACCAACGGACAATGTTTCGACTCCTGTCCGTTTCTTGTAAGCCAGCCTGGGGTCCGTCCAAAACTGTCTGAAGTAGAAGTCCAGTGTAAAATCCTGAAATATCGTTACACGTGTAAAACATACATAACTCCATTGATGCATAATGGATTCGATGAATATTATCCGGCAAATAACAGCTGTATACTGCTATATGTCATAAATAATAAAACTGACAATTGATGCATATATTATGCTGTTTCTGATTGATAAATATTCATCTTTAATTATGTTAATTGAATGATTGAACTGTGAAATGAATTGATACATTTATATGTAATCGTATGAATAATAATGTATTTATATAATATATTCCAGATGAGAATATAAAATGACAGAAGACCGAAGAGCTGGCAGCTACCTTGGACAAAGAATTAGTCTAGCTATTCAAAGAGGGATCGCTGCCAGTATCTTCGAAAATTGCCTAAAGGGACCCCTTTTAATAATATATTTTAGTCATCGTGTTATATTTTTTAAGCTTTTTAATTTTAGGTTCTTAGTTGTACAATTAGGTTATGTAAATTACCCATTTAATTTCATAATAATCTCAACATTGCTATTAATCAAATGAAAAAAGTTTCAAAACTCTGCGTAATATCATTTCTCTTTCATTTGTTATTATTTTCACTTGATCCAATACTATACGAATGTATTAGAGTATGAGACTAGCTTTAATTATGCGACTTATAATATATTATTCAACATTTATTAAGTATTGGCTTAGCGAAGTGACACAGTCTATATTTCATTTAGTATAAGGTAAAAAGCTGCGTAATCAATATATTAGATGCTCAGTGCTATCAATTTATATTGCAAGTATCTTTAATACTACTCAGTATATTATTAATATTTATAATAAGAAGGGATTTAGTCATTTACGATCACTTCAATATTATATACACTAAAACAGGTAACGAATTCATTTCCTATAAATTCCTATTCGTAATACCTACTATTAGTAATATTAAAACCCAGTAATATGTGGCTCGAAATGAGTTTTAATTACTAAAAAAATATATATTTTTAATTATAACATTTAATAAATATAATATATATAATTCAGGAGTTTATGTATTTGAATGTTAAGAATGTACTGATAATTAGAATTAAATTTAAAATTAATTATATTTCTTAAAATTTAAACTATAACGCTTAATATATTAGACCTATTAATAATTTATTTATTTAATAACATTACATCGATATGGTCATTTTAATAATAAGCAATGTTAACTGCAGAATAAGTTCCAAATCCCAGACATACAATGTTGTATTTGTTATAGATGCAAAATGATTTTGTTAATGCACAAATTAATTAAGCCTTGTATTGAAGTATGATTCTTTAGATATGTTCTCATATTTTATATGAATTTTAACGTATCGTGAAGTAAAATAACATTCAATAAATGTTATTTCAATTGTGAATCTAAATAAAAGCACACCCATTACACATATTAATATATGTATCCACATTTCGTCTTGATACAGACGTGAATACAATAATGATACTGTATGTTATATATATAATTTATTTTTTATATTAGAAACAAAGTACTACCAATGTTGTGTACTTTTATTGTATGTACTATATCTAATATCTACCGTATAGCTAATATCCGGATATTGGTCACGTCCTTCGGTGACTTTGACAGTCCCCTTGATTTGGCTTCCACTAGGGGTCATACACCCTGGTCAGAGATTAATATTCGTTCTTTGAAACCGTTATCAAGGGTATTCGGCGACTTTTTTTTATTCAATCACACAATGGAATTACGGTCCGCCATTATCACGAATTTATTTTTGTTATAACGGTGTGTATTTGTGTTTTCGGAAGGTGAGCAAGTTCGAATTATAAAATAAATAGTTGTTAACTCCTACTAAAATAAAAATAATAAAAGAAACAGTGAAACTAAAGCAAATATTATAATAAAAGTTACCACGTCCGACCAGCACTCATTGGACACAGGTACAAACATTAAATACATTCATAGCAAGACTACTTAAAGTTAGAAAATTTCAAGGCGAGTGGCGAGACGCAAGTTTAGAACGCCATTTTAGAAACAGCAGTATGAAACCCACAGTCACAACAGATACCTACAAAAAAACTTAAAAAGCTGAAAACAAAATAAAAAACAACAATGGAGCAAATTTACGACAGTGTTTTGCTTGGAGGGATGCTTAATGACAAAGTACATTTCAGTATGTCTTTGGTTTGACACACCCGAAGGGCCGCACCACCGCTTGCGATCCAATCGAAGACTAAGTTAGTAAAATACAGCAAGTTTGAATTTGTTGGTGGTGCGACGCCTTCGAAGTGGTCGGCTCCATAACGCCGGCATGCTCGCAGCCTCGTGTCTGGGGCTGCTCGGTCGCCGCGACTGAGCGCGCGGCCGGAGCGACCGAGACAAGCGTGAACTGACAGAGGCGAGTACCATGAGCACTTCGGAGACGGAGCCGATAGAGAGCACAAACATGGTGACCCCCACCTCCACTGGCGGACCTGCAATCAAGCCCAATCGTGAGTCGCGCCCCGCACAGTGAAAACCAAACCAGAGGACGATGACGTGACGCCCGGAGCCCTCGACCGAACGATATCTACGAATGGAACACGCTCGATCGACCGAGGGTAGCTAACCTAACCTAATCTTTTTATAATGACCATCTACTTATAGTAGTTTTGCATTATTATACCATTTTCACTTCAGACAGAGAGCTGATGGAAAGCACGTACATGGTGACTCCCACATCCACTGGCGGTCCTGAAATATCACAGTAGTTACAGTACCTGGTTAATTCCTAATTGTTTCAATTGATTTTGTCTTCTGTGTCTCGTTTAATTTCGTGTGAAAGTGAATTGTGTGTTAGCGAATAGTTCAAAATTAATATTTTTATTTACGTTAAAATGAAATTACCCTGAGTGTTTAGAGAAAGTAAATCTTTCAAGATAAATAGAAATTAATTATGAGTTATATCTCATCGTTTTAATATGTAATATTGGTCTATTTCCTTATTTATCAACAACAAACTTGATTTTAAACCTCCACTGGACGTTGATTCACACGTAGCAATGTTAAATCGCCAATTCGTGGTAACTAGCTTTATGCATGTTCGAATAAACATTTGCCCTTTGGATTTGGAGCGCACATCAAAACGTTCAAACTTAAATGTCTGTATCGTGCTCCGCTTGCTCGTAAAGTTCAATACGAATGTGTACTCTGAGTATACATGTTTACGAAGCGTTCACTTTCATTTTCAAATGTATGTTCTGAGGTTTCAGATATTTGTGCAAATCTTTGATGTTATGTCGGTATCATAAACGATTGAAGAAATTATTTAGCTAAACCTATATTAACTTATAACATAGAGATAATGGAAATAAATATGACACGAATAAAAGAAGTGTGAGCAAAGGTATGGCTGACTTAGATGAATAAGGTAGAAAAAGTACAACGCAAACTTCAAGTAATAATGAAAAAATAAACCAATAATCAGTACATTTGATAGCAATATAAATCAAATGATTAATATTAAATATGTTGAAGAAATGCCTCAAGGAGAAGAAATCTCAAAGCGTTTGTGCACGATACGATTTGACACCTTATTTACCCACCTCATGGGTCCAACTGAACGTTGGGCCAATCTTCCAAAATTAAAAAAAATGGCAATTCAATTTATGAGACCATTATTTTTCTAAATAAGTCCATGGACCCAATGAGACAGTCCAGAACACTACTTAGTAGCGGTATTATTACAGAATATTGATAAAGTAATTCTTATGAATGTACAACATATAACAAATATTAGTATAGGTAAGTTGCTTCTGAGCGGAAATGGAGCTCCGAAAGTAGTTCGAAGCAACGTTGTATATAGGGAGAACATAAGATCTTGAATCACTGCGGTAAACGATCTAGTGCCTAATCGTATCGTGTTTAAAATGCAAAAACAGATATTAAAGTAGAATTATTTTCAGGCATAGTTAGTATGGCCTTTAAAATTAAAAGTAAAAAATTAAGCAAATGTAAAAAGTATTTTGTCTATTAACATTTAAAATACTAACCTCCGTAATTTGGTCTGACTCTCTTGTCATAGCTTACACTCAGAGAATCCAATATGGCGGAAATGTTGACATCACCAAACATTCCTCCTCCGCCCGTTCCCCTGCGAAACAAATTACTGGATGTATTTGATTCCCACTATTGAAATTTTAATTGGCTATTAGATTAATATTTAAATGATTTATTGGAGACCATGTGTGCAGTTGTGTGTTTGAAAAAGGAATATTACATTTAGTCTATACTTATAAGGCAAAAAAAGTGTTCAGGTCGACAATTCCACGAATGTGACTATTTCTATAACCTACGGTCGGTAGAGATTGTGACAAAAATATGATGTATCTACATAAGTGAACAAGTGTCCTATATGATTAAATGATTTTGAATATAGTTTGCCCAAACAAAACAGACATTTCCACAATAATTGCACCTGTGTGAAACCGGGACGGATCGCTAGTCATGAATAAGAGAATGAGTGAAGGTAGGCAGGGAGGTCCCCTACGATACAACGTATGTTGGACGCACGTACCAATTAGGTGGCGTGTTGAAAAAGGGACAAGTTAAAAGCGACGAGCCTGTATGAATACATTGATGAATTAGAGGAAACGAAAGACGCTTCCTCTTCAATGCGTAGAAATGAAGAGAATATTTTAAAGGAAGCATTAAAGATAGCAAGGATGGGAATGTAGTATATGGACATATAATGTTTAGGAATGAAGATCTTAAGGAAGGTGTTTCATATGAATATGGATAGTTATAAGGGCAGAGCAATGTCGAAAAGGAGATGGTTGGACTATGCGAAAGGAAATGGCAAGAAAAGGAGTGAATGAAGATGATTGGGAACAAGGATGAAAGGAAAAGAAAGACATATTACACTGACCACAAATAAAAAGGATAAGGAAGAATCAGATGAGAGAAAGCAGAAGCTATTCATTTTAATCAAAGCATTCGATGTTTTCTTGTCTCTGCTTACTCAAATGGGAGATAAACGCGAAGTGACGATAAATCATTTCAATTAAATTAAACTGTGGGAAAAACCTGACTCTCTACAACTGTTGTATACACAAAAATAGGAAATTCTAGTAATTATAATCTGTAACATAATAAAACAAGAATGTTTACAAAAGTATCATTTGTCAATAATGTTACTGTAGATAGGTCTCATTAATTCGATATGTTTACGACACAATTGATTAGTAAACATAATTACAAGGATATAAACAATAATTATGATGATATCGTATAATCTCATCAATTAATTCTTGCCCATAATATACTAATACATAGTGAAGTAATTTGCTTAATGAATATGTTTACCATAATATATTAGTGTTTAATACTAGTTGTGCACGCGAATTCGTCCGCGTGGAATAGAGGATCAATGACGAATTTCCATACAAACTTTCTACAAACATTGAATATCATATTTATTTATTATTCAACAGCCTAAAAAATAGCTTTTAAGCTACTAGCTTTAAAAATGACGATAATTGCATACAACCCTTCATGTTCCCTTTCAAACCCTTACAACCCTTTTTTCCAAATTACAGCTCGAAAATGAATTTTGTGCCTTTCATACAAACGACGCGGTCACGTGATAGAATTATGTTTTTAAAGGAAATTTAGTTATATGTATAAATATTTTCAATAACGTCATAATATCTATACGTATCGTTTTTGACATCGCCACAAAAGCAATTCATAAAGTGATTTCTTACCAGAACACTCCACAAATAGAGTTCATTTACTGAAATGCATACTTTTTATCTCTTAGATTTATTGCTTCCAGGTAGTTGTCTACTAGAGTTAGCCAGACACACTTGCAATATTCTCATTTTAAAACATTTGGTTCCGTAGAAATATTTATCTTTATCGTGGTCGTGGTGTCGAAATTTGACCATAATTTATTTAAATTACAAGTTTGTATACTATCAAGTTTCTATTGTCATTAACTATAGACAAACAATTAACATATTCCCAATTTGACCACAGACTTTAAAAATAAGCAAAAGTATATATATGTCAAGTAAATGATAATATGTATAATGTTTTTATTTATTTACTTAATTATTATTACGTTCTTCAATACATATTTTTTATATAAACTGTGATGCACAATGTTGCTTTCCCGCTGTTTTACTCTGAAATCAGCGCGCTGCCCACAGTCTGGCACCGCGCGGCAGTGAGCTCGAAATTTGATAAATTGAAGTAGCAAATAGTGCGGTTATGGAAACTACATATATAACTTCACTATATGTGTATATACTGTGTTTTATGAGCTGCTTTATATATTGAAAACCAGTTAAATTAGATCCACTTTACGAGCAAGTGTGTTTAAAAAATATTAATTATTATTTTTCTAAATACGAAATTTTATATACGATGTCGTTTCGTTTGGGAAATATAGAAATGTAATAACAAAGTTACAAAACTTACTATTATTCGCTAGGACTAATAGAATCCAAAACTATAGAATGTTGGCTATTTGTCTGCAATAGCCAACATTCATGTGTGCGGCGTTCACTAATGTGTTAATATGGTTCTTTAAAATGTACTGTTTCTGTTCCAAACGATTTACAAACAATGTTTATTTGTATTCGAAGTCGCAGGCTCAATTAGTGATAAAACGAACTCGAATAGTCGTTTAACATTAAACAAATTGTACCAGCAAATACAACTAGGCAAAACGGTTCTGATGTCTTACAATTAAATTCTTAAATGTAAACCAATTTACAGTACAAAGGAGGAAAACTAAAATCTCTCATAAATAAACTTGCAATTAATATTGAACTGTTTCTCATTTCAATTACAGGTATTGAATTTCTGTTTAGTCTCTTTGAAGACAAAACAAGTTAATTGTTTGTATTACCTCCAATTCACTACCGACGTACCTTAGATTCGTATGCCAAAATTAAGAAAGAGATATTTCTAAGTGCAGCGAACTACTTGACAAGTTTTTATACTATTTTTAAATTTTATAATAATATTCTTTGACATATTATTTTTGTTGATTTTCTATTATATATCGCTTTCATACTAGTCGCAATTTTTAATTTAATCTCCGTATTTTCCTCATTAAAACCCTCAGCACCTCTCACTAATCAGACACATTGGGAGGTATCCAATTCACTAATTGAACACTATTTATTTAAGTATATTTCCCTATTTTTTTTAACCATAATATTACCAATGAGATAATATTACTCGAAAATAGCAAGCTTTATGCAAGATGCAGAAATTTTAAATCTATCTAGTATTTGTGGATTTACGACAAAATTATTCTTGTTGAAAACTGGGTGATCACATTTTTACAAAATATCAATTTTAACACTACAGGTGATTTTGCACAGATTAACTTTAGGTTTCATTCACCAGTATGTTTCCCTATTATTTTTAACTATAATATTGCGTGGGAGGGAGTATAAAATTACTCGGAAATAGCAAACTTTATGCAAGAAACCGAAATTTTAAATCAATTCATCAATCATATAAATCAATTTGTGAATTTAATTTTTTTAAAACAATAATTATAATAAAATAAATAATAATTATATAGTACAAGTCCCTATACTTGTACTATATAATTATTATTTATTTTATGATAATTATTTAGTATATATAAAAACGTATATATTATTTACAATACTCATACTAGTACTAGTATATAGATGCGAAAGTTTGTCTGTTTGTCAAATTATATGAAAGATAGAATGTAAAACGTATATAGGCACAGGCAGTCTTTTTTCTCAAAAAAAGCAAGAAAGTCACGAGAAAGACATAGTTTATAAATATATAAAAGATATAACGTTCTGTCTGCAACGGAACCAAAGTACGAAGCACCGCGGCGGGGAAGTCGCACAGAGATGAATCTCTTTACAAATCGAGACGTGGTTAAAAGTACCGACTTATAAATGGGATCCTTGACCCAACAAGCGACGAGAGTCTCTTAAGATGATCAACACTCCGTTCTATTAGATAGTACGCTATTACTGCTACTGGAACATTATTAATTTTATTTTAACTTTTCTCTACTTACAGTCTTTGTAGGTATCGGTATATTAAATCATATGTTTTCCTGCCGCCAAGGAGATTTATAAGATTTTATACTATTCTAACATCTAGTAATAGTTGACCTATTGAGCACAGATGGCCTTTACAGCTTCACCGAACAATAGAGAGCGTGAGCAGATAATAGGTGTGTGGATAATTCACACAGCGTCATCTAGTTCTAAGCTAAGTAGAGCTTGTGTTATGGATACTAAACAACTGAGAACTGAACTGTAAATACTTAGGTGTTTTTTTTTGGTAAATACATAATATTAAAAAACACCCAGACCGATACAAAAAATCATATTTTCGAATACAAATACTTCGATATTTTTTTGTAAATACATACATAGAACAGATCCAGACCGCTATAAATAATCATACTTATGAATACAAAATGTACAGTGCGAGGAATCGAACCCGCGATCTTCGGTAGTTAGGCAGTGTGCTACTGCATGACCACCGAGGTATTTCAAACCTGCAAAAGGCATATAGAGCGGCTATTAGTCAACTCCTGCCTGACGTATACGACTTTAGTTTGTGAACGCTAAAGGTTCTCGAACCGTACTCAGTCGTTTCGATCGCCGTATAAATTGGACGGGGAATCGATCGGAAGGGTGTAGACTATGCTACGGTTGACATATACCCGACAGAGAAATTACAGAGTACAAGTGTGTTATTTTACACTTCCGGAATAGCTACTATCCATATATATAGACAAGAGTTGCTTACAATTTTTGTGATTTTAGATCATAATAAAAATAACCAAAAAGTTTTTATGTAATTGCACTGGTCCTCTACCTCTGGTAATATATACATATAAATAAAATTGGAGTGTCTGTTTGTAATATTGAAATAATCGTTTACTACATGTATATGAATATAAATACGGTACATATACCAAAATATTTTTTTTTAAATTTTTGTCTGTATGTATGTTTGTTCCGGCTAATTTCTGAAATGGCTGGACCAATTTAGCCGGGGCTTTTTTTGGCAGGTCGCTGATGTAATAAGAAGTAGGCTTAGGCTGCTTTAATTTTAGAAAAACCTTTTTTCTTTTAGAAAAATAAAGTTAAATTCCACGCGGACGAAGTCGCGTGTACAGCTAGTATACAATATATCTGTCCCGTTGTTTACATATATAAGTGACCGATGCCTATTTTGCAATACATGGTAACTCAGCTTTTCTCATCTAAAAGAAAAACAGATCTTCATCGGTTTCTTGATATTTTTTTGACAATTAATTCTTCTCTACATCACCTGTAGGTAGAAAATGCATGGTGTTAAATCCGCCATATATACTGTACTATATTCTGTATTGCGTACATTGATTTAAAAAAAAATTGTAGATCAAGGAAACCACAAAATTTCGTATGACAATATTGATTTGCTTTCCTATCATGACAGCCTCGGTGGTGCAGTGGTTTAATACGCCGCTTTACTATCCGATAGCCGTGGGTTCGATTCCTCGCACGGTACAAACATTTGTATGATTGTTTGTATCGCTCTGGGTGTTTTGTGTGTATAATATGTATTTATTTACAAAAATGTATCCATGTTTATATAAGTTGTCTAGTACCCATAACATAAGCTCTGCTTAGTTTGGGACAAGATGGCACTGTGTGAATTGTCCTGAGATATTATTATGTATGAAAATAAATTGTATCTAAATTGGAACAGTTAATTTGGTTTTGAAAATGATTGGGTCCAAGAATTGTCACCTATGACTAGCTTTGGCTGCAATATTCTTCCCTATTATAATAAAAAAATAAAAACATGTTACGCCGACCGGAAATGAATGGAAGAAGCAGATGATGATGATGTTCAATCTTTTTTTATGTATTTATTTCTTTCGTTCTTTTTTGTGTAAGGATCTTATCCTAAACTAGCTTTTGCCTGCTTGCTTCGCTCACGTTAATTTATCCCCTTAGAGGTGGAATTTATCAAAATCCTTTCTTAGGGATGCCTACATCATAGAAGTTTTATGCATGCAAAGTCTCAGCCCGATCGGTTTAAAATTGACAAAGTTTCATATAAACTTTCATCCCCTATTTTATCCCTTTAGGGGTAAAATTAATCAAAATTCATTCTTAGCGGAAACCTACGTCATAACATCTACCTGCATGCCAAATTTCAGCCCCATCCGTCCAGTGGTTGGGGCTGTGCGTTGTTAGATCACTACGTCAGTCACCTTTGAGTTATATATATTTAGATGTAATATATTTTTTTATATTATAAATTATATTATATAACATGTTGTATATGCTGCTATGAGTATTATCATTATTGTGGTGTGTAGTGTAATATAATATATATTATTCAATCTAATATCTGCTTTTGATATTTTGTATAGTTAAGGCGTAAAAGCGTAACATACAAACTCACTTTCATATTTATGATATTAGTTTATACGCCTACATATAAAAGTAGTATTTAGATATTGGATATTACATATAGACGGAGATCCTTTGTTGTTTCTCTCTGTGATCTAATACTTTAGACACAGAGACTTGAGGTAATAATATTATATGACAATGTAAGATATAAAAGCCAGATCTAGCATCTAAGAATCTATATAGTCGTATTGAGTGCAAATGCAGGGGAAATCTCAGATACGATATTAAATACTGTTTCAAGTAAATCACGGGATCGTACCACATTTTATTTCCAATAGTCGACTCTGCAGCCATATCACTAAATGAAGCTCCATTACCGATCTGCTCCGATTTCCGGTATCTAGGTTCTCTCCTCCAAAGCAACGGTGAATTAGACTTAACGCATAGAATTAACGCAGGATGGATGAAGTGGCGGCAGGTTACGGCAACGACGTGTGACTCGCGTGTTCCCCTTAAGCTTAAGGGAAAAATTTACAAGACCATGATCCGGCCTGCTGTCTTGTATGGATCAGAGTGCTGGCCCGTAAATGCGACAGATGAAAGACGACTGCATGCAAGTGAAATGCGAATGATGAGGTGGATGTGTGGTGTGACAAGAATGGATATGATAAAGAATGAATACATTAGAGGAAGTATGAAAGTGGCGCCAGTGTCAGAGAGGTTGAAGAGTAATCGTCTATCATGGTATGGACATGTAATACGTAGGAATGAGGATAATATTTTAAGGAAGGTGTTACATATGAATGTGTATAGTTATAAGGGCAGGGGAAGGCCGAAAAAGAGATGGATGGACTGTGTGAAAGATGTGGTAAGAACGGGAGTAAATAACGAGATGACTGCGAACAGGGATGAATGAAAGAGAAACACATATTACGCCGACCACAAATAAATGGGATAAGGAAGAAGCAAATGATGATGAGCAACAAACGAAGACGTGTCAAAGTAGACTTATATACTAAATAACAATAGGAAAATGTGGGGTGACACAGTCTGGACACGGCCGTGCTTAGTAGACAATATTGGATTTGTCTTACTAGGCATTATTAAATGCAATTATTATTTCTAGGTAACTGTGTCCCATATCTGTCCTTAAAAGATTTATTTACTGTCTACCTGCTGCTTTTTACCCGTGATTATGGCGGTTGTGACAGTGCCGAAATATCGGGAACTCAATAAAAATTAAACGTGGTAAAAATTAAACCTGTGATTTACTAATTATACTTATAGGATATAAAAATTTTGATACTTATATATATAAGTTAAAATTGCCTTTAAGAAATAGGGGTTGATGGTAGAAGGGTAAAAATTTGGGGTTATTAAATATTTATAATGCCACATTATAAAAAAAATAGGATGTGAACAACCTTTATCACATAGGGGTATGAAAAATAGATAGTAGCCGATTCTCAGACTTACTGAATATGCATATAAAATTTCATAAAAATCAGTCAAGCCGTTTTGATTGAGTATGGTAACTAACATTGAGACACGAACATAAATTTTATATAAACGATATTTAAATTAATATATGGCAATATATGATTTTGTTTTTAGGATAAATAAATACTCGTACTTATTATTCATCCACATATCGAAATGTAATATCAGCAACTAACTGTAAACTTTATGCAACCCCAGTCTCGCTACTGCAGTTCATATCAATGCACCCCCTCCCCCGTAACTGCAGTGTCCCCTCCCCCTCGTATCAAGTTAATGCAGTTCTATATATCGATATCCCATATTCCTTTGTTTTAAGTTATAATTCTCTGGATATCGTGACTGATTTTAAATACTAGCGTAATCTTAATATAACTAAATATAAGCGAAAGTTTGTGAGTATGGATGGATGTTTGTTACTCTTTCACGCAAAAACTACTGAACAGGTTTTGGATGAAACCTTGCATCATCATCTCAGCCCGGAAGACGTCCACTGCTGAACAAAGGACTCCCCCAAAGATCTCCACGACGATCGGTTCTGCGCTGCTCGCATCCAATGCCTTCCAGCGATCTTGACCAGATTGTCGGTCCACTTTGCTAGAGGCCTTCCCATGCAACTTTGCAGTAATATAGTTTGTATATAAGAATAACATATAAGCTATAAATTTTATGCGGATGAAACCGTTTTTAAGCTTAGTTTTAATTATTTATGACATTTATATTAAATTCTTTTTTTTGACCCACTCAACACTTCATATGTCACGATCTATTGGGTTGACTGGAAGAGATCTCTTCTAGAGATAAGTCTTCCTTTGTTAACATTATTTCTAATTAATATATCTAAAAATGTAT
Source organism: Achroia grisella (assembly GCF_030625045.1). Lineage (NCBI taxonomy): Eukaryota > Metazoa > Arthropoda > Insecta > Lepidoptera > Pyralidae > Achroia > Achroia grisella. The sequence goes on from NW_026712589.1 coordinate 936,702, forward strand.
TCAACAGCAATAAAGAATATATCAATAATTGTATTTTACATGACATATAAAATATTTAATAGACTACCTACAGATTTGACAGGACAACATTTTAAAAACAAATTGACTAAATGGCTGTTAGTGCACTGTTTCTACTCTATAGATGATTATTTAAATTATACATACTATGAATAAAAATATAATATACGCGGAAGACAAAAATTATCATTATTACAATTATTATTCTTATTAGTACATCACATTGATAATTATTATCTTCCGCTTAAAAATTTCCATCATCATCATTCATCATTTATACTGTCATTGTTTGGTCATTTTACCCACAATGATAAGTCTATTACCCCATCAAAGGGAGATATATAACATATATAAAATAATAATAATAATAATTGTAAAAACATTACATAATAATCGTTATATATTAAATTAGAATATAATTGTTTTAACATATGTAATTTTTAGACTTGGTAATAAAAATTTGCATGCCTACTGTAAAAAGGCATATTACAGCGCTGCCTGCTGATATCACTGTGGCTTAATTGTTTACTTATATCTGTCTGTAATGCAAATAAACGACTTACTTATAATAATAAAGTCCTAACGAGAACAACCAATTATAGCAGCCATTTTATGACTCACAATTAATGTTTTCCGATATAAAATGACAACCAAGTACATTATAAGCATCATTATATCACCCTCGATTACACCGTATATCTACTTGTTGCCGTTTTCAAAATGCTTCATTATTCAATAAAGAAAAATGGAAGAGTCTCAAGAGCTAATCACGAGACGGCAAGGAGTGCCTCTCGATATACTAACTCGAGTGTGCTACAACCCGCTCTCGCTTTTCACTTTTATTTGCCGAACACTCAAGAATAATTGGTGCAATAATAAACAAATAGGAATAATAAACATTTATAGTTCAGAATTTTAATACAACTATGTTTATGAGTTAACTTTTTACTTGTCAATTTATCTACAACTAGCTACTCGCCCGGTTCGCACGGGTGTACATGTATTATATATAAACCTTCCTCTAGAATCAATCTATCTATTTAAAAAACCGCTTCAAAATGCGATGCGTAGTTTTAAAGATTTAAGCATATATAGTGACGGACAGATAGCGACAGCGACTTTATTTTGTACTATGTAATGGCAATGGTGATTATCTAATGATTTCATTGCTGTGTAAAGATAACAGTTCATATCTATACATATGAAAATATGGGAGTATCTTCTTGTAATCTGAAATGGCTGGACCGATTTTGACGGCACTTTTATTGGCAGGTAGCTGATTTAATAAGGAGTAACTTAGGCGACTTTTATTTTAGACAAAATAAAGTTTAATTCTACGCGGACGATGTCACGGTTGCAGCTAGTAGTAAATATACTTCAAATAATTCTATTTTATTAGTTATATATTAGAAACATGGTCCCGAAACCCGGTAAGAAACTATGAAACTCTTTCTGGTTATTTCCATATATCACGGAAAGTGTCCTGAGGTATTGTTCGGATTAATACCAGCTGCTGAATTACACCAATGTACTACCCGCTAGAAACTAAAACACCATCCTGATGGCATGTATAGCTGTCGTCTACATTGCGATCTTCTAGAAACTTTTTGCCATGCACAACCATCTGTGAAATCACCTGCCAGCAATATAATAGTATTTGCGAACCGATACGATATTGAAGGCTTCAAGAGAAAAGCGTATTCCTTCTTAAAAGGCCGGCGACGCACTTGCAATTCATTTTGATCGTTCCCATGGGCGGCAGGTAGTCATTTAGCATCAGGTGAGCCCTATGCATGCTCGTTTGTCCCTATGCCATAAAAATATTTTACAATTATATTCCCATATAAATTGTATATAAATTTCAAGAGATTCACATATTTAATGTCCACAGTAGTGCTGTAGCTTCTTACTAAGTTTCCATTTCTGATGGCTATCAGTTCGATCTACGTATATTTTTACATTTATAACCACATCTTTTCGTATTAGTCTAGATAAAAACACCTAGATGCATATTTACAAAATGCGTAGGCTCACCCCTATCACGTGGAATTCAAATATACTCGAAATGTAGGTATTTCAATTGTTGTTTCCACTACAACGTCGACAATTGACAATGCCTACCTTTGCTATATTTTATTATTTCCAAACTATATTTATTTCACTATATCCTGGTATACAATATAATTTTATACTAGTACAGGTGGCACAATTATACCTATATATTTGAATGTATTTTCACAGTTAAGTATAACTTTATGTAACACAACCTAAGATTGCAAAAAATAATTATAATTAATATATTTTTTATATATGTAAATAAATTTCTGTTAACATACTGATTCATAGTATTGCGTAGTTATATATTATTTTCTATTTCGTTTACTTTTTATTATACAGCCTTATCTAGTGTATATTGAATGCGTCTATATAATTTACCTTTTAGACTTCCATAGTGTTGGATTACAATCCAGTTTTGTACTGAACTACACGCTCTATTTTGTAGTTTGTTATACTAGTTATTTTGTAACTCTAGTGCAAACACTATTGTTAACAACAATACTAGCAACTGGTCCCGTTTTACACAGAACTATATATAAATCTTTCGTTATTCATCTTGTTCTATACATATAAACCTTCCTCTTGAATTACTCTATCTATTGCAGACAACTGCATTAAATTCGTTGCGTAATTGAAATAAGCGAACAGACAGAAGCGACGACGTTATACTACATATGTAAAGGTTAATCCTAATTGTGTCCACACTATTATTAAACCACGATTATATTGTTTGTTCGACTCTAAACTACAGATTAATATCACGTGGTAACAACTGAAATAAACACATTAATTCAAAAGCTAAATCCGAAGTGAGTACATGTCATTCATATGTCATATACTGACTTAGGATTTAGCGTTTTTAATACCTACTTTACTCAACATAAATATGCTGAGTAAAATCATAAATAGGTGAATAATGTTGAGTAAAATAGGTATTACAATTTGTATTTTCAAATAATATTAACGTCTGTCTACTGTCATATCAGTATGTTAGGAATATGGTCGTATTTAAATAGACTCATACTTGTAAGTTTGTCTGCTGGGAAAATGACTTTGTCTGTTTCTTCTCACGTGTATGTGAATAGGAGCAGTGTCTCTGTCTTTGTCATAGTGTTATATAAACAATAGTATTGTTTAAGACAATTGCATATTTAAGTATGTGATTAGGCATTATTAAAATGTTAGCTGTGTCAAAGTTTCACCTGCATGAAACTTGTACTGTATATGTGTGTATTGTTGTATAAGCAATATTACTGTAAAGTTTCGTGAAAATCCGTTGGGTAGTTTTTGTGTGAAAAAGTATCAAACATAATAATAATAATATCTCAGGACAATTTACACAGCACCATCTAGTCCCACGCTAAGCAGAGCTTGTATTACGGGTACTAGACAACTGATATAAATACTTATTAATATTTTTTTGTTCAATAATGTATATGAATCTATACATATCCAGATAACACCTAGACTGATACAAACAATCATACTCATGAATAAAAATGTTTGTACCGTGCGAGGAATCGAACCCGCGAGCATCGGCTAGTAAAGCGGTATGAAATGATTGTTACTTGTATTACAAAGTCTAGTTACCGTCAGCTGAGATTCCGAGGGTGTAGAAGATCTGCACCCTTGTGTTTATGAGGTGTAAAAATATATATATAAAAGAGCACTTTTTTTAGATGGTCTATTTCTTTCCGATCGATCCCCCGTCCAATTTAAACGGGGATCGATATTACGACGGCTTGAGCCGAGATTCGAACCCCTAGCGGTGCCCTCAGACTAAAGTCGTATCCGTCAAGCGGGAGTTGCCCTTCAGCCGCTCCATAAGTCCTTCCGCGGGATTGGAGTGACATCTGCACTCGCCCCTTATCGTCCGGTGAAGCTGTAAAGGCCAGCTACGGCCAACAGTATTAGAGTAGTCCGAAAAAAAAAATAAAAAAAAAATAGTGGTTATACATAGGTGGTATTTATTTTATATTATTACACCTGAAGTACTGCTATTGTGAACACTGTTTTTAGAATTCACTACCTAGACCCGTCGGGGACAAGAACTGAAAGTTATTCTTAGGAGCGATGGTATTTATCTCCTCAGAATAGATTGTGTACTTTCCAAAGGAGATATTTCATTTATGCATGAGTGGGCCATATAGGATATATTGCGTTTCCTCTTGAAATAGACAAATCCTGCGAATCTTTGTTAAGCTCAGGCTTAAGTTTGCATTGTATTTATTTCATTTGCAGTGTCCAGTGAGGGTCATACTCATGATACTTATGCTATATTATTTTTTACTCAATAGCATGTGTATTAGAGTTTGGATTCGACTAGTGCGTCTTAGGGTTTTTCATTACCATTTAAATGGTATTTGCAGATCAGCTGGGATCATCGATATTCTGGGGTATATGAGGTAGTTGCCCGGCAGCCGTAGTCCGTGCCGGTGGTAATGGTCGCTACAATTAAATTGTCCTTCAATTCCTTAGTAAGCAGTGTCTGATGGGTTTACATTTCACAAAATCATCATTGGATCATGCTTTTGAGAAATTCAGATTTTTGACGTCAAATCGTATGGTAGCAGTCCAAAACGGTTTAGTAAAAATTCCAGTCGATAATGAACTGCGTTTTCGATATTAGTCAGGCTGTATTTTTTTATTTGTCCAGGAACTTTTTGAATAACCGATTATTTCGTAGATCATATTTCTAATTATATTTTGTGGATTTCGCCCTAGTATATACATATATAGATTAAATAACAATATATATAACTGTTTGAATGTTAAGTTTATTTTATTATCGCGATGAAAACATTTCAATTGTTATAAATGGACTACAGAGGTACAAATCAATTTACTGTTCATTAGTTTGAACTCCGCAGTGAGAGGAATCATCCCAGGCTCTAGGGATGCTTCGATTAACTTAGCAATGCTTCTGTTGTTCGCGAATGAACTGTTTGAAAGATTGTGACTGACTGAAGACGAATTATGCAATAGTATACTGATTATTTACTCTTTAGTTCTCTCTTTGAATAATCTCAAAATATATGGCCAATAATAGGATCATATATTCAAGTCAAATTAAAATGTAATTCATCTATTACAGACTCATATGATATGTCACATCTGCTACTCACTGATTTGTAATAGTTGATAAAATAGCGATATAGTATAATTTTTTACTATTTAGTTCAATTGACGAATCTCGCAATGTATGGCTAAAAATAGGATCACATATTCAAGTCGAATTAAAATGTAATTCATCTATTACAGACTCATATGATATGTCACATCTACTACTCACTGATTTGTAATAGTTGGTAAAGTAGCGATGTAGTATAATTTTTTACTATTTAGTTCAATTAACGAATCTTACAATGTATGGCTAAAAATAGGATCATATATTCAAGTCAAATTAAAATATAATTAATTTATTACAGACTCATATGATATGTCACATCTACTACTCACTGATTTGTAATAGTTGGTAAAATAGCGATGAAGTATAATTTTTTACTATTTAGTTCGTTTCACGAATCTCACAATGTATGGCTAAAAATAGGATCACATATTCAAGTCGAATTAAAATGTAATTCATCTATTACAGACTCTTATGATATGTCACATCTACTACTCACTGATTTGTAATAGTTGGTAAAATAGCGATGAAGTATAATTTTTTACTATTTAGTTCGTTTCACGAATCTCACAATGTATGGCTAAAAATAGGATCACATATTCAAGTCGAATTAAAATGTAATTCATCTATTACAGACTCATATGATATGTCACCTCTACTACTCATTAATTTGTAATAGTAAGCAATATCAGGCAATTATTATATAGACTCTTGTGATACAGGTTCGCTTATTGTGGAGTCCATTTATTATATAATTATCTGTTACATTATAAATAAATAAATAAATATTTGCTGCAATAATAATAAACCGAATCTAGTTTTTTTATCCATTTCCCTATTATTGTCCTTTATGACATGTTTACTTTTAGATTTGTTAACTACAAATTACCATAAAAAATCTTATATATATATAATTCTCGTGTCACAGTTTTCGTTCCCATACTCCTCCGAAACGACTTGACCGATTCTCATGAATTTTTGTGAGCGTATTGAGTAGGTCTGAGAATCGGCCAATATCTATTTTTCACATCACATTTTTCATCCCCCTAAATGTTAGGGGTAGTACCCCTAATTTTTTTTTATTTTAAGGTAAAACAACGTTTTCCGGGACAGCTAGTAATCTATAGATATATAAATAAAATTGGAGTGTCTGTTTGTAATATTGAAATAACCGTTTTTACTACATGAATATGAATATAAATACGGCACATTTTTGTCTGCTTGTATATACATAAATGTCATTAATAATTATTACAACTATTCCTATATTTCAAATAAATAAATTATATGCAATATTACTGAAATGTACTACTAGTAAGTAAGTACTAAAACAGTCAACAAATAGACAAAGTAGCAAAATCATTACTATTTTGCCTGAAACTTTCAAATCGGAACTGCAATTCCATTAAATTCTATCACGAAATGACTAGGATGTCATAAAAGATAGCGACAAAACAGCGAACAAAGTAGACTAGCGTACACAGCACGTGTTAAAATGTCATGAGGCGAAATATATCTTTTGTTTTCACCCAAGACAGTGTGAAGGTAAGCTTAGTTTCGTATCAGAAAACATATTCTCACACTATATTAACAACTAGCTGTGCTCGCGATTTCATCCGCGTGGAAATTAACTTTATTTTTCTAAAATAAAAGATTTAAAAAAAATATATATAGCCTAAGTTACTCCTTATTAGATTAGCCACCTGCTAACAAAATCTCGCCAAAATCCAGAAATAGAAATAGAAATAGAAATAATCTTTATTCAAATAAACTCATTACAAGCACTTTTGAATAGTCATATTTTGATTCTACCACTCGTTCGGAATGCAGATTCATCACAAGAAGAATGAGCAAGAAACTTGTGTGTTGCTCTTTTTAATAGATGTTTTTTTATATAAATAAGTACAGTTAGCCGGAACAAACAAAAATTGTAAAAAAATATCTGGATGTACCGTATTTATATTCATATGCATGTAGTAAAAACCGGTTATTTCAATATTACAAACGGACACTCCAATTTTATTTATATGTATAAATGATCTCACTCGGCGAATAAAAAACACTATATGGATAGTGTTTTTTATTCGCCGAGTCGTATGGACGAGAGACGCGAGGGAATAAAATGACACATAAATCAAATAATTCATTGTAATACAGAACTGACGTTTAAAAATTTATAATGATCAAATTTGTTTAAAAATTATAAACTTTATTAAAGTTTCGTGACTATTGTTCAGAAGCAACGACCAAGTTTTTTACTCTTTATTCTTCAATGAATGTACTTTCGGAATCTGATGGAAGAATTAAAACAAAAAACTGGCGAAAAAAATTCAGCATGGTTCGAAATTAAGTTTATTTGAATACAGATTATTTCTATTGACAACCTCGGTGGTCTAGTGGTTTAGTACACCGCTTTACTTCCGTTGGTCGCGGGTTCGATTCCGCTCTCAGTACAAACATTTGTATTCATGAATATGATTGTTTGTATCGATCTGGGTGTTTTCTATTTACTTTATGTATGTATGCATTTACGAAAAAAGTATCTATGTATTTATATCAGTTGTCTAGTACCCATAACATAAGCTCTGCTTAACTTGGGACTAATAAGCGTTGTGTGAAATGTTCAAGGGTATAAATAAAATTGGAGTGTATGTTTGTAATATTGAAATAACCTTTTTTTACTACATGTATATGAATATAAATATGATAAATCCACCAAAATAACATTTTTTCAATTTTTGTCTGTCTATTTGTTCTGGTTAATCTCTGAAATGGCTGAACCGATTTTGACGGGAGTTTTATTGGCAGGTACCTGATGTAATAAGGAATAACTTAATCTTCTTTTATTTTAAAAAAATAAAGTGGCAAAATTCCACGCGGACGAAGTCGCGAGTGCAGCTAGTCATATATATAATCGCGAAAGTTTGTGAGTACAGATGAATGTTTGTTACTCTGCGACGCAGAAACTACTGAACGGATTTTGATGAAACTTTACAATAATATAGCCTATACATCAGAATAACATATAGGCTATAAATTTCACGTGGTTGAAACTTCACAGCTAGTTTAAAATAAAAATGTCCAGACTTTAGAAAATAAAGGACTGGAAATTTTGACTCCATTGTGAATATATTTTACTTTTCCTCTTTTATTGATGCCCTATCTACGAACCTAATTATAATTAAATATCTATTATATATATATATATATATATATATATATATATATATATATATATTGGGTTTGCTGTACTGCCCAATATTACGGCAATTTAAAATATCTGGTCAATACTATATTGTACCATGACATTTCTAAATCGAATAATTGAAGAAGTTACTGTTAACTGTTAACTGTAACTAAGCAATGGAATGGTTACAAACACGCAAATACAAATACTGCGATCGTAGCATCGCGATGCTACTTAGAGTTCAGCTGGTTCAGCAGTTAATTACAGAATAATAACTGAATAACAATTTTGAAGTCAAAAAACTGTATTGATTTTTTTTATAGTAAGTGAATAGTAGTAGTAGTAGTTGTAGTAGTAGTAGTAGTAGTCGTAGTAGTAGTAGTAGTAGTAGTAGTAGTAGTAGTAGTAGTAGTAGTAGTAGTAGTAGTAGTAGTAGTAGTAGTAACACTTTATTAGTAAATGAATAGGAATATTCATACATAACCCATGGATCACCATGTCATAAAATAAATTAATATTCTTATATATTAACTAGCTGTCTCGGCAAACGTTGTTTTGCCATATAAATTATTAACACTTTAAAAAAATCGGGGTTGGTGACAGAAGGGTGAAAATTTAGGGTTGTATGTATTTTTAATAACACATAATAAAAAAAATTGCACAAATAAAAAAAATAATGTTAGGGGTGGACAATCTTTACCACATAGGGGTATGAAAAATGGATAGTAGCCGATTCTGAGACCTAGTGAATATGCATATAAAATTTCATAAAAATCGATCAAGCCGTTTGGGAGGAGTCTGAAAACTAACTTTGTGACACGAGAATTTTATATATAAGATAAATAGCCTTACGTAACCCATGGATCGCTATTTTGTCCTAAAATAAATAGATATTCTTATATTATATTGTATTAGAAAAAAACAAAGTATTTTTCAGTTTTTTTTTGCATTAAAAACGTTTTTTTATATGATTTTAACACTAGAGCTGTGACAAATGTCACAACTCACAATTGACATCTAACATTTCGTTCAGTAATTATAAATTCTTACGTACCCATAATGAGTATTTTGTTTTACGCATCACAGTAAAGGTTCGAAATAAAGTATTTTTGCATACTTTATTATAAAGTTAGGATACGTTATTATAAAGTAAGGTTGGCAACCCTAACTGCAGGTTCAGAATGTTAATCGTAGGAATAATAAATGCTACGGGGACAAAGTCGCGGACATGAACTAGTTTAAAAGAAAACCCAAATGTACTCATGAATACAAATGTTTGCGTTGTACGGGGACCGAACACGCGACGGTACGGTACATAGTGTACCGTCCGTGTACGATACTACCGAGATCTTATTATCTATGTTATGTTGATTTATAACTTCGATTTGGAGTATACCAATAAGAAGAATAGTTCTGGTTATTTTCAACATATTGCATACCAACACATCGTAGATGGTTTTTCAAAAAGGGTATATTAAGGTTTCTCAAAGGTCGGCAACGCGCATGTGACACCCCTGGTGTTTCAGGGCTGTATGCTTGTTTGACACCTACGTGGTATATAAAAAAAGCTCCACGGACAAAAACGTCGCTATTCAATTATGAATGAATGAATGAATGAATGAACGAATTGACATATGACCTGTAAAAGTGATAAGAGGGGAAAAATGTGACCAACCTGTATTAGTATCAATATCCATATAAGTGCTCAATAATCTTATATATAATAATAATAATCATCTATAATCTCAGGACAATTCACACAGCGCCATCTAGACCCCAGGTTAAGCTAGCTAAAGCTTGTGTTATGGGTACTAGATAACTGATACAATATAGATATTTTTTTTACATAAATACACACACACAATCATACTCATGAATACAAATGTTTGTGCCGTGCGAGGAATCGAACCCGCGACCATCGGACGTAAAGCGGTGTGTTAGACAGGCCACCGATGTCATTAAAAGTTAGTTATTAAGTTATTCTTGTGTCACAATGTTAATTACCATACTCCTCCCAAACGGCTTGATCGATTTTTATGAAATTTTATATGCATATTCAGTAGGTTTGAGTATTGGCTACTTTCTATTTTTCAGATGCCTAAGTGGTAAGGGAAATATATATTTTTTTTCGACATAATATTTTATTTTCTATTTATTATTATTTAGGATAGACTAACATTGTTACACGAGAATTTTATATATATATACTAGCTGTCCCGGCAAACGTTGTTTTGCCTTAAAATAAAAAAAAAATCTAGGGGTGGACTACCCCTAAGATTTAGGGGGATAAAAAATAGATATTGGCCGATTCTCAGACCTACTCAATAAGCTCACAAAATTTCATGAGAATCGGTCATGCCGTTTCGGAGGAGTATGGGAACGAAAACTGTGACACGAGAATTTTATATATAAGATATATGTAATATATTTAGCAGGTACAATTTAATATTTAAAACAATATTAGCACTAGTACCCACATGACACCATATGCGGTTTTGAGAATCCATTACATACATTCTTTTATTTTTCGACGCATAAAGTTCGCTTTTAGTATTTCATTTTTAATATAGACTACATGATACTGGCAAGCCTAAAACATGCAAACGAATGCTATATTGCACTTCATTCCTATATTTTGCTTAAAAATATTATAAATGCGAAAGTTTGTGTATCTAGATGGATGGTTTTTTGTTATTCTACAGTTTACTAGCTGTCCCGGCAAACGTTGTTTTGCCATATAAATTAAAAAAATAGGGGTTGATGATAGAAGGGTGAAAATTTAGGATTGTATGTATTTTTGTATGTTGTATCATAAAAAAATAGAAACTAAAAATTTTGTCTATAAAATAAAAAATAAAAATTTAGGGGTGCACTACCCCTAACATTTAGGGGGATGAAAAATAGATGTTGGCCGATTCTCAGACCTACTCAATACGCTCACAAAATTTCATGAGAATCAGTCAAGGCGTTTCGGAGGAGTATGGGAACGAAAACTGTGACACGAGAATTTTATATATAAGATTACTTTATCACGCAAACAATACTTAACGGATTTTGATGAAACTTTACAGTAATATAACTTATACATCAGAATAATACATAGGCTATAATATACTTTGACTACATATACATATATGTATTCTATTCAATATTATTATTATTGCTTTTTTAATTATTAGAAGCCTATTTCTATCTAAGCAATTTAGTATAATATTCACTAAGGAAGAAACATTATAATAATAATTAATTCATATCGAATGGAGTGTAATATTTATTTCATTGTTCCTTTTTAATATAAATAAAAGATATAGAAATATATGTTACTTTTTAGCATGAATTTTTATCAATATTTCAAATAACTGCCTTTTTAAAACGTTTCTATCACTTCACACTCGATTGCACGCAGCTAAAAACTTATATTTCCTATATGAAACTTTGATAGAGCTCTATAAATATGAAACCAGCCAAATGAAATACAAAAGTGTATGTATGGAATAAATAAATGCCATTTTCGTATACTAAAACATGGGGCTATTTTACTTTGTCATTTCTGGCATTAAGGCAGCACCGTCACTTGCGGCGTGGTGTGGTGGCATGGTATGGGATTTCAGTAAAGCTTTTAGCATTAGTAAAATAACGCATCACATCCTGTCCATTAGAGCGTTGCAGTGTGATGCTTAACTTTTAGTTAATGTAATTAATTAACTAGTTAATTGTTTTTATTAGTTCAAAGTTCTCTATTAGGTCGTCACTAGGATTTTAGATGTTATTAATATTATAAACGCGAAAGTTTATGAGTATGTATGGATAGATGGAGGGATGGCTAATTGTTACTCTTTCACACAAAAAGTAATAAACGGATTTTAATGAAACTTTACAGTAATATAGCTTATACATCAGAATAATAATTAGGCTACAATTTAGAAAGATATTATGTAAATTGGGCGAAATGTATTGTGTGTACGTGAAGTAAGATGCAGACGAAGCTACGTTAGTCAGCTAGTTATAATAATATTTCATGACAATTCACTAGGCCAACACTAAGCACTGAGCTTGTCTTATGGGGACTAGACAACTGATACAAATATATAAATACATTTTTATTTGTGTATTCAAAAAATACATACAAATCACCCAGATCGATACAAACAATCTTACTCGTGAATACAAATGCTTGTACCGTACGAGGAATCGAACCTGCGACCATCAGATATAAAGTCTGCTAAACCGCTAGACTACCAAGACCATCATGTAATATATTAGGTAATGTTTGTATTAACGTAAAGTATTATTCTGTATTATTCGAGTATCTATAATTTCATTTCGTAAGAGTTAATGTCGTTAGTTGACTGCTATTCTGCTCTCAAACTATATTCATTACCTATTGACGTAGGTAAGGTTTGACTTATGATAAGTGTTTGTACTAGGCCTACATGAATAAAGATAATTGGAATTGATAAGATAACAGGATAAGCAATATATTTTTATGCGACAGAAATGGCTAACAACCTTATGGAAATTATAATCGTCGTAATTCAGAACTATGTATACATGTACGAAAGTACATGTATATATAGTTCTGAAATACATAGAAAGAAGTGTACTGAAGTACAATATATAGTATAGAATTATGAAATATTATAAACGGTATGGTATACTATTTATTCCCTTGGTAACATGTGCCCATTTTTGAGGACTAAGGTACCTACTGGTGAAATTTAAAGAAATACAAATTCTGTATGGACTGTTTGAATTACATTCATTTCTTAGTTCATTTCCTTTTGACAAAAATATAGAATAAAATAGAAAATCATTTATTCAAATAAAGTTAATTTAAGCACTTTTTAATAGTCGTAACAATTTTTTTTTACTACCGCTTGTTCGGAAAGCTGTCTCATCACAAGAAGAACGAGTAAGAAACTTGTGTGTTGCTCTATTAAATAATCCTTGTAACATTTACAAGTCGAAACATGCGAATACAAACTCCCAACCAGCACTAATTTATTTGGGTCAAATATAAATATACAATAAGATTAAATCAATCGTAGTGATAAGAGCAGACCAGTCCCTACAACAGCACTTGTTCACGAGTATGACGGACAAGCCAGCCATCACAGCGTCACTTGTAGCCTTGTAGCCATCACATGTAATAGCATATAATAGTTTTCACTATATACTCTGTAATTAAATTTGAAAATGATTATATTTCTATGTTCATGTTCAAGCACAAGCTCATTAAACAACAAGAGCTGCATTGACAGTTTTTCTTAGCTAGAAAACACTCCAAACTGATGGTAGAATTGATATATCATAAGAGTTTGTAATATACCTAAATGAATAAAGATATATTAATTTTATTTGAAATATAATTAATTATATTTCAGAATTCATGAATTTCATTATTAATTTTGCATTCATGGAAAATAAAACAATAAGAATCGCAAATGATCAACGGTAATACAATAATGGTAAATGCAATATGTATTGTTCAATCATTGTGAAAGAAATTTCATATTAGCTCGTATATGTCGACGAAATAATTTTTATGGAAAATTTGTATGGTATATTTTTAATTATGATTTTCGGTTTTGTATTTAAATTCCATTCTTCACCAATAGCCGTCACCAATTCACCAACAATGCTAGTACCATTTATTATTCTACTATGTGTTCTATATAATAATGAACAACAATTGAATGTTTACATATATATATGGTTTATATATGTTTATTGGTGTAAATTTCAGCGAAATTTATTTCATTGATATTACCTTCCGGCTTTACATTTCGTAAACAGCGTTCCTCGAACTATTATAACATGATTTCCGTAGGACTGTTCTTGTTGCTTATGATCATTAAATTCACATAAAAAATACTACTGATAATAATATCAGACCAATTCACGAGCGCCATCTAGTTCCAAGTTAAGCTAGCTAAAGCTTGTGTTATGGGTACTAGATACTGATACAAATACATTTATTAATTTATCGTAAATACATATTATAAATAGAAAACACCCAGAGCAATACAAACAATCATACTCATGAATACAAATGTTTGTATCGCGCGAGGAATCGAACCCGTGACCATCGGAAGTAAGGCAGCGTGCTAAACCACTAGACCAAAAGCCGTCAGATACAACAAACCTTTTTCGAACTATTCTAAAGCTGTAAGGGCAAGCACCCTTACAGCTTCACTGAACCATACTTAGTGCAGATGACATATCAAAACAAGGGAAGGATATATAGAGCGACTAAAGGCCAACTCCTGCCTACGGTTTTCGAGTTTCAAACGGCACAGGCCGTCCTAATTTCGATCCCCGTTTGAATTGGACGGGGCATCGATCGGAGGGGCTGTAAACAGTGTGCCAATGGTTCGTATTCAAAAACAAACATTTAGTACGGCTGATGTGTACAGAGCACGATGTGTTTAAGCGATGGACAAATACAATAAATGTAGATAAATTCGCTGCAATAATCATGATTGAACGCTGTGAGTTGAAGCGTATCACGTTTGAAAATCGGGATTGGTGTAATATAGACACAAAATATTAATTATTAATATTATAAATCTGTCTGTCTGTCTCGCTTACACGCCAAAATTACTGAACAGATTTAAATGAAATTTGGTACATAGATTGTTAAGATACTGAGAAAGGTATGTCGTTTAGTTACTTTTTAATGTGAAAATAGGATAGAAAGGGTTGAAAAAGGAGATAAAGGGTTGTATAGCAGTATCGTCATAATTAAAACTAGAAGCTTGAATACTTATTTGGGAAAAGTAAATATTACATTCAAAGTTTTTTTTAAAATTACACTTAAGAGGTTAAAATAAAATAGAGGATGAATGTTTGCATGGAAATTCGCCATTTTTAAAGCTAGAACGATCAAACTTCTATGTTTTTTATTTCTAAAATAAATAATTAGCCTAAATATTTAAAAATGCTATGAAAAGTCAATATTCCATGGACGAAGTCGCAAGTCATAGGTAGCGTTTCTTATATACCTATTGCACATTTCCTTATTCCGATAAATAAAATAGCAAAACCAGGAAACCGGCAATACAATATTCTCTTATGACAATTACTAACATATACTGACACGTTGTGTCACGGCGCTCTCAAATACAAATAATAGTGACACGTTATGTCACGGCGCTCTCAAATACAAATAATAGTGACACGTTATGTCACGGCGCTCTCAAATACAAATAATAGTGACACGTTATGTCACGGCGCTCTCAAATACAAATAATAGTGACACGTTAGGTCACGGCGCTCTCAAATAAATAGACATGTAATA
Source organism: Achroia grisella (assembly GCF_030625045.1). NCBI lineage: Eukaryota > Metazoa > Arthropoda > Insecta > Lepidoptera > Pyralidae > Achroia > Achroia grisella. The sequence continues at coordinate 952,392 of NW_026712589.1, forward strand.
ATTTAAGTCTATCCTGATACCCGTGTAAATATGCCTTAGTAATGGATATCACATTTACGTATCATACCCTGATCATTCCGTTATCCAACTGTCAGTGTGCCTACCGATCCGTGTAATAAAAGTACATATTATAATTTTCTTGTTTGACCATTTATAAATCTTTCGTATATAAACATATTTCCAGCAATGGAAATCGTATGTGACATATCCTATGTCACATTACGTCACGTCACAAATTGGTACTATATACTGTCTAAATTATCTATTTGAATAAATAACAAAAAATGTTTATATACATGAATAAAACGTCATTTAGTTTCAAACAGCCGAGCTGGTACTGAACTGTTGATTTAAACGTTTAAAAATATTTTTTCTTAGTACAAAATAAACAAATTTTAAATTAACCATTTATATTGAAATAATATTATTATGTATAAAATTTTAATACTATTTAATTTTTTTTTTATTCTTTTTATTGTAATAAGACGGCCGCGGTGATCTAGTGGTTTAGCACACCGCTGTACTTCTGATAGTTGCCGGTTCGTATCCTCGCACGGTGCAAATATTTTTCATGAATATAATTGCTTGTATCCGTCTGACTATCTTCTACCCATATTAAGTACGTATTAAAAAAAATGAATTTATGTATTTATATCAGTAGTCTAGTAGCTATAACACAAGCTTGTATCGGTCTGGCTGATTTTTATGCATATTATGTATGTACTTATAAAAATATGTTTTTATATATTTATATCAGTTATCTAGTGCCCAAAACAGAAGCTCCTCTTAGCTTAATACTAGATGTCGTTGTGTGAATTGTTCAGGGATATTATTATTAAAATTTAAAGATAATTGATAATAAGTATACATTAGACATTATTGAATTGACCTTACATTAGGCTGGTGCTGCCAAACTACAATTTCGCGTCTATTTATTACAGTCATTATGTCGCCATAAGCCGCTGCGAAGGGCATTGAACTAAAATAACTTAAAACTAGAATTAAGCACAAGTATATTATAATAATAATAATATAATATTTTTAAGGACAATTCACACAGCGCCATCTAGTCCCAAGCTAAGCAGAGCTTGTGTTATGGGTACTAGACAACTGATATAAATACATGGATACATTTTTTTTGTAAATAAATACATATTATACATAGAAAACACCCAGACCGATACAAACAATCGTACTCATGAATACAAATGTTTGTACCGTGCGAGGAATCGAACCCACGACCATCGGATAGTAAAGCGGTGTGCTAAACCACTGGACCACCGAGGCTATTTATAAGATATTACTACTATTTTATATATATACCTACCAAACCTTCAATATTTCTGCCATCAATTTTGGGAATGCACTTTTGGTATTTGGAATGCACTTTTAGTATTTGGAATGCAATTTTTGGAATGCACGTTGGTGTTGGTAGATAAGACAACAAATTCTTGACGAGCAGATCCTTGCTTGAACATTATTTAAAATTTCTAGTATGTATATAGCTAAACCACTTAGAACTTAGAAATATTCTAGAGACTATATGAATATTTATCATAGTTTCCAAAATTTTATATTTCATTTGTATATAACGCTTATATATTTTGTATATATACATATTATTTTTTATTATTAATCTGTTTTTATTTTAAATCAATTATGAAATAGAAATAGAAATAGAAATAGAAATAATCTTTATTCAAATAAACTTAATATAAGCACTTTTGAATAGTCAAGTTTTTTTATTCCACCGCTTATTCGGAATGCAGATTCATCACAAGAATAATTAGCAAGAAACTTGTGTGTTGCTCTTTTAAATAAATATTGATTTACTTATATTTAATTAACAACAAGGATTAGGCATGCGACAATAAATCTCTGTTCAATCAGATAACATTGCCAGCGCTATGAATTTTAAGTTAGATATTTTGTACAAAAACATTATTATCATTTATAATTTCTTCAATATTATAATAAGCTTTTTTACAAAGAAACTATTTTATAACACATTTGAATTTTTTTCTGCCAAATTGACTACAGAGTCTGGGAGTTTGTTACCTTAAACCTTACGCAATTTCCATTAAACTAATTACTGATTTTCGTCAAACGGCACTTAGGTAAAACTAGTTTGTTGAAATTGCCGCCTTATTATTTCTATTCAGCGCGACATTTGACTGCTAGAAAATACTATTAATCTGTCATGTATACAATTTTGTATTCCAAAAAATTAAAAAAATTAAAAATTTATAACTAATAATTTTGTCAACAGATTTAATGAAAGTAAATAAAATCCACGCGACTAAATAGTTTACCACGGCAGCCATTTGTATTAACGTCCAAATTAGTTACTGAGACCTTCGAGCTCGCGCCAAATAAGCACACAAATTACCAATCATTATATGGGACTGCCAATACCTGTCATTGCTGAAAAATATCGCTATATAACCCAGGAGTAGACCCCGGACGATCAGTTGATCACCCATGTAGACCGAGCAAGTGAAAATAGCAGTAGGCGCTCCGATCATTGTTTATCCGCGCTAGATTCTTAAACTTCTGAACCGATTTTGATGAATTTTTATATAATCGCTAGGCTTGAGAATGGGTTGGTATCTATTTTTATACCCCTAAATGATAAGGGACTGGAAAATTTTGTTTATTTTTTTACGTAACTTTATTATTTTATCGACTGGCACTTTTTAATGATTGGCTTTACATTTTTAAGGCTGGAGCAGAGCGGTGGTCAGTTCGAATTTTAAAAAATGAATAGCTAACTGCAGTTCTGGAATATAACTTCAATATTCGCGTTTATAACGCACACGTGTTTCATGAGGTGCTTTTATATATTGTGACCTGTGAAATTTTCAAGCAAGCGTGTTGGAAATATTATAAGAAGAATCCTACTTCCACTACAAGTTTAGACACTAGGTTATATGAAAATAGAGTAAAATTTATGCCGCCAACTATTTTCAAAGTGAGTACGGATTTTAGAACGTGTCAGATATGAGATTCCTTCCTTATTCCTTTGTAACTATTACGAAATACCTACCTGTATTCTTTTATAAGACGCTACTATACCTATGTACATATATTAGATTATATATTATGTCTTTGGAAAGTATAACCAAACTTTTTTTTATATATTATCTAACACGTAACCTACGTAATTTGGCCTTAAGCATTTTAAGTTGTTTCAAGAATGCTTCAGTTTCTATAATGTCATAAATCTTATTATTATTAATATTATAAATACGAAAGTTTGTTAGTATGGTTGGATGTTTGTTACTCTTTCACGAAGAAACTACTGAATGGATTTTGATGAAACTTTACAGTAATATAGCTTGTGTATCAGAATAACACATAGCCTAAAAATATTAAGTGGGCAAAGCCATGGGCAGAGCTGGTATAATAAAATTTCCTTGTTTCTTTATTTTAATAATATCTTAGGATAACTCACACAGCGCCATCTAGTTCCAATCTATGTAGAGCTTCTTTATGCATATTAGACAACAGATATAAATACATCGAAATATTTTATTAATATTTTTGAAATCTCGGTGGTCTAGCGATCTAGGACACCGCTTTCCGTCCGATGGTCCCGCGTGTTTGTATCGGTCTGGGTGTTTTCTATGTATTTACAAAAAAAATTGCTATGTACTTGTATCAGTTATCTAGTACCCGTAACACAAGCTTTAGATAGCTTAACTTGGGACTAGATGGCGCTGTGTGAATTGTCCTGAGTTTATTATTATTATTATATACGTATAAAACACCTAGATCGATATTAATCATGGTGATGAACACAACCATTTTTACAGTGCGAGGAATCAAACTCGCGACTATTAGAAATTGGCGTTGCAAACCACTATATACATATAAAGTGTTTTAAAAATAAATATTCTATAAAATGACATGCGTGTTTCAACGAAAATAAATTGTTACAAAGGGGAGGTTATAACAGCCCGGTGGAGTATCTCACGAGGTATTTAAAAATATGCATGTACGATAACTGTCAACCGTGGTATCGCAGTAAAACACGTTGCACTTTATAAAATGTCTATTGAAATTGCAGCATAGAACAATTTACAATATTGTCACAATATTTTCCATGTACGTAGTGAACGCAATTTCAGTCTTTCAGTCGCTTTGAGATGTCTCCAATATCTAGTTATAGCGCCTCAAAGTTTAAGAATCGAATGCATTCGTTTTAGATAACAATCCCAGTTTGAAATGTTTCTTTGAAAGACGTAAAATGTTCCAATATATATGCTAAATCACAATGTTTAGTTGTAGTATAAATGCGAGTATCAGTTTGCTTGTATGTATATATAGACATAGTATTTGGAATAAAGATTTACTATGCATAAGTTAATATTTATGCTAATCAATATGCACAAAATTACGAGATGAAATTAATAAATTATGTTTATGATATATATATATTTGTAATATATATATGTTAATATCTAGTATATAAAATTTTCATGTCACCATTCTAGTTACCATACTCCTCCGACACGGCATGACTAATTTTTGTGACATTTTATATGCATATGCAGTAGGTTGAGAATCACCTTTTTCTTTTTCTTTCCACCCCTAACATTTTTACTTAATGTGGCATTAAAAATACAACATTAAATTTTCATCCTTATATCATGAACCCCTATTTTTTAATAGAGGTTTTAATTTATAAGGTAAAAGAATGTTCACCGGATCAGCTAGTGTTTTATATTTATTAGTATTAATACATAAATATGTATTATTTATTATAAATATACATATAGTAATATTACCTGATTGTATATTAAGTATTGCATGATATTTTTAAGCATTTTATTAAACTCAGTTGAACATCTAACATATTAAAATGTCTAAAGGTATCCATTGAATCACACGATACAGACTTGCATGTCTAGTGTATGATTCGCCATAATATCATAAATCTAAAAGTGTTTTATTGACTAATAAAGATATCATAATCATTTAACCACAGATATAAAAAAGTTCAAATTGTCATATCGCAGTTAGAAATCACCCCAAGCATTCAAGTTATTTCACCTCTTTTCTATAACCTAAACATACCTTTACTAAAACTGGGCTTTCTTAACCTAAGTTACCTTTAATAAAATCTATACATAGTCTGTCCATTATTAATAATTATTATATCTTATCAATATTATAAACGCTAAAGTTTCAGTATAGATGGATGTTTGTTACTCTTTCACGCAAAAACTGCTGAACGGATTTTGATGAAACTTTACAATAACATTGCTTATACTTTACTACTACTACTGCTACTTTAATGATAAGCTTGTGTTATTAACTTATTTAATTGTCTTTTTATAAATTGTAATTCCAAACATTGTGAATTGTAAGAGGAGGGAACTGGTACCTAAAATACAAGTTTCTACTTAGTTTAGGTACCAGGGAACAATTTAAATTGTAAATATTGGATGCAAAATAAAAATTATTATTATTACTATTATTATTACTTACTTCTACATCAGAACATATAGGCTATAAATTCCACGCTAACAAAACCGCGGGTACAACTAGTAATAAATAAAGATTGCCATAAATCGCTGATTATTATTTTAATTTATTGTTATCCGTATTATAATTATTTCACTTATTTATCTTTATTAAATATATCCGCTGTAAAATCATGATTGCGTTGCAGTTATAATATTATTACTTGCTGTACACCCAAAAAGTTAATTCGTATTTATATAAAATCCTAACAGTTCGGTTGTATTCAAGCAAATGTACACAGCGATATGTATACATTATTGGTAAAAGCTTGTTAAAACAAAAACAGTCGGCGTGTAAATAATATTTTATAGTAGTGTTACATTACGTGAAATATTATAAAATTTAACGAACGTATCGTTTTATTAAAATTAATGTATTCGTTAAAAATATATCTCTTTTGACGCTGATAGTAATTAGTTATTGGTTCCGCGAATGAAATGAATATATTTGCATCTCGTTTATTCCATTTTGTTTAATATATTGGTATAAAAGCGGGGCGTGCTTGCGCAAATTTTTATTTAAACTATTTTTTTTTCGTTTCTATTTATTTATGATATACGCAATATAATCGTTTGCTACTGACCGTATTAGCTTTTTGTATGAGTAGTAAGGGTGAGAGAGATTTTAGAAGTAAATAGTCACAATATTGCTCTGCAGTATATACTTTGCTTCTGACCGTACCAGACTTTTGTATGAGTAGTAACGGTGAGAGAGATTTTAGAATTAAATAGCCACAATATTTCTCTGTACTATGTACTTTACTTCTGACAGTACCAGACTTTTGTATGAGTAGTAAGGGTGAGAGAGATTTTAGAAGTAAATAGTTACAATATTGCTCCGCAGTATATACTTTACTTCTGACCGTACCAGACTTTTGTATGAGTAGTAAGGGTGAGAGAGACTTTAGAAGTAAATAGTCACAATATTGCTCTGCAGTAGATACTTTATTTCTGACCGTACCAGACTTTTGTATGAGTAGGAAGGGTGAGAGAGATTTTCGAAGTAAATAGTCACAATATTGCTCTGCAGTAGATACTTTACTTCTGACCGTACCAGACTTTTGTATGAGTAGTAAGGGTGAGAGAGATTTTAGAAGTAAATAGTCACAATATTGCTCTGCAGTAGATACTTTACTTCTGACCGTACCAGACTTTTGTATGAGTAGTAAGGGTGAGAGAGATTTTAGGAGTAAATAGTCACAATATTGCTCTGCACATATACTTTACTTCTGACCGTACCAGCTTTTAGTGTGAGTAGGAAGGGTGAGAGAGTTTTTGATTGGACGTAGACTTTGGTCAATTTCCACGCGATCCTTGAGATTCGTTTCTAATAAATACTAGCTACATTCTTTCATTTTAATAATTGGTATCCATCGGTAAAGGAACGGTGATACCATACGATTTATTTACCACCATTTTGTTATAAACATAAAAAAACATTCTTGACGGCCTCGGTGGTCTAGCGGTTTAGCAGATCGGTTAACATCCGATGGTAGCGGGTTCGATTACCACGCATGTTGCAAACATTTGTATTCATGAGTTAGTAAGTAGAGTAGTAAGTTATATTACGCATGTATTTACAATATATATATATATATATAAGTAATAGAAATAGATATTATAAATATATATTATGATATTATGTTTTATTAATCTTCCCATACTAATTGCTAAGTTTACAGACAGGCTGTCTGTATAGGTTTATTAATTTATTTTACAAACACCTGTTGATACTCTATCATAGTATATCTAATTGAGTATATGTATGTACGTAGGATGCCAATGCACTGTTAACACGTGGCTGTCATTGTATTTGATAATGGCCATAGGTATTTCAGTAAAACAATTTCATTGAGTTACTGCACACATTCACATCACAACATTAATACGTGAACAAAAACTTCGTACACCTTTTTACGAAAACACACATACAAATCATACTGGTGAATACAAATATCTGTGCTGTGCTAGGAATCGAACCTGCCACAATCGAAAAGTAAGGCTGTGCTAATGTGATAAACCGCTAAACCACCAAGGCCGTCAAATTATTACTGAAATGAAAGAGAGTTTAATGAATACAAATGTCAGTGCCATGCGAGGAATCGTACCCGCGCCATCGGAAAGTAAAGCCATGTGCTAAACCGCTAGACCACAGAGGTCGTCAAATTAAGATTGAAATTAATTTAATTGAACTGATTAAATCTATTTAGCTGATTAAAGTTGGAATATAATATATTATAAACTAGCTGTTCTCGCGACTTCGTCTGTGTGGAATTTTGTTTATTTTTCTAAAATAAAAGTAGCCTAAGTTATCATATCAGTTACCTGCCAATAAAAGTCCCATAAAAAACGGTCCAGCCATTTCAAAGATTAGCCGGAACAAACAGACAGACAGACAAAAATTGTAAAACAATTTATTTTGGTGTATGTACCGTATTCATATTTATATGAATGTAGTAAAAAACAGTTATTTCAGTATTACAAACAGACACTCCAATTTATATGTATAGATAATACGAACTTGGCCTGATCATGTCTGGTTATGTAATAATATTACATAGTATTTATCAAAGGCAGCCAAAACATTCTAACCCTGAAACAACCACAAAGGGATAGAGCACTTACAAAAGAAAAATCTCCACAAAAAAGTCTGAAACTAGATCATAAAGGTCCTCGATTTTATAGCAATTGTTTACATTGTTACGGCACGGCCAAACGAATATTTCTATCTAACCGTAATAAGAATTCCAAACCGTATAGTTATTTTGATGTATACACAAACTCTAGAATTTAGTTTTTCGTAGCGGTCTGAAAATTTGCAAAATTCTCGATAATCGTTCGGCACCGCAAATATTCGCGATTACACGAATAATCGAGTACGGAATACGTTTCGATGTTGCGACCTTGAAATTATCGGTTACTCTGGCACAACTATGCGGTTTACCTTCATTTGGAAAATCTGAAATCCAATAACCTATTAATTGTGTATTTAAACTAGTGATAATGAACTGAACTGACGGTAGGGAAAGAATATAATACAAAATATTTGACGTGACGTTCATATGCGGCTAAAATGTCTTACATGAATAAATGATTTTTAATTTGAATTATAACGTTTAATAACAAAATAAGAAGATACTATAATATATTTATGTTAGTTAATTTATATCTTAAGTATGAAATTCTCGTGTCACAATGTTAGTTACCATACGCCACCGAATCAGCTTGACCGATTTTTATGAAATTTTATATATCGGCTGCTATCTTTTTTCTTACCCCCAAGTAATAAGGGTTGTCCACCCCTATCATTTTTTTTGACTATTTATTTTTTATTATTAATAATGTAACATTAAACATACATACAATCCTAAATTTTAAACCTATAGTGATCTATCAACACACAGCCCAAACCACTGGACGGATCGGGCTTAAATTTGGCATGCAGGTAGATGTTATGACGTAGGCATCCGCTAAGAAAGGATTTTGATTAATTCTATCTTCAAGGGAATAAAATAGGGGATGAAAGTTTATATGAAACTTTGTCAATTTTAAACGGATCAGGCTGAGACTTTGAATGCATAAAGCTACTATGACGTAGGCATCCCCTAAGAAAGGATTTTGATAAATTCCATCCCTTAGGAGATAAATTAACGCGATCGGAGCCGCGGGCAAAAGCTAGTCTTATATACAAAATTCTCGTGTCGCGGTGTTTGTTACCAAACTCCTCCAATTTATGAAATTTTATATGCACATGCAGTAGGTCTGAGAATCAGCTACTACATATTTTTCATATCCCTCAATGATAAGGATGATCTATAAATATTTCTTCTCATTTTCTTGTGATTCAGCATCTACATACAAGCCTAAATATCATTCTTCTAGCATCAACTCCTATTTTTTAATAGGGTAAAACAACGTTATATATATATATATATACATATACATGTACTAGCTACATACATATAACTAAAGAACAATATATAAAACTAAACAAGTCAACGAACGTTAATGAAATTTTAAAATACCACAACAACGGACGTTGACTTTTTATCTGTAACAAAGCAGTCGCAAATAACATCAAGTCGAACACAAATAGAATTCTGTATCCAATATTATCTTCGATCAACTTGAAAATGGCTAAACGTAGCCGAAGCAATCATTCAACTAACTAACGAGTCTGGCTGCTTCGATGTTTGTTTATACAGAAATTGTGTCTGTGCATATACTATTTTAAGAATTGCTTACTTCGCACAACTTCGTTTTTTACTCGTAAACATAGGATTCCGTAACGTACAAAATATTTTAATAAAAGTATCCTATTTTGTTTATTACTATTTTATTTGGTAACAAATGACGTCGATTTTAAATTTAGAACAGAAGTAGAAGAAGAAAGAAAATAAGAGAGTAATTTGAGAATAAAATGCTTATCTTATTAATATTATTAACGCGAAAGATATGGACAGATGTATGGATGGATGTTTGTTACTCTGTCACACAAAAACTACTCAACGGATTTTGATGAAATTTTACAGCTTTATACATGAAAATAACACATAAGATATTTTCTGGTAAAACTGCAAGCACAACTAATATTTATATTATTTATAGCGCATTGGTTTTGACGTAAGATCCTAAAATCTAATTAAGTAACATATATAATTGTCACATTTTAGTTTTAAATACGATTGTTCTATTAAAACATATTATTAAAGTAACATTTATATCATTATATAAAATAAAACTGGATATTAGTTTTAACGGAACCCTCAGCTTAAGTCTGACTTGTAGTTGGCCGATCTTTATAATAGATACCAGTTTTATTTTCTTACATTTCTTATAAAGTTTAAATTAAACTACTTTCAATTGTGTCTCGTGTTTACAGTTTTCAAATAAACGGCTCAATGAGAATTGGACAACTTATCAAAAAAATGCTATTTATTCGCGTAGTATTAAATTATTAAAGAAGGTCGTAGCTTAGTGGTTAACTATCCCAAATTATGCCTAATAGGTAGTGAGTTCAAATCTGTTCGAGACAAAAAACCTTTGTGTATCAATTTATATTCCTGACTTACTCTCTAGTGATATAAATGCCGATAAATACGATAATCCAAAATAAATATTCGTGAGGACGTATATTCAATATACCGAGCAAATTGTAAAATATTGAGTTTACCACAACATCGATATTTACAATATCTCCATTACAATTACTAGCAATGTACTATATCAGGTTAACCTCCGCGGTTCCCCATAGAAACCGTCATGATAAATTCCTGGAGAATTCATCATCTGACGACGTTCCTGATCTGACCTTATGCTCATCCTAGCATCATCCACTGGTGCCCCGCCAGCGTATACAGTTAGCGCAATCGTTAGCACCCTTTCATTATCATCCATTAAAAAAATACCTCTGCCAACCCCATCATGTTTTACGTTAGGCTCAATATACCGAGCAAAATGTTGCCCACAACCGTAAAATATTGCGTTCACCAAAATATTGATATTTACAATACCTCTGCCTACCCCATCTGATTTTACGTCGTGATGATACGTATCTGATGTATTATAGAACGAAATCCCACATGATAGAAGCCAATTTACATGGCACGAGTATATTCCACCTGTTAAGTTGAGCTAACGTTGTATATAACGTGACCAGACGTCCCAATCTAGACGGGACTGTCACTTTTTATAATTACATGTCCCGGCATCCCCAAAATGAATTCTGGGACGCTAAACTCTAGAATCTAAGATCGCAAAAATTTCAGACAAAATTGTCCCATTCAGGAAAACTCCCCGAAAATTTGTGTAGTCGACCCGGTGGTGATTATGATTATTGTTGATAATTAAAGTGAATAGGTATAAAAAAAAGGGGCCAAAACTTTCAGTATTATTACGTGATATTATCTTATCTGTTGTCTTATTTAAGCTAAGCTAGCTTATCTAGCTATATTAAAGCAAATTTGTTCATCCAATAATACATAACTTTTAAGCTAACTTTTTCTGAATAAAAAATTTAATAAATTGTTATTTCATTGCCTGTCTATTAATTGAAATAAATAAACCAATGTCCCGTTTTGAGTCGAAGAATAAACGGTCACGTTAGCTATATAGTACAGTAAAATCATTACAGGGAGAGCAACCTAGAAACGGGGTCAAGGTCTTGTACCGGCGCCATTTGAAACTGAAAGTGCAATATCAAATAACGATAACGATTTTGATTTCCATGACCTTGCACTTGCAGTTAGGTTACATGTGTTTACAATATCATTTCATTATTTAACTTCACGACTAATATTATAAATTGGGTAGGTAGTGGTACTGTTAGTAAGTATAGCTGATAAAAAGAGTCATAAAAACACTTTGTATGCTGACATGTAAATCCAACTATCTATATAAAAACTAGCTGTTACCGCGGCTTTGTTTGCTATTTTAAAACAAAAAAGATCTTCTCGTCTTTCATGCGTTATCGTGATCGTCATATCTTTCATTAAGATCCGTTTAACTGTTTAAAATGTAACAAATATATAGAGATACATATTGAAATATATAATGTTAGTATGTACTAGCTGCGCGGCGTGACTTTGTCTGTATCATACTTACTGGATATTTATCATTATATTTTGCCCAATGTATATAATATGTTTTTAATTATTTTGACGGCCACGGTGGTCTAGCGGTTTATAACGCCTTACTTCCGAAGGTCTCGGGTTCGATTCCTGACACAGCACAAACATGTATTCATGAGTACGATTGTTTGTATCGGTCTGGGTGTTTTCTAAGTTACAAAATATATCTATGTATTTATGTTAATGATTTAGTAGCCATAACACAAGATTTAGCTAGCCTAACTTGGGTCTAGATGGCGCTGTGTGTATTGTCCTGAGATTATTATTATTAAATTATAGCCTATGTCTTACTTTAATGTATAAGCTACATTACTGTGAAGTTTCATCAAAATCAGTTCAGTAGATTTTTTCGTGAAGGAGTAACAAATAGCTCTCTATTCATCCATACTTACAAACTCTATGGTCTATAGTATTAGTAAGATAAATTACTGATATATTTCACGTTAAATATTTCATTTAAATAAAATGAAATATTTAACGACTAGTGGATACTGATATTAATACTTTTGATATCCAGCAATATTCTTTGTTTATGGTTTTGCTGAAGTTGTTTGCCGGTTACTTTAGATACACATTGTTTCGCGTCTGATCTGCATCATACATTATCTCGTTGTGGCTACAATAGCGAACGGCGACAGCATGCCACAGGAAATATATAGTGCACTGTGCTTCTGAATAAACTGATTTTCTCTTATAGAATATACGTATATACCTAAGCGTATAAATTAGATTGTTTCTTTAATGTTATGAAAAAAATAAATTATTTTTGAATTTGGAATATAATTAATTGAAAGTCAATTTGAATTTAGAATATATACTTAACCAATAGTGGAATAGACTCGTATATAACAAAAGTAATAAATTTACAGAAGAAAAAATGTTTCGAAAAAATAAATTATTTTTGAAATTCGAATATAATTAAAAATAATGCAGTTTGAATTTAGAATATAGTTAACCAGTAAGGCAATAGTGGAATGCACTCTTATCCAGCAGAGGTAATAAATTTTACATTAAAAAAAAAATATCTAGAACAAGTAACATCTATAAAAGTGTCACCATAAATATCGGATGGTAGCATATAAAATGCGATGTGTACGACCTATGGATTCAGGAACTTTTCTAGGTACCAGTATAAAAATATAGTATAGATTTTCAGTTAATTTTACACTAAGTTACAAATACGTTACGGGATCTTTTCGTATAAATCTCTAATATTATAGACTGTTGTTGTCTGTCTGTATGACGATGTAGTTTTAACTATCACTTAGAAAATTTCTTCCAGAAAGTTTAAATGATTTATTTAGTAACATAACCTTTTACTTACATATCAAGTTCATACAAAACATAACTTATTGTCATTTAATTTTCTAATGGATTACATTCAATTGTTTTTGATTCAAAGATAATTATCTTTGAATCAAAAGTGATACAGAAAATATTATCTTTACAATTCTGACTATGAATTATAAAGACCGTACTAAGTGGGTAACTACAGTATAATATAACTTATATATCTATACATCTATACATATAAATAAAATTGGAGTGTCTGTTTGTAATATTGAAAAAACCGTTTTTTATTACATGCATATGCATACACCAAAATAATTTTATTTTATATTTGTTGTCTGTCTGTCTGTTTGTTCCGGCTAATCTCTGAAATGGCTGAACCGATTTTGACGAGACTTTTTTGGCAGGTAGCTGATGTAAAAGGCTTAGGCTACTTTTATTCTTTTATTTTAGAAAAATAAAGTTAAATTCCACGCGGACGAAGTCACGGGAACAGCTAGCAATAACTAAAACAATCCCTAAGTACACAATTCAGTACACGTATAGCACAATGTCGCAAATAAAAACAGAGAGAGAAATATTTATTTTCCGCTTCCGTAAATACAAGATGACTGAGAACCTAAGCAGCTAAAACAGTAGGGAGGGAGTTAGAACAAACATTTTAGTGATCTCAAATACAACTGACCTAGCTTTACTGGACAAACAACCACATAACAATTGTAATCTAACGTTAAAATAAGAACGAATACGTTTTGAAGAGCATACCTGAAAATACTTCAAACTTAATTGAAAATTGCAAACATCAACAAGCCTATACTTAACTGAAACAATTATAATCTATACATATAAATAAAATTGGAGTGTCTGTTTGTAGTATTGAAATAACCGTTTTTTACTATATGCATATGAATATATATACGGTACATATACCAAAATTACGTTTTTTATCATTTTTGGCTGTCTGTCTGTCGGTCTGTTTGTTCCGGCTAATGAATGAAATGCCTGGACCTATTTTGACGGGACTTTTTTTGGCCGGTTACCTGATATAATAAGAAGTAACTTAGGCTACTTTTATTTTAGAAAAATAAAGTTAAATTCCACGCTAGCTAGTATAATATAATATAATTGTTTCAATTTAAATTAAGTACCAAAACCTGTACATAAAATCCTACCAAAATTTGATACGTGAGTCGTACATCATCCTTCTCCACGGTAGATTTCAATATACCCAGCGAAATGGAGTATTGCGAGGAAAAAGTAATGTGGACCTATAACCCCATTACTAGCGATGTACCATGTCAGGTTGACTACGTGGTTCCAACGGGAAACCATCGTGAAAAATGTACGACGATTGGCTAATTGACCTAACCTCATGCTCATCTTATCATACTCCATTGGTGTTCCACCAGCGTAAACCATTAGCGCAGCGGGTGCACCATTCCATTGTCATCCATATGAATCGAGTATGGCGTTGAGATTAAGTTTAGAGTTGTTAATACCCCATCTCGGTTACCAGCCGCAGCGATATGTTTTTCATTTAATATACACAATATATTTCCGCGTATAATTATATCATATCATATGCATATTTTATAATAATATTCCTTGTTTGCTTTCGCTGGTTGTTTATACACTTCGTTGCGATGGGTACATATTGTTAACACTGTATCAATTTGCCCTCGTCAATTTTATTTGCAAATGCACTCAATATGTTACATTTTATTTTATGCAGTTGTTGTTTATCTACGTGTACATTGTAACACTCTCAAGTAACTTCGCTCTTAACTCACAATAAGTTAGTTCATTTAAATTGAGAGGATCGAGAATGTACGTATTAAATATTGTAGACACTCCAAATGATTATATATGTACCTACGTAGATATTCATTTAAATAAGAAACATAAAATATATTCAGCTACTAATTGCTTCGGAGATATCAATCTCCATTTCTCTAATTTAATGGTGGCAAGTTTAGCCCATTTTTCAAGAACTCGTCGAAGATAGAATTTCTGATTACAAATACCGAGGTAGATAAGTTGTATCCAAGATATATGGGTATCGTGGAAGATATATTGAGTAAACATGCGGCAAAAACTAGAAAAATCGAGTTTAACCTGTGCTATATATTTTTTATAGAGAGAATCATGGAGTTTATAAGCTATATAGAAATTATTTTAGCAGTAATAATAGTCGAGGATGTTAAGAGTCTTGACCTACAGTAGAAACTTGAGGTCGCTATGATGAAGACGTAACTATTAATTCACTATTTGCATATCAAGGCTACATCTAAATAATTGTGAACCCAAATGTTAGATAAATATATTAGGAACGAGGCGACCGATATGTAAAGGTCAACCAATATATTGCTTTAGTGAAAAAAATCTAGAACTTATTTGAATTTATTTACTCTGTTTGTACAATGTCTTTATTTACTACGAACGAATACGGTAACTACAATATTCACAACAATGATTAAAAGTATACTTTTATATTGTACTAGCTTTTGCCTGCGGCTTCGCTCGCGTTAGTTTATCTCTTTAGGGTGGATATTTTATCAAAATCCTTTCTTAGGGGGTCATAGTAATTTTAAGCATGCAAAGTCTCAGTCCGATCGGTTTAAAATTGACAAAGTTTCATACAAACTATCATCCCCCATTTTATCCCCTTGGGGATAGAATTAATCAAAATCCTTTCTTAGGGGATGCCTACGTCATAACATCTACCTGCATGCCAAATTTCAGCCCGATCCATCCAGTGGTTTGGGCTGTTCGTTGATAGATCACTATGTCAGTCACCTTTGAGTTAGATATATTTAGATTGTTGTGACTTATAGTACCTATTAGCTATCATAGGGACATGTAAAATTTTTTAAGTACGAATTTATTGTTAATCCCGCCTATATGTAAAAAATATTGACTTTTTTATTGATTAGTAATCGTTACTTTGAGTCCACTAATATGCCCACCAGAATACGTATTGAAGGTTCAATGCAATTCATTTTTATTCTATATACCTTCAGAGTCATTTGTTCCTAGGACAAATAGTGTTTTATTTATATGTAAAATAATAAATAAATATTAACGATATAACTTTTTACAATGGCTGTACTCGTATTTTGATAGTATTAGCTCCTCGTCCCGGCTTCCCATGTATGTATATACCTGATTTATACTTTTAAACTTCCTCTTGAATTTCTCTATGTATTTGTAAAAACTGCATTAAAATCCGTTGCGTAGTTTAAAAGATCTGAAGACAGCGGGAGCGCATTCATTTTGTACTATGTAAAGTTTAGCTGCTTTTACACGACATGCTTTTTCATGCGCAATTTTTGGGGGGTAGATGCGCGCGCGCAGATGTGAGTGCTAGTTTTGTCTTCACTCTTTCACGCACGATTGCCCGTGTCGCATGTACAGTGCGTTTGCATGTTAGTGGGCTTTAGTTTCTATAGCAGTCGAGGATTGTATTCCATGATGCACATTATAAAAATGTTCGAACTTAAAAGTTGTTTGTATTGGTCTGGGTAATTTCTGTATATATTACGCAAGTATTTAGATTTTTTTCTATCTATCAGTTGTTTGATACCTATAATCTTTAAATATATTTTAGTTTGGGACTAGATGTCGTTGGGTAAATTGTATCGTTAGTTATTATACGAGTGTATTATATATTATTATTAATTAGACTAGATTGATCCATAGTTAAAAGTACTTTCGTTTTCTGTAATTACTATTTATTGTAAAAACGTGTAAAAGATTATCATTATTGAGTGATTTTTCGTATCTATACATATTTGTAGTTTTCATTTGTATAATTCCTTTAATTTTTTTTATTCATTGAATTACGGTTTTATTTTTCAAAGACATGTTTAATATTGATTAATTTCCAATAAAACCGTAATTAAGTATTTGCTCTTTATTCAGATGTCCATCATTTTGGAGTGTGGATTAATTGTAACCAAAATGCTCGAAAGAACGTTATATATCTTGCGCGTGCGACTGGCGTGTGTGCACGTTTCTTGTTATATTTATCTACTTTTATAGTAATGCTCTGTTTTTCAGCGTGAAAGGCACTTGTAAAGCCAGATTGTAACAAGTTTATACTTCGTGCTTTCGTTCCTTTGATACGTTGTCAATTAGTTAATTCGTTCATGTGATCGTTTAAGACCTTATTGATCTCTTCATCGATAATTCATTCATTTCTTTAATTCTTAGTTCATTATATTGATTGTTCGTTTAACTATATCGTTTTGTTTATTTATTGTTTAGTATTCGTTCAGTAGGTCATTCGTTTTTCGTTAAGTTCTTAATTTGCTCCCTTTTCCTATAATTCTTTTATTTAGTGTATTCGTTCGCTTCATATTTTGATGGTTCAAAATTCATTCGAAACTTCTTCGAAAACGTATGCTCGAATGATTTGTCCTTATGGCTTACAAAAATATTATTGTAGAGTAAAGTTTAGACCAATTAGTCTCCGAAAATAGTCAACGATTTCTAAGACTTTATACTACAACTAATATCTGTCTTGTATCACGAAAATTTCATTTTTCATATTTGCTTTAAGTAAAATTGACTTTAAACTCAAACTCAACAAAGTCTGCGTTTGTTTAAATTTATATCAACTTAATAGGACAGTTTACTTCAACGAGGACGGGACGAAGATACTCGTAAATATTAATGACGAATTAGCATCGATCTCTAGGTAAGTTTAGTAATTAACAGCCATGTACATGAATGATGAGGTTTTAATCGGGGACGCTCGAGACTTTGTATAAATTATGAATACTTAAGCGTCTGAAATAATCCAACATCTATAAGGTAAATGATCTCATTAAGTTTTATTATTCAGGCAATTAAAGATCTCTTGTACTCAAGTTTTAAGATTTCAAGGGAATGCGGACTATACTGGGTATGATTTCTATTAATCTTCTTATTTCATTTGTATCTGTTGTTAATATATATTTATAGTAAGCTAGTTAGTGCTTGCTACTTCGTCCGTGTGCCCCGGTATACGAAATTGCTTATATCCTTAGTTTAAAGATGCCGTATTGCGGCGTAAAAAATAATATAGGTATATGATTTATGATTATTGCTTAAACTGTTGAGGCGTGAAAACGTCACAAACAAAGTCATTTTTATATTAGTCACGACATATAAGAGTTTTGTTCCTTTGTTACTTAATTCGCTCGTTTATTCATTCGAATGCTCGCTCATGTGTTTTTTTGTTTGTTCATTCGCTCTCTCGTTTTTTGTCCATTCTCTCTTTCATTTATTTACGCGAACGAACGAACGAGATTCGTTCGTTCGTTCAAGCGCTCGCTTGTTCGTTCGTTCGTTCAAGCGCTCGCTTGATTATTAGTTCGTTCAACGGAGCAAACGTTAGTCCATTCGTCCGCTAGTTCGTTTGTGTGTTTGTTAATTCATTCGCTCGTTCGTTTGTTTATTTGTTTATTCGCAAGTACGTTCGGTCATAAGTTTACTAGCTTGCTCCTCAATTCGCACGTTCGGTCATTCGCTTGATCGTTCATTCGTTCGCTCATTAATTCGCTTGCTCGTTCATTCGCTCGCCTGTTCATTCGCTTGCTCGTTTATTCGCTTGCTCGGCAATTCGCTTGTTCGTTCATTCGCTAGCTTGTTCATTCGCACGCTCGTTCTTTCACACGCTCGTTCCTTCGCTCGCTCATTCATTCTCTCGCTCGTTTGTTCGTTTATGTGACCATATCGGTAAAACTGTTAAGGCACAAAACCGTAACAGTCAAATAAACTCATTGTCACATTTAAAATATTAATCAGGACTTATGAGGTATAAGGTCTTCTTATTTCGGGGATAGATCGTTCACTTCATATATAAGGATGTATTTAGGATGCCAACTTAAACATCGTGATATTTGCAAAGAGAAATTCTTGTATTACTTAAGATAAATTTTATTGCCTAAAATTAGTACGATGTCTTCAACGCGTATGATGTAGAAACATGAATGGTAAATGTATGAATAAAAATGCTTATGAACGATATGGATGCGAACATCAAAATTCACGGTTTCAAAGAATCAAAGGTGCTTGATTGACTTGCACCCAAATGTATAATAATAATAATATTCTATACTAAATACAGAGTTTCTAGTCAGTTCTTCTCATCTCGAAATCATTTCCAACTAACGGTAGATTTGACATATCATAAGAGTCTGTAATAGACCTACATGAATAAATATGTTTTAAATTTGAATTTGAACATTGCTACACTCAACTTCAGTCTCGAGAATATGAAAAAATTAAGAAAATATCGGGGAAAGTGAAAAAAATTGTCTAACTTCTAATACCCATTTCTAATCGGAATATTATACAATTTTTTATTTGTTCCTACACGTATTCTATATACAGTCTCAATTATAACACGAAATATAAACTTTAATAATTCTATATTTTAATTACTAATTATTTCTACTCCAAAATATTTATAATACTACGAGCAAAATGTCACGTGACAGCTGATTGTCGAATTGTGAATTAAACGAGTACGTTTAATGAATACTATCGAGGAATGTATTTGTTTATTTCAGTTAAAGTGTGACGAACGTGTTAATGAAATTAATCAAGTATTTTCCAGTACTCTGAAATAAATGTACGAGTTTATTTACGAAAATTACAGATGTATTTCGAACGGTGAGATATGAGGGCGGATTTTCATAAAATTCAACAACGCCAATAAATTTATAAAAATATTAACGGAATATTGGAAGTCCATTAAAAAATTGGTAAATCGTCAAATAAATTTATATGTGTGGGATAAATGGTTAGATTTATTAAACACATACATATATAATAATATTGTAGATAGGAATGTTAAAATATAACAATATAACTTTATTTTTGTATATTGACAACAACGTATGATATACATTTCATTCATAACATTTTATATAAATCATTTTTATTAGTAAAAACTTGAAAAATATGGTCTTCTGTCTTCTACGCTTATTCTTCTGGTGACTCCAATCATTCCTCTGGCTGTTTTTGCCACTTTTCCTTAGTTTCATAAAGTTTTACAACTTAGAAAAAAGTTTTCAGATTTATTCAAATTTCGAAAAAATACCATTATTTTATATTAATCTTGATGTAGGCACCACAAATATCATTGCGACACAAAATTATGCACGATACCGAAATTACTCGATCTCACAAGAAAATTCACTGTAAAAACTTTTATTAACAATTAATATAACTTTTTCCTGGCTTAATAATAATAAATTACGTACATAAATAATTTTAACGCATTTTTTTACACTGGTTACACACGAAAAATTTTTACTTTTCATAATTCACAAAACTTTTATTTTATTATCACCCAATTTAATTATACTTACGGAATTATTGTCGTGGCCGCATTATAAGCAAATCAGGCTCGTCCAGCATTGTACATTGGCTTTAGGAGATTTACACGCACGCTATGGCTTCCCGAATGCGTGTGAGGCGCGTAAAAAAAAATAAAGTTTTTATCACCAATGGAAAATAATTTTGATGATATAATGATGATGATGACAAAAAAAAATACTCACGCGGCAAGGTCTGCATGCGGCAAAATTGCGATCGTAAGCGCTATCAGAAAACCGGTGCCAAATACGCCACGAGATCGCGTCGTAATCATGTTTACCGCGTCGGCTGCGTCCGTACGGACGCTTGGTGCCGGCGGCCGCTTAACAGGCTGCCGGCGAACTGACGATTAACTCTGTCCCAGCGCCTAAGGCAGCAGAGAGCCGCGCTTGCGCCCCACCACATATCGACCGAAACCCGGCTGCCTCCTTCCGCTGGCAATGACGACGCTCAGATCCTCACTTGGAGCCTTATTGAGCGACAAACACTAAACGCTCTATCTTGACGCAAGGACGCACAGACTTTTCGCCACAGCTCATGTTTTATTAACACCTCGATATTTTCAATTTCGCCTCTCGATTTGCAAATCCCGCTAAGAAGCGTCTGCAGCAATGGCACGTCTTTATAAGTTTCGAACTGTCCCACCGCTGTGAATATGAAGATGCCAATCGAGTTTGTTGATTGATAAAATGAAATTTAAAATTGCATAAAAGCAATAAATTCGATGCAAGAGTAATTTATCCGTATCAATTTTGCGATATTCATTTTCGATAAAATTCACGCGGTGAAAATATTGCTGAATATATTATTGAATGCTGAATAGCAATGCAGTGAATACGTTATTACGCATTTATTGTTTCCAATACGAAGGTCAATATTTAATAGCTTTTTAATAATGTAGGCAATAAATGTAATCCATATCAATTACAGCAATACTCATTATCGTATTAAGCGTTTGTAGGGTTCGTTTTATTTTTACATCATTTTTCATCTATAATAAAAACTAGCGTTTTATTGACGATTTCGTAAAAAAATGTTCAGGTAATCTAACAGCTCGTCGTGTTTGATTGTAAGTATTAGGTCGGAAAACATTCACCCGAAGCGGCGACCGAGCGCTCCTCGGCTCGCCCGTCACCGGCAAATAATTTTATGAAAATATAAACCTCGTCGTCGCGACGCTCTGCATCTATCTCTTATTTTATTTGTACCTCGTATAGTGGCCGTGACTTTCATCTGCCATGTTTATTTATTTACCTACTTCCTAGTCGTCCTGGTTACACCGGTAAATAACGAACTATATTGAAGTTTTAAAATATTGTACGATGCGATGTTTGATTCTACATTCTGACCACGTGGATTCTTCTTTTTCGACACGTTCTTGACAGACGATCATTGTCATTATGTAGTAGGGTAATAGGCTGATATCATCCGCCGTACGGCCGCTCGCCATTTCTCTCTACTGTTGCCATTCTGGTACACTTGTGCAGTGGACCGCCTACCGCTACCTTTTTTTTTTTAGGGTTGATAATGGAATGGTGCACCCGCCTGCGCTAACGGTTTACGCTGGCGGGGCACCAGTGGAGGATGATAAGATGAACATGAGGTCAGGTCAGTTAGCCTATCGTGCAAATTCACCAGGAATTTAACATGATGGTTTCCAGGGGGAACTGCGTGGAGGTCGACCTGACATGGTACATTGCTAGCAATGGGGTTATCAATCCACATTACTAACAATCCCCTTCCCCCCTTCCTACCGCTACCTTGACTTAGTCAGGCCATCGCCTGGGTAGTCTAGTACCGTCAACCGATTACGACCTTTCTTCGGGAGTATATATATACATGGGTTACGTCTCCCGAATATATATATATGGAAGTATTAGTCATGTAGATATACATATTATCTAATGTACATATGTACAAAAGTAATTTTATCGTAACAGTACCAAAAATAATCTACAAACTGACTCTCAATTGATACTCAAGGATTGCAGTAAAAATAAGGAAATTGCGGAACTGTAGCTCTGTGTCAGAGTACAGGAAATGTTACAGTGCGGTTCGTACAAAATGAGAAACAAAAAAAACCCAACTTCTTATAACAAAGGATTCCTATCAGACTTATCCGAGGATCCGAGGCCATACCAAAGGAGAATGGAAAGTCGAGAGACTAACGAACATCCGAATGTAAGAAGCATAGTTCAGAACAGAAAACAACAAGAATATAAAGGACAGTCCCAATGTCTGCGAGTCCGGAGTTCAGTTTAGTTCGACATGAAGAAACATGGTCATACTTGCGAACTCTATAAATGAAGAGCATACTAAAGTTTTGTAGTCTTTCGAGCTTGTTTAAGAGTTCCTTCGGAGCATCTAGACAGGCTATTGGCGTGATTACTCCGGTTAAAGCCCTATAAGTTATTGCTTGGGGAAGTCCGTTCAATCCCCGTTACTGAAGGTAAAAACTTGTTGTTAAAGTTTTTTCAGTTTGAAAACTGTCGAGTAAACTTTTATAGTTTACGTACTAGTCTAGATTAAAACTCTTTTTTACTGTCTTTTTAATTAATTGTGTATGTAGTCGGATTAATTTGATTTATTATACTGTTGTGCTCCAATACAAAAACATACAGAAATTGAAGTTGTAATACAAAGTTTTTGGTGCTGTATACGATTGAACTCGCGACCTTTGCCGTCTAAGTCTGTGTAATTAACCACTAAGCCACGACGCCAACAAATACATGTTTCTTTAATAAATTTGTAACGAATTTTCCAACAAACTTAAGCCGCTTAATTTGTCAAAATATTCCGGTAAATATTTGGTTTTGTAATAAAGTTACCAAAAAGCTTGATAATCTTAATAACGGTTTAATTTGTTACTATTAATTTTGGTTCGAAGTAGATTTGTGCTATTTACTTTTTTATTTATATGTCTAAACTAGTTGTAAATTTTAACGATACGTAATTATCTCCTATCTTCTTAATAAAACTTCGTTATGCAGGTTGTATCGAAATCTATATCTTTGCATACAATAAAGTCGTGATGAGGCGGAAAAGTTTGTTTGTCGGTATGTGTGTTAATTATGTATTATTATTATTACCATCAGGATATACTACTTTCTGTTAAAACAAAATAATTAAATTTTAAGGCCTCAGTGGTCGGTTTAGCACACCGTCTTAACTTCCGATGGTCGCAGATTCTATTCCTCGGACGGTACAAATATTTGTATTATTTGGATTTTTCTATATTTCTACGGAAATGATATGTATTTATATCAGTTGTCTAGTACCCATAATACAAGCTCTAGCTAGCTTAACTTGTGCCTAGATGGCGCTGTGTGTCCTCAGATTATTATTACAATTTGTAGTCGTTCCCACAGACGATTTTCCATTATAAACAAACATAAAATATTAAAATCTTTCATCTTTAATATACAATATTACCTTAAACATCCTTACAGCGAGGAGTCCCGTGTCAAAGCTTCAGTAACAGTTTCTATTAACTAATCTGCGGTAACACTTCATTATAACTGAAACTCTACGAGCTGAACGCAGTGATTAAAAGATGAGAATTTGATAAAGAGATCATTTCACTGAAACTTTACAGAAGATTCTGAGAATACAAACATAGACTAACTACGCATTACAAGTGACTTTTTCAGCGTTATACTAATTAACCGCGTTCACGACATAAATCTTAAAAAACCACCTACTTCCAGTACGCTATAAACATGTACAATTACATTTTGAAATATTTGTTTTCTGCATATATCTGCCTTCCAGTACATGTACAATTACGTTTTCAAATAGTTGATTTCTGCATATGCATATACATATATATATGCAGAAAACTAAAAAAAAATTTTTTTTTTACACTATATAAAAAGTATAATGAACTAGCTAAGTCTTCGCACGGGAGTACATGTATTATATATATAAACCTTCCTCTTGAATCACTCTATCTATTAAAAGAAATAGCTTCAAAATCCGTTGCGTAGTTTTAAAGATTTAAGCATACATATGGATGGACAGACAGCGACAGCGACTTTGTTTTATACCATGTAATAATGATACACTATTTTTCTGACATACTAAATATGTCAGAAAAGTGTTTTAATTTTGTACAAATAGTACGAGTAATAACGTAGTATGTTTTTTTATAATAATAAAGTAAAAATTCCTTTTTATTTCTTGCTTATTACAAAGTTATGTTGTTAGTAACATAGAAATATATATTTAACACTATTTGTTAATTTATAATTATTCAAGTATTTTTATTATTATTATTAATCTATTTGTTACTAACATGTATTTTGTATATATATATTTATTTAGTTAGCAAGAACCCAAGCAAGTTAGTGTGCAAGTATGTTTTTTATATTTGCACAAAATTGAAATACAGTTCCTAGAAGTGATAGTATCGTGACTCTCAAAAGTTGGCGATTAAACTTATAATTCATCACAATATCAATAATAAAGTAAAGTCCTACTTACTTCCAAAGAGACCAATATTAGGTTGGAAATTTCCTTTCCATCGTATTCATTACATCGCAAAGTATTTAATTAGGTGCGTAATTACGTCTTATTTCTGTGAAGTGAATGAAAGTTTTGAAATTTATCTATTATTAACTTACTTCAGCGTGATAGAGAAATTAAATTATTTGAAGTTATCTATACATATAAATAAAATTGGTGTGAATTTTTGTAATATTGATATAACCGTTTTTACTATAAATACAGTATATACACCAAAATAACATTTTTTACAATTTTTGCCTGTCTGTTTATTCCGGCTAATCTCTGAAATGGCTGGATCGATTTTGACGGAACTTTTTTGGCAGATAGCTGATGTAATTTCGGAAACTTTTCTTTTAGAAAAATAAAGTTAAATTCCACGCGGACATAGTCGCGTGTACAGCTTCAGTCTTCAATAAATTTTGCAAAGAGATAAAACATATTTTCAATTGTTACCCTGAATGGCAGAGGCGGTTGTTATGTTGAGTTTCATTGCGATGGCACGACACGTGAACTGAAACGTTTGAACACATTGTCCTGAAGAACTTATAACAAACATTTGTCAACATATTGGGACAAACAAAGTTGTACCTGCCAGATATTCTTGACAAACATTTGTTCTCATTTTCATTTAAACTTTGGAACTGAACACGCTATATGTTACATTCTGTTTGATCAAACTTTGAATATATGTACATTCCAACATCAAATGACCGTGCCACATCGCAACTTTGTATGTATTCTTTTATTTGAAGCTATTGTATGTATTTACGAGTTCATTCCGCTCCAGTACAGTTGTCTTCATAAATATGACAGGTCATTCTATAAATTTAAAATGTACTAGCAATAAACATAACAACATTAGAATGTTAACTGAATAAATAATATTATAATATTTGTTTTGGACTTTTGTTTTCAGATGGAAAAGCGTGAAGGTCGATCGGTGTATATATTTAGAATTATAGGCATCCCATATCATACGTTTCTTATCCAATACAATTTTTGAGACTAATTTCTTATAATAATTAATTTAATATGCTTTGATTTATTTGTATTTAATAAAATAATATTAGCAGTAAATCATGTTATTAATATGTCTACATCATCATCAGCTCACCGAAGTCCACTGCTGGACATAGGCCTCTGTCAAGGCATACCATTGGGCACGATCTTCAGCCCTTCTCATTCAGTTATTACCCGCAACCCTACGTTTGACGACCTCGGTGGTATAGCGGTCAAGCACACCGCTTTACATCCGATCATCGCGGGTTCGATTCCTCGCACGGCACAAACATTTGTATTCATGGGTATGATTGTTTATATCGGTCTAGGTGTTTTCGATATATAATATATATGTATTTACGAAATAAAAAAAATATCTATGTATTTGTATCAGTTATCAAGTACCTATAACATAAGCTTCAGCTGGCTTAACTAGGGTCTAAATGCTGTGTGAATTGTCCTGAGATTATTATGTCATCGCTCCACCTAGCTGCGGGGCGTCCTACACTACGTTTGCCAATTCGCGGTCTCTACTCTAGTACATGCCTACTCCAGCGAGCATCGGTTCTGCGACAGATATGACCAGCCCACTGCCACTTCAACTTACAGATATGAAGTAATCTTCGCAATAATATGTCCATTGACTTTATATACTAATGCAGTATTAATAGCAAATAGAACTGCTATCTTTTCTACCATTCCCGTCAGCACTAGCCACCCGCTAGTGCAATCAGTAATACAAACTCTAATGGACTTTACCGATATTAATGAAATTTTATATGCATATTCAGTAGGTCTGAGAATCGGCTACTATCTATCTTTCTTACCCCTTAATCATAAATAGGGTCCATAAATTTTTTTTTTTTTACTTTTTTTTTGTAATTTTTTTATTTTATTTCATAACAATTTAGCATTGTATATTGGCTATCTGTTTTTTACTACTAGTATGTAATATTATGTTATCTGTGCTACTAGTTACGACCCATGCCCCTAGTTTCACTATTAACAATCCCCATTGGTAAAAATCAGGGATGTTATGGATATGAAATTTCGGATACGGATATAGGAAAGATTATTATACCGGATACGGATATGAAATTATTTCAGATTATCCGTAAGTTTCGGATAATTTCGGTTACAAATATTAATGTTTTAAGGAATTTCAAAAGTAAAATACAAATAGCTAATAAATTGGTTACATGATTAAATATTGTTCGAAACTTTTATTTCGGATTCGGTTACGGTTACGGATATTTTTTTATATCGGATATCCGATAGTTGTACGGTTACGGAGCTCCTAACATCCCTGATAATTTTTTTTGTTTATGATAATGTAATGGTGCACCCACCTGCGCTAACGGTTTACGCTGGCGGGGCACCAGTGAAGGATAATAAGACGAGCATGAGGTCAGGTCAGTTAGCACATAACCAAGAGACAAATTCACCAAGAATTTATCACGATGGTTTCCAGGGTGAAACACGTCGCCTGGTAAATTTAATAAGTACACACAGACTACAACTAGTAAGTTAAACTACAGACAAAAAAAAACAAATTCAAGCAAGAAAAGTTTGCCAGGCGTAGTCTAGGACTGAAATGAAATGGCGGGAAAGTTGGGTAAACATCTGCATCGTGTTTATCTCCGCTAGTTTAGTATCACGTGGAGTTGAGTTCGTGTACGAGAGTGCGTCTGTTTGTTTGTGTGTTTGTGTTGACAATGTGTTGGATAGAGTCAATAATCGAATACTTATATTTCATATACCAAAATAATTTTTTTCCGATATTATTATATGGGACACAGTCACCTAGTTACATAAAATAATAATTGCATTTAATAATGTCTAGTAAGACAAATTCAATATTGTCTACTAGGCACTGCTGTATCTAAACTGTGTCACCCCACCTTACATTTTCCTATTGTTATTTAGTATATAAGATCATTATTTCTGTGTACACATTGTTAGTTTATCATCATCTGTAATATACATCGTCTCGACCAGCAACATCGTATTATTCACCCGCAACAATTACATTAATACACTTAAACGATTGATCGAAATTGTCCAACGAAAAATCGCGAAATATCACTCACGGTATTACGGATACCTTACCGTACTTTTTGACCGATGCTAGCGAACTTTTTTTTATTTATTTAGTATATTACATTTTACAATTAAGTATATATATAGTAATTGAAGTATGTAAATAAATAATATATGTCATAAATAAAATTGGAGTGTGTGTTTGTAATATTGAAATAACCGTTTTTTACTATATTTACATCCTATAAAATAATAAAACGTTACATACACAAAAATATCATTTTTTACAATTTATCTATCTGTCTGTCTGTTCCGACAAATCTCTTAAATGGCTAGACCGTAATATATGTAGATGTAAGAAGGAGTAACTTAGGCTACTTTTATTTTAGAAAACTAAAGTTAAATTCCACGCGGACGAAGTCGCGGGTACAGTTAGTGTATATAAACTGCTCTAACGCTATATATTAGAAAAGAAAAATAATATACAAAACGTCGGTCAGTCGGTCAGCCGCCAATAGCAGTGTAGAAATGTTATTCTAAAAAAGAGTGACATGGCATCACACAACAATTTGCATGCTTGATTCAAGACTGGATTAAATGAAAAAAATTTTTTTTAGAACTAGACTATAATATCAAAACGATAGAGTCGATTTCGGAAAATACGTCATGGTTGAGTTCATGCAGTATTGCATAGTGGAGAGGTGGCAGCGCGTATTGTGTTCTAACTATCGCGGATCGTGTACAGTAGAGTTTATAATTGTTGGTTTTATATAACTCCGGGTTAGGTTGCCTTTGAACTTTGATAAACTGAGCATAAATTCACTGCGGCGATAAGTTTTAAGAGGCAGAGTAACCTTGATCTTGTGCCCTTGAATGTGGGGACTAAACAAACTATGTCAGCACTATATACCAGAAGGTATACATCCACGAGATATTCTGGGTCATTGAGCTCCCTAAAATATGGTCGAGCGCAGTGATGGCTGGCTCATCCGTCATACTCGTGAACGAGTGCTGCTTGTAGGGACTGGTCTGCTCTTATCACTAGACTGATTTAGTCTTATTGTGTTTTTATATTTGAGCCTAAATAAATTAGTGCTGGTTGGTAGTTTGTATTCACACGTTTCGACTTGTAAAATGTGAACTTACAAGGATTGTTTAAAAGAGCAACACACAAGTTTCTTGCTTATTCTTCTTGTGATGAGACAGCTTTCCGAATAAGCGGTAGATTTAAAAAAATGTTGACTATTCAAAAGTGCTTAAATTAAGTTTATTTGTATAAATGATTTTCTATTTCTATTTCTATTTCTTTCTGTAATATGATAAACATTCGAACGTTCCTGGATCGCCAACATTTTCAAGAATGTCAACAAGGCTATGGTATCTATTTACCATCAGATGGGCCGTATGCTTGTTTATATATAAAAAATCTAGGGGAAATGGATTGTTAGTAATGTAGACAGTTGACCCTATTTCTATCAATGTACCATGTCAGGTTGTCTTCCTTAAAACTGAGAACCATCATCAATTTCTGGTGAATTTGTCACGACAAGCTGATCTGACCCTATATTAATCTAAGCGTAAACTGTCAGCGCAGGTGCACCATTCCATCATCATACCTACATAAAAAACCAACTATGTTTGCGAGTTTTACTAGTTACTAGTTACTCGCCCCGGCTTCGCACGGTGTACATGTATTAATGTATATATAAACCTACTTAAATTACTCTATCTATTAAAAATCAACCGCTTCAAAGTGCATTGGGTAGTTTTAAAGATTTATACTTAGACAGCGACAGCGACTTTGTACTATATAATAATGATGATGTAATCTATATCATCATTATTATATAGTATAGTCATCCCATACACTCGCGTCACATTCCGTTATTTAGCGAATTTATTAGGCCATTGGCCCATAAACTGTAGCTTAAGAACGACTGCTTGTAAATCTAATATTCGCGTACAGATGTGTTAAAATTTCTATAATTGCATATAATATGCAATACATCAAGAAAATGAAATATTTTGCACTAATTTTACAGCATACTCGATCAGCGCGGTATCATAAAAGCTTGCTCCCGCGTGCACTCGGATTGTAAAACGAACTACCTGACAAGATTCTCTCTGCAGACTACATGGGATTCCGTTAAAACTAATAGATGTAGAAATAATCTTTATTCAAATAAACTTAATATAAGCACTTTTGAATAGTCAAGTTTTTTATTCAACCGCTCATTCGGAATGCAGACTCATCACAAGAAGAATGAGCAACAAACTTGTGTGTTGCTCTTTTAAATAAATATTGGTTTAATTATATTTACATTAACAAGGATTAGGCATGCGACAATCAACATGGAAACCGCTACGCACTTAATCTCTGTTCAATTTGATAACATTGTCATTTTATGTCCATATAACATATGGTAATAATATATATATATATATATATATATATATATATATATATATATATATATTAGTACTTTTATATTTTAAAGTACTTATAAATACATAACATAAGTGTAAATAAATATATATGTAAATAATAATGTTAACATATAAAACGAATCTCAATACTGCGCAGTTATGAAGGTTAACCACGCTTGCACGTCTGCAAATGTTATTCAGTTATATAAACACTCCCCTTTGCTTTCCCTTTCGAACGCTATACATATATACATATGTATATGTATATTGCTGCAGTCGCAAGTGAACTTGAATAACGTGTAAACTTCAGTAAATGCCCGTCGAATGTAAACTCTGTAATATGCGATGCGAGTAACATTGACCTTGGTGCGAAATTCTCGGAAATGGAGCAGTGTTTCAGTGCATTGATTGAAGCTTACATTTACGCCACGTGTATATTCGAAGCATGAACCTTCGTAGTTATAATATATACATAAAATTATAGTTATAGAGCTTCAATTGGTTTTGAATATTGCAATTGCGTATTAAATTATTTATCATTTAATTTTATGGACGCGATGGAATAGCACGCCGCTGTAGTTCCGATGGTCGCGGGTTCGATACCGATGGTCATTTGCACCGTGCGAGGAATCGAACCCGCAAATATTAGAATGTTTGCACCTCGCACGGTGCATACATTTGTATTCATGAGTATGATTGTTTGTATCGGTTTGGGTGTTTTCTATGTATATTATGTATTTACAAAAAATATATAACTATTTATATCAGTTGTCTAGTACCCATTACACTAGCTCTGCTTACTGTAGGACTAGATTAGGTTAGATAGGGGTCCAGACCCTAATGCCTCCCCGGTGAGCTTCGGATGGCCCTAACCATCCTCCACCCTAGGGTCAAGTATGGAGTCGATGCCCACCTGATTGCTCAGGTGTCTATCGACCCCCCCACTCCCTCCCTACCACCTGTGGCCCGTGCCGAGGCTCGGGCCTTTGGCGGGCGACACAGGCTTGTGATGCACACTCGATGGTTGGACTTGCAACCCGCCGCGGCACAGTACTGATAGTTCGGTGATGGCGCGACGCACCGTGCAGCCTTGGGTTCGCTGCAGCGGATACAAATTCCGGTGCTATCTTCCTCGGCGGTGCATCGCAGGCTCACGTGCCCCGTGAGCAAGCAGCGATAGCACCGCTGCGGCCTCGGGTCCAAGGGTTGAACCCGCGCCATCACCCAGCCGATCTTCAACCGACCGGCATCGGTCAACTTCTTGGCGGCAGCCACAGGACACCGCACCCAGACTGAGTCCGTACCCTGCGAGTTGCGCCGGATTTCCCCGGTTTTCACCGAGGACTCCCGGCACCCTTCAATCTAACCTAACCCTTTTTTTTTACGTCCATCATGGAGAACCATCCGCTTAGACGAAGGATACTGAAGGACTCCTACCTGCTAAAAACTTGACGACTGTTCCTCCTCGACGCCTCCTCGTGGCCATGGGATACGCAAGCATTCACCAAGACCACCGGCATGGTTCCCATCAAATTCAAAATTCAAATTCAAAAATCATTTATTCATGTAGGACATTTTAGCCGCTTATGAACGTCAAATTTTTATAGTATAATTTTATTTTTTTCCCTACCGTCCAGTTCGGTATATAGATCCAATTGAGAAGAACTGGCAAGAAACTCAATTGAATTACTTTTTTTTTAAAGCCAGTTTATTTCCAATGTATATTTATATAGGTGCCTATGTCTAACATTAAATGAAAATTTAGTGCATGAACAACTATTGCCATGCACACTCGTCATTCAAGTAATCGTTTAGTGAGTAATAGGCTTTGCTCAGTAAATATGATTTAACAGATGTTTTGAATTTATTTAAGGGTAATTCCAACATATCCTTTGGTATCTTATTGTAAATTTTTATACCTATTCCCATAAAAGACCTATTAACTTTTTCTAAACGATACTTGGGGACAGCAAGTTTGTCTTTAAATCTTGTATTAATATTATGAATATTGCTGTTTTTTGAAAATAAGTCAAGATTTTTATGAACATATAGGATATTTGAATATATAAATTGAGAAGCAACGGTGTGAAAGAGAGAAATTCAAAGAGGCGAACTCTTTGAATTTCTCTCTTAATGAGTCACGACTCTTCATACAGTAGATCGCTCGAACGGCACGTTTTTGTAATATGAATATATTTTTAATATCTGCCGCTTTTCCCCATAGTAATATTCCATAAGAGAGTAAACTATGAAAATAACTAAAATAGACTAATCTAGCAGTATCAGTATCAGTGTACTGTCTAACCTTACGCACGGCAAAAGCTGCTGAACTTAGTTTCGCTGCAAGGCTTTGAATTTGTGCACCCCATTGTGTTTTATTATCTAGTGTGATTCCTAGAAAGACAGTAGATTCTATAAATTCGAGAGATTCGTCATTTAATTTAATATTGCAATTAGTATTAAAACTTTTAGACAGAGAGAAATTAACACATTTTGTTTTTTTAGCGTTTAACATAAGATTGTTAGTTGTAAACCAGTGCAGGAGACGCCGCAAAGCACTATTTACATCGTCATAATTATTAGTCATTCTATTAACTTTAAAAATCAATGAAGTATCGTCTGCAAATAATACTATGCCGCATCTATCCTGCATGGCATATGGGAGATCATTAATGTAAACTAGGAATAAAAATGGACCGAGAATAGATCCTTGAGGTACACCCATTTGCACAAGTGACCCGTCAGACGTAGCGTTGCTAACCTTCACTTTCTGTATTCTATCAGATAGATAAGATTTTATTAAATTTAAAGCATTGTCTTTGACGCCATAAAAAGCAAGTTTTTTTAGCAATGTATTATGATCAACGCAATCAAAAGCCTTAGAAAGGTCACAAAAAACACCTATCGCATCCATTTTAGTTTCCCATGCAGCAAATACGTGTCTAAGCAACTCTGCACCTGCGTCTGTAGTTGAACGACCTTTGGAAAAACCGAATTGACTATTGTGGATTAAATTATTTAAATTGAAATAACTGACAAGCTGCATAAGGATTATTTTTTCAAAAATTTTACTGAGTGCTGGGAGTATAGATATAGGTCTATAATTTATTGGGTCACTCCTATCTCCAGATTTAAAAAGCGGTATGATTTTACTAATTTTTATTATGTTAGGAAATTTACCTTCATCTATACATTTATTGAAAATAAAAGCAAGAGAGGGCGCAATAATTTCCATTATACTATCTAGTATTTTAACAGATATACCCCATAGATCCTCTGTTTTTTTATTATTAAGCTGTTTGAATATTTTCATTATTTCTACTGATGATGTATGTCTAAAGTTAAATACAGCTGATGACTTGCTAACATTGTCTGTTAGTAAAGTTTCAGCAGCAGACGGGGAAGATTTTAGAGCCTGTGTCGTAATTAATGGAATATTAGTGAAATAAGATTCGAATGTATCCGCGACCTCTGTGTTGGAATTTACCAATTTGTTATTAATATTTAAAGCTATTTTACTATTTTGAAAATTAACTTTTCTAGTTTCGCTATTTATTACTTTCCAAGTGGCTTTTATTTTATCTTTAGATTTAGTTATTATTTTACCTAAATAGAGAGACTTAGCTGTATGACAAACCTTTTTAAATATTTTCGAATAAGATTTTACATGTTCCTGAAATAAGGGATCGGATATATAGCTTCGTTTTTCGTAAAGTTCGTAAAGATTAGCCCTAGACTTATAAATACCAAACGTGGCCCAGTCACAAAACTTTGATTTTACACTAGTTGAAAAGGTTTTTGTTTTAAATTCACTGCTAGCTTCATGTTCAATTAAATTAAAAATATGTTCACATACAATGTCCGGGTCATATTGAGGTACTATGACACTAGATATTTTATGTTCAATTTTATTTTTAAAACGTGCCAAATTCTTTTGTGTTATTTGTCTGCATGTAATTGTTTGAGTCCCTTTGGATCCCTTAGTTTCAATTATAACTTTTTGTCCATAATGATCAGATCCAAGACAGTCGAAATTCATTTTCACCTTTACTTCACAATTACAAAAAACATTATCTATACAAGTGGCAGAATTTCCTGCGACCCTAGTGGGTTCTAAAAAAAGATTGTGCAAATTAAATGATTTAAATAAGTTAATCAATCTTAAGCTTATTGAGCATTCCGATAATAAATCAACATTAAAATCGCCACATACAAATAATGTTTTATTCCTCCGTGCGACTCGTCTCAATGCTTCCTCCATAGCCAGTTCAAAAGAATCAAAACAAGCCGATGGCGGACGATAAACGCAAATTATTATACAAGTAACTAATTCTACGCAAGATCGAAGGGACCTTTCGATCTAGGTGTGCAGGGAACAGTCTCTGTACGCCACCTCCAGACCATAATGCCTCCCCGGTGAGGTTTCAGTACCGAAACGTCCGCCTTTATGAAGGAGCGGACGAATACTGTGGGACTGGACGAATCCGACCCACCAAAACCCCTCGGTGTTCCTCCAAAAACCACGAAAGACGCCTTCGCGCGGGTTGCCATTTGCATTCTACCGCACTCCGGCCGCGGGTCTCCAGTGAAGGATCCGCCGAAGTTGGGCGCGAGGACCACTCCACGCCCACACTCCACGGATCACCTGCCTCCGTAGGATACCCCTACATCCTCCGTTCCGAGTGTCCAAGTTAGAGCTTCGGGTGAAAAATGTACCTTCCGCCCCCCACG
The DNA here is from genome assembly GCF_030625045.1 of Achroia grisella. NCBI lineage: Eukaryota > Metazoa > Arthropoda > Insecta > Lepidoptera > Pyralidae > Achroia > Achroia grisella. Next base: position 987,910 of record NW_026712589.1, read on the forward strand.
CAAAGGCCGCGATCGCCGCTGCGTTGCGCTAAAAGCGCACCACTGCCGCGACCGCGTATAGTCTTCCCGCCGGACGGAAGCGGTCCTGAAGGCACCGCTCCGCCCGGTGCCCCGACGGGTCAAACGCATACTTACCTTCGGCGACGTACTCCCTGCGCCGTCAGCAGTCTGCCCACCAAGCCGCACCACCTCGGTGAGCTAACCCTTTTTTTTTTTGAGTTGAGTGAGACTTGTACTCACTAAAAACCACACGGTGTACCTACGAGCGCCTATGCCGGAGCCAGGGGATTCGCAAGTGCATTCTACCCCAGCTCCGACGGCGACGGCCCGCCCTGTAGATGTTGTAGGGCAGGCCCCATCTCGTTTTGTGGTTAGGGCGACCTATTTCGCCCTACTCCATTGTGGAGGCGTGTGGGTACACGCGCACACCTCCGGGGCCTTTGGATTGGGGGGACTGCCTAACCTAACATACCAAGTTTCGTTAAAATCCGTCGAGTAGTTTTTGTTTCTATAACGAACATATAGACACACAGACAAAAATTTTACTGATAGCATTTTTGGCATCAGTATCGATCACTAATCACACCCTGATAGTTATTATGGAAATATATTTCATGTACAGAATTGACCTCCCTACAGATTTATTATAAATACCTATAGATATATATTAAGCTTCGAGCTCGTTAATATGTGAAGGTCAGGTGTAATTACAGCGTTTATAATGACTGTGAATGGATCTACAATACTAATAGCGAAAATATATGATAACGAAATGTAGGCAAAATGTAGGTAAAAAATAATGATCGCGAAAGATAGGGATATCAAGTGTCACGTTTACAAAAATACCTTTTAAGTACCCTTTTCGAGATGAGTCATGATTTTATATCAGACTAGATGTAGTCGCGACTTCGTCCGCGTGGAATTTAACTTTATTTTTCTAGAATATAAGTAGCCTAAGTTAGTCTTTATTATATCAGTTACCTGCGAATAAAAGTCCTGTCAAAATCGGTCCAGCCATTTCAGAGATTAGCCGGAACAAACTGATAGACAGACAAACAGAAAAAAATTGTAAAAAATGTTATTATGGTGTATGTACCGTTTATACTCCTCTGAAACGGCTTGAACGATTTTGATGAAATTTTATATGTATATTCAGTAGGTCTGAGTATAGATTTATAACTAAAGTTTAGATCCTTAAGTGTGTTGGCTCAACCCATTTTTGTTTCATTTTTTTTATGTTATTATGTAACAATTCACACAGCGTCATCTAGACCCAAGCTTAGCTAGCTTGTGTTATGGGTACTAGATAATTGATACAAATACATAGACATATATATTATACATACAGAACACCCAGATCGACACAAACAATCATACTCATTAATTCATATGTTTGTGCCGTGCGAGGAGTCGAACCCGCAACCATCGGTAGTTAAACCGCTATTTAATTATGTGGCATTAAAAATACATACAGGCTTAAATTTTCAGCAGTCTTCCACCAACTCCAATTTTTTAATAGCAATATTTATTTATATGGCCGGGACTAGTTTTTAAAAAATAAAAAAATAAAAAAAATGCTTTATTATTTAGATAGATAGATAGATAAAAATCTTTATTCGTATCCCGATAACAAAGATAGTACAAACAAAATTCAAATAACACATAAGAATAGTAAATAATTATAAAAAAAAACACATAATACTTTAACTTCCACATAAAATAAACATTAAAATATTAGGTGCCACAGGGATACGGAAGGGTTGAGCTACTCAGTGAACAATTTGCTCAGCGAGCAAAACACTGATTTTCAGTAGCAGCCCAGGTTTTAGGTCTATTACAGACTCTTATGATATGTCAAATCTACCGTCAGTTCGGAATGATTTCGAGATGAGAAGAACTGAGAAACTCATCTCGTATTTTTTTTTTAATGTTGTAAATATTTACAATAAACCATATTCATTTAAATTCAAATTTGGGAGAATAGAGTGACCAGCATATGCTATTGAAAGAAAAACAAAAATAAAAAATCTAATCAGTGTTCGCAACCTGAACAGACCAGTAGACCCCACAAGCATCACCCGTTCACGAGTATGACGGATGAGCCAGGCATAATTGCACTCAACCATATTAGAGGGAGCACATCGACCAGGCCCACCACGCCGCCACAAGTTTGAACTTTATAGCGAGCATGACTGTTTCAAGTTACTCCACTACGTCATTTATATTATTTACATATAAATAAACTGTACCAATCACAGTTTTCACCCATTACAATATTTAATTTACATTATTTAAATTACAATATGTCATTACTAAATTTACAATAAGTTTCTTTAGTGTTTATTAAATTATCTAAGTCAATGTGTTTTTTTTAGTCTAAGTATATATTTTTAATTTTGTGCTTTTTAATACATGAAAGTCACATGTAATATTGTGTGTAAATTGAATATAAATTTAATATGACTGAATGCAATTACAAATCATGTTGAAAGGAAAACAATATTAATACTGTTATTGATAAATAATGCATAATTGCCTGTTCATACCTGTTGAATGTTGTGGAAATTAATAATAGTGTCCTGTGCATTTTGTACATTGGCTCTGGTACTATTCTACTAATATAATATCGCATTGAAAAACGTTTTTTTGTAGTTTTTGAAGTAGCTATTTAATATATAACTGCAACGATGAAAGAATAGAAAATCATTTATTCAAATAAACTTCATTTAATCACTTTCGAATAGTCATAACAATTTTTTTATCTACCGCTCATTCGGAAAGCTGTCTCATCACAAGAAGAATGAGCAAGAAACTTTACATAAGGATGCATGCGGCAATCAATATAAAAGCTGCTACGCTATCATATATCAAAAAAGCAGCATGAAAAACAAATTTAACGCAAATAAAGTTATTCTTGCTAGATATTGCTATCATCTATAAATTTATCTATCCCATAATAGGCTTTTTTTACATAACATTTGTTTAATATAAACTTTTATTTGATTTTATATATTTTTAGTAATAATATCTCAGGCCAAATCACACAGCGCCATCTAGTCCCAAACTGAGCAAAGTTTGTGTTATGTCCACTAGATAACTATATACATAGATACATTAAATAAATTGAAGAATTCGTTAACGATAATAATGTTTTTATAGAAAAACTTTAAATCCATAGCACTGACAATATTATCTGATTACACTAATAATGAGTGCGTAGCGATTTCTATGTTGATTATCGCATGCCTCTTACTTGTTACACTGTAATTATTTATATAAAAAAACATCTATTAAAAAGAGCAACATACAAGTTTCTTGCTCATTCTTCTTGTTATGAATCTGCATTCCGAATGAGTGGTAGAATCAAAATATGACTATTCAAAAGTGCTTGTAATGTTTTATTTGAATAAAGATTATTTCTATTTCTATTCCTATTTCTAGATTATGTTTTTGTAAATGCATACTTAATACAATAATACAAAATATTGTAATCGAACACGTAAGCATAGAAAGTAAGTTGGTATATTAAACCGATACCACCAAGGTGTTACCAAAAAATACAATTTAAAATAGAAATACGTAAAAGTGCATCCATTTCCATCAGCCAATTTTATATTCGCCCTCATATTTATATTTACTCGAACGAAAACTCTGTTGAAGTGTTAACGTTTTTAAATTAAAATCGATTTTGTTTTATTATAACTATGTTGTACCTTGACCAGTTCTTTTTACCTTCTAAATGGCACACTTTGTATAAAGATATGCAAAAATGTCAACCTTCTAAATTTCTGTAGCAAGGTGGCTTGATATCGTCACCTACAATACCATACCAGCTCAAACGAGGATCTAAATTACGATCTGAGACCAAGTTCGATCCTCTAGCGGTGCCCTGAGACAAAAGTCGTATCTGTCAGGCGGGAGTTGGCCTACAGCTGCTCTATAGGTCTTTCCGTTGGTTTGAAGTGACATTGCACTCGCCATCTGTCGTCCGGTGAAGCTGTAAGGCTGTAAGAGCTTAGGCTAAGCTGTTGCGATTGAAGAGTATATGGCATTGTTATTAAAGGAAAAGTGGTAATTTGACCAACAAATACGTGTGACAAATATATGTCATTTATTTATTTACAGACTCATTATATCACCAAATATTTAATACAAGAATGCTGAATATCTGATGCATAAAAACAAAATGCAGTTTTATCGCAAGCAAGCAATCTCTTTCAAATTTTACAAACTACCTTTGGGTAGAGAAAACATGACAAAAAATGCTAGGTAGTGCATGAATGGCATGGTAAAATGTTATATACATATATTTATACTTATATATAGATAATAATAATGATAGAATCATATTATGAATGAATGTTAGTAACTAGTACGCAATACTATGTATAAAATACATGGATACCAAATATATACAACTACATCTAAATACATATATATAACTCAAAGGTGACTGACATAGTGATCTATCAACGCACAGCCCAAATCACTGAACGGATCGGGCTGAAATTTGGCATGCAGGTAGATGTTATGACGTAGGCATCCGCTAAGAAAGGATTTTGATTAATTCTATATAATCTATAATATATAAAGCTGCATTACGGTGACTCACTCACTGATTGACATAGTTGTTCTCCCAGAAGGAGCGTCCGGGGGTCGAGACGATGTATGGGGGAAATGTTCCTTTGGCTAGGGTGACCACGAGAAAATTCCGAAATTTGGGAAAATCCAAGATGGCGGACAAAGATGGCGGCTAACTTTTACAGTTTCGCTCGGATCGATTCCGTTCAAAGAGTGATTTGGCACGTCTCGGCGGGACCCAGAATATGGCGTAAAAACAAAAAATTAAAATCCAAGATGGCGGCGAAAAAATTGCCAAAAACTGGTTGAAAATTTTCTACGGTTTCAAAAACCGAAATTCCCAGGGTAGTTGCGGGGGTGCTGGCGACACCGGTTGTAGGGCATAGGAAACTCGAAGGACCCGACCTCTAGGGAAAATTATGAAATTTCGAAAATCCAAGATGGCCGACGAGTTGGGGGCGTGTGAATTTGGTCCTAAAAATCCGGATTATTTTCAAAATCATTTTTTAGGTACAGGGCAACCCCGCAGCGAGTCGGCTTCTATGGGGCGATGATGGGTCTCGGTAAGAAGTATTGCCAGCGCTAAAAAGAATTCCCGAATTTGGGGTAATTTGGGAGAAATGGTCCAAAAAGTGGGAAAAATTTTTTTCGACATATTTGACAAAAGAGGCATCAAGGCCTATCGAGAAACATCCCCTAAAGGGTTTTAGGTGGGTTTTGTTGGAATTTGCTGGCAACACCCATACATGGTTTGACCAAAATAGAAATTGGGGTGTCTCTCCAAAAACTGAAATTCCTAGGGTACTTGCGGGGATACTACCGATCCCTATTGTAGGCCATTGGGAGGCTGAAAGACCCGGCCTCTAGGGAAAATTATGAAATTTCAGAAATCCAAGATGGCGGCCAAGCTATGAGAGATTTAGTTTTTGGAAAAATTTTGGGATATTTTCAATCGCGTTTTTGCTGCACATGGCAACCCCGTAGCTAAACGCCACCTACTGACATGGGTAAGTCTCAGTAAGAAGATTTGCCAGGGCTAAAAATTTTCCCCGATTTTGGGTTAAATTTGGAGAAAAGTCCCATAAAGTGGGAAAATTTTTTTTCGACATTTTAAATGAAAAAGTCTTGTTGGTCTACCAAAAATCGTCCCCTGAAGGGTTTTAGGGGAATTTTGTCAGAATTTGCTGGCAACACCCATACATCATGGGACAAATTTTGAAATTGAGGTCTAGCTTCAAAAACTGAAATTGATAGGGTACCTACGAGTGTGCTAGCTCAACGCACTGTGCGGAGTCGGATAGCCGAAGGACCCGGCATCTAGGGAAAATTATGAAATTTTAGAAATCCAAGATGGCGGCACAGATAGGGGAGTTTTGCTTTTCGGAGAAAATTTGGGACATTTTTAAATGTTGTTTTAGGACACATGGCAACCCCGCAGCGAGTCGACTTCTATGGAGAGATGATGTCTCTTGACACAAAGTATTACCTGGTATGAAAATTTTCCCTGATTTTGGGGTATTATTTGAGACAGGTCCTAAAAAGTGGGAAATTTTTTTTTCGACATTTCAAACAAAAGAATGATGAAAATCTGTCAAAAGTCATCCCCTTAAGGGTTTTTGGTGGTTTTTGTCAGAATTATCTGGCAACACCTCAGATCAGTTTTCTTAGGGAATAGTACAAGAAGAAGTCACCGAAGCTCTACATAATGTATGGACGAAATGTTTCTGCTACTAGGGTGAATACGTCAAAAGTATTAAGAAGTAAAAATCCAAAATGGCGGCAGAGATAGGGGAGTTTTGCTTTTCGGAGAAAATTTGGGATATTTTTAAATGTAGTTTTAGGACACTTGCCAACCCCACAGCCAGTCGACTTCTATGGAGAGACGATGTGTCTCAACACAAAGTATTACCTGCTATAAAAAAAATCCCCAATTTTAGGGTAATTTTTGAGATAAGTCCTAAAAAGTGGGACAATAATTTTTGGATATTTCAAACAAAAGAATGATGAAAATCTGTCAAAAACAATCCCCCTATTGATTTTAGGTGGTTTTTGTCAGAATTATCTGGCAACACCTCACATCAGTTTTCTTAGAGAATAGTACTAGGAGTCACCGAGGCTCTGTACAATGTATGAACGAAATGTTTCTGTTACTAGGGTGAATATGTCAAAAGTATTAAAAAGTAAAAATCTAAGATGGCGGCCGAGTTGGGGTACTTAATTTATGTTGACATTTTTAGGGACTTTTAAAAATTCAATTTTGAGGTACCACTAAACCTTGTAGCGAGTTGACTTCTATAGAGCAATGGAAACTCTCGGTGGGAAATATTACCTGGTCTAAAAAAATTTCCCGATTTTGGGGTAATTTCGAAGAAAAGTAAAAAAACGTGGGAAATTTTTTTTTTCGTTAAGTTGAACAAAACAGTTATGAGCGTTGGTCCAAAATCATCCCCCAAAGGGTCCTAGGTGGTTTTTGTCAAAATCTCCTGGCAACACCATACATCGATTTTCATACTAAACCGTACTAAGGAACTCCTAGGTGTATGTAACCTGGGCTCTGTGTATATGTTAAAAGTATTTAAATAGGAAAAATCCAAGATGGCGGCCGAGTGAGGATACTTTATCTATGATGACAGTTTTAAGAACTTTTTAAAATTCAGTTTTGTGGCACCTATCATCCCTGCAACGAATTAACTTGTACTGAGGAATGGAAACTCTCGGTGCGAAGTATTAACTAATTCTCATAGTAAACAGTACTAAGGAACTACTAGAAGGAGTCACCTTAGCTCTGTACAATGTATGGACAAAATGTTTCTGTCACCAAAGTGGATAAATTAAAAATATTCAAAAAGGAAAAATCCAAGATGACGGCCGAGTTCAAGTAATTTATCTCTGATGATAAATTTAGGAATATATTTTGGTGTACCTGGCTTCCCTGCAGCGAGTCGACCTTTATTGAGTCATGGTAGATTTCGGTTCGAAATATTATCTAGGCTACAAATATTCCCCAATTTTTGGGTAATTTTGCAAACCCATAATGTGGGAATTTTGACTAAGGACCGTGTTTCTGTACAATATATGGACGAAAACGGAAAAACGGTATGAAAATTTTCCCCGATTTTAGGGTAATTTAGAAGACAAGTCCAAAAAAGTGGGAATTTTTTTCGATATGTCAAACAAAATAATGATGGATATCTGTCAAAAATCATCCCCTTATGGGTTTTACGTGATTTTTATCAGAATTATTTGGTAACACCTTAGATTAGTTTTCTTAGGGAATAGTACAAGAAGAAGTCATCGAAGCTCTACATAATGTATGGACGAAATGTTTCTGTTACTAAATTCAGTTTTCAGGTACCCATCGTCACTGCAGCGAGTTGACTTTTATGGAACAGTGGAAACTCTCGATACGAAGCACTATCTGGTCTAAAAATTTTCCCTGATTTTAGGGTAATATCGGAGAGAAGTAAAAAAAAACGTGGGATTTTTTTTTTTCATCATTTTAGACCAAACAATGATGACGATCTGTCAAAAATAATCCCCAAGGGGTCTTAGGTGGTTTTTGTCAAAATGAGCTGGCAACACCATACATCGATTTCCATTGTAAACAGTACTTAGGAACTACTAGAAAGAGTTACCTTGGCTCTGTACAATGTATGGACGAAATGTTTCTCACCAAGGTGTATATATTAAAACTATTTAAAATGGAATCATTCAAGATGGCGGCCGAGTTAGGGTACTTTATTTCCGATGATAAGTTTAGGGACGTTTTAAAACTCATTTTTGGGGTACTATTTTATTCCTTACAGCAAGTTACTTCTATGGAGCAAAGACGTGAAGTATTATGTAGGCTACAATTTTTCCCCGATTTTTGGGTAATTTTGCAAACCTTAAATGCGGGAAATTATTTTTCGACATTTTTAAACATAAAAGTGACGGGGATCTATAATAAATCTCATCTTAATAGTTTTATGCAATTTTTTGTAAAATTAGGTGGCAACACCAAGCATAGATTTTCGTAGAAAGTAATATTTACTAAGGACCCACTAAAAGGACCGTGTCTCTGTACAATATATGGATGAAATATATCTGTCGTCATGTAATATATGTCAGAAGTATCAAAATGGAAAAATCTAAGATGGCCGCCGAGGTTGACTTTGAACAAAATTTGGAAGATATTTTATTTTGGTACATGGTTACCATGCAGCGAGTCCTCTTTTATGGGATGGCATTGAATCTCAGTATTGCCAGCGCTAAAAACTTTCCCCGATTTTAATATTTATGATATTTTAATTAAAAGAGTGTTGAGTGGTTATTATTTATCATAGGTCCTTTACCTACGATAAATAATAACTAAGGCTTTTATCAAAATTATTTGGAAAACTTTACTATGAAAACCGATGTAAGTTGTTACAACGGTTTTCATAGTAAACTATTAGAAGAAGTTGACAATGTATGGACGAAATGGTTTTGTCACCCGGGTAGCTAAACCAAAATAAAAAAAAATAAAAAGTCGAAATGGTATATAGAAAGGTAGGTTAGGTTAGGTTTTGTATTGCGATTCTTACAGTAGAAATTATGGCCTCAGAATAATATAGTAAACAAAAAGGTGGGTTAGGTTAGGTTTTGTATTGCGACTCTTACAGTAGAAATTATGGCCTCAGAATAATATAGTAAACAAAAAGGTAGGTTAGGTTAGGTTTTGTATTGAGACTCTTACAGTAGAAATTATGGCCTCAGAATAATATAGTAAACAAAAAGGTAGGTTAGGTTAGGTTTTGTATTGCGACTCTTACAGTAGAAATTATGGCCTCAGAATAATATAGTAAACAAAAAGGTAGGTTAGGTTAGGTTTTGTATTGCGACTCTTACAGTAGAAATTATGGCCTCAGAATAATATAGTAAACAAAAAGGTAGGTTAGGTTAGGTTTTGTATTGCGACTCTTACAGTAGAAATTATGGCCTCAGAATAATATAGTAAACAAAAAGGTAGGTTAGGTTAGGTTTTGTATTGCGACTCTTACAGTAGAAATTATGGCCTCAGAATAATATAGTAAACAAAAAGGTAGGTTAGGTTAGGTTTTGTATTGCGACTCTTACAGTAGAAATTATGGCCTCAGAATAATATAGTAAACAAAAAGGTAGGTTAGGTTAGGTTTTGTATTGCGACTCTTACAGTAGAAATTATGGCCTCAGAATAATATAGTAAACAAAAAGGTAGGTTAGGTTAGGTTTTGTATTGCGACTCTTACAGTAGAAATTATGGCCTCAGAATAATATAGTAAACAAAAAGGTAGGTTAGGTTAGGTTTTGTATTGCGACTCTTACAGTAGAAATTATGGCCTCAGAATAATATAGTAAACAAAAAGGTAGGTTAGGTTAGGTTTTGTATTGCGACTCTTACAGTAGAAATTATGGCCTCAGAATAATATAGTAAACAAAAAGGTAGGTTAGGTTAGGTTTTGTATTGCGACTCTTACAGTAGAAATTATGGCCTCAGAATAATATAGTATACAAAAAGGTAGTTTAGGTTAGGTTTTGTATTGCGACTCTTACAGTAGAAATTATGGCCTCAGAATAATATAGTAAACAAAAAGGTAGGTTAGGTTAGGTTTTGTATTGCGACTCTTACAGTAGAAATTATGGCCTCAGAATAATATAGTAAACAAAAAGGTAGGTTAGGTTAGGTTTTGTATTATGATCTCTACATTAGAAACTGTGAACCCAAATTAATATAGTATACAGAAAGGTAGGTAATGTGAGGTTTTGTATTGTGCCTATTGCAATAAAAATTAAAGCCACAGGTCGAAATGGTATACTGAAAGGTACGTTAGGTTAGGATTTCTATTGCGACTCTTACAGTAGAAATTATGCCCTCAGAATAATGTAGTAAACAAAAAGGTAGGTTAATCTCTACATTAAAAACTTTGACCCCAGACTAATATAGTATACAGAAATGTAGGTTAGGTTAGGTTTTGTATTGTGAACATTACAACACAAAGTTTTGCCACACTGTTACAATTGGAAGTCACCTGAATGATTTCGTATCAAAACAGACAACTCTACTTGCCAACCAAGTCTATTCGAAAAGAAACCCGTCTTCACAAAAAAAATCACCGACAACGCCTCGCGGGCCTCTTGAGGCCCGCGCACACACGCACCCTCTAGTCTATAATATATAAAGCTGCATTACGGTGACTCACTCACTGATTGACATAGTTGTTCTCCCAGAAGGAGCGTCCGGGGGTCGAGACGATGTATGGGGGAAATGTTCCTTTGGCTAGGGTGACCACGAGAAAATTCCGAAATTTGGGAAAATCCAAGATGGCGGACAAAGATGGCGGCTAACTTTTACAGTTTCGCTCGGATCGATTCCGTTCAAAGAGTGATTTGGCACGTCTCGGCGGGACCCAGAATATGGCGTAAAAACAAAAAATTAAAATCCAAGATGGCGGCGAAAAAATTGCCAAAAACTGGTTGAAAATTTTCTAGGGTTTCAAAAACCGAAATTCCCAGGGTAGTTGCGGGGGTGCTGGCGACACCGGTTGTAGGGCATAGGAAACTCGAAGGACCCGACCTCTAGGGAAAATTATGAAATTTCGAAAATCCAAGATGGCCGACGAGTTGGGGGCGTGTGAATTTGGTCCTAAAAATCCGGATTATTTTCAAAATCATTTTTTAGGTACAGGGCAACCCCGCAGCGAGTCGGCTTCTATGGGGCGATGATGGGTCTCGGTAAGAAGTATTGCCAGCGATAAAAAGAATTTCCGAATTTAGGGTAATTTGGGAGAAATGTCCCAAAAAGTGGGAAAAAATTTTTTCGGCATTTTTGACAAAAGAGGCATCGAGGCCTATCGAGAAACATCCCCTAAAGGGTTTTAGGTGGGTTTTGTTGGAATTTGCTGGCAACACCCATACATGGTTTGACCAAAATAGAAATTGGGGTGTCTCTCCAAAAACTGAAATTCCTAGGGTACTTGCGGGGGAGCTACCGATCCCTATTATAGGGCATTGGGAGGCTGAAAGACCCGGCCTCTAGGGAAAATTATGAAATTTCAAAAATCCAAGATGGCGACCAAGCTATGGGAGATTTAGTTTTTGGAAAAAATTTGGGATATTTTCAATCGAGTTTTTGCTGCACATGGCAACCCTGCAGCTAAACGCCACCTACTGACATGGGTAAGTCTGAGTAAGAAGATTTGCCAGGTCTAAAATTTTTCCCCGATTTTGGGTTAATTTTGGAAAAAAGTCCCATAAAGTGGGAAATTTTTTTTTTGACATTTTAAATGAAGAACTCGTTTTGGTCTACTACAAATCGTCCCCTGAAGGGTTTTAGGTGGATTTCTTCAGAATTTGCTGGCAACACCCATACATCATCGGACAAATTTTGAAATTGAGGTCTAGCTTCAAAAACTGAAATTGATAGGGTACCTACGAGTATGCTAGCTCAACGCACTGTACGGCGTCGGATAGCCGAAGGACTCGGCCTCTAGGGAAAATTATGAAATTTTAGAAATCCAAGATGGCGGCAGAGATAGGGGAGTTTTGCTTTTCGGAGAAAAATTGGGATATTTTTAAATGTAGTTTTAGGACACTTGGCAACCCCACAGCCAGTCGACTACTATGGAGAGATGATGTGTCTCAACACAAAGTATTACCTGGTATAAAAATTTTCCCCGATTTTAGGGTAATTTTTGAGATAGGTCCTAAAAAGTGGGAAAATTTTTTTTGGACATTTCAAACAAAAGAATGATGAAAATCTGTCAAAAGTCATCCCCTTAAGGGTTTTTGGTGGTTTTTGTCAGAATTATCTGGCAACACCTCAGATCAGTTTTCTTAGGGAATAGTACAAGAAGAAGTCACCGAAGCTCTACATAATGTATGGACGAAATGTTTCTGCTACTAGGGTGAATACGTCAAAAGTATTAAGAAGTAAAAATCCAAAATGGCGGCAGAGATAGGGGAGTTTTGCTTTTCGGAAAAAAATTGGGATATTTTTAAATGTAGTTTTAGGACACTTGCCAACCCCACAGCCAGTCGACTACTATGGAGAGATGATGTGTCTCAACACAAAGTATTACCTGGAATAAAAAATTTCCCCGATTTTTGGGTAATTTTTGAGATAAGTCCTAAAAAGTGGGAAAATATTTTTTGGACATTTCAAACAAAAGAATGATGAAAATCTGTCAAAAACAATCCCCCTATTGATTTTAGGTGGTTTTTGTCAGAATTATCTGGCAACACCTTACATCAGTTTTCTTAGAGAATAGTACTAGAAGGAGTCACCGAGGCTCTGTACAATGTATGAACGAAATGTTTCTGTCACTAGGGTGAATATGTCAAAAGTATTAAAAAGTAAAAATCTAAGATGGCGGCCGAGTTAGAGTACTTAATTTAAGTTGTCAATTTTAGGGACTTTTTAATTTTCAATTTCAATTTAAAATTAATCCTTGCAGCGAGTTGACTTTTATGGAGCAGTGGGAACTCTCGATGGGAAATATTACCTGGTCTAAAAAAAATCCCCAGTTTTGGGGTAGGTTCGGAGAAAAATTAAAAAACGTGGGAATTTTTTTTTTTCGTTAAGTTGAACAAAACAGTTATGACCGTTGGTCCAAAATCATCCCCCAAAGGGTCCTAGGTGGTTTTTGTCAAAATCAGCTGGCAACACCATAACTCGATTTTCATAGTAAACCATACTAAGGAACTCCTAGGTGTATGTAATATATGGGCTCTGTGTATATATTAAAAGTATTTAAAAAGGATAAATCCAAGATGGCGGCCGAATGAGGATACTTTATCTATGATGACAATTTTAAGAACTTTTTAAAATTCAGTTTTGTGGCACCTATCATCCCTGCAACGAATTGACTTGTATTGAGGAATGGAAACTCTCGGTGCGAAGTATTAACTAATTTTCATAGTAAACAGTACTAAGGAACTACTTGAAGGAGTCACCTTAGCTCTGTACAATGTACAATGTATGGACAAAATGTTTCTGTCACCAAAGTGGATAAGTTAAAAATATTCAAAAAGGAAAAATCCAAGGTGGCGGCCGAGTTTGAGTATTTTATCTCTGATGATAAATAGGAATTACCTGGCTTCCCTGCAGCGAGTCGACCTTTATTGAGCCGTGGTAGATTTCGGTTCGAAATATTATCTAGGTTACACATGTTCCCCGATTTTTGGATAATTTTGCAAGCCCAAAATGTGGGAATTTTTTTTCGACAAACTATATATAAGAGCAACGGAGATCTATAATAAATCTCATCTTAATAGTTTCATGCGATTTTTTTGTAAAATTAGGTGGTAACACCAAGAATACATTTCTGTATACTAATACAGAAAGGTAGGAAATGTGAGGTTTTGTATTGTGACCATTGCAATAAAAATTAAAGCCACAGGTCGAAATGGTATACAGAAAGGTAGGTTAAGTTAGGTTTTGTATTGCGACTCTTACAGTAGAAATTATGGCCTCAGAATAATATAGTAAACAAAAAGGTAGGTTAGGTTAGGTTTTGTATTATGATCTCTACATTAAAAACTTTGACCCCAGACTAATATAGTATACAGAAATGTAGGTTAGGTTAGGTTTTGTATTGTGACCTTTACAATACAAAGTTTCGCCACAGGATGGTACACGTGAAACAAAAATTCACTGTTACAATAGGAAGTCACCTAATCGTATCAAAACAGACAACTCTACTTGCCAACCAAGTCCATTCGAAAAGAAAACCGTCTTCACAAAAAAAATCAACGACAACGCCTCGCGGGCCTCTTGAGGCCCGCGCACACACGCACCCTCTAGTCTATAATATATAAAGCTGCATTACGGTGACTCACTCACTGATTGACATAGTTGTTCTCCCAGAAGGAGCGTCCGGGGGTCGAGACGATGTATGGGGGAAATGTTCCTTTGGCTAGGGTGACCACGAGAAAATTCCGAAATTTGGGAAAATCCAAGATGGCGGACAAAGATGGCGGCTAACTTTTACAGTTTCGCTCGGATCGATTCCGTTCAAAGAGTGATTTGGCACGTCTCGGCGGGACCCAGAATATGGCGTAAAAACAAAAAATTAAAACCCAAGATGGCGGCGAAAAAATTGCCAAAAACTGGTTGAAAATTTTCTACAGTTTCAAAAACCGAAATTCCCAGGGTAGTTGCGGGGGAGCTGGCGACTCCGGTTGTGGGGCATAGGAAACTCGAAGGACCCGACCTCTAGGGAAAATTATGAAATTTGGAAAATCCAAGATGGCCGCCGAGTTGGGGGCGTGTGAAATTGGTCCTAAAAATCCGAATTATTTTCAAAGTCATTTTTTAGGTACAGGGCAACCCCGCAGCGAGTCGACTTCTATGGGGCGATGATGGGTCTCGGTAAGAAGTATTGCCAGCGCTAAAAAGAATTCCCGAATTTGGGGTAATTTGGGAGAAATGGTCCAAAAAGTGGGAAAAATTTTTTTCGACATTTTTGACAAAAGAGGCATCAAGGCCTATCGAGAAACATCCCCTAAAGGGTTTTAGGTGGGTTTTGTTGGAATTTGCTGGCAACACCCATACATGGTTTGACCAAAATAGAAATTGGGGTGTCTCTCCAAAAACTGAAGTTCCTAGGGTACTTGCGGGGATACTACCGATCCCTATTGTAGGCCATTGGGAGGCTGAAAGACCCGGCCTCTAGGGAAAATTATGAAATTTCAGAAATCCAAGATGGCGGCCAAGCTATTGGAGATTTAGTTTTTGGAAAAATTTTGGGATATTTTCAATCGCGTTTTTGCTGCTCATGGCAACCCCGTAGCTAAACGCCACCTACTGACATGGGTAAGTCTCAGTAAGAAGATTTGCCAGGGCTAAAAATTTTCCCCGATTTTGGGTTAAATTTGGAGAAAAGTCCCATAAAGTGGGAAATTTTTTTTTTGACATTTTAAATGAAGAACTCGTTTTGGTCTACTACAAATCGTCCCCTGAAGGGTTTTAGGTGGATTTCTTCAGAATTTGCTGGCAACACCCATACATCATCGGACAAATTTTGAAATTGAGGTCTAGCTTCAAAAACTGAAATTGATAGGGTACCTACGAGTATGCTAGCTCAACGCGCTGTACGGCGTCGGATAGCCGAAGGACTCGGCCTCTAGGGAAAATTATGAAATTTTAGAAATCCAAGATGGCGGCAGAGATAGGGGAGTTTTGCTTTTCGGAGAAAAATTGGGATATTTTTAAATGTAGTTTTAGGACACTTGGCAACCCCACAGCCAGTCGACTACTATGGAGAGATGATGTGTCTCAACACAAAGTATTACCTGGTATAAAAATTTTCCCCGATTTTAGGGTAATTTTTGAGATAGGTCCTAAAAAGTGGGAAAATTTTTTTTGGACATTTCAAACAAAAGAATGATGAAAATCTGTCAAAAACAATCCCCCTATTGAGTTTAGGTGTTTTTTGTCAGAATTATCTGGCAACACCTTACATCAGTTTTCTTAGAGAATAGAACTAGAAGGAGTCGCTGAGGCTCTATACAATGTATGAACGAAATGTTTCTGTCACTAGGGTGAATATGTCAAAAGTATTAAAAAGTAAAAATCTAAGATGGCGGCCGAGTTAGGGTACTTAATTTATGTTGACAATTTTAGGGACTTTTTAAAATTCAATTTTGGGGTACAATTAATCCCTGACGCGAGTTGACTTCTATAGAGCAATGGAAACTCTCGGTGGAAAATTTTACCTGGTCTAAAAATTTTCCCCGATTTTGGGGTAATTTCGGAGAAAAGTAAAAAAACGTGGGAATTTTTTTTTTCGTTAATTTGAACAAAACAGTGATGAGCATTGGTTCAAAATCATCCCCCAAAGGATCCTAGGTGGTTTTTGTCAAAATCATCTGGCAGCACCATACATCGATTTTCATAGTAAACCGTACTAAGGAACTAGAGGTGTAACCTGGGCTCTGTACAATGTATATATGAAGTGTTTCTGTCACCAAAATGTATGTGTTAAAAGTATTTAAAAAGGAAAAATCCAAGATGGCGGCCGAATTAGGATACTTTATTTATTATGACAATTTTAAGGTCTTTTTAGTAAATTCAGTTTTGTGGCACCTATCAACCCTGCAGCGAACTGACTTCTATTGAGGAATGGAAACTCTCGGTGCGAAGTATTAACTAATTTTCATAGTAAACAGTACTAAGGAAGTACTAGAAGGAGTCACCTTACATCTGTACAATGTATGGACAAAATGTTTCTGTCACCAAAGTGGATAAGTTAAAAGTATTTAAAAAAGGAAAAATCCAAGGTGGCGGCCGAGTTTGAGTATTTTTTCTCTGATGATAAATTTACCTGGCTTCCCTGCAGCGAGTCGACCTTTATTGAGCCGTGGTAGATTTCGGTTCGAAATATTACCTAGGTTACAAATGTTCCCCGTTTTTTGGGTAATTTTGCAAACCCAAAATGTGGGATTTTTTTTTCGACAAACTATATATAAGAGCAACGGAGATCTATAATAAATATCATTTTAATAGTTATATGCGATTTTTTGTAAAATTAGGTGGCAACACCATGCATCGATTTTCGTAAAAAGTAATATTTACTAAGGACCCACTAGAAGGATCGTGTCTCTGTACAATATATGGACGAAAAAGGAAAAATGGTATGAAAATTTTCCCCGATTTTGGGTAATTTAGAAGACAAGTCCAAAATGTGGGATTTTTTTTTCGATATTTCAAACAAAATAATGATGGATATCTGTCAAAAATCATCCCCTTATTGGTTTTTGTCACAATTATTTGGCAACATCTTAGATCAGTTTTCTTAGGGAATAGTACAAGAAGAAGTCACCGAGACTCTACATAATGTATGGACGAAATGTTTCTGTTATTAGGGTGAATACGTCAAAAGTATTAAGAAGTAAAAATCCAAGATGGCGGCCGAGTTAGGGTACTTTTTTAAATTCAATTTTCAGGTACCCATCGTCACTGCAGCGAGTTGACTTTTATGGAACAGTGGAAACTCTGGGTACGAAGCACTATCTGGTCTAAAAATTTTCCCCGATTTTAGGGTAATATCGGAGAGAAGTAAAAAAAAACGTGGAATTTTTTGTTTCATCATTTTAGACCAAACAATGATGACGATCTGTCAAAAATAATCCCCAAGGGGTCTTAGGTGTTTTTTGTTAAAATGAGCTGGCAACACCATATATAGATTTCCATTGTAAACAGTACTTAGGAACTACTAGAAGGAGTTACCTTGGCTCTGTACAATGTATGGACGAAATGTTTCTCACCAAGGTGTATATGTTAAAACAACTATTTAAAATGGAATCATTCAAGATGGCGGCCGAGTTAGGGTACTTTATTCCCGATGACAAGTTTAGGGACGTTTTAAAACTCATTTTTGGGGTAGTATTTTATTTCTTACAGCAAGTTACTTCTATGGAGCAAAGACGTGAAGTATTATATAGGCTACAAATTTTCCCCGATTTTTGGGTAATTTTGCAAACCTTAAATGTGGGAATTTTTTTTCGACATTTAAACATAAAAGTGACGGGTATCTATAATAAATCTCATCTTAATAGTTTTATGCAATTTTTTGTAAAATTAGGGGGCAACACCATGCATAGATTTTCGTAGAAAGTAATATTTACTAAGGAACCGACCGAATATTTTAAAAGGACCGTGTCTCTGTACATTATATGGACGAAATATATCTGTCGTCATGTAATATATACGTCAGAAGTATCAAAATGGAAAAATCCAAGATGGTCGCCGAGGTTGGCTTTGAACAAAATTTGGAAGATTTTTTTATTTTGGTACATTGTAACCATGCAGCGAGTCCGCTTTTATGGGATGGCATTGAATCTTAGTATTGCCAGCGCTAAAAACTTTCTCCGATTTTAATATTTATGATATTTTAATTAAAAGAGTGTTGAGTGGTTATTATTTATCATAGGTCCTTTACCTACGATAAATAATAACCCTAAGGCTTTTATCAAAATTATTTGGAAAACTTTACTATGAAAACCGATGTAAGTTTGATACATCGGTTTTCATAGTAAACTATTAGAAGGAGTTGACAATGTATGGACGAAATGTTTTTGTCACCCGGGTAGCTAAGCCAAAATAAAAAAAAATAAAAAGTCGAAATGGTATATAGAAAGGTAGGTTAGGTTAGGTTTTGTATTGCGACTCTTACAGTAGAAATTATGGCCTCAGAATAATATAGTAAACAAAAAAGTAGGTTAGGTTAGGTTTTGTATTATGATTTCTACATTATAAACTGTGAACCCAAATTAATATAGTATACAGAAAGGTAGGTAATGTGAGGTTTTGTATTGTGCCTATTGCAATAAAAATTAAAGCCACAGGTCGAAATGGTATACTGAAAGTTACGTTTGGTTAGGATTTCTATTGCGACTCTTACAGTAGAAATTATGCCCTCAGAATAATATAGTAAACAAAAAGGTAGGTTAATCTCTACATTAAAAACTTGACCCTAGACTAATATAGTATACAGAAAGGTAGGTTAGGTTAGGTTTTGTATTGTGAACATTACAACATAAAGTTTTGCCACACTGTTACAATTTGAAGTCACATGAATGATTTCGTATCAAAACAGACAACTCTACTTGCCAACCAAGTCTATTCGAAAAGAAAACCGTCTTCACAAAAAAAATCAGCGACAACGCCTCGCGGGCCTCTTGAGGCCCGCGCACACACGCACCCTCTAGTCTATAATATATAAAGCTGCATTACGGTGACTCACTCACTGATTGACATAGTTGTTCTCCCAGAAGGAGCGTCCGGGGGTCGAGACGATGTATGGGGGAAATGTTCCTTTGGCTAGGGTGACCACGAGAAAATTCCGAAATTTGGGAAAATCCAAGATGGCGGACAAAGATGGCGGCTAACTTTTACAGTTTCGCTCGGATCGATTCCGTTCAAAGAGTGATTTGGCACGTCTCGGCGGGACCCAGAATATGGCGTAAAAACAAAAAATTAAAATCCAAGATGGCGGCGAAAAAATTGCCAAAAACTGGTTGAAAATTTTCTAGGGTTTCAAAAACCGAAATTCCCAGGGTAGTTGCGGGGGTGCTGGCGACACCGGTTGTAGGGCATAGGAAACTCGAAGGACCCGACCTCTAGGGAAAATTATGAAATTTCGAAAATCCAAGATGGCCGACGAGTTGGGGGCGTGTGAATTTGGTCCTAAAAATCCGGATTATTTTCAAAATCATTTTTTAGGTACAGGGCAACCCCGCAGCGAGTCGGCTTCTATGGGGCGATGATGGGTCTCGGTAAGAAGTATTGCCAGCGATAAAAAGAATTTCCGAATTTAGGGTAATTTGGGAGAAATGTCCCAAAAAGTGGGAAAAAATTTTTTCGGCATTTTTGACAAAAGAGGCATCAAGGCCTATCGAGAAACATCCCCTAAAGGGTTTTAGGTGGGTTTTGTTGGAATTTGCTGGCAACACCCATACATGGTTTGACCAAAATAGAAATTGGGGTGTCTCTCCAAAAACTGAAATTCCTAGGGTACTTGCGGGGGAGCTACCGATCCCTATTATAGGGCATTGGGAGGCTGAAAGACCCGGCCTCTAGGGAAAATTATGAAATTTCAAAAATCCAAGATGGCGACCAAGCTATGGGAGATTTAGTTTTTGGAAAAAATTTGGGATATTTTCAATCGAGTTTTTGCTGCACATGGCAACCCTGCAGCTAAACGCCACCTACTGACATGGGTAAGTCTGAGTAAGAAGATTTGCCAGGTCTAAAATTTTTCCCCGATTTTGGGTTAATTTTGGAAAAAAGTCCCATAAAGTGGGAAATTTTTTTTTGACATTTTAAATGAAGAACTCGTTTTGGTCTACTACAAATCGTCCCCTGAAGGGTTTTAGGTGGATTTCTTCAGAATTTGCTGGCAACACCCATACATCATCGGACAAATTTTGAAATTGAGGTCTAGCTTCAAAAACTGAAATTGATAGGGTACCTACGAGTATGCTAGCTCAACGCACTGTACGGCGTCGGATAGCCGAAGGACTCGGCCTCTAGGGAAAATTATGAAATTTTAGAAATCCAAGATGGCGGCAGAGATAGGGGAGTTTTGCTTTTCGGAGAAAAATTGGGATATTTTTAAATGTAGTTTTAGGACACTTGGCAACCCCACAGCCAGTCGACTACTATGGAGAGATGATGTGTCTCAACACAAAGTATTACCTGGTATAAAAATTTTCCCCGATTTTAGGGTAATTTTTGAGATAGGTCCTAAAAAGTGGGAAAATTTTTTTTGGACATTTCAAACAAAAGAATGATGAAAATCTGTCAAAAACAATCCCCCTATTGAGTTTAGGTGTTTTTTGTCAGAATTATCTGGCAACACCTTACATCAGTTTTCTTAGAGAATAGAACTAGAAGGAGTCGCTGAGGCTCTATACAATGTATGAACGAAATGTTTCTGTCACTAGGGTGAATATGTCAAAAGTATTAAAAAGTAAAAATCTAAGATGGCGGCCGAGTTAGGGTACTTAATTTATGTTGACAATTTTAGGGACTTTTTAAAATTCAATTTTGGGGTACAATTAATCCCTGACGCGAGTTGACTTCTATAGAGCAATGGAAACTCTCGGTGGAAAATTTTACCTGGTCTAAAAATTTTCCCCGATTTTGGGGTAATTTCGGAGAAAAGTAAAAAAACGTGGGAATTTTTTTTTTCGTTAATTTGAACAAAACAGTGATGAGCATTGGTTCAAAATCATCCCCCAAAGGATCCTAGGTGGTTTTTGTCAAAATCATCTGGCAGCACCATACATCGATTTTCATAGTAAACCGTACTAAGGAACTAGAGGTGTAACCTGGGCTCTGTACAATGTATATATGAAGTGTTTCTGTCACCAAAATGTATGTGTTAAAAGTATTTAAAAAGGAAAAATCCAAGATGGCGGCCGAATTAGGATACTTTATTTATTATGACAATTTTAAGGTCTTTTTAGTAAATTCAGTTTTGTGGCACCTATCAACCCTGCAGCGAACTGACTTCTATTGAGGAATGGAAACTCTCGGTGCGAAGTATTAACTAATTTTCATAGTAAACAGTACTAAGGAAGTACTAGAAGGAGTCACCTTACATCTGTACAATGTATGGACAAAATGTTTCTGTCACCAAAGTGGATAAGTTAAAAGTATTTAAAAAAGGAAAAATCCAAGGTGGCGGCCGAGTTTGAGTATTTTTTCTCTGATGATAAATTTACCTGGCTTCCCTGCAGCGAGTCGACCTTTATTGAGCCGTGGTAGATTTCGGTTCGAAATATTACCTAGGTTACAAATGTTCCCCGTTTTTTGGGTAATTTTGCAAACCCAAAATGTGGGATTTTTTTTTCGACAAACTATATATAAGAGCAACGGAGATCTATAATAAATATCATTTTAATAGTTATATGCGATTTTTTGTAAAATTAGGTGGCAACACCATGCATCGATTTTCGTAAAAAGTAATATTTACTAAGGACCCACTAGAAGGATCGTGTCTCTGTACAATATATGGACGAAAAAGGAAAAATGGTATGAAAATTTTCCCCGATTTTGGGTAATTTAGAAGACAAGTCCAAAATGTGGGATTTTTTTTTCGATATTTCAAACAAAATAATGATGGATATCTGTCAAAAATCATCCCCTTATTGGTTTTTGTCACAATTATTTGGCAACATCTTAGATCAGTTTTCTTAGGGAATAGTACAAGAAGAAGTCACCGAGACTCTACATAATGTATGGACGAAATGTTTCTGTTATTAGGGTGAATACGTCAAAAGTATTAAGAAGTAAAAATCCAAGATGGCGGCCGAGTTAGGGTACTTTTTTAAATTCAATTTTCAGGTACCCATCGTCACTGCAGCGAGTTGACTTTTATGGAACAGTGGAAACTCTGGGTACGAAGCACTATCTGGTCTAAAAATTTTCCCCGATTTTAGGGTAATATCGGAGAGAAGTAAAAAAAAACGTGGAATTTTTTGTTTCATCATTTTAGACCAAACAATGATGACGATCTGTCAAAAATAATCCCCAAGGGGTCTTAGGTGTTTTTTGTTAAAATGAGCTGGCAACACCATATATAGATTTCCATTGTAAACAGTACTTAGGAACTACTAGAAGGAGTTACCTTGGCTCTGTACAATGTATGGACGAAATGTTTCTCACCAAGGTGTATATGTTAAAACAACTATTTAAAATGGAATCATTCAAGATGGCGGCCGAGTTAGGGTACTTTATTCCCGATGACAAGTTTAGGGACGTTTTAAAACTCATTTTTGGGGTAGTATTTTATTTCTTACAGCAAGTTACTTCTATGGAGCAAAGACGTGAAGTATTATATAGGCTACAAATTTTCCCCGATTTTTGGGTAATTTTGCAAACCTTAAATGTGGGAATTTTTTTTCGACATTTAAACATAAAAGTGACGGGTATCTATAATAAATCTCATCTTAATAGTTTTATGCAATTTTTTGTAAAATTAGGGGGCAACACCATGCATAGATTTTCGTAGAAAGTAATATTTACTAAGGAACCGACCGAATATTTTAAAAGGACCGTGTCTCTGTACATTATATGGACGAAATATATCTGTCGTCATGTAATATATACGTCAGAAGTATCAAAATGGAAAAATCCAAGATGGTCGCCGAGGTTGGCTTTGAACAAAATTTGGAAGATTTTTTTATTTTGGTACATTGTAACCATGCAGCGAGTCCGCTTTTATGGGATGGCATTGAATCTTAGTATTGCCAGCGCTAAAAACTTTCTCCGATTTTAATATTTATGATATTTTAATTAAAAGAGTGTTGAGTGGTTATTATTTATCATAGGTCCTTTACCTACGATAAATAATAACCCTAAGGCTTTTATCAAAATTATTTGGAAAACTTTACTATGAAAACCGATGTAAGTTTGATACATCGGTTTTCATAGTAAACTATTAGAAGGAGTTGACAATGTATGGACGAAATGTTTTTGTCACCCGGGTAGCTAAGCCAAAATAAAAAAAAATAAAAAGTCGAAATGGTATATAGAAAGGTAGGTTAGGTTAGGTTTTGTATTGCGACTCTTACAGTAGAAATTATGGCCTCAGAATAATATAGTAAACAAAAAAGTAGGTTAGGTTAGGTTTTGTATTATGATTTCTACATTATAAACTGTGAACCCAAATTAATATAGTATACAGAAAGGTAGGTAATGTGAGGTTTTGTATTGTGCCTATTGCAATAAAAATTAAAGCCACAGGTCGAAATGGTATACTGAAAGTTACGTTTGGTTAGGATTTCTATTGCGACTCTTACAGTAGAAATTATGCCCTCAGAATAATATAGTAAACAAAAAGGTAGGTTAATCTCTACATTAAAAACTTGACCCTAGACTAATATAGTATACAGAAAGGTAGGTTAGGTTAGGTTTTGTATTGTGAACATTACAACATAAAGTTTTGCCACACTGTTACAATTTGAAGTCACATGAATGATTTCGTATCAAAACAGACAACTCTACTTGCCAACCAAGTCTATTCGAAAAGAAAACCGTCTTCACAAAAAAAATCAGCGACAACGCCTCGCGGGCCTCTTGAGGCCCGCGCACACACGCACCCTCTAGTTCTACATATATAATGATATATTTATTCTAAGGGGATAAAATAGAGGATAAATATTGTATGAAATTTTGTCAATTATAAACCGATCGGGCTGAGACTTTGCATGCATAAAGCTACTATGACGTATCCCCTAAGAAAAGATTTTGATAAATTCCACCCCTAAGGGGATAAATTAACGCGAGCGAAGCCGCGGGCAACAGCTATATACATCTATACATATAAATAAAATTGGAATGGCTGTTTGTAATATTGAAATAATAGTTTTTTACTACATGCATATGAATATTACGGTACATACACCAAAATATCATTTTTTACATTTTTTGTCTATCTGTCTATTCCTTCCGTCTAATCGCTGAAATGACTGGACCAATTTGAACGGGACTTTTATTGTTAGATATCTGATGTAATAAGGAGTAACTGAGGTTACTTTTATTTTAGAAAATTGTTCAAAATATTTTTTGTTAAATTCCACGCGGACGAAGTCGCGGGAAGAACTAGTTTAAACATATAAGCATACATATATATAGTCTATCATTATCAACAGTTAGAGATTTAGCTCGTTGGCTTAGATTACAATTATTAGACTACAAAACTATTAGATAACAAAATAATGTTGCAATTTTGACAATCATTCACAAAATTTACTTCGGTATACTCTCACTGCTAATTTGGTTGCTACTGTGATCTGTTGTTACACTGCAACACAATACAGATTAGACTAATATCAATGACAGCCAGTTTACGCGTCACGTAACCAGTCTCCCCTGCCAATAGCTCTTACTAGTGTTGCCAGATGTCCCGATTTGCGCGGGACGTCCCGATTTTCAGGGGTCTGGGGACACGTCCCGATTTGTACCTGATCGGGACGCTAAATCTTTGATTAAGACTAGACAAGATTGATCACTTGTTATGTAATATTAAATACATATTTAATTTAGGTAATTAATATAATATTATACGTGCATTAGTAGTTTAAAACGCAATAATTTAAACGCTGACATAAAAACAAGCGGTGTTTTGTTTAGTGTCCCGATATGCAATCCTAAATCCTTAATTTTTTGACCTAATGTACCGATTTAAAACCAATTGGACCTGGCAACACTAGTTCTTACCCTTCCAATTAGTACTACAGCTGCGATGCGGGCCCATTGAAGTCCATTCAGGTTTGGCCTTTACCGATGTACATCATCAAATAGGAAATGTACGCAGTCAAATGAGAGTTTAATTATCAAAAGGTATACGAACTTGCATATTTTAGCGGTTTCACATATGGTTGTATTTTTCGATGGTTACCAGTTCGATCCTTGCGCGTTGCAAAAATTTGTATTCTTGAGCATAATCTTATTATATGTATTATAAATGCGAAAGTTTGTGAGTATGGATGTTTGATACTTTTTCACGTAAAAACAACTGAACGAATTTTAATGAAACTCAACAGTAATATAGCTTATATATTAGATTAACAGATAGGCTATTATTTAAGAAGATATTATGCAAATTAAGCGAAATATTATGTTAAATATCAAGTAAGTGTGATGCAGAGGAGTTGCGCGAGTCAGCTAATCGTACGTAATACTAGTTGTCATACACGACTACATCCTAGAATCCCCTTTCAGAATGTTTATCAGAGATAAAAGATCTAACTCTATATCAAGCTTCATTAAGACCTAGTTAAGAAAATATAACAAATAGAAAGACAGTCATGCTTTCGTGTTTTATTAACATTGCATACTCAGAGTGTTTTCAATGAATATTATATGTATTTATAGAAGAAAGTATTAAATATTCGACTAGTTCTGTTTTTACATAACTAGTAGATTTATTTAATACTACTACAATAGTAGTTTTTTTTTAATGGATGATAATGGAATGGTGCACTCGCCTGCGCTAACGGTTTACGCTGGCGGGGCACCAGTGGAGGATGATAAGGTGAGCATGAGGTCAGATCAGTTAGCACATCGTGAGAAATTCATTAGGAATTTA
The DNA here is from genome assembly GCF_030625045.1 of Achroia grisella. Classification (NCBI taxonomy): domain Eukaryota; kingdom Metazoa; phylum Arthropoda; class Insecta; order Lepidoptera; family Pyralidae; genus Achroia; species Achroia grisella. The sequence goes on from NW_026712589.1 coordinate 1,014,090, forward strand.
TCATGATGGTTTCCAGGGGGAACCGCATGGAGGCACATTACTAACAATTCACTTCCGCTCTACCAGCTGATACAATAATAATTTTTATTTATTGAATTATTTCTTTGTAAAATAATCCTATAATACTAGTACCAGTTTGGGACTAGATGTTGGAGATATTCAGTGGATATATAGCAACAAATATAATTTAATCTTGTTTTGATTACGGTTGCACATTACGTATATCTGTTACTTAGCAACAGGAATATTTATTTTAATTTATTAGGATTAGACTTTTTCTTCTAAAATCAATATTCTATTAGATACCTTATAAACTTAAGAGCAACGCTCTTGTCGGTGGAGCTCTTGCCACTTTCTACGATCTTCCATCATATTCTTTAAGACACGACATCATATTCTTTAATTCTGTCTTTAATTTGTTTGATTTAACTCTGGTCTTCCTCTCCCCCTCTTTTCTTCTATCTCTCCCTCAATAATTAGTTTCAAAAATTCATCGTGCCGTATCAACTGTCCTAACATTTTTCCTCTTCTACTTTCTATAGCATTCAATTTCTGCCTTTTTTCTTTCACCCTCTGCAATACTTCTTCATTTCTTACTTTATCCAGATACCTGATATAACTATCATTTTTAATTATTGTCTCTTATATGGTACTTTGTAAAAATGACTAAATTTGATATCATTCTACAATTCACAACATTATTCCATATGATATGCCAATACAACTATTGATTATTATAAATTGTTTCTATACGTATTGTGCGCTACAGTGAATATTTTACCGTAATAGGATTACAAACAGTAAATTTATAATTAATATTCTGTGCTGGACAAAATTTCAATTAATCTACGTAATTAGGTACATACACGAGTTTGATTCCGTCGGTTCACAAATTAATTTTGTCATGGTATTGAAATAGCATGAATTTCTGAACAGTTCCGTTGATCGTTTTGGGGTTATGATGTTGCATCGACAAATAATCGAATTGATGTCAAAATATTTTATCGATAGGACTTAAATTTAAATTACAATGAAATTCAACTCACATCTGTGAATGAGATGCAGCGTAGAATTACAATAAATCAATAAGTAAAAAAGCGTTTTATTTATTGATATTATACAGTGTTATAGTGTTAGCAAATTACAATATTTTTTTATCATTACCTGTCATCATCGCGGCCCGGAAGACGTCCACTGCTGGACATAGGCCTCCCTCAAAGATCTCCACGACGATCGGTCCTGCGCTGCTCGCATCCCATGCCTTCCAGCGATTTTGACCAGATTGTCGGTCCACCTTGCTGGAGGCCTTCCCACGCTGCGTCTTCCGGTCCGTAGTTGCCACTCGAGGACTTTACTGCCCCAACGGCCATCTGTCCTACGAGCTATGTGCCCTGCCCATTGCCACTTCAGTCGCAATTCTTCGGGCTATATCGGTCACTCTGGTTCTTCTGCGGATCAGTTTCAGTAAAAAATCGTTTCACTCTTGAAAGTTGGCGCATAATTTCAGCTGTACCATTTTCGTAATATAATAATAACTCTTTATAGCGCATACATAAACATAGGACAGTACAAAACAATGAAAATAAATGTTTTACAAAAGGCGGCCTTATCGCTATCAGCAATCATTAAAACTTAAAATATATTAAATAATTAGTAACTGTAGTAGCATAAATTTAGCAACTGGTAAATGTTAAATATAGCAACTGTCATCTGCACAATCCTACAGCGCATAAAGTATAATTTAGAAATAAATCAATACCTTTATGTGAATATATATACATTTGAATCCTATGTACACATGGATAACATATACACTCACACATATACACAAATAAAATAACATCGTTTATGATTCTTATGTAAATCAAAACAAATTTCACCTTTATTTGAATCTGAATTCCTTGTTTATTAAACTACCGACACATAATAGTTTACGCTAGTCAGGATTGCAGGTAATTTGTATATGGTTGGTTCAATAATTATATATTATAGTATATTTTACCGCCATTGGGAATGTAGACTTAACCAAGAATGCCATTAATCTGGTACCAATTCTCTTGTAATTTGAGTATAGTAAAATAGCTTTACTATCTGACCAAAACTAGACCTAAATTATGGTAAGTCGAAATACCTATAAAGACAACGATAGTTCGCAAATGCCTAATTATTTAGGGTCAGTAGAACTATTCTGTAAATTGCTTACGTTTGAATTTGAGATTGTACATTGGTTTTCTATAAAACTCGATAGCGACTACGGTGCCACACGCTCGAGAACGATGGAGGTAAAACAGGCAGTAGTGACTTTTTTAGAAATAAAGGCAAACTCGATAGCTCAGTAGGAACTTTATATTTGACAAGTGATACGAGTGCCTTCAGTGAAGCGATGTGTGAAATGAGTTGATAAAACGCTTGCAGAATACCAATACTGATACCGTCCTTTAGAAATATAGCAAATGCTGGATACTAGATGCCAATCCCATATCTTTGGTTTAACATTAAAATGACTTTATAGAAACGATAATCCAGGGTTCATGTTACATGTTAAATTATTCAGATTCCAAACCTGACCTGATAACTGAAAATGGAACTGGAAGGTAATTTCCGTTAAATTTAAGGTACATATAGACTCAGAGTTACTTACTGTTGCCTACAGGGCAGAAGAGGGGGGAAAGGGGATTGTTAGTAATGTGGACTATTGATCCTATTGGTAGCAATGTACCATGTCAGGTTGACCTCCACGCGGTACCCCCTGGAAACCATCGTGTTAAATTCCTGGTGAATTTGTCGCGATGGGCTAACTCACCTGACCTCATGTTCATCTTATCATCCTCCACTGGTGCCCCGCCAGTGTAAACCGTTAGCGCAGGCGGGTGCACCATCCCATTATCATCCGTAAAAAAAAAACAGGGCTTCAGGATTGTTAGTAATATGGAAGATTAACCCCATTGTTATCAATGTACCATGTTAGGTTGACCTCCATGCGATGCAACCATAATGTTGAATTCCTGGTGAATTTGCCACAAAAGGTAACTGACCTGGCGTCATACTCATCTTGTCATCTGGTGCTCCGGCAGCGGATACAGATAGCGTAGAATTCACTATCTCTTAACTAAAAAAAAACTGTTGCCTGCAGAGAGTAAGGGATTGGTAATAATAGAGACTGCATTTCTAGCTATATACCATATTAGGTTAAGGTCCACCTGGAAAATAAGTAAATTCATCACGATGGGATAACCAATCTGACTTCATTATCTTTTTATCATCCACTGGAACCCCGCCAGTATACCATTAGCACAGATGAATCCACCATTCTATTGTCATCCTTAAGAAAAATACTTTTGTCTACAGGAGGGTATTGATATATAGGGACCAGGACCGCGTATTTAACAATGTACCATATCAGGTCAAAGTCCACGTGGTTCCACCTAGAAACCAAGTGAAGTCATCATGATGAGCTAACAGTCTGATCTAACTCTCATCTTATCATTCTCCACTGGTGCCCCGCCAATATATACCGTTAACGTGAGAGCACCGTTCCATTATCATCCCTAATAAAATACTTTTTACTACAGGGTAGATGGAGATTGGTAGTAAAATGAACTTTTATTTTTTAATTTTTAAATACAATTTTCCACAGACATATTCGTCCGTGCCTTTTTAAATTTTCTTTAATATTATTGTATTTATTTAATTACCATTTTTGTACAACTCCAGCCGAGATATTACAATTTGCCTAACAGTGGCACCGAGGCAGACCTTATCCGTCTGGCCCAGAACCACCGCTGGCCGGCCGGGTGAGATGACAACATGTAGTGTCATCCATCTTTATTAGGAGCCAGTTACATTTACCAATATGCATATACAATTATATAAATCTTACACTACTACTAATTTCACAGTTTTCATTACATTGTGTTGTATTGTTACATTATGAATTCTTACATTGCATATACAATTATATGAAATCTTATTTTAACACTATTTTCAAAGTAAATGGGACTTGACTGCATTTCTAGCAATATACTATATCAGGTCAAGGTCCACGCAGTTCCACCTGGAAAACAAGTAAATTCATCACCATGGGCTAACCAATCTGACCTCATTCTCATTTTATCGCCCTCCACAGGAACCCACCAACATACATCTTTACCACAAGCGACTGCTTTATTTCATTTGCATCCATTAAAAAAGTTGTTGCCTACCAATTAGGGTTCATGATTTCTCGAGCTGAAAGCTCGGGTATCGAGAATTCTCGAGGTTAATTTCTCAGGTCTTCTCGGGTTGTCGAGAAATTTACATTCACGTACGTTTTCTCATATTATTTGGTTCCAATAACATAAACAAATTCAGTGGTTTTCCTTTCAATTAAAAGTATCAAAGTAATTATAAAACATTTATTGAGTATATTTAAAAACTTTATACATATTATGAATAAGGAATTTTCGATTGGAGAATTCCCGGGAATGAACCGTATTACCAATAGTAGTGACTTTTCTCGTAGAGACGATAGACCGGTTCTAAACGTCAATTTTCATTAAATGCATTTAGCTGTTTAGTCGGTATAAGGTAACAAAATTAAGACTGACGGTAACACTACTGCATTTATAATATTCATAGCTATTACTCGCGACTTTGTTTAGCTAATTGAGATAATAGATAGCTTATATATTCATTATCGTGATATGTTTCTATTACTATTTAATTACAAACGTGTATATTATTATTTATGACAGCCTCGGTGGACCAGTGGTTAAGCATACCGCCTTACTTCCGATGGACGCTGCTTCGATTCCTCGTAGGGCACAAACATATTCGCTTGTCGCTCTGGGTGTTTTCAATGTATAATATGTATATATTTATGAAAATAAATATATCTATGTATTTCCCCATAACACAGACTTAACTTGGGTCCAGATGTCGCTGTTAGAATTGTCCTGATATTATTGTTATTATTTTTTATTTATACATTATATATTATATTTTGGAATTTAATGTTATATAATTTTAATACTATTTAAATTTAATACGATATACTTCCAAGAAGAATATTAGAATACTCTTCTAATATTCTTCTTGGAAGGCATTGGATGTGAGCAGCGTAGGGCCGATCGTCGTGGAGACCTTTGGGGGAGGCCTATGTCCAGCAGTGAACGTCTTCCGGACTGAGATGATGATGAACATTCTTTTTCTCCTATCGAGTTGGTTATACAGATAAAAAAAAACTTGTCTAATAAATTGAATGGTCAATCGTTGATAATACTCTCCTGATATTCTTCTTCTCCTATAGAAATGGTTGTAAAGAGTAAAAAAACTGTCTATTAAATGGAATGGTCAACTGTCGATACCAATACCAACGCAACACTTCACATGTCCGCATTTCAGAATATATTTTGAATTCAACGTAACAACAAAACTGTTGCCGTCGCTCGAATTAATTTGGTTAGTTATCGGTATTGTTAGAATTATAACGTCGTTTTTCGTGTTGGTTCGTTTTGAACTGGCGATTTTTGCGAGTGTAAAATATAAATTGTGAATTGGAGCGGCGAACAAGAGACCTATTACGCTCTATGGGTCAAGTTAATCTCCAGTAATTAAAGAACCGATAACGAATCAAAATCTTTGACTCTACTGAAAGTATAATGCTGACTATTTTAAATAATAAATCTTTTGTACATTTTTATAGAACGTGTCGCTGTATTTCAGTATTCTTTTAGTGTAATTATAATGATTTTAATATTTTTATCTGCTGCATATATCGCTTATTTCCAATAGAATCTGAAATGGTTGCTAACGATGGGTGTCATAAATAAGCTCAAAGTTACTCAGAAGTCAATGGAGTGGAGCTATGCTTGGAGTTTCTCTGCGTGATCGTATCAGAAATGAGGAGATCCGCAGAAGAACCAGAGTGACCAGAGAGAACCAGATTGCCACTTTAGTTCGACAATTCCACGGAATTGTCAAACTAAAGTGGCAATAGGCAGATCTATGTAAGATCGTAGGACAGATAGCTGCTGTAGCAGTAAAGTCCTCGAGTGGCGACCACGAACCTGAGAAGCAGCGTGGGAAGGCCTCCGACAAGACGACAACTATGATGATGATGCTGATGATGACCATCATTATCACCTGTCAGTTTTTTTTTGTAAAACGTGTGTAAAAATTTAAACAAAAGATGAACATAAAATTATAATCACATAATTACAAACATCTATAAAAAAATACAAACACTTTAGTGATGACCCAATTGCACTTCTATAGCATCAGACATTTTCTTAGATGTCCCGGCTTCATATAAATTTGTTAGTGATTCTGAACTCGACGACGATAGTTTGCTTTTGGATATTAATGGCACATGAAAACAGTCAAACACATCCTGTAAATAATAAACCGTACAATTATAACTGGTCTCAATTTACACAACATCATTTCAAACTATATCCTAGGTGTTATTCTGAAATATAAGCTATATTACTGTAGTTTTATTAAAATCCGTTCTGTAGCATCTTAATCTTAATCTAAATATATATCGCTTCTTCGCTCGCGTTAATTTATCCCCTTAGGGGAGGAATTTATCAAAATGTTTTCTTAGGGGATGCCTACGTCATAACATCTACCTGCATGCCAAATTTCAGCCCGATCCGTCTAGTGGTTTGGGCTGGCGGGGCACCAGTTGAGAATGATGATAAGGTGTGCATGAGGTCAGGTCAGTTAGCCCATCGTGACAAATTCACCAAGAATTTATCACGATGGTTTCCAGAGGGAACCGCGTGGAGGTCAGCCTGACATGGTACATTGCTAGTAATGAGTTCCTTAGTCCACATTACTCACAATCCCATTTCCCCTCAATAGTGATATTCATTTTCATGGTTAACATTTGTAGGGTCAGCTAGTATATACATATAAATATAGATCATTAACCACAGACTCCACTCAACTCTACTGTTTAATCACAGACTAATATGTATTTGACATTGATAGATTTAAATTATAATTGTCTAAATACCTAGAGACAATATCTGGTCTGTGCCTCTAATTGACATCACACTAATATATGATTGACATATTGTGTTTCATTGCGAAATTAAGCAATAAATATTTTACTTTGTTTAATTCAATACAACGTACAAGGTCAGTTGTCAAGAATTTGGATAATGAGCAATGTGGAAAGTTGATAACGATTATTAAAATCTTCATATAAAATTCGAACAGAATTTATATTTTTTCATATGATGCTCAGTGGTCTAGAAGTTTAGCATGCCATCTTTATTTCAAATGGTCTCGGATTCTTCACACTGCGTGTTTTTTATGTATATTCTGTCTGTATTTACGAAAAAATTAAGTAGGAATGAAGATCATATCCTAAGGACGGTGTTACATATGAATGTGGATGGTTACTTAATATGCTATCGTTGTCGTCGATCTCATATTGTATTATTTTACTGATAAAGGCCATAACAGAATAGCAGAGAGGGTGGACTCACTGCCCCCACTGAGTTATAGACCGTTTTGTCTCATTCAATAGTTTTAAATTATATTATTGTATGTGCACAGTTATATTGTGTGAAAAGTTTTATTTTGAGACAAATAAAGATTATTATTATAGGAAGACCGAAAAAGAGAAGGGTGGACTGTGTGAAAGATGATATGGTGAGAAAGGGAGTAAATAACGGGATGACTGCGAACAGGGATGAATGGAAGAGAAAAACATATTACGCCGACCACAAATAAATGGGATAAGGAAGAAACAGGTGATGATGATTTACGAAAAAATTAAGTACTTATATACGTGGGAAGGCCTCCAGCAAGGTGGACCGACGATCTGGTCAAGATCGCTGGAAGGCATTGGATGCGAGCAGCGCAGGACCGATCGTCGTGGAGATCTTTGGGGGAGGCCTATGTCCAGCAGTGGACGTCTTCCGGGCTGCGATGATGATGATGATGATGATTAGTATTCGAGTACCGATAACACAAGCCATGCTTATCATTAGTATAGATGATTGGATTGTCCAGAGTTATTACATATATAGGTATCCACTTAATTTTTAAAAGCAAACCATTGTGGTAAATTCCTGGTGAATTTAAAATGACCTGACCTCATGTTCATCTTATCATCCTCCACTGGTGTTCCGCCAGCGTAAGCCATTAACGCAGGCGGATGCACCATTCCATTAACTTCAATTAAAAAATATATATATAATCGGCTATAATAAATTACTGTATGTACACTGGCAAAGCCTCTTTTTAAATATAATGTGCTTTCAATGGATACAATATATTTATGAAAATATCATGTATGCCAGAAAGAATATAGACAGTTTCAAAAGAGTTAGTGATTGCACCAATAAAAGCTTACGTAACAATAACAAACTGATTTTACCTAAATGTCGTTTTGCTAAAGTTAGTAATTCGTTTTATGGCAATTGCGTAAGGTTTTACAATAAAATACCAGAGTCTGTTATAAATCTGCCAGAAAAAAGATTTAAATGTCAAATAAAATACTTCCTTTGCAAAAAAGCTTACTATGAAATTGAAGAATTCGTTAACGATAATAATGTTTTTATAGAAAATCTTTAAATCTATAGCACTGACAATGTTATCTGATTACACTAATAATGAGTGCGTAGCGATTTCTATGTTAATTATCGCATGCCTCTTACTTGATATAATTACAGTAATTATTTATATAAAAAAACATCTATTAAAAAGAGCAACATACAAGTTTCTTGCTCATTCTTCTTGTGATGAATCTGCATTCCGAATGAGTGGTAGAATCAAAATATGACTATTCAAAAGTGCTTGTAATGAGTTTATTTGAATAAAGATTATTTCTATTTCTATTACAAAGGTTTTAATAATAGCTGGTTCATACGTTATGCTCGTGAACAAGTGCTGCTTGTAGACACTGGCCTGTTCTAATCACTACATATAATATTTGACTATAATAAATCAGTGCTAGTTGTTATTTTGTATTTACACGTTTCGACTTAAAAATGTAAAGTTACAACGTTTATTTAAAAGAGAAACACGCAAGTTTCTTTGTAGATTATAAGAAGAATGATAGAAGAATTATAACTATTCAAAAGTGCTTAAATAAATTTATTTGAATAAAGAATGTTCTATTCTATTTACTTCACGTACAACATATGAAAGATAAATCGTTACATTGTAATATTGAACAGGTTTACAGTCAGTGATCATCCTAGTATGATAACTGACTGTAAACCTATAGTTTCTATTCCAACTTCTAATAGTTGCATTGAAACATGATACCTGTGAACAATTCTATCATATACTATCGGTAACACAGCCAATAGTTTTCGTATTGTTGACGGCTTTGTTCTACTAACGCCGCTTTCCGGATTGAGCTACTGGTCAAACTTCGCTCTGTTTACATGCCCGTTGTCCGTTCTGTGGCATTGTTGCATGATTAGAATTCAAACGAGAACACTACGAGTAGTATAAAGTTTGGATTCCTTGAGGCGTACATTTTATACTTCACTTAAACAGGCCATGTATTGTAGATCAAAGTAAAGGCAGTATAAAAATAAAATTACTGTTTAGGAAATGAAAACAAAGAAAGGTAATTTTTCAGACAAACACTTATGTAATTAATCTCTAAATGTAATATAAGAAATCTCAGCAATCTACTTTAAAATGAGATGTCTTTTCGTCATAACTGCATCTCCATCTAAGTTTGTAAACGTGGTCTTGCACAATCAGATTTGACTCGCGAAAAGTTTGATTATATCAATGTACATAAACCTTACTATTCAAGTAGTATAAATAATATTATATATAAAATTCTCGTGTCACAGTTTTCGTTCCCATACTCCTCTGAAACGGCTTGACCGATTCTCATGAAATTTTGAGCGTATTGCGTAGGTCTGAGAATCGGCCAACATCTATTTTTCATCCCCCTAAATGTTAGTGGTAGTCCACCCCTACATTTTTTTTTATTTTTTAGACAAAATTTTTAGTTTCTATTTTTTTATGATACAACATACAAAAATACATACAATCGTAAATTTTCACCCTTCTATCATCAACCCCTATTTTTTTTGTAGCGTTATTAATTTATATGGCAAAACAACGTTTGCCGGGACAGCTAGTAATAATATAGTATTTCAGGAGTTTGTGTTATGGGTACTAGATGACTGATACACATACATAGATTTTTTTATATAAATACATCTATGTATTTACAATTAAAAATTTTCTAGGTAAGCAGACCTTGTGTTATGGGTACTCAATAACTGATATAAATATATAGATATGTTTTGGTTAATACGTTCATAATATACATAGAAAACCTCCAGACTGTCACAAATAATTATTAATACAAATGTGAGGAATTGATCACACGACCATCGGAAGGAACAAACCGCTGGACCATAGAGCCCTTCAAAATTATATGTCATTAAACTAATAACATATAACATAATACATCGCATTACTTGTAATTATATTCACTGTTATTATAAAAATACACGACTTTCACATATTAATAGGGCCGTACTTATAAATATGTTTTTATGTAATAGCAAACCATGGAATATCAACGCCGCCAACTACACATAAAGCTACCTCCATTTCTTTTATTCGTACAATTTTTTTTGTACATCTATTATGCTGTGTTTGTAATCAGTCAATAAATAATTTATCTATCTACATATACTAGAAAGTTATTTTTTTTTTTACAAAAGTAAGTACCGTACTATATCTTCAATAATATAAAAATAAATCGCTGAATTGTTACGCGCAAATCTCGAGAACAGCTGAACCGATTTCACTAATTCTTTTTTAGAATTTTTCCTACTACCTGTGCCCGCGGTTTCAATTGCATGAAATTTACAACCTATGTGATGTGTACTCTGATGTATAACCTATAATACTGTAAAGTTTCATGAAATCTGTTATAAATCTTCCAGAAAAAAGATTTAAATGTCAAATAAAACAGTTCTTTTGCAAAAAAGTTTACTATAAAATTAAAGAATTTGTTAACGAAAATAATGTTTTTATAGAAAAACTTTAAATCCATAGCACTGACAATGTTATTTGATTACATTAATAATGAGTGCGTAGCGACTTCTATGTTTATTATCGCATGCCTCTTACTTGTTATACTGTAATTATTTATATAAAAAACATCTATTAAAAAGAGCAACACACAAGTTTCTTGCTCATTCTTCTTGTGATGAATCTGCATTCCGAATGAGTGGTAGAATCAAAATATGACTATTCAAAAGTGCTTGTAATGAGTTTGTTTGAATAATGATTATTTCTATTTCAAAATCTGTTCAGTAGTTTTTGCGTGAAATAGTATCAAACATCCATCCACTCACAAACTTACTCATTTATAATAAGATTTCACTCCACTCTAAATATAATTTGGTAACAAAAGGTTCTTTAATTAAGATATGTTCAGCCGTGTAGTCATAAAAGGTATCAACAAACAGATATACTTTGCTTTTATACTATTAGCATGAATTGGTATATATAAAGGACTTTGCACCTTACGGCTTTTCTCAAGTAAAGGGCAAACGGTGCCTCGTGTGGGCGGTATTAGTAATATACATATATTATACTGAAGCAAATATATAATGTATGTATTAATCTTATTATGTTGATATATTCGTGGCCTTCTGCTTTACTACCCTAGTCAGAGGACACCGGTTCAAGTCTGACTGACACAAAAAAAAATTTTGTATACGATACACAATTTTTTTTTTGAGTCCGACTCGTCTCTACGCTGTATATATCACTATCAAACCAAGCCCCTCCAATCGATCCCCCGGGGGGGAAGGGTATTGTTAGTAATGTGGACTGTTGACCCCATTGCTAGCAATGGGTCAGGTCGACCTCCATGCGGTTCCCCCTGGAAACCATCGTTATAAAGTCCCGGTGAAATTATCACGTTGAGCTAACTGATCTGACTTCAGGTTCATCCTATCATCCTCCACTGGTGCCCCGCCAGCGTAAACCGTTAGTGCAGGCGGGTGCAACATTCCATTATCATCTATAAAAAAATCGATACCCCGTCTAATTCAAATGGGGATCGAAATTACGATGGCCTGAGCCAAGGTTCGAACCCAAAGTGGTGTCCTCGCACTAAAGTCGTATCCGTCAGGCGGGAGTTGGCCTTCAGCCGCTCCATAAGTCCTTCCGCGGGTTTCGAGTGCCGTCATCCGGTGAAGCTGTAAAGGCCAGCTGCGGCCAACAGTATTTGAGTAGTCCGAAACAAAAATCTATCAAACCAAAAACTGTCTTCTATATATCTAAATATATATAACTCAAAGGTGATTGACTGTCATAGAGATCTATTAACGCACAGCCCAAACCACTGGACGGATCGGGCTGAAATTTGGCATGCAGGAAGATGTTATGACGTAGGCATCCGTTAAAAAAAATTTTGATGAATTTTATCCACAAGGGGATAAAATAGGGAATGAAAGTTTGTATGAAACTTTGTCAATATTAAACCGATCGGGCTGAGACTTTGCATGCATAAAGCTACTATGACGTAGGCAACCCCTAAGAAAGGATTTTGATAATATCCACCCTAAAGGGGATAAATTAACACGAGCGGAGCCGCGGGCAAAAGCTAGTTCAAATATATACAGCGAAATGTCGACATGTCAAGTATTGCATTCATCACAATATTGACAGTTAATAATGGACATGTGTGCTCCGTTTGTAGTGTAATTTATTTTTATGTACAAATATTAACGTAGTATTTGTTTTAAATAAATAGTGTAAACATATATGAAAAAAGCATTGGGAATGACAGAAAATCTATACATATAAATAAAATTGGAGCGTCTGTTTGTAATATTGAAATAACCGTTTTTTACTACATGCATATGAATATACGGTTCAAAATAACATTTTTTACAATTTTTGTCTGTCTGTCTGCTTGTTTGTTCCGGCTAATCTCTGAAATGGCTGGACCGATTTTGACGGGGCTTTCATTGGCAGGTAGCTGATGTAATAAGGAGAAACTTAGGCTACTGTTATTTTAGAAAAATTTTGTAATTAACTTTTTTGTTAAATTCCACTTGGAGGAAGTCGCGAGTGCAGATAGTATAGAAATAAAACTTCGGTTCAACATTCGATGCTGGTCGATGACTGCATATTACGTTGAAATGATAAAATATGGAGAAAATATTCATGCATCGATGACTACAGAGTGTAGTGAAGCGGTAGTAATTCTTTAAAATAAACTGAACCACTCCCTATACGAATCAACATTAAATACCAATAGCAAAATTGCGGTTTTTAATGTTATTTGATATTAACATACAATATGCAATTTTATTATGGTTTAATATGGTTATTAATATTTAATTATGAACAAACAGAATTATTAAACTACCTCGGTGGTCTAGCGGTCTAGCACACCGCTTTACGTCCGTCCTTACGGGTTCGATTCCTCGCACGGAACAAACATTTGTATTCATGAGTATGATTGTTTGTATCGGTCTGGGTGTCTAGTATCCATAACACAAGCTTTAGCTAACTTAACTTGGGTCTAGATGGCGCTGTGTGAATTGTCCTGACATTATTATTATATTATATTGATACCCTTCTATAGGCGTACTTAAACTACAATTTCATACAAAATGCACCAAGTCTTACACATACACCTTCCTGCATATATCTATAGGTTCCTTATCTCAAACAAATAGACGAGGTTACAGGTAACAGCTAGTTTTGAAATAAATAATGTAATGACCATCTCAGTAGTGTAGCATTTAGCACTTTATTTCCGATGGTCGCGGGTTCAATTCCTAGCACAGTAAAAACATTTGTATTCATTAGTATGATTGTTTATATTAGTCTATGTATAAATATATTTAGATGCATATTTTTTGTATGTATTTACAAAACGTATGTAAATATATTTACTAGTAGTCTAGTACCTATAATACACGTTGCTTAACTTGGGATTAGATAGCGCTGTGTGAATTGTTCAGGGATATTACTATTTTCACAGCTTTACCTGCTTTATTACGCTTTGTTGCATCTACCGTATATCATCATCATCATCATCGCAGCCCGGAAGACGTCCACTGCTGGACATAGGCCTCCCCCAAAGATCTCCACAACGATCGGTCCTGCGCTGCTCTCATCCAATGCCTTCCAGCGATCTTGACCACATCGTCGGTCCACCTTGCTGGAGGCCTTCCCACGCTGCGTCTTCCGGTCCGTGGTCGCCACTCGAGGACTTTACTGCCCCAACGGCCATCTGTCCTACGAGCTATGTGCCCCGCCCATTGCCACTTCAAAGTCGCAATTCTTCGGGCTATGTCGGTCACTCTGGTTCTTCACTCTACCGTATATATATGTATGTATATATATATATATATATATATTATTTACACTGCATTTTCTCAGCTGTTGCTGGTTTTTTTAATCGAAATCAAGTGCAATGTGTGTGTGTCTATGTGTGTGTATATGTGTGTGTGTATTATTATTATTATTAAAATATTTATGAAATCTAATCGAGTTTACTTTAGTACGTACTCACATCTAAAACATGACAGTTATGCGTGCACTGTCGCAATTGAATAGTTTCGTTAAACACTTGCCTCTTTTTCCTTTCCTCTTTATCAGGTGGACCGTAAGTCCTCTTACTAGAGAACGCGCCAGCCAAATTCTGAAAATGTACTGATTATTACATTCATGAAAATTTGTTGTGAGTTGCTTTCGAGTAATACTGGTAGCTAAGGATATGGTATGTGTTTATTTTATTCTTTAATGCACAATATAACTTATAGAAAGGCGAGCTTAATGCAGTATGGCATTCTCCACCAGATAACATTTAGGTATACAGAAAGCGTTGATTTTAAAGCGGTTGTTTCAATAGTTAGAGTGATTCAAGAGGATGGTTTATATGTGTAATACATGTACACCCGTGCGAAGCCGGGGCGAGTAGACAGTAATACAATAACTTTTGAGCTTAGTTATGAACTCGGAGTGGCTGTTAATATCTACTTCCGGATTTTCCTCTGCAAGATCGTTGTACAGGCGCGATAGACGACAGGCGAAACACGACCCAAATTAGTTCTACAAGCTTTACTTTTGAAAAGATAATGTAAATATGGCATTCTTGAGAGAACATTAAAATCAATTTTATTAAATTTAATTTTTCAAGGGTATATTAAGGTTTCTTAATGGTCGCCAACGCGCACGTGACACCCCTGGCGTTTCAGGCGTCCTTACGCTACGGTAACCATTTACCATCAGATGGGCTGTATGCTGGGTTGTCATCATCGTAGTTTAAAAAAAAATTGTACGGGAAAACAATCATCAATCAATCGACATTGTTTAAGTTATATATTTTTTTATTGTTTAGCGGTTGTTTTTTTAAACATCAACATTGTAAGTTATACATTTTTTTATTCTTTAGAGGTCGCATTTTTTTTTTGTTATCTTTTAATGAATTGTTTATCATTAATTTTGATAATAAATTATAAAGACACCCCGTCTTTATAATTTATTATCAATATTTTAGAGGCAACTTAGGCCATCTATTTTGATGTGTAGTGGTGTTGTGAGAAGTCGTCGGTTAAATAGAAAAAATAAAAAATAAAAATGTATTTTTTTTTTACAAGAAAAGCATTTAATGTTTTTAAATTAAATTAAAATATTTTTTACTTTAAAGTTTTAAATTTAGACATAAGTATTATATATCTTTTTAAAAGTATTTAGATAATGATTAAGACGGCGTGGTTAATTTAATTGACTTTTATAAAAGGGGGCAATAAATTAGAAGCTAGTTCTAATTTTGAAAAATGACGTTTTTTTTTTGTTTAATTGATGAAATATTGTCAATAACTTAGGTTAATAAATAAAAATATTCTCTCTATCTTACTGTTGCCACCGTAGTGTTTTATTCTCAACTACTGGTAATGATAATCATAGTAATAACAAGTATATATTTACATAGTATAAAATGAAGTCTATTTCTAGACATCTACTCCCTTGGTCTTTTAAACTATGCAAAAGATTTTGATGCAGTTATTAGCAATTGATAGACTTTTTCTAGGGGAAGGTTTGTAGGTATGATGGGGGCGGATAGCTAGTTACCTAATAAGTAGGTTACTAAGGGGCGCATAGCTAACAAGTAGGTTACTAATATAAAAATTATATAAAATATTAAAGTAAAATTTTACTTCGGAAAACATCCTTTTTATAACAGAATACATATATCAAAGTGTATTTATAACTTAATTACGATTTCGGCATATTATATATTTAATATAGTGTATATATTTAATTTATTTTTATCCCATTATTATTGGTTGGCGCAGTATGTTATCTTCTTCCATTGATCACTATCTCTATCAGCCGTCATATCTGTCGGTGTACTCACTCTCCTTTTATATATATTATCTTACTAAATGTACATATACATATATATACTACTATACTAATATTACATAGATACTATATTAAAATATATATAGAACAGTAATTAATTAATGGAAATAATTATTACTCTACAAGAGTAGAGTCTACTCTACAAGAGTCTTCCTGTGCTCCGAATGAGTAATAAAAAAATGTCTATTCAAAATTGCTTATATTAAGTATAAATTTATATAAAGATTACTTCTATCTAGACTTTATAAATTAATTATATACACTATAATTAATTCAATGAACGAATATCTAAAATCATTAAACTAAATCAATATCTATTAACGATTTTAGATTTCCCGTCATTAGTAGGAAATCAGTTTAATCAGCTTATACAAACTTAAGTGAAATTCGTTCTGAAAGCTGGGCTTAATGCTATATGTAATTCTATGCATATACCACCAACCATTCTGGGAATTCAGAAATTATGACTAGTTGCATTTCATTAAAATATACAATCCAATATTAGTTAACCATATTTCTGAATATTAGACGTCTATAGATTTGTTTTAGGATGGAGTAGTTTTCTCATATACATGAGTATTTAGTGTTTAGTTATACTTTGCCGCATGCATCCTTATGTAAAGTGCGAATACTGTAACTACCATATAGTAATTTTTGTAGTTGTGACGTGGTCGTGTGGAATGAGTAGTCATGCTCACTAAAATGTCCAGACATGTGGCGGCGTGGTGGGCCGGGTCAATGGGCTCCCTAAAATATGGTCGAGCGCCGTGATGGCTGGCTCATCCGTCATACTCGTGAACGAGTGCTGCTTGTAGGGACTGGTCTGCTCTTATCACTACGACTGATTTAATCTTATTGCATGATTATATTTGACCCAAAAAATTAGTGCTTGTTGGTAGTTTGTATTCACAGGTTTCGACTTGTAAATGTAAACTTACAAGGATTATTTAAAAGAGCAACACACAAGTTTCTTGCTCGTTCTTCTTGTGATGAGACAGCTTTCCGAACGAGTGGTAGATAAAAAACAAATTGTTATGACTATTCAAAAGTGCTTAAATTAAGTTTATTTGAATAAATGATTTTCTATTCTATTCTATTCTATTCTACTATATTAATCACCAACCACACTGGCAATACAGAAATGCTCATTACTTGCATTTCATTCCAATATATTGTTCGCGCGTTCACTGCCAGCGGGGGCGAAGTGACGTTGAGAGACAGGGGCACGACTGGGGAACGACGCCCCGAACCGATTAACTTTCACTTGCCACTGCACCATCGGCGTAAGCGCATGTTTACAGTATCTCTCTACTATAAGTTAATAAAACAGTTTATATAGTCCGCTCAAGTTTGATTCATCTCCGAGGAGTAGGATCCCAAACATAAAATGGTCCTTCGAGCCGGATTGTTGTGCCGGATTGTATCTACCATCAATATATATCAATACTCAATGCTGATTTGTATCATTAAAGGTTATAATAATAGATAAATACTTGTAGGGACTGGTCTGCTCTTATTACTACGACTGATTTAATCTTATTGTATATTTATATTTGACCCAAATAAATTGGTGCTAGCTGGTAGTTATATTCATATGTTTCGACTTGTAAATGTGAACTTACAAGGATTATTTAAAAGAGCAACACACAAGTTTCCTATTCTAAAGTGCTTAAATTAAGTTTATTTGAATGAATTATTTTCTAATCTATCCTATAGATATAATTATCGTTAAAAAACGGAGATAGAAATTATAATGGGCAGCCAAGGCTGAAACCGCTAGCGGTGCCCTCAGACTATAATCGTATCCACTAGGCGGGAGTTGGCCTTCAGTCGCGCCCGCCTACTCGTCTGGTAGAGAATGCATCTCTACCAATCAACCGCCGCTGAACAGAACATATAAAGCGATGCATCTATTGTATATTTACATACTTAAAGGTTGTATATCTTTACCGAAAGGGAAATATTTAACAGGCAAATTTGGTCTCTTTATTAGTTTAATTTATTTTAAACTTACTTGATTTATCATTATATATCGCCCAATTTACATAATATCTTTTTATATTATAGTTTGTGTTATTCTACATCCTTAAATGTACACATAAAAGGAAACATTTAACAGACAAACTTGCACTCTTTATTTCATTGATTTCTTTTTATTTTTTACGGCTCTGGATACGAGTCAATTTGAGTTCAACCTTAACAAGTTCACTCGTAAGTAGTTTTACAATACAATTTACAAATGTCAAAGTCAGATTCCAAATTTAATTGAAACTATATCGCGACGCACGTACTGTTGCCAATGTATATGCGATTTAATTTGTTTCCAGTTCATTTCACTGGAAACAATGTCGTTCTGTTTTTAAAAGCAAAAGCCAGGCAATATGTCGGCGGGCTCCCGTCGCATATTTTGAGAACTGTAGAGCTATTCTGTAAACGTCACTTTCGAGTTCGAAAGCAGAATCAGCGGTGAGATTTCACATTGGTATTCTGTAACACTTGGTTCCGACTCCAGAGGATGTGCCTCTGGAGTTTTACAGAACGAGTCCGTTCGAGTCGCGAAGTCCGCTTTCGAACTCGAAAGTGACATTTACAGAGGACTCGTATCCAGAGCCGTAAAACATGACAAATAAAAATAAATCAATGAAATAAAGAGTGCAAGTTTGTCTGTTAAATTTTTCCTTTTATGGATGTAAAACAGGCACTAGTAATGATTTAAAAATATAGGCAAACTCGATAGGTCAATAAAAACTTTATATCGAATGGATACGAATGCCTTGAAACGATGAGTGAAAGTTGATAAAGCGTACAGAGTACCAATGTCAGATTATATTCCTGTATTTCTGCATTCAATAAAATGCACACATGTCGAGTAGGCCTTCCTCAGGCAGAGAGATGCCAATATAGGCTATGCATTGAAGTCGATCAATAGTGCGCTCTTTCGAAAAAAGTTAATCGCCAATTAGACACATGCAATGCCTATATTGGTATTGCGTTTTTAATACGAAGTATCCATTAAATAGAATAGAAAATCCTTTATACAAATTAATTTAAGCTGTTAGAATAATCAACCATAGATTAAAAAAATATATCTACATATATTTTTTTTATCTATGGTTGATTCAGAAGATTTTTAGTTTAAATGGTATTTTACTGTATATATCTTATATATAAAATTCTCGTGTCACAGTTTTCGTTCCCATACTCCTCCGAAACGGCTTGACCGATTCTCATGAAATTTTGTGAGCGTATTGAGTAGGTCTGAGAATCGGCCAACATATAGATGTTGGCAGATTCTCAGATCTACTCAAAACTATAAAATTGAAGAGTTTATAAATGTTTTTATAAAAAACTTAAAATTCATACCGCTGACAATATTTTCTGATTGCTCTAAGAATGAGTGCTACCGCTAGTTTCCATGTTGATTATCGCATGCCTCTTACTTGTCATTGTGTAATAATTTATTTAAATTAACCTTTATTGAAAAGGCAAAACAACGTTTGCCGGAACAGCTACTATATATATATTATACTACTATGGTGGCAAGCAAGCATACGGCCCATCTGATGGTAAATAGTTACCGTAGCCTATGGACGCCTGAAACACCAGGGTTGTCACGTGCGCGTTGCCGACCCTTAAGAACCCTTAATATACCCTTCTTGAAAAACCCCATGCTATAGTCTCGTGAGAAAGCCTCATTCCACAATCTAAGTGTACATATATATATATATATTTATGGATGATAATGAAATGGTGCACCCGCCTGCGCTAACGGTTTACACTGGCGGGGCACCAGTGGAGGATGATAAGATGAGCGTGAGGTCAAGTCAGTTAGCCCATCATGACAAATTCACTAGGAAATTATAACGATGTTTTCCAGAGGGGACCGCGTGGAGGTCAACCTGATATAGTACATTGTTAGCAATGGGATTATAAGTCTACACTACTTCTAACACCTTCCGCCGTATATTTAAAACTATATATACATATATCACTATGAGAGTTAGATCAATAAAAAGCCGAAGAAATAAGCTTCATCATAACATTTTTAAAGCTAGAACAGCTTTAAAAATGACTAATTACTATACAAACTTTCATTTACTATTTTTATTTTATCCCCTTAAGGTTAAAATTTTTGCAAACTTTGAATTTCAGTTTTATTTATATTTAATTAATAACCTAAAAATAAGTTTCCAGCCTCTAGCTTTAAAAATGACTATACTTCCATACAACATTTCATCTCCCTCGTACAAACCTTTTTTCACATTAAAAAGTATCCTATACCCTTTTTTAAGATTTAGACTTTTTGTGTACCAAATTTCATTTAATTCGGTTCCACAGTTTTGCTGTTAAAGCGTGACAGACAGATCGACAGAGATCTACGCATTAGAAAGGATTAATTAACATAGCATAGAAAATGTACATAATAATATTACAAAATTGAAACCAATGTAACAAAAACAAATGTAAATATCACTGCAATATCTCGATTTCACGCTGCAAAGGATAAAATACGCAACAAAACGTTCAAAGAAACATTGCTAATAGAAGCAACCGAGTTTATGCAAACACTTCCCCTGTAATTGATTGTAAGCTCTCTGCATCTCTGCAACGCAATACAAATAATTGGACACGTGTAAGTTGCATCTCTGTGTGTATATGTGTATACATTTGTGTACGTAGGTGCTAGTATCTGATTGCGCTCCGAGCGTGCGTTTCATTTGCATCTAATGCAAACAGGATCCAAATAATACTTACCTTCTGGTTACGGCCACTGATTAGACTATTTGCTTTTGATGAAACTGAAATAGCATTTACTGGTGGTCACTCTAATCACCGTAATTAGAACTCAAAATAGTATCTGTATTTTTAAACACGTACAAATTTATTTGAAAAGAATTAGAGGTGAGTTTTTTTTCTGTTCTTTTTAACTTGGATGCAATTCCAACTGACGGTAGATTTTGATATATCATAAGAGTGTAATAGACCTACATCGATTTCCAATATTTATAAGTACTTTGAGTCAGGAGTTCCCATTTAATAAACTATTATACTCGAATATTTAAATGATAATATATGAATGAGTAATATTAAATTGTATGTTATAAGTAAAGTTAAATAATGTTAAATATTGTTGTAGATAAATATATTATTATTACTCTATATATGTTTTATATATCTATATAAAACATATATAACATATATAAGTATTACCCCGGAAAAAGGGTTTCCGGTGTAATACTTTCAAACCTTAGCCAAGCGTGGATGAATTATATGATTATGATAAATTATTATTATTGATAATTTGTTAAGACATTTATTTGTTTCCGTGCCTTAACAAAATATCTAATAATAACATTATTTAAAAGAGCAACACGCAAGTTTCTTTCTCGTTCTTCTTGTGAAGAGACAGCTTTCCGAATGAGCGGTAGATTAAAAAATGTGATGACTATTCAAAAGTGATTCAATGTAAGTTTATTTGAATAAATGATTTTCTATTCTATTCTATTCCATGTTGATTTAAATGTACCAATTATAAATATATTCCACTGTAAACATTAAAGGCAATAAATATTGAGTATTAAATAGACAAAACATTATTGCAACGTACATTTCTCAATAAATATCTGGCAATAGTTTTTATATCGAATATTGCAACGGTTAATATAGAGAACCCAATCCATACTGCAGCTGTTACTGACTGCGATACGTCAGTCATTTGCGTTAAAGTGTAAATTCTGTGTATTACAAATACCTGAAAAAGATAAGTATATAATATTATTGTGTTTGTAATGTTTTACTCTAAATAATTAAGTCTGTCTGTCTGTATACGTACATATATTTATATATATAGAATTACTATGTACTGACTGCGATACGTCAGACATTTGGTAAATCCTGTGTATTACAAACACCTGAAAAAGATCAGTATTTAATATTATTGTGTTTGTAATGTTTTACTTTAAAAAAATATTCTGTCTGTCTGTATACGTATATATATATGGACTAACAAAGTAATTGTATATTCTCTCTGTTATTAAATAATAATATTATTGTATTAAACTATATAATAACTAATTAGTCAATAGTTATAGTAGTTAATAGTTTTGTATAAATCAATCATCAGAGGAATTGTCTGATGTATTATTATTCACATATTATTAGGTACAATATGTATATTATTTCGTATATATATACACTAAGATTTCTTAATGTCTAACTAACCAATTTTTGTAGTTTATAGATATTATTATAATGATTAATTAGACTACGACATTATCATAAAAGCACTAAAGAAATTATGCTAAACAGTGTTAATATAATTACTATTAAAAACACTGAAATCATCCCCTAGGAGATGGGGGAGTTTAAGGTCAGTATGATATTATTAGATGGATATAACTAAACTGCCCGCTGACCGACGACCGTGGCAAACACGATGTCCAAGAGAATAATTATAAATGACAGATTAAATGCATAAATTAACAGACAACCTGAACTGCAGAATATTAAGCAAACTGCTTTTGTACATTCGATCGGACAAAGGTATTCTCTTGTAGATCAAAAATAGTTTTTATTCACATCAGTTGAATTTGGGGCATGTTTAAATCACTATTTTTATTCAATGTCATGATGATTAAAACAAATAGAGGACAGACAGAATGGGAAGGACGTCGGTTATTTCAATTAAGCATAAAGGTGAAATTGTAGCACTATATTTATGGGCTTTTAGCACATTTAATTTATTATATTTCTCATTCAATGTCATGCAATTCTTAAATTGGATGGACAGAGTAGCAAGGCTTTTGAAATAGCATATGCTGGTGGTCACTATTCTCCAAATTTGAATTTAAAAATGAATCTTTATTATTGTAAATAAACATAAAAAAATATTTGAAAATAAAATGAGCTGAGTTTCTTGTCAGTTCTTCTCATCTCGAAGTTATTCCGAACTGACGGTAGATTTGACATATCATAAGAGTCTGTAATAGACTGACATGAATAAATATTTTAATTTTTTTTTAATTTGGAAGGACGTTAGCTGTTTCTATTGAGTATTTAATAATAAGAATCTTAATTAATAATAATATCGTTGGAAAATTCTCACACAGCGCCATTTAATCTCAATCTAAGCAGATAATTGTGTATGTACTAGATAATCTATATAAATACATAAATACTATTTTTAATAAATACATTCATAATATACTTTGAGAAGGGTTCTTCTCAAAGTATATTATGTATATTACTATATGTATATACTATCTGTCTAACCAGACAGATACAAACTCATGAATACAATTGTTGGTACCGTGCGAGGAATCGAACCCGGGACCATGGGAAGTAAAGTGGTGTGCAAACTAGATAATCGAGGCCATCAGAAAAGTTGAATTATTTGCAAGTATTTATATATATATTTTTTTAATACAAACCTTCCATTTTACAATAACCAATCATCATTGCCTTGCCTTTATCCCATTATTTGGGGTCGGTACAGTATGTCATTCTCTTCCACTGCTCTCTATCGGTCGTCATATCTAAACATACTCTTCTTTTATTCATATCATCTTTCACACAATCCATCTTTTCTTAAGGCGTCCCCTCCCTTTACATCCATCCACATTCATATTAAACACTTTCCATAAGACATGGTCCTCATTCCTCCGCATATTTTACAATAACTAATAACCTACAAATTACAAATTACATTATGATTATAATTATATATTATTTTGCGTGAATAAAGAAAGCTTAAATTTCAATTGCAATTAAGCTCCTTTCCACACTCTATAAATTAAAACTAAATTAAAAACCAACTAAAGTTAAGTAACAATAAATTAGTCGCAGTAACTAAAACAAACTTACTGGTCCATTTTAAATCAATGCAGATCGATCGACTTTGTATTGCAGTTCTGCACCTTTTTGTTCTATAGAAATTGTACGCTAGCATCGTATTAATTAATTCTATATTTCACGGTCACTGAATGAACTAACGCTGCAGTGGATTAATTCCCCTTTACTCTCGACTGCGTTTCCAAGTAACGATACGAGTTAATTGAATTAAAATCAATATCGGGATAAAGTTCAAGGGCAGACCTGCAGTTTCCACAATTAGGTCAGTACATGGGATTTAGTACGCTTTATTGAAACGAATTTATTTTACTGATGGTGTAAGCTCTACTTAGTTTGAGACTAGACGTTATATAAATTATTTAATTATATAAATAATGATTTGTCGGTCGTCGGTGTGTCCGTGCGTCGGTGCGTCGGTGCGTCGGTGCGTCGGTCCGTCGGTGCATCGGCCCGTCGGTGTGACAGTGCCGACGCACTGACCGACACACCGACGTGTGTCGGTGTGTCGGGGCGTCGGTGCGTCGGTGCGTCGGTGCGTCGGTACGTAGGTCCGTTAGTTCATCGATCCGTTGGTCCATCGGTGCATCGGTCTGTCGTTCTGTCAGTCTGTTGATTTTAGAAGTTATATATATATATATATATTATATTGTAACTGTGCTTCTGACTGATGCAATGTTGAAGCAACATGTCGAAAATTAAATCAGGTCATTTCAGTTTCAATTTCAGCGAAAGAGAGTGTTAATGTACAGTTAATACGAAAATATTTTAACATATTAACGGATATCAGATTTAGCATACAAAATAAATGAGGAAGTGCAAAATAGATAAGTAATCGAATTATCTGGTGAGTGAAGCTTACTAAAATGTCCAGATATGCAAGGGAGTGTTGCAATGACGTTTTTAAGAAATTAATACTAGTAAAGAGCACTTTAACTTAAATTATTTTTAAAAAGCACTACTTCTACTCTATTTTGCAATGCATTTTATAAGACTATCGCGATCCCAAAATGCAAACCAATCCGAGAGCTCTTATAAGACAGTTTTAGTCACTTTATGTGTGTAAATTTTTTATCTACCTAATTCAGTTGACACCTTTAGTTTAAGATTCGTAGCGGTAAGTAACTTAAATTGTGCTAGTTTTAAATGTCAACTTTTGCTAGATATATTAACTGTAATATATCTGAAATAGTACTGTGAAGAGAAAAAAAAGATTATTCTGTATTTATTTTATAGACTTGTATATACATATAAATAAAATTAGAGTGTCTGTTTGTAATATTGAAATAACCGTTTTTTACTACATCCATATATGGATATAAATACGGTACACAGACCAAAATATCATTTTTTACAATTTTTCTCTGTCTGTTTGTTCCAGCTAATCTTTGAAAAGGCTGGACCGATTGTGACCGGACTTTTATTGGCATGTAGCTGATGTAATAAGGAGTAACTTAGGCTACATTTATTTTAGAAAAATAAAGTTAAATTCCACGCGGATGTAGTCGCGGGTACAGCTAGTATATACATAATTATATAAATACAGATGTCTCGTTATCCCTTTATGACCATGATGCCTCTACTATAGACTAATATGTTATGTATATTATACTCTCATTTCAATGCATTACATAGGGGAGTGAAATTCATCAGTCAGGTGAATGGATCTTTGGAAACCGAGACATATCTTACAAAGCAAGATGCTTGCTGGCTGAATTAGGTGAAACTGATGTACTTATACAAACCACTATATCGTTTAAATAAACGAATGGAATAGAGACATATAAGACATTTATTGAAATATCACACACTTATATAAATATGAATAATATAATAATAATAATAAATCAAGCAACAAAGAGTGAGACGATAGAGAGAATAATAATAATAATAATAATAATAATAATAATAATAATAATGGTGTTTTTGTTGGACGTCACCATACCGTATGACGAGAACCTCGTGAAAGCCGAAACTGAGAAAAAGAGAAAGTATCTCGACCTGGCTCACGAGGTGACCGAAATGTGGGGGGTGGTGTCCACCGAAATCATTCCAATCGTTATGTCGGTGAACGGTCTTATCCCAACCAGTCTGGAGCAACATCTCAGACGGTTGGGATTCCGAGGCGGCTCACTCCCGGGAAAGATGCAGAAAGCGGTGCTCTTGGATTCTGCCCGCATTGTACGCCGTTTTCTTTCTCTGGGGCCCTGAACCCCGGCCGACTGTGCTTCTGCCGGGGGTAAGTTGATATCTCCTCTCCTTAAGAGAGGAGATGTGAATTTTTGATAAAAAAAACAATAGTAATAATAATAGTACATACACGCGCACGCACACATACACACACTACGCACTTATTTGGTTTCGGCCCGTAAGTGTGGAGAAAACCAGCAAAAGCTGAGAAAAAAAAAAAAAAAAATAATAATAATCTTTATTTGTCTCAAACAAAAACTAATACAATTGTTGTCCATACAATAATAAAATAAAATGATTAAAACTTATGAAGGAGACAAAAACGGTCTGTACTTAGTGGGGGCAGTGAGTCCACCCTCTCTGCTATTCTGTTATAGCCTTTATCAGTAAAATAATACAATAATGGATCGATGACGACAATATATAGATAGATCGACTATATTAACATTATAGTTTATGTCATTATGAACAACAGTAATACATAAGGAAGATTGTTCAGAAAGGTACATGAAAATAATATAAATAATAGTACAAAAAAAAACAAAGAAGAGAGAAATAAAAATGGCGATTGTCACTGCAGTGTGTTATGTGTTTAATATAATTAAATATAAAGTGTATAAATAAATAATATTCTAAAAATCGTAATATAATTTATTGTAATAATAAACTAAAATTGAAAACATAGTGTATAACCGAATTTAATAATAATAATCTCAGGATAATTCACACAGCGCCATCTAGACCCAAGTTAAGCTAGCTAATGCTTGTGTTATGGGTACTAATATAGATATATATATATATAACTGATACAAATACATAGATTTTTTTTGTAAAAACATACATATTTTATATAGAAAACGCTCAGAGCGATATAAACAATCCTATTCATAAATATAAATGTTTGTGCTGCGCGAGGAATCGAACCCGCGACCATAGATAGTAAGGCGTTGTGTAACCGCTAAACCGCCAAGGCTGTCAATGAATTCCTTTGCAAAAAAGCTTACTATAAAATTAAAGAATTCGTTAACGATAATAATGTATTTATAGAAAATCTTTAAATCCATAGCACTGACAATATTATCTGATTACACTAATAATGAGTGCGTAGCGATTTCTATGTTGATTATCGCATGCCTCTTACTTGTTATACTGTAATTATTTATATAAAAAAAACATCTATTAAAAAGTGCAACATACAAGTGTCTTGCTCATTCTTCTTGTGATGAATCTGCATTC
Source organism: Achroia grisella (assembly GCF_030625045.1). Classification (NCBI taxonomy): domain Eukaryota; kingdom Metazoa; phylum Arthropoda; class Insecta; order Lepidoptera; family Pyralidae; genus Achroia; species Achroia grisella. The sequence goes on from NW_026712589.1 coordinate 1,041,744, forward strand.
CTCATGAGTGGTAGAATCAAAATATGACTATTCAAAAGTGCTTGTAATGAGTTTATATGAATAAAGATTATTTCTATTTCTATTTCTATTTAAAAAGCCTTTCAGTTATTTAGGCTATGTTATTTTTGAAATTGACTTCTCTACAATAAATGTATGAAAGCGACGCTAGTGGCTTTAGATACAGGCATCTAAAGATTCGAAATCTTGTGGTGACTACATTAACATAAGCGATGTTCCACTAATTCTAGCCCTAATCTCTTGAGCGAGTTTAGTATGCACACATGGTTAGAGAATAGAATAGAAAATAATTTATTCAAATAAACTTAATTTAAACACTTTCGAATAGTCATAGTTATTATTCTTTTAATCTACCGCTCATTCCGAAAGCTGTCTGATCACAAGAAGAACGAGAAAGAAACTTGCGTGTTGCTCTTTTAAATAATCATTGTAATTTTATTTCCAATTCTAAACCTGCGAATACAAACCACCAACTAGCATAATTTTTTTTTATTTTAAAATGAGTTTTTACAACCGTCTCATCACAAGAAGAACGAGTAAGAAACTTGTGTGTTGCTCTTTTAAATAATCATTGTAATTTTACATTTCCAATTCGAAACCTGCGAATACATACCACCAACTAGCATTAATAATATTTTTTTATTTTAAAATTGGATTTTACAACCTTAAGTTATATTATTAGAGTATAAATAACTTCTGGTGTCCTTACAGAAATGTAATTAAAACTATGTCTGTGCGAAAATCTCGATTCATGCTTTATGCACGGCATCTTTGCCGTTTGGTTAAAATTTGCTATTACAGCATTTCTATAGCAAAGGCATTCTTTAGTTTCAAAGTATTTACTTGATGAATGAACAGTTTAACATCTTGCACAATCATATTATATTAGACTCGAGGAATGTTTGACTGTATCAATGTACATAAATTCCTCTGTTATTGTAGAAAAACTTAAATTTCAAAGCGCTGACAATAATATCTGCACTAAGAAGTGCGTAGCGGTTTCTATTCAAATTCAAAATATCTTTATTCATGTAAGTCTATTACAGACTCTTATGATATGTCAAATCTACCGTCAGTTCGGAATGATTTCGAGATGAGAAGAACTGACAAAAAACACAGCTCGTTTTTTTTTTAATGTTGTACGTAACATTTTGTTTCTATGTCGATTATCACACGCCTCTTACTTGTTATTGTGTAATTATTTATATATAAGAAAATATATTCAAAAGAGCAACACACATGTTTCTTGCTCAATCTTCTTGTGATGAATCTGCGTTCCAAATGAGTGGTAGAATAAATAATATGGCTGTTAAAAAATGCTTGTATTGAGTTTATTTTCAATAAACATTATTTCTATTTCAAGTAAGCCAACATCATATCAACATCAGCAGTTTTATCAGTGTTGCCTATTCACCTTTACGACACATAAAGCTACCACAATTTTTTCTATTTGTACATTTCATTTTTATGTCTGTAATTATTTAATAAAGAATGCATGTTACCTATTTGTAATTCATATAAAACCTAATATAATGCTTCACATATTTTCTACAACAAACAATTAGATAATTTTGAACGTCTACAATTTCTGTACATTTATCTTTTACAACTACCAAAACTATTTACATATATGTATAAGTCTAGATAACAATGTTGCTTAATGTTATTAAGCAACATTGTTATCTAGACTTTAGGAAAAAAAATGTCTAACAAATTAACAAAATTTATCACTATACTTTTTATAATATGTAGAGGTAGACAATAAAATCTCGCCTTTGTAGGTACCTCATGCTCAGTCTTATCTATTTTAGCCGCCTAGCTGCTTGCTTGGCAAGCCATGTTTTGTTCAAATATATATCAAACCAAGTCAAAAATCATTTATTCATATAGTACATTTTAGCCACTTATGAACTTCAAACGTTTTTGTAACAACATTTTTTCCCTGCCGTCCATTCAGTTCAGTTTAGATTCAATTGAGAAGAACTGGCAAAAATCTAAAATGTATTTAGATTTTTTTAAAAGCTCTAAAAAAACTAAATTAAATTGATTTTGCTGCCAGTTTTTTGATTTGGTTTGATATATACTTAAACAGTTTATGTACTACTATTATACCTATATATATACTATATATTATACCTTTAGACACATAGATAAGTATATAATATACAATTGTATACATATATAGGTGTCTATGTCTAACATTAAAGGAAAATCTCATGTATGAATAACTATTGTCCTAACAGCAGAAACTCTAACTACATTAAAAAAAATATAACAAATGTACAAGCTTAGATTACATTAGCAAACGTTTGAAAAACTTACAAATAGAATGATGGGCAGCAGCGTCCAGAATATTGTCCAAAACTTTGTTGGCTTGAAGCCGAGCCAGAAATGTACGTCTGTGGAGAACCTCCGTACGCCATACACCCACATAACTACGGCTACTTTAAACCCGCCCAGATATAAAACGGACACATTTAGACCGTATATTAATCCCAGTAGTCTACTACTTGAACACATCGACTGTAAGGATAAAAGAATTCACCGAATTAATTCTGTACACACGCTGTATTACAAATAGTTGTTTGCGAAGTCTGCACTTATGTTTTCGTGTAATGAATAGTTTCAACAACTTCGTATGAAAGGAGCCAGTTTTTTTTAAATATATTATATTAATTGTTACTATAACTTTATATTTGTAAAATATCATTATCATCCTTGCTCATTATCATCAACATCTGCTCCTTCTTTTATCACATTTATTTGGGGTCGGCGTAATATGTTTTCTCTTCCATTCATCCCTGTGTTCACAGTCATCTCGTTATTTACTCCCTTACTTACCATGTCATCTTTCACATTACCCATCCATCACTTTTTTGATCTTCCTCTGCTCTTATAACCATCCACATTCATTGTGAATGCAGACGAAGTTGCGAGGGTATATAAAATAAAAAAATTATGTACATGCTCGTGATACAAACTATTTTCATTCAAAATAATAACACTCGTTTAATTGTGTACTCGTGAAAAGATAATAAATAAACAATCACGCGATTTTAGTATGGATCAATATTAACATACTTGGAAATTACACAGTTTTATGTAGAAACAAGCTACTCGCCCCAGTTTCACACAGGTATATATGTACACATACATATAAACCTTCCTGTTAAATCACTCTATACTCTATATATCTATAAAAAAATCGCATCCATATCCGTTGTTTTTAAAGATTTAAGCATACATAGGGACGGATAGGTACAAGCAACGACAGCGACTTTAGTTTATACTATACGTTTTGTTTTTAGATAAGTTTGTTATTCAACATATCGGCTAAATGGCTGACTTTTCGCGATATGTACTTTCGCCCGCGATTAGAAGCGCGGGCAATCGTGAGTTATATTAACATACTTGGACAGAATACAATTACGCAGTTTTATGTAGAAACATACGTTATTTGAAATCAACATATCGACTAAAGCTCACTTTTTGTGATATGTACTTTCGCCCGCGATTCGGAGAGCGCGGGAAAGACAGCGTGAGTGATATAGACATACTTGGACAGGATATAATTTATAATTACACAGTTTTATGTAGTACGGACCACGTATTTTTAGATACTATTTTAAACCTACATATCGACTGAATACCATACATTTTGCGATATGTTCTTTCGCCTGCGATAAGGAGCGCGCGCGATATATCGCGCGAAAGCCGGTGCAGCTGCGAGTCATTGTATTTCACAAATTTTTGTGTTTACTCTTTCGTGCGTGATAACACGTATGGTTAATTTTATTTCCCTATATGTTAATACTTTACTTTTTTCTAAGATTCTGTTTGCTAAAGACATGTTTATCTTACATATAAAAATCCATGTCACAATGTTTACCATACTCCTTCGAAACAGTTTGACAAATTTTTAAGAAATTTTATATGCACATTCATTCATACATTTTTCATACCTCTAAATGATAAGGGTTGTTGCACCCCTAACATATATTTTTTATTTTACGGACAAGTTTAATTTTTATTAAAAAATATACACAATTACCAATACACCCCATTTTTTAATAGGGACTTTATATGGCAAAACATTTGCGGGGAAAGTTTATAAATTATTAATAACTCTAATTATATGAGAGCTCTATAATAGCGTATCCACCATTTCACAATTATAATTAGTCATTACAAAAAGGCGTTAAAGCATTATTGAAAGACGGGGGAGCTGAAGGCGCCTGTTTCTTGTTCTCTTTGTCTACATTTACATGCATATTCTTTGCGGCATGAAAGCCTATTCGCGAATGAAAGAGTGTACGTTAAAAGGCAGGCAGGTATTGTGGATAAAACAGATTTTTTTATGATAAACTTCAATTTTTACTTAAAATAATTTAATTCATATATAAAACATACTAACGCTTATGTATACTATTTATTTATTGTTTTGTATATCCAAAAGTTATCAGTAATTGTACTGAAATGTGATCAAAAGTTGTGAATTTGTTTGACTATAATATCTTTTATTATTTTTTTTACAAAACCTGTGATATTTTTATAAAAAAATATTTTGATGCCACTAGTGGTGTAAATAAAATACAATCGAATTGAGACTACCTACTTTTTCTTAGTCTTTCAAAAACACATATGAATACTACTTATTTTCTTTACACACTATGTACTAAAACTTAGAAAGTATAAGAAGAAAATTAAAAGAAACTTTAACGACCTCGGTCCGATGGTCGCGGGTTCGATTCCTCGCACGCACAAACATTTGTATTCATGAGTATGACTGTTTGTATCGGTCTGGGTGGTTTCTATGTATAATATGTATGTATTTACAAAAAAAATCTATGTATTTGTATCATTTATCTAGTACCCATAACACAAGCTTTAGCTAGCTTAACTTGGGTCTAGATGGCTGTGTGAATTGTCTTGAGATTATTATTATTATTATAAAACTTAAAAAAAAAAGAAATATTGAAACATATTCAGCGTTTCTGCGGTAATGCATTTTTGTACATTCATTAACTGAATTTTATTTACATAATATACACCTATGCGGTTAACCAGTATCCGTTGCACTGTATGCACTGAGCTCGGTAAATAAATCGATCAACCCAGTTAAGTCTGGCTATTTGGTGTACAAGTTATATGAACATTGCAACTATACCTAATTTGCATGCACGACTAATATTTCAATATAGCAAATTTCATGATGAATGGGCTTAAACCGAACAGACAAACTCACTTTAGGATTTCCAATGTTAGTTAGGATTGTATATATATATATTCTATACAGTCTACTACATAAGGAGTACACGATTAATACGACGATCTCAGTGTTTTAACGATTTTGCACAGAACCTTATTCTCCGGTACTCACGTGTTCGACTTCTCGGGCAGCACACATATTTGGGAATTTTAGACTATAATTATAATATATTAAATATTAATCTACATTAATATATTTGTGGCCACTTAATATCTCTACGTTTGTAGCATTTTAGAGATATACTAATACGTATATCTATATAGCTATATTATCAGGGAGTAATATGAAATTCAAATGCAGAATTCAAAATCTGATGGGACGTACTGAATTTGAAAAACTTACCATTCCGCATCGAATAAAGAATAATAAACCTTAGTCGTAGTGCATAAAACCCTTTTTTACGTATGTATACATACATCGATTTTATTTAATAAATGAGGTTAAGTAAAAAATTACTACTTTTGTGAATTGGACTTTATAGTTTTATATCTAAGGTCTCTATGACTAAAAGTTGAAAATTTTTTAATGCATTTCATAACTTAAGATGTTTATCACATTTTAAGTTATACTAATAACTTAAATTAACTTAAAATTTTAAACTTTTGGTCTTAGAGACCTTAGATATGAAACTATAAGTCTAATTCACAAAAGTAGTAATTTTTTACTAACCTCATTTATTAAATAAAATCGATATATTAAATAGTATTAAATCGAATGAAAATATCTTTATTCATGTAGGTCTATTACAGACTATGATATGTCAAAATCTACCGTCAATTCCGAGTGCATTCGAGCTGAAGACAAGAAAATACAAGAAATGCAATTCTTACATTTCTTGTATTTTCATGAGCTTGTACATGTTTATAAAGATGCAATATCTAGACGATATGAATCGTTTGCAGCCTAGCGATCAGCCTCGTCTTTACTCGGGTAAATACGAAGTAGACGTATTGCATCCCCTTGCAGTCCGGCCAAATTGGCAAATAAAGCGATCAAACAAGTTGTAAAGCAAAAGGCTTGAATATAAAATGCAGCCTAGTGACCAGCTCCGTCTTTACTCGAGTAAATATTAATAGAAGAATTGCATCTCCTTGCAATCCGGCCAAATTAGCAAATAAAGCGACCAAAAAAGGCTTGTATATAAAATGCAGCCTAGTGACCAGCTCCGTCTTTACTCGAGTAAATATTAATAGAAGAATTGCATCTTCTTGCAGTCCGGTCAAACTGGCAAATAAAGCGATCAAACAAGTTGTAAAGCAAAAGGCTTGAATATATGAACAGTGTACACTATACTTACTTCGTATGCAAGATAACCTTGTCAAGGCGTAGAATTTTCTGTGCTCCCAAGCTGAGGCGTGAATTTTTTGTAGATCAACTGAATGTTTTATATCAGAAGAGTTGTTTAAAGGAAATAACTTCCCGTACAATACCTCTTACATTTTCTTTTGTATTAATATGAGATGGTTAAGCATATTATACTAAATGGGTCAAACAGTTTCAACATAAGTTTCCATTTTTCATTTTTTAAGTATTACAATCAAATAACATAGAGTAATCTGTCTAGTTTTATGATTAAAAACCTGCGCGTCTAGTGTAAAATTAAAAATTAATTGTATATTAGTAATAATAAAGTTAATAATAATTATATTAATACGTGAAGCAAAAACGTATTATTACAAAAATTGCTTGATCAAGGAGTATGAAATTTCGCACACACATAGTTTATACAGTGGAGTGCAAATTGATATATTATTTTAATTAATTACACATACTACCATATATTACAAACAGCGATACGTAGACAATTCGAACAAAGTCTATCTGAGTAAATATTCAACCAATTTGCTACTACCAAATCCAAGACAAAAATCATTATTTCATTATTTTCTTACATGATATCCTAAACACTTTATATATATTATATAATTGTAAAGAATTCAAATATTTCCACTTCAAATATCTAAACTTGTTTTCGAATATATTTTGTATTATTCACGTTTTAACAACAGAATGTAATGTAAATTAATGTTACATTCCATTCTTGGTGTAATTTGTAACGCCAAAGCTACATATCGAACAGCAATAGAGCAGTTATTGGTTAATTACTACAAACACTGATAACAATTTCACAGTGGATACCTATTATTAGTGTAATTATTGTCAATTAATTAGTTAGCAATTCTGTCAATCATTGGAAAACGATATCGATCTGTGTTATATTGGGACGCTCGCTATTATGAAGAGAAATTGCGTGGAATACATATATTCAGTCAATTGTATATAGCACTGTTGGATACAATTATAATAATTATAACATAAATATTCAACCAATTTTCTACTACCATTTCAAGGTAATAAATAATAATCCTTTCATTATTTTCTTACATATTAATTTGGCTTACATACATATATACTTGGACATATATCTTATATATAAAATTCTTGTGTCACAGTTTTCGTTCCCATACTCCTCCGAAACGGCTTGACCGATTCTCATGAAATTTTGTGAGCGTATCGAGTAGGTCTGAGAATCGGCCAACATCTATTTTTCATCCCCCTAAATGTTAGGGCTAGTCCACCCCTAATTTTTTTTTTTTATTTTAAGGCAAAAAACGTTTGCCGGGACAGCTAGTATATATATATACTTTGTATATATTATGTATTTTTATTATTGTACAAAAAATCAAATGTTTCCACTTCAAATATCAAACTTTTTTTTAAATATATTTTACACTATTCCCGTTTTAACAACAGAAATGTAATGTAACATTATTAGTGTTACATTGCATTCTTGGTATAATTTGACGCCAAAGCTAAAAATCGAACAGCAATATAGCAGCATTATATTAATTAATTGTTATTATTATAATTTAATTTATATAAGTTAATTACTACAAAACACTGATAACAATTTCACAATGGATACCTATTATTAGTGTAATTATTGTCAATTAATTAGTTAGTAGTTCTGTCAATCATTGGAAAGCTTTACAACTACCCAAATATAAAAGAAACGTAGAGGACGTCCTCCAGCTACCTGGCGGACCGGTATGTCAAAACTCATCGAGAGGGAAAAATTACCTGACCCTACAACCCAAGACAGATTGTCCTGGCGCCGCAAAGTTAGGAGAGTCGAACCCATATAAAGTGGGACAGTGCAAGGAAGAAGATGAAGAAGATTGGAAAACGATATTGAGCTGTGTATGTTGGGACGCACTCTATTATTAAGAGAAATTGCGTGGAATACATATGCTCTGATAATTGTATATAACATCGTTATGGATACAGTTATAATAATTATAACAATGAATTAATAGTCAGAATTGACGGCCTCGGTGGTCTAGCGGTAGCGCTTCGGTAGCGGCGGTGCTTTACTTTCCATGGTCGCGGGTTCGATTCCTTGCACGGTGCAAACATTTGTATTCATAAATATGATTGTATGTATCGGTTTGGGTGTTTTCTAAGTATATTATGTATGTACTCGTATTTATAGATGAATTTATAGATGATAGCAATATATAGCAAGAATAAGTTTATTTGCGGACAACGTTATAATTTTAATTTTCATACTGCTTTCTTGATACATGATAGCGTAGCGGCTTTTGTATTGATTGCCGCATGTATCCTTATGTAAAGTGCGAATACTGTAACTACCATATAGTAATTTTTGTAGCTGTGACGTGGTCGTGTGGAATGAGTAGTCATGCTCACTAAAATGTCCAGACATGTGGCGGCGTGGTGGGCCGGGTCAATGGGCTCCCTAAAATATGGTCGAGCGCAGTGATGGCCGGCTCATCCGTCATACTCGTGAACGAGTGCTGCTTGTAGGGGACTGGTCTGCTCTTATCACTACGACTGATTTAATCTTATTGCATGATTATATTTGACCCAAAAAATTAGTGCTTGTTGGTAGTTTGCATTCACACGTTTCGACTTGTAAATGTAAACTTACAAGGATTATTTAAAAGAGCAACACACAAGTTTCTGGCTCGTTCTTCTTGTGATGAGACAACTTTCCGAACGAGTGGTAGATAAAAAACAAATTGTTATGACTATTCAAAAGTGCTTAAATTAAGTTTATTTGAATAAATGATTTTCTATTCTATTCTATCCTATAGAAAAAAAAATATATACAGACATTAACACAACATGGCATTTTTATTTAATAAATATAATAAATATCTATCAACCATCCCTCAAATCCTCGATCAGGTTTAAACTCTCTATATACATATATTACTTATCTAGTAACCATAACACAAGCTCTGCTTACCGTAGGACTAGATAACGCTGTATGATTTGTCGATGGTTATTTATATAAGAAAAAGAATCGGCTAGGTAACAGGGGACAAACGAGCATGCGGCTCACCTGATGGTACAGCACCAGTACACCAGGGGAATCGCAGGTACGTTGTCGGCCTTTTAAAAAGGAATAAGCTCTTTTTTTGTAGGTTTCAATATCCTATCGGTTTGGTAATACCATTGCTGGAAGGTGATTCCACAATGTGGTTGTCCGTGGCAAAAAGTTTCTAGAAAACCGTACTGTGGAGGACCGCGATTCATCCATATGATCAGGATGGTATTTTAGTATCTTGCGGGTTGTACGGTGGTGAAACTCAGCGGCTGGTATAGGTAGGTACTTAGTACTTTCTACTTCGACAAAAGTAGGTGATGAGGTCAATGCAAAAGCTCCTGCAAGGATTCCAAGTAACCATGTCCATTGATATGCCAATGAGAACCACAAGTAACACAGGATAAGTCTTATATATAAAATTCTCGTGTCACAATGTTAGTTATCATACTCCTCCCAAATGGCTTGATCGATTTTTATGAAATTTTATATATATATTCAGGAAGAATCGGCTACTATCTATTTTTCATACCCCTAAGTGAAGTGAAGGATAGTTCACCCCTAACATTTTTTTTTTATTCCTTTCGAAATATTTTTATTTATATTTTTTTATTAAGTGTCATTAAAAAATACATACAACCCTAAATTTTCACCTTTCTATCACCAACCCCTACTTTTTTTAGCGTTATTAATTTATATGGCAAAACAACATTTGCCGGGACAGCTAGTATCATTTTAAAAGTATTTAGATAATGATTAAGACGGCGTGGTTAATTTAATTGAGTTATATAAAAAGGGGCACTAAATTAGATGCTATTTCTAATTTTATATATGACGAAATATTGTCAATAATGTAGGAAAGTAAATAAAAATATTCTATCTGTGTTATTGTCTATTATTCATACCCCTAAGTGGTAAGGGATATCTACCCCTAAATATACTTTTTTTTATTTTTCGACTTAATATTTTATTTTAATTTTATTATTATTTAGGATTGAAAAATACATACAACCCTAAATTTTCAGCTTTCTATCATCAATCTCTATTTTTAATAGCGATTTTAATGGAAATGTACATAGCAAAACAAAGTTTGCTGGGACAGCTAGTAATTATGTATAATGAAGTAAACAATTAAGAAAACCAAATACAAAACTCCAGGGAATTAACTGAAAACTAAAAGAATATACTATGCAGCGTGACGCGTAAAGTCCAATATACTGTCTTATAGAAAGAAAAATGTATTACGGTAAGATATTACGAGAATAGAAATATTATATCAAGCTAAATTAAATATTCTCTCATTTCTCATCTCAGGTAGTCTCATCTTTTCTCAATGTTGTAAATGCAGTTAGAGTTATTATGCTCTCTATTTACCTCGACAGTTATTAAATTACACCACCTTGTTATCTCTCTCCAGCTCTATAGTTGACTGGTAGATAATGCTGTCAAGCAATTATGTGTACAAAAGGAATAGAGATATAAATAATCATTATTCAATTAAACTTAATATAAATAATATATTTATTCTACCACTCATTGCAACGCAGACTCATGATCAGAAAATAAGGAAGAAATTTACGTGTTGCTATTCTAAAAATATTTTACTAGCTACTCGCCCCGGCTTCGCATGGGTGTACATGTGTACAGGTATTTACACCTTCCTCTGGAATCACTGTAAATATTAAAAAATACTGTATCGAAATCCGTTGCGTTGATTTAAAGATTTAAGCATACATAGGGACAGATATAGACATATATCGACAGCGACTTTGTTTTACGAGTATACTATGTAATGATGCTGATAATGATGATTCAGAATTACATCTTTAAGAATTTTATATTTAACTACCTGTCCCGGCAAACGTTGTTTTGCCTTAAAATAAAAAAAAAAATTACGGGTGGACTACCCCTAACATTTAGGGGGATGAAAAATAGATGTTGGCCGATTCACAGACCTACTCAATACGCTCACAAAATTTCATGAGAATCGGTCAATCCGTTTCGGAGGAGTATGGGAACGAAAACTGTGACACGAGAATTTTATATATAAGATTATATAATAATTACTATGTAAGTCTGATTGCCTTTAAATTAATACGAGAAATAAATAAGTACAAAAATTACTTATAGAATATGTTATTTACCTCAGTAGGTTATATTACTACCACTAATATAATAAATTGACTAATCAAAACAAATTATAATCATATACCCAATTTGAGCCAAATTCAATAAAAAAAGTACATATTTGAAATTCGAATCGATAGTGAAGTGGTTCAATAATCCAAATTGAGTCATAAATCGTGCTATGTTTGTTGTCAACTAAAATGAACATAAAATATCCGACTACATATGGAATATACATGTAATTTAATCAGATTACAATAATTACACAGTTATACACTTCCATTTTACACAAGCAATAATCATTTGCAGGTTAAGCCGTACACAATTACGTAGATAGGTTTTCATTGTTACAAATTAATATTTATTGCCGCTCGGTTTACAACAAATTGAGTGATAATAAACAATCATTTAATATACACGTGGTATTATCTTTTGAACGATTGTTTAATTGGATTAATTAATATTTTCGTTCCATCAGTTTCAAGAATGAATGTAAAATTAAATGTGTCCCCGGACTTTTGTGAATTGTGACCACTTGTTTTAACGTAGTTGCCAATTTACTGAGTCTGGTTTTGCGGGTAGAATCAGTAGTGGTTTAGCGGTTTAACGTAGACTACCTTACTTCCGATATTAGCGGTTTCAATCCATATACAGTGTAAATGTTTGTTTCATTTTATTGTTGTTTTTATGCCTCACTAGCTGTTTCCGTGACTTTGTCCTCGTGAAATTTAACTTTATTGTTCTAAAATAAAAGTTTTTTCTAAAACAAAAGTAGCCTATGTTACTTGTTATTACATCAAAAAAAAGTCCCGTCAAAATCGGTCCAGCCATTTCAGAGATTAGCCCGGAATAAACAGACCGGCAGACAGATAGACAAAAATTGCAAAAAGTGGTTTTTTGGTGTATGTACCATATTTATATTCATGTGCATGTAGTAAAAAACGGTTATTTCAATATTACAAACAGACACTCCAATTTTATATATATGCACGTATTAACGAAAAATGTGTATTTAAGATTGAATATAAATATTACGTGTATATATAGGTACATATAGCTCAATCAGTATTAAATAATCTACATTTTCAGTAAATTTTTTTTTATATATATTAATAATAATTTAAATTATTCCTTCCTAAGATAGAGAGCTATCTCTTTTCATTTTGGTGCAACTGAAAACCAGCTGCTTGTTCACGTCGAACATACCATAAATCTGAGTGTTGCCATTTCAGTGCCTATATGTAAGTAACAATTGTTTTCTTTTTTTGTGTCTGTTTTACATATATATGTTAAGCCTATATAGGCTTAACATTAGATTAAAGCCTCTAAATAGCAGTGTAAGTGAAACATGTGTGTGTGAAAGTGATCGGTTCATCGATCATCATCATCGTTGATCATCAGTTCCTGCACCAAGACGCCATAGCAGAAAGCCAGGTACGCTCGTAACTCCTTACTTTGCCTGTGATCTGTGACGATAGTCTCTTAGAAGGAAGATATCTCTCGGGATACATATCCCTAGGGAACCGCTTTAACAGTATCGAAATCTCCTAGTTTCTCTAAAATATATCTTATTTCTAATACATCTAACTTTAGATCTTTTAGATCTTCAATACGAAGTTATTGTATACTGAAGTAACTAATTACTTGTAACAAAAGAAATCTGTTTCTTTTGTTATTTTAAATGAAAAATTTAGAAAATGTGACTATTGTACTGTATATAAATTTTTTAACCGATTTCCACTATTTTAGCATGCAATGGTAGTTATGTTCTTGTTTGTATACAGTTAATATTGTTACCATTGAAGTAGATTATAGCGAATAAAGTTTGAATATTTTGTTTCAGTGCTGTATGTGTAATTATATTTTATTTGACACGCTAACCTACAAGTGTAGTGTATGAATCATGAATGGTTATACATTTTATACTCAAGGGTACTCGCTTGAAAGTTATCAGGTAGAAAATCGAAAACGTGTTGTGAAAATTATTATTAGGAACAAAATAAAAAAAAATTACTAGTGTAGAGTATGAATCTTGAATAACATTTTATACTCAAGGGTACTCGCTTGAAACTGTTCAGGTAGAAAATTTAACATTTTATACTCAAGGGTACTCGCTTGAAACTGTTCAGGTAGAAAATTGAAAACTGTTCTGAAAATTATTATTAGGAACAAAATAAAAAAAAATTACTAGTGTAGAGTATGAATCTTGAATAACATTTTATACTCAAGGGTACTCGCTTGAAACTTATCAGGTAGAAAATCGAATACTGTTGTGAAATTTATTATTAGGAACAAAATAAAAAAAAATTACTACTGTAGAGTATGAATCTTGAATAACATTTTATACTCAAGGGTACTCGCTTGAAACTGTTCAGGTAGAAAATTTAACATTTTATACTCAAGGGTACTCGCTTGAAACTTATCAGGTAGAAAATCGAATACGTGTTGTGAAATTTATTATTAGGAACAAAATAAAAAAAATTACTAGTGTAGAGTATGAATCTTGATTAACATTTTATGCTCAAGGGTACTCGCTTAAAACTGTTCAGGAAGAAAATTGAAAACTGTTGTGAAAATTATTATTAGGAATAAAATAAAAAAAAATTACTAGTGTAGAGTATGAATCCTGAATAACATTTTATACTCAAGGGTTGCTTAAAACTGTTCAGGAATAAAATTGAAAACTGTTGTGAAAATTATTATTAGGAATAAAATAAAAAAAAATTACTAGTGTAGAGTATGAATCCTGAATAACATTTTATACTCAAGGGTTGCTTAAAACTGTTCAGGAAGAAAATTGAAAACTGTTGTGAAAATTATTATTAGAAAAAAGAAAAAAATATTCTTTTTTAATAATTATTTATTTGTCCCTTCGGATCCCTTTGGTTATTTAGTCGTTACGCATACTGTCGTACCATCAGTCTACCATAGTTTGTGGATGCTTTAAACAATGTCAGTGTCATTAGAACGCTGCCGACTCTTAAGCATAATGTATAAATATAAATAAAATTGGAGTGTCTGTTTGTAATACTGAAATAACCGTTTTTTACTACATGCATAAATACGGTACATACAGAAAAATAACATTTTTTACAATTTTTGTCTGCCTGCCTGTTTGTTCCGGCTAATCTCTGAAACCGCGGGACCAATTTTAACGGGACTTTTTTTTGGCATGTAACTGATGTATTTCATCAGTTACATGCCAAACTTGTACAAGGCTACTTTTTTTAGAAAAATAAAGTTAAATTCCACGCAGACGAAGTCGCGTGTACAGCTAGCCATACATAAAAAAGCTAATGCATACAATAAGTATGTATAATAAAATAAAACACATATAAAACGCGTAAAGTAAAACGTTTCACTTAATGACTGAGGCATAATTAAAAAAAAAAAAATTTAGTATTAGTGGCCTCGACTTCAGTCATGTGTGTATTTAATATAATAATAATCAACAACTACATTATTAATTAATAATCAACAAATACATACAGCTCCATCTATTATTTTATAACTGAATTAATAAATAAAAGTGTTGGTGAAGTATTGAAAATAATCATAAATTATTTATTATTCTCTCTTGGAATTAGTTCTCTTAAATTTCCTCAGATTTACAGTAGACCCATATTTCATAACACATTCCATGAAAATTTCATTGAAATTTCAGGCGTCCATATGCTACGGTAGCCGTTTACCATCAGATGGGCCGTATGCTTGTTTGCCAGCTAAGTGGTATAAAAAAAAAAATTCCCTTTAGTAATTTTTACTTTAGTAAAACATTAACCCATAAACAGATTCATAGACAATACAATTTTACGATTTCATAACTAATGATATTAATAATATCTCTGGACAATTCACACAACACCATCTAGTCCTAAGCTATGCCGAGTTTGTGTTAAGGGTTGTGAACTGAAAACACTCAGACCAACACAAACAATCATACTCATGAATACAGAGGTATCGAATCCGCGACCATCGCGAAATAAAATCGCTCTGCTCAACCACATTTATAAATGTGGAAACATTCTTAATATTTTAATTCTTTAAATTTTGTGCCGTTTTAGAACGTTGGACGTTTAAACTTGCATAATATTCATTTCAAAAGAGCACCCAAGTTGCATGCCCATTCTTTTACAGAGCTGAGCAGAATCTGCATTCCGGATGTGACAGTGGAATATTGCAACAATGACTATTCAAACTGTTTACGTAAGTTTATACGAATAAAGGTAAGCTATTCGTAATAACATCTATTTCAATTTCAAATTCAAAATATCTTTATTCATGTAGATCTATTACAGACTCTTATGATATGTTAAATCTACCGTCAGTTCGATATGATTTCGAGATGAGAAGAACTGAGAAGAAACTCAGCTCGTATTATTTTTAATACATGTTTACAATAATACAGATTCATTTTTAAATTCAAATTTGGGAGAATAGAGTGACCACCAGCATATGCTATTGCTAAAGCAAATAGTCTAATCAGTGTTCGTAACCTGAAAATATATCCATAATTATATTATATAATATTATATATCTATAGTGCGACCTTTTCTACTATGATAATCATTAATTCAATATAGGCTTAATTTTAATTTTATTTTATTCCAAAAAATAATCTCTAAAGAAGTGACGAGAGTATACGCATACGCTTTAGACTAGATAATAATTATAAATATAGACAAATACGCAATATGTATGTATTCGACTAAAATATACGTATAACATAACATAATATATGCAAAAGTCTTTCTGTTTATCAGTTACTTTTAAACAAAACACCTGAACACATGAATGTTATTTGTGAACAGACAACCAGTGTCCGAATAACCTTCTATCCCAAAATAGTAGACTAATTTGCTGGTAAAGGCTATATAATAACGTTATATAGTTACGTACTAGCTCATAATATTGTAACTATAGTTACAATATTATGAGCTAGTACGTAACAAGTTTTAATGGACAATCGAGTAAGAATGGCGTGAAACAAACTACCGTACTGGAGCATAAGTAGTTATAATCACGCGAGCTACTTTCAAGTAGTGATCAAGTTTAATTTGACTAGTCATAGTTTTGTACACATTACCTGCCTTTACACTACACGTTCTTTCACTCGTGCAACATAAGCGCGCGCGATTTGCGCGATTTTCTGATCGCGCGGAGAGACAGCACGCGAAATCATTTTTTGTTCAATCTCTCGCGCATAATTGCGTTTAAATTTCAAGTCATGTTATTTTATTTTAAAATAATATTTTTTATGCTACAGATTGTTATTTTCCAATCGCGCGTATGATCTAGTGCGGTAAAACCAGCGCGCTATCCTTTTGAGTTAAACCTTTCGCGCGATATTGCGTTTAAATTTCAAACAAAGTCACTTTCTTATAAAATATAATTTTTATTCCATAATTTTTATTTTTCAAAGATTCGTTTAAGTTTTATAATATTCAAGGTGCTGCCGCGGTTTCACTCGCTACAAATGGTAGCCTATAGATTATTCTGATGAATAAGTTATATTACTGTAAAGTTTCATTAAAATTAATTCAGTCGTTTTTGCGTGAAAGAGTAACAAACATTCGTGTTTATAATATTAGTAAGATTGTTCTCTTGCTTCATAATCAGATGTCCGCAATTTTGCAATGACAAAAAAAGACGCTAAAGCACGCACGAATGAAGGACACGAGAATGCATGAACGGAATTATTATTTTTTATTCCACATATTTTATTTTTCATAGGCATATTTAAGATTTATTCATTATCAATAACTCTACAACTGTGTCTTCGCTTGATAGTTCTTTAACTCCATTTTACAATTATAATTAATTATTACAAAAAGGCGCTAAAGCGCACATGGTTGAAACGCGCGGGAGATAACGGTGCGCGCTCTTTCCCATTCTCTTCGTTTACATTTACATAAACATTATTTTCCGGGCGAAAGTCGATTCGCGCATAAAAGAACGTACGTGTAAAGGCAGTTATTAATATAACTTTATCGATTCGCAACTCGTTACCATAGATTAATTCTGTTGTCCGTAATCTCCGGATGTAAGTGTCAGTATATTACAGGAAGTGATTGCCGACAGATTGAACCTGCATAAGCGTATGTAATGCCTACAACAGTGCCTCCCAAACTATAAGGCGCGAGGGACAATATGTGGGTTGCGAAATTTATAACTCATTTGTATATCTATATTTATGTATGTTTACAATAGTAATAATAATCTCAGGACAATTCACACAGCGCCATCTAGACACAAGTTAAGCTAGCTAAAGCTTAGTTATGGGTACTAGACAACTGATACAAATACATAGATAATTTTTTTTTCGTAAATACATACATATTATACATAGAAAACACACAGACCGATACAAACAATCATACTCATGAATACAAATGTTTGTGCCGTGCGAGGAATCGAACCCGCGACCATCGGTCGTAAAGCGGTATGCTAGACCGCTAGACCACCGAGGCTGTCACAAATATCTCGCTCCGAATAATACTCATTCATTATACTGTAAGTCTACTGTGGTGTCGAATTCAGAAAATATTTCATGTTAAATAAAATGAGTAACTGACGATGTTATCGATTTATTATTCGATTACTTTTCAAAAATGAGATCGCGTATTTTAATTACTTTTTAAAATTAATCGAGTCTATATCCGAATGAATATATATAATTGTGAGTAATTTTATTGAACACGAAATATTTATTGAATATGTTGGCAGTGGCAATTGAAGAGTATAAAATGCACAATATTGCATTTCAAAAACATTGACTCGAAATGAGTTTTCAGAGTTCATCGGGCGATACAACCTGCAAAATACACAGTGTCATAGGCTATGTTAATCTGCATGTTAAAACTATTTTATATTCTAGTATAATACATTTAAATTTTTTAATTACAAGTTAACAAAGATACTCAAAATTAAATCTTTCTACCTCCTTATAATATTAGTACAGATGACGTGTTAATTAAGTAATAAGTTCAACCGTCTTAAAATTGGCAAAGTCGCTGTTAAGGAACTAGAGGTCATTAAAAGTATATTCCTTCCATTTCTTTAAGACAGTCCAGAGATGAGAGTTGAAGGTTGAGTTTGGAAGACTTTCTTAAGTGGGCGGTGCAAACTTTGAGAAGCACTGGTCTATACAATATGGGTAATAGGAACTATTGAACGTATAGCTAGTATGTAGCCTGTCATGTTCAGATCGTCCAACACAATATTCTATACCATTCATATTGTAATTGGTTATTACTCAGGTGATATCTAGCTTTACAATATGACAAACATACTATAATAGTAGTATTCGTAACAATAATAAACACTACAAATTTTAGGCACTACGCTTATTACCTATTTATATCTTTATTGGTGACGCTATGAAATATTATATATAAAATTCTCGTGTCACAGTTTTCGTTCCCATACTCCTCCGAAATGGCTTGACCGATTCTCAAGAAATTTTGTGAGCGTATTGAGTAGGTCTGAGAATCGGCCAACATCTATTTTTCATGCCCGTAAATGTTAGGGGTAGTCCACACCAAATTTTTATTTTTTATTTTAAGGCAAAACAACGTTTGCCGGGACAGCTAGTCTTATATATAAAATTATCGTGTAACAATGTTAGTTACCATACTCCTCCCAAACAGGCTTGATAGATTTTTATAAAATTTTATATGCATATTCAGTAGATTTGAGAATCAGCTACTATCTATTTTTCATATCCCTAAGTGGTAAGAGAAATATAAATATATTTTTTTCGACATAATATTTTATTTTCTTTTTATTATTATTTAGGATTGGAAAATACATACAACCCTAAATTATACTATAATTAAGCTAGTACTAGTACTATAAAAAATAAATAATTTTACAAAATAAAACAAAACACTATCACAGCTCTATCACAGATCAACGTTCCTATTTTAAATTTATTTATTTTTAAGAAATATCTAATGGCTATTTATAATTGAAAACAGTATAGGTATATTTAAGAAAAGTATTTATAGAAATAAAAATATACTTTATTGAAATAAACTTAATATAAGCACTTTTGAATAGTCACATTTTTTTATTCTACCACTCATTCGGAACGCAATTCTGCGTAAACCTGAAAACCACATGGTGAGAAAGTGCCTATCCATGGCTACAACAAAAAGAGGACGAGGCAGGCCACCAACTACCTGGTTGACAAATGTCCATAGGGACATGAAGGAGTTGGGCCTGTCAAATGACGATGCTTACCAGCGAAATGTATGGCGCCCCAGGATTAGAAAAGCCGACCCCGAGTAACGGGAAGAGGCGAGGATGAAGAAGAAGAAGAAGGCTCATTCGGAACGCAGAATGATTACAAGAAATTATGAGCAAGATATTTGTGTGTTGCTCTTTTAAAATTTCAATCATTATGACTATCTTTTATATCCAGTAACCTAAGTACAAGATATATTTAGTGTTACATAGTTAGATATCTGTGCATTATTTAGCGTTATATATTTGTAACTATCTGTATCCGCGGTTACACTCGCATGAAATTCATAGCCTCATGCTATAAAAGCTACATTAATGTAAAGATTCATCAAAATCAGTTTAGTAGTTTTTGCGTGAAAGAGTAACAAATATCCATTCATCCATCTAACCACACATACTCACAAATCTTCGCATGTATAATATTAATATTTAAAAAAAAATAACTATAGTAATATTTAAAAAAAAATAGCATATTTAGAAATAGAAATAGAAATAGAAATAATCTTTATTCAAATAAACTCATTACAAGCACTTTTGAATAGTCATATTTTGATTCTACCACTCATTCGGAATTATTTTCAGCAGCTTCATCACAAGAAGAACGAGCAAGAAACTTTTGTGTTGCTCTTTTTAATAGATGTTTTTTTTATATAAATAATTACAGTATAACAAGTAAGAGGCATGCGATAATCAACATAGAACATTATTAGTGTAATTAGATAATATTGTCAGTGATATGAATTTAAAGTTTTTCTATAAAAACATTATTATCGTTAAGGAATTCATCAATTTTATAGTAAGCTTTTTTGCAAAGGAACTGTTTTATTTGACATTTAAATCTTTAAATTTCAATTTCTATTCACACAGCGCCATTTAAATCCAAGTTAAGCTAGTTAAAGCTATGGGTACTATATAACTGATATAAATAAATATATTATTTTTTATTTCTCGTAACTACATATTATACATAGAAAACACCAAGATACCAACAATCATACTCATATACAAATGTTTGTGCCGTGCGATGAATCGAACCCGCGACCACCGGAAGTGAGGCGGTGTTGTTAGGTTATATGCGCCCTCCTCATCGATTACGTTTTAATAATAATTTAGTTGTCAAATACGGATTGAGATATCATTGCCTTGCCTTTATTCCATTATTTGTGGTCGGCGCAGTATGTCATTCTCTTCCACTGCTCTCTATCGGTCGTCATATCCGAGCATACTCTTCTTTTATTCATATCATCTTTTACACAATCCATCCATGTTTTCTTAGGGCGTCTCCTCCCTTTACATCCATTCACATTCATATTATACACTTTCCATAAGACACGATCGTTCCTCCGCATAAAACGCCTATATAAATTGACACACTTGTAAGAAATTATTAAAAGGCAATACAATTTACAAACGTAACATATCATCTCACATATCACCTCAACACAAAAAAGACCCCATCACAATACCAACATCCTTGAAAATATACTTACAGTTATAGGAATTGATAAGCTGAATCCCAGAAAGCACAATATTCCAACTATATAAATATTCTTCACTGAACGAAACTCGGCGTGTAAGAGCTTTGACATACTCAGTGTCAACATCGACTGGAAAAGAGAAATTTATTTCCTTCACCTTGAACTTGCAATTCCTTACATTTAAAACCAAAAGTAGGGTTGCCAATTACTAGAATGCGGACCGAAAAATATTCGGACTCATTCGGTCTTATTATACAAAGTCTCAGATGTTTTCAGTCTCATTTAAAAATGCTGTTATCATTATTTCATTACGCATTAATAAGACATTACCAAAACATAAATAAAAAAGAAGCGGTTGACGTGTGGTTACCAAACATACCGCGTGTGATTATCTACCATTACCATTACTCATTTTACCATTAATCAGTTTTAATATGTATCTTATTTACCTAACAGAATCTTTCACAGTTTCGGTACAACCCGAACATTGGTCCTTTGAGCCGGATTTGAATCTAACGACCTATGGATTGACTTTGCAATCAATCTATCAAGATACATATTCATTAACACTATATAAATATATAGTTATATTTATCACTTATCACTACGTTGTAAAATAAAAAATAAAGTAAATAATAAAAGTGTAAGTGAAATAAGTTTTCAGTGCTGGCAACCCTGAGAGTCAAGAAGCCATTTACATCAGTGACTGCAGACGGCGTTTCTCATTTCCAACGATAAAATGCGTTTCACAGACATCAAAAGTAAAAGTTGCAAAGGTTAAATAAAATAAATATACCTGTAAACAGGTCGCGAGCTACGTCTAAAGACTTTACAAACATGTATTTCTTTAATCATTTCAGAGTAGGTGATTAGAAATGGACTAGTCGTAAACAATATTCAGGGGTATATGTAAGAAATTGCTTTTAGCGAGAAGGTTACGTTTTTATTCGTACTTACAAAGTGTTTAAGTTTTTATTTTGTACTTTTCTTTGATACAATAGTTATGTACATTACATTTTTGTTTAATATTTTTCACGTTTTACGTTTTGCGATGTGCATTATCATTAGACATTTAATGTATATGTATGTATTAGGGCCTATGTTCAGCAGTGGACGTCTTCCGAGCTGCGATGATGATGATGATGTGTTTGGTGAGATAGGATGGGATGGGAGTGCTACAAGGTTAGCCGGTCGTGGCGGAGGGCCAGTGTAATCCCTCGCCATCTGAATATGTCATCAGCTGTCCTCATGTATGAGTTTAAATATTAATATAGCATATATATACATATATGTCGTACGCGTGAATTGGCACTGCTTGTGGCAAGTTTGTTTGCGTTACGGCGCCATTGATTACACTGTTTATTTTTAACAAAAATGCAATAGTATATTTTGTTGGTTGGTTGGTTTGTTGGTTCTCCCTAATTAAATATCAATTATGAATCTGTATTTTTTTTGTGCAAGGTCATTTGAAACGAATAACGAACTGAGTTTTTTCAGTTGTTCATATCTCGAAAGCATTCCGTTCTGATGGTAGATTTTTATCATAAGACTTTGTAATATAGATATATACGAATAAAGATATTTTGATTTTGATTTCGATATAGTTTATTCGATTTAATTCTTTTGCCATTTACGTATTTATTATATTAGTACTAGCATAGTTATACGACAATATATTATCACAACATAATTACTAACTTGATTCTAGGTCTCAACAAATACTTAGTGCACAATCGAGCGAGATTACGTTTGTTTTAGTTCCTAAGTGTGCCACTAGATGGCGTTGTTTAGTTTTATACTTTTTTCTACATCACGCTATTTAGATTTTTTTTGGAACACATATAGTCTTTTAATAATCATTAATTACGCAATATAGCAACCATTGTGGAAAGGTTTCCTTAGTTTAATTTATTTAACTACCCTAATCAAAGTACACCCTTGGGTATCCGTGGATAAATTCACTTAGTTTAGGTTTTAATTATTAACAATTGCATGTGGGTCAGTATGAGTGTATATTTCATTGTATTCTATTATATTTCTTTTATACTTCCATATATATATAAAGTTCCCGTGTCACAATGTTAGTTACCATACTCCTCTGAAACGGCTTGACCGATTTTTATGAAATTTTATATGCATATTTAGTAGGTTTAATAATCGTCTACGTCGTCTACTATCTATTTTTCATACCCCTAAGTGGTAAGTGTTGTCCACCCCTAACATTATTTTTTTATATTTTGGCCAAATTTTTTTATTTATATCTTTTTATTATGTGTCATTAAAAATACATGCAAACCCAAATTTTCACCCTTCTATCACCAACCCCTATTTTATTATAGCGTTATTAATTTATATGGCAAAACAACGTTTGCCGGGACGGCTAGTACATATACGTATATGTTCTGTAAGGTAAACAATACAGTTGCAACATAGGAGTTGCCTGTGAATTTAGTCGATAAATTTGAGCCTTTGTCTAGTGCAGCCAGCTTGAGTGGTTTCAGGTCTAATTTCCTGTATTACATTTGTAGCTAGGAGTCATGTTGTTTATCTGTTCAACCGTGATTTGTATTAGTTGTTGCATCAGTGATAATATTGTATAGAAATAGATATAATATATATTCACACTATAATACATATAAATATAAGCACTTTAGAATAGTCATATATTTTTAGTCGGACCACAGACCCAGACACAACGCCATCTAGTCGCACACTATATATATATGTTATACTAGCTGTTCCCGCGACTTCGTCCGCGTGGAATTTAACTTTTCTAAAGTAAAAGTAGCCTAAGTTACTCCTTATTACATCAGCTACTTGCCAATAAAAGTCCCGTCAAAAGGGGTCCAGCCATTTCAGAGATTACCCGGAACTAACAGACATACAGACAGACAGATAAAAATTGTAAAAAATGTTATTTTGGTGTATGTGCCATATTTATATTCTTATATTATGCATGTAGTAAAAAATGGTTATTTCAATATTACAAACAGACACTCCAATATTATTTATTATATTATGTCAAAATCGGTCCAGCCATTTCAGAGATTAACCGGAACAAACAGACAGAGAAACAAAAATTGTAAAAAAATATATTTTTTGGTGTATATTCATATGCGTGTAGTAAAAAACGGTTATTTCAATATCACAAACAAACACTCTAATTTTATTTATAGGCGTAGATATATGATAGAGATCACAAATTCAATATAACATGTGCTTTCAGAATAACTAAATTGTTGTATCAATCCAAACTGCGGTCAGCATGTCAAAAATAGATATGTTTCTATTTTTATATAATGTGTTAGGGTACTTCTTTTATATATATATAAAACCGTCTAGTTACCCAGTGACCATCTGTCTATCCATTTGCTACCTTTTTATGACAGCTGAATGGATTTTAATAGATTTTTATTTGAAAGATGTATGAGAAAGTGGCAATGGGCAGGGCACATAGCTCGTAGGACAGATGGCCGTTGGGGCAGTAAAGTCCTCGAGTGGCGACCACGGACCGGAAGACGCAGCGTGAGAAGGCCTCCAGCAAGGTGGACCGACGATGTGGTCAAGATCGCTGGAAGGCATTGGATGCGAGCAGCGCAGGACCGATCGTCGTGGAGATCTTTGGGGGAGGCCTATATCCAGCAGCGGAAATCTTCCGGGCTGCGATGATGATGATGATGATGATGATGAGAAAGAACATAGTCTAACTTTAATCTCAAAACTCTTTTTGTATCTTAACATTAGACTTTCCCAACACGTAATAAAATCGTAAACTAGCTGTGTTTATGATTTTATTATATGTTGGGAAATGTTGAACAATAGACAAATTTTTGATAAATAGACAAAACTGAATAAGAATTTTGTGACCTCCCAAAGTATTGCAACACTTCTATCACCTACACCGGTTTCCCAATTAGTGGTACCCGTACCCCCAGGGGTACGTGAAGTTACATCAAGGGGTACGTGCGGCTATCAGTAAAACAAACATACATACACACAAACTTTTACATTTATAATATTAGTGTGATTGCTACAATACGCAAGGTTTGAGGTCTTTTTTGAAGTGGTACGCAACAAAAACTATTTGGGAACCACTGACCTACACAACAGATTGCAAGTACAGTGAAATCATTCCAGTTAACAATCTAGATATTTCTATAACCATTGTTCCTAACAACAATCGATATTGCAATTTATGTCTTTGAAGTGACGTACACAATGGTTCTCCTATGGTTCATCTTGTTGTCTATCTATCGCAGGCAGATTAATCAGGTGTTTCAGTTTACGCCCAATCTTAATTAACACTAGCTATTGCTCGCAGTTTTCCTTGCGTTGTCAACAGTATTATTACCATCCCATTACAATATTTACTAATATTATAAATGAGAAAGTAACTATGTCTGTCTAGCTTTCACTTAAATGAAATTTGGTACTGATCGTTTAGTCTATCATCATCGCAGCCCGGAAGACGTCTACTGCAGGACATAGGCCTCCTCCAAAGATCTCCACGACGATCGGTCCTGCGCTGCTCGCATCCAATGCCTTCCAGCGACCTTGACCAGATCGTCGGTCCACCTTGCTGGAGGCCTTCCCACGCCGCGTCTTCCGGTCCGTGGTTGCCACTCGAGGACTTTACTGCCCCAACGGCCATCTGTCCTACGAGCTATGTGCCCTGCCCATTGCCAGTTTAGTCTATATGTGTACCAAATTTTATTTCAAATGTGATTTAAATAGTAGCCTATGTTCTTTCGTAGGGTCTAGACTCTGATAAAGGAAATAGGCTACTTTTTAAAGTGAGAAAAGAATCGTAAGGAGTTGAAAGGGGAAATGAACACTGTACTCGCAATCGGTTGTGGTGTACTGTTGCAATACTTTAAGAGGTCACAAAATTCATATCCAAATATTCAATAATCTTATCCAAATGAAAAAAAAATCATAATGCTTTCAGCTTCTAAAATGACGATACTTCCCTTCCATACAGGACATAGGCTACTTTTTAAAGCGTGAAAAGGATTGTAAGGCTTTGAAAGGTGAAATGAAAGATTGTATGGAAGTACGAAAACGCAACTACTTTTTTTTTTACTAATAGTAGCCTATGTTCTTTCGTAGGGTCTAGACTCTGATAAAGGAAATAGGCTACTTTTTAAAGTGAGAAAAGGATTGTAAGGCTTTGAAAGGTGAAATGAAAGATTGTATGGAAGTATGAAAACGCAACTACTTTTTTTTTTACTATTACCATAAACAAAACACTATTACTTTTGGAACATGGTCTACTTTCTAGGCCGGTAAATCATGTTCACTTTATATTTTAATCTGATGACCGCATCAGTATCGCTATATACTTTAGCATACCACTTTACTTTTGATGGTCGCGGGTTCGATTCCTCGCACAATGCGAAAATTCAGTATGATTTTTTCTATCGGTATTGGTGATTTTATTAAATGATATTAAGTAATAAATTATATATATCATAACATAAGCTGTATGTTTGAATGTTTAGCGGCTAAGATGGGGCCGCTATTATTAATGTTGTGTAATGTAAAAGCAGCATCAGGAAAGGAGGAGGTGAAATGATGAGTCCAGTGATGTCTATTTACATATTTATAATAACGAAATATTTACAATGAATATATATATATATAAGAAAGTGATTCGGTCTTGATTTTTTTTTTCCCATATTCGTCCATCTCCTTTTCAGTGATGGAACAGGCAAAGATCCTTAGACCGTACAGCCTAGTCTACTTTTAAACTTCTTCATATTTGAACAAGTAATGAGGCCAAAGGCCAATTCTTATGTATGTTTATTTTTTATGTTTTCAATGACAGGCCTGTTATTTTATTGCTCTGTCGTAGCTAGGCAACGGTGTAGCCGCGCGATAATAGTAAATTCGCCACAAATGTATTACAACAATTATGTACTATTAAACTTTGTACCACTAAGAAAACATCACATATAAAAATTCTAAATAAATCACTAAATAATATCCGCATATCACGATATCGGATTTCGCGGAGGCAAAGCCGTAAACTTTGCATAAAAGAGCCATAAATCTGCAATGGAAAATCCAATCTGGACGTAGCTTAAGTTCACGCCAATTAGAAATTATTTTAATTCCTATAATTTATAAACACGCCATAAATATTTCATTGTACAGTCGCGTGCACTGAAATGCACTTTTGTACTTGTATATTTTTAATGTTTATCTGTATACATATAAATAAAATTGGAGTGTCTGTTCGTAATATTGAAATAACCGTTTTTTACTACATGCATATGAATATAAATACAGTATATACACAAAATGTTTTACAATTTTTTATCTGTCTGTTCCGGTTAATCTCTGAAATGGCTGGAGCTATTTTTCCGAGACTTTTTTTGGCAGGTAGCTGATGGAATAAGGAATAACTTAGACTACTTTTATTTTAGAAAAATAATGTTAAATTACACGCGGACGAAGTCGCGGGTACAGCTAGTTCATTCATATATAATTCGGATATCCATTCATATTATGTTAGTAAATTATAAACTATTTAATTTTAGATATATCATTTCTATTAACATACGTTTAACATACGAACAAAATCTCTACATATAAATTTAGTATACTGAAGCTAAAAGTAAAAACTTAAAAAAATATAACATAATAACTAATAATTATTATTAGGACTCCCTTTAGGCAAGGTTCCCGAAGATGTTTCTGAAGAATTTTTAACATTAAATTCAAATTCAAATTCAAAATATCTTTATTCATGTAGGTCTATTACAGTTTCTTATGATATGTCAAATCTACCGTCAGTTCGGAATGATTTCGAGATGAGAAGAACTGACAAGAAACTCAGCTCGTATTTTTTCAATTAATTTTGCATTTCTCTACAATATTTATAAAGAACAAGATCTGAGTTTGTTGACTGTAGATTTGACATATGATAAGAGTCTATGATACATGAATAAAGGTGAAGAGGACAGTTAGTGATGTGGACTCATGACCTCGTCAGTACTAGCAATGTACCATGTCAGGTTGACCTCCACGCGGTTTCCCCTGGAAACCATCGGTGGTTAACTGACCTGACCTCATGTTCACCTTATCATCCTCCACTGGTGCCCCGCCAGCGTAAACCGTTAGCGCTGGCGGGTACAACATTCCATTATCATCCATAAAAAAAAAACCTAATAATGTAAATGCCAAAATGTATCTGTCTGTCCCGTTAAAATAATAATAATAATAAATAAATTTTATTTCTACTCCACAAATTACATAATTCCAATTTTATTATATAAATACTAACAAATAAAAATCACAAATATAATTTGTGGGAAATCTGGAGCCCAAAGAATGCCATAGCCTGTACCTCAGACACCAGGTCTCGCCTTCATATAAATTAGTTATACATCTAGTTTTAAGTTCAAACGTGGAGTGCATTGAGCATATGTATGTGTGTGTGTATGTGTGCGTATGTGCGTATGTGTGTGAGTGAGTGATCTATGTAAAATTTATATATAAACTTATAATTTATATTTTACTTATATTTACATGTGTATATTTAATTCATGTATATTATAGTTTTATTACGCTGCATATCTTTTTGTTTTAAAAGCCATTTCGTAACTTTATATTTATATTCTCCCAAATTACTTCGCGATATATACAATAATTTATTTATTCTGTTATATAGGAATCTACTTTGAAATAAGTAAAATCGCTGTGCAAATGTAGTTTTAACATTTGAGTGCTTAATACAGTGGACTCGCGGTAATCCGGCCCCTGTCTAATCCGGCCCCCCTTGTAATCCGACATTGTCTATTATTTGTTATTGAATATTACTTTGACAATATACTTCAGAGTGCATATACATACATACATATATAACATAGAATCTTATCACTGGATCTGTAATTTGTCGGATTACAAGATACTCTTTTGTAAAAAATTCCGGACTATAAGCAGAGGACCCTTAAGCAGCACTCTATAATCCGACAAATACGATGGTCCGACACTGCCCTGCAAAACGTTTGTCGGATAACCGGGGGTCCACTGTATATGTATATAATATAAAGAATCATCATTGGATCTATAATTTGTCGGATTAAAAGGTACTCTTTTGTAAAAAAATTCGGACTATAAGTTGTCTTAGGCAGTACTCTATAATCCGACAAATTCGATAGTCACTGCCCTGCAAAATGATTGTCGGACTACCGGGGGTCCACTGTATTTACAAAATATTTACCACATACTTAACAATAAATATATGCGTGTGTTAAATACGGGGTAGTATGTGCAATCTTTTTTTTTATTTAATATATTTTTGTGTATTAATTAAAAAACTGCACTCTATATAGAATAGAATAGAATAACATTTATTTCATAAGATTTAACTTAAGTAACATTGTAACTATAACCCCACACAAGGCTACAGACAGCTGTAGATCGTGGAAATCAAAGCAGCTTTGACAATTAACGTTACATTGGTACGGCGATCAAAGTGTATATAATAATCTGTTTTAACTTATAAATAATACTTTTCAGGACATCATAGGAAGCTACAGTTTTCAGCGTCTTAACGTGTGGAAGTCAACCTGACGTGGTACTTTGCTAGCAATAAGATCAGTCCACATTACCATCAATCTTTCCCCTCTATTAAAAAAAAAATTGTATATATATATATATATATAAACTTCTGTAAACAATATCGCATGCCGTGGCAACCAGTAATTAAGTCAACACTATATACCTGAACTCTTTGCAAGTTATAATAATTGTAACCTCATGGTGTATGTCTTGTTAGTCGCTCAAATAAATAAAATAAAATAAAATAAATTATTAGATTGGATTAATATGGATTTAGGTACATATATTTATATATACATATTGTTATTCCCTTTTAATGTAATATACCAATGAAATCGACAAAATTTAATTAATGTTAAACCGTAAATTAGCAATGATAGTCCGTTCCAACTAATCCCTTGATCTAATTTTAATAATTAAATTATTTGATTATGTAAATCTATCAAAGGTGCCACAGTGTTACTGTACATGTGAAAGTGTAAATAATGTATACATATAAATAAAATTGGAGTGTATGTTTGTAATATTGAAGTAACCGTTTACTACATGCATATGAATATAAATACGGTACATACAGGAAAATATCATTTTTTACAATTTTCGTCGTCTGTCTGTCGGTCTGTTTGTTCCGGCTAATCTCTGAAATGGCTGGACCGATTTTGACGGGACTTTTTTTGGCAGATAGCTGATGTAATAAGGAGTGACTTAGGCTACTATTACTTTAGAAAAAAAAATATTTTAGAAAAATAAAGTTAAATTCCATACGGACAATGTCGCGGGTACAGTAACAAATAAATTACAACTATTATTAATTACAGTACAATTAACACAGCGCCATCTAGTATCACGGCTTATGTTATGGCTATTAGCCAACATTTATATTTTTTTTGTAAATACATAATATAACATACATAATATACATAGAAAATATCCACATCGATACAAACGATCATATCTAAGAATACAGACAAATGTTTGTGTTAAGTGAGGAATCAAACCCGCAACCATCGAAAGTAAAGCGGTATGCTAAACTGCTAGACTATTGATAGTCTAGCAGTTTAGCATACCGCTTTACTTACCCGTCAATAATAAAAAAATAGGAGTCCTATTTTCTTATATGTTTACCGCATTTAGCCCTATATTTAGACTACTAAACTGGTCAGTCGAGCGTCTTCCAGAAGCTTAATTTCCTGGTATCTAACACAGGTTATTCGAAGCCAACTCATTGTTCCGAGGACGTGTATACTTCGAGAGGCCACTTGTGTGGCAACGTTTGCACAACACAATTTGCGAATCGATCTGTCGGGCGGAATTTGGTATAGCTAGCGACTATCGACTAACACAACTAGCCAGCTAGTTGTTGTTAGTCGACTCAACGTATTGGCAAGGTGATATATGATAGGATTTCGTTATTTCCTTAATAATATTTCTACTACAATTTATTTTCTACCACCATCCAATTGAGAATGGAATTTGGATAATGAAGTTAGTTGTGTTCGACTCGACGTATTGGCAAAGCGATATGGTATATGATAGGTTTTAGTCATTTCCCTAATAATATTTCTACTACAATTTGATACAAATTTAAACTCCACCATCTAATTGAGAACGGAATTTGGATAATGAAGTTAGTTGTGGTCGACTCAACTTATTGGCAAGGTGATATATGATAGGATTTAGTCATTTCCCTAATAATATTTCTACGTCAATTAAATACAAATTTAAATCCTACCTACCCTCCAATTGAGAACGGAATTTGGATAATGAAGTTAGTTGTGGTCGACTCAACTTATTGGCAAGGTGATATATGATAGGATTTAGTCATTTCTCTAATAATATTTCTACTACAATTTGATACAAATTTAAATTCTACCATCCAATTGAGAACGGAATTTAGATAATGAAGTTAGTTGTGGTCGACTCAACGTATTGGCAAGGTGATATATGATAGGATTTAGTCATTTCCCTAATAATATTTCTACTACAATTTGATACAAATTTAAACTCCACCATCTAATTGAGAAATGAATTTGGATAATGAAGTTACTTGTGGTCGACTCAACTTATTGGCAAGGTGATATATGATAGGATTTAGTCATTTCTCTAATAATATTTCTACTACAATTTGATACAAATTTAAACTCCACCATCTAATTGAGAACGGAATTTGGATAATGAAGTTACTTATGGTCGACTCAACTTATTGGCAAGATGATATATGATAGGATTTAGTCATTTCTCTAATAGTATTTCTACTACAATTTTGATACAAATTTAAATTCTACCATCCAATTGAGAATGGAATTTGGATAATGAAGTTAGTTGTGGTCGACTCGCTGTATTGGCAACGCGATATGTGATAGATTTGAGTCATTTCCCTAATACTATTTCTACGTCAATTAAAAATATATTTAAATTCCACCATCCAATTAGAAAAATTAGCTCTAAACTCAACTGGCATACCTATTATTTCTATACGTGTTTATTTAAAAGAGCAACAAACAAGTTTTAAACTCATTCTTTTTGTGCTGAAACAACTTTCCGAATGAGCGGTAGATTAAAAAAATGGTGATCACTATTCAATAGTTTTTTAAATTAAGTTTATTTGAATAAAGGATATTTTACTTTATTCTTATGCTCATTCATCTTGTAATAAGTCTACGCTCCGAACGAGTGGTAGAATAAAAAAATATTGCTATTCAAAAGTTCATATATTAGGTTTATTTGAATAAAGATGATTCTATTACTCTCACTAGAATTACTTCACATAATATATCATTTATTGGTTTGTTACATTAAATTGTTAGTGGTATCTTATATATAAAATTCTCGTGTCACAGTTTTCGGTCCTTCGAAACGGCTTGACCGATTCTCATGAAATTTTGTGAGCGTATTGAGTAGGTCTGAGAATCGGCCAACATCTATTTTTCATCCCCCTAAATGTTAGGGGTAGACCACCCCTAATTTTTTTTTTATTTTGTACAATATACTTACAATATAATTACAATATATATATTTAATTGTTATTGTAATATCTTATCTTAATTCGTTCCTTGCACGATACAAATATTTATATTAATGAGTATGATTGTTTGTATCGGACTGGGTGTTTTCTTTGTATATTATGTATATCTAAGTATTTATACTTATATAATACCCATAACATGAGCTATGCTTAATTTGCGATTAGATGACACTGTATGATTTTCTTAGAATTATTTATTTCGATAAAATGTATAAAGATTGTATCGTACGGTAAGTTATTTCGCATAGCCATATATACAGCGTGATCCTATAGTAATTTTGCATAGTGTTGCCACGCTAAACAACCTGGGTGGGTGGTAGTATGCTTGATTGAAGGGTCGGTGTGGGGTGATCGCTCGATCGTGTCGCCCGTAAACGGTTCTATTGTGGGCTTTCACGTACACATTACTTACTAGGTAGGCTATCGTTGCAACCATGAAATTTGCATATATGCAAATATAGGCACTATGTATGCATACAAAAATTCTGTTTTCAGTGCCAAACGTGTATTATAATATATACCTGTACTGTATGTATATATACCTATATTAATTGTAAGGCTATGATACTCCGAGCTAATAACGTGTAATTGTAAAAGTGTGGTAGAGTTTATACTTTGTAAAAGTGACTTCGCGGGTACTTCAATCTCACCTACTTCAGCAAAGTGCTTTGTAACTTGTTTTCTGGTTATGTAGGTCTATGAAACTCCGAAATACGAACGTGTAACATGAGATAGGCATTGTAAAAATCATGAGCGTGGTAGACTTTAGACTTTGAAAATGTGACCTCTCGGATTCATCGGTCATGTCTATTTCAGGAAACCGCTTAGTAACTTGTTTTCTGGTTGTGTAGGTCTATGAAACTCCGAAATACGAACGTGTAACATGAGATAGGAATTGTAAAAATCATGAGCGTGGTAGACTTTAGACTTTGTAAATGTGACCTCTCGGATTCATCGGTCATGTCTATTTCAGGAAACCGCTTAGTAACTTGTTTTCTGGTTGTGTAGGTCTATGAAACTCCAAAATACGAACGTGTAACATGAGATAGGAATTGTAAAAATCATGAGCGTGGTAGACTTTAGACTTTGAAAATGTGACCTCTCGGATTCATCGGTCATGTCTATTTCAGGAAACCGCTTAGTAACTTGTTTTCTGGTTGTGTAGGTCTATGAAACTCCAAAATACGAACGTGTAACATGAGATAGGAATTGTAAAAATCATGAGCGTGGTAGACTTTAGACTTTGAAAATGTGACCTCTCGGATTCATCGGTCATGTCTATTTCAGGAAACCGCTTAGTAACTTGTTTTCTGGTTGTGTAGGTCTATGAAACTCCGAAATACGAATATGTAACATGAGATAGGAATTGTAAAAATCATGAGCGTGGTAGACTTTAGACTTTGTAAATGTGACCTCTCGGATTCATCGGTCATGTCTATTTCAGGAAACCGCTTTGTAACTTATTTTCTAGTTGTGTAGAACTAGGAAACTCCGAGCTTTGAACGTGTAACATGAGATAGGTACTGCAGAAGTGATGAGCGTGGTAGACCATAGACTTTGTAAAAGTGACTTCGCGAGCATTTCAGTCTCCCCTACTTCAACTAATAATCAGCTCTCTTTGTAACATGTGTTTAGATTTTTGCGTGCAGATTTGGTAGGTGAATTACAGAATCTCATAGTATTATGCAATGGCAACACATTAGTGGTATACCGTGCAATGACCATTTACCATCAATTGCTGTTCTAATTAAAAAATAAAGATAGTATATATAAAAATTACTTACAAGATAAGCTATAGTAGCGACCATCACATTTGCATATATGTAAATTATATATAACCTATGAGCATATAGAAATTCCGTGCTCAGTGGTAAAATTGCAAATAGCAAATAGTGAGGCGTTATTGAGATCTCCACTTCAACACAAGACGTCAGCATCAAGTACAGTATCCTCACTATTAGAGATCTCGCGAATGATATTATTGTGAAGATTATTGAGAAAATTATCACTGCATTATCTATCATAGTGTAAGGAGACATAGTGCCAAAGTCGTAAACGCCTACGAAACCAACGCCGTATGCATATGTGACGTGGTCCACTGATGAGCTCTGAAAAAAAAAAGTTTTTTTTTTAATTATACCTTCAGAAAATGGAGCAAAGGTAACTTATATATTTTAAAGCTGAATGGAGATAAAAGAGCTTATGACTCTATGAGGCGTATGGTGGTTTGTTTCTACTCAGTAAATTGGTATTCATGACAGAGCCGCAATATTTTGCTCCACTTGTATTCTACAATACGCTAATGTTATTGTAATGCATTTAGAAGTACGTCTTCTTACAAGGCTCTATATGCCATATCGGTTCTACTCATTAGGCGAGAGTTATCTTATCTATCTATTAGTCATTAGTCTTTTAGACGAGAAAAAAATTCTTTTTTGTTTCTTTAAATGAGATTTTTGTTGTTTAATTTTTAAACCTTTTAAAAATTGCTACGCCCTATGACCGCCCAATTCAGTAATTAAAGAAACGAGAATAAATAACAAAAACTACATGAGTTAATATTACTATTAAATAAATGTAGCATTCTTGGCCATGTAGCACACTATCGACTAAAAAAATCATTTGTGACTTTGAATAGAATGAGCTTTGTGTAAAGTTTATCATTTATTACTGGTTAAATATTTATAACATAATAACATATCACTGGACACACAACGCCATCTAGTCTCAAGCTAACCCATGCTTGTGTTATAGGTATTAGATATAGATACTTAATTTTTTTTTTTGTAATACTTTGTATGTAATTATTACATTATGTATGTAACATAATGTAATAATTACAAACAAAGTGTTTGGATTTATGTACTCATAAATCCAAACATTTTCACTGTGGCAGAAATCGAATCTGCACCATTGAATCACCGTTATTAATAAATCCTAGGTCCAATAATAAAATAGTTAAACAATTATTCATATTTTTGACAAAAGCTTTAAAAAATAACTTAATCCGAGAGAAGCCGGTATCTGTCATTTAATAGAATATTGAAACAAATATATTTTCGAGTGACCCTCTACTGATAAAGCTGTTTAAAGAACAACTTAATCCTAGAGAAGCCAATATGCTCAGTTGTCATTGGCACTAAAATGTGTGCATGCTACGATATAGACAGTTGGTTATACACCTGACATGCGGGATTAAAGTCTTACATTGTTATTATTCATCATATAGTATAAAGTCGCTTCTACTGTTCGCTTAAATCTTTTAAACTACGCAACGGATATTGACTGACACTGATTGACAATGACTGTTTTATTAAAGATCAGTACTTTAACTTTAAAAGTGTATATTTTAATTAAAAATAGTAAAAGAGAAAATATTCAGGTACGAGAAAGTTCGAGAACGTTCGAGAAAGTTCGAGAAAGTTCGAGGTCGAGAACGTGTGGTAGGGGAAGTGTAGGAGGAAATGAGTTGGTTGAGAGCTTATTTTAATGCGAGGATTATAAATAAGCAGCTCGTATGCTGAAGGACTTAATATTAAAGTGTGTGGAGTGAGAGCTTGACCTTGCTGTAATGGGAACTAAACTCGCTCGGAGCAAACTAGAAATTGTTAGTTTAGATTTTCGTTAGAGTCGATTCATTTAGAAGCCAGTTGACGACAGCAGTAATTTAGCTAATATAGGTACGACAAGTGAGTTATCTATCTACACTAAGATAAGTAAATTAATATAAACTTGCTTAATATATATATTTTACTAGCTGCCGTTCGAGAAATCGAACCCACGATCAGCGTAAATAAGGCGGTGTTTTAAACCTCAAGATTACCAAATAATGCAATCATGAGTTAATAAATCTTAACTCATGACGACCTCGGTGGAATCGCGGTCTAGCACACCGTTTTAAATCCAATGGTCGCGGGTTCGATTCCTCGCACGGCACAAATATTTGTATTCATGAGTATGATTGTTCGTATCGGTCTGGGTGTTTTCTATGTATAATATGTATTTACGAAAAAAAATTATCTATGTATTTGTATCAGTTATCTAGTACCCATAACACAAGCTTCAGCTAACTTAACGTGGGTCTAGATAGCGCTGTGTGAATTGTTGTTGTGAGATTATTATAATTTAGAAGCACTGTTTTCTAATTCACAAACATATTAGATACCTTTTGAAACACTTTTGTTTATAAAATGTTATATTGTCACAAAATAACAAGGTATTTATTTTATTTACTTTACACTGTTCCTAAGCGAGGGTTACCTAGTAGATATTACATTTGTAAAGACTGCTTCTAATTAAGTAATCAGTCCAGCAACAATCGTTGCTATTGCTTCTCTAAAAACCTTGATTGTTAATTACTAGTATCAAATATCTGCAAAACAAAATTGAAAGACAAACGTTACTGAAAACAAACTCAAAAAAATGTACGTCCTTTGTTCTTTACATATAATTAAATCGTAAAATCGCGATGAAGTGAAACCTGTCTGTTTATTGGATTATCTGTTTGTGTGGTAAGATTTCAAGTCGAAACGACTGGAATAAATCATTTTTCACAATGTTGATAAATATATACAATTTTTACTTCAGATTTATTCAGCATCTACTATAATATTTACGTATTATTTAATGCGAAATCTTTTAAAATTCTAATTGGATCTAAAAATATCATAAACTGAAGTGGGCTAGGCTTTACTTATATAACATTATATAACAAATAAATAACTACGTATCCTCAGACCTACTCTGTGAAGGATGGAGACCAAGATGACGAGCAAAGACAACGGCACCGGATAGTCGTAAAATATTGGGTAATTGACATATAAAAACAATATAATATTATAAAAAAACATTAATAATAAAAAACGTATAAAAAATAGTTCGCAACATTATTATGGTTACGGTTAGATCGTTTCGAAGAAATATTCCAACTAATCCTGTGATACGAGAGTTTTATATATTAGATACAACAAAAGAAAATGTTACGTAAACCAAAATCTAAACTGCAAGTCTGACAGCGCTCTAAGAGTTTTTAGAGTGGAAGTAATAGATGGCATCACTTCAATACTGCCTCAACACCACTGCCGTGTAACTTTATCTACCGTTTTGACATTCGGACTCTACGGACGGCGAGAACTATTTTGTGTGCTCGAATAGAAACAGCAACGATTATTCCATTTGTTTCAAAGTGAATCCAAAGAGAGTTTGCAAAGTTTCGTCACGCCAGAGACGAAGTGCTGCCATTGAAGTTATGATATTGATACTCTCAAGAGGACCTGGACTCCAAGTTCTGACCAGTGTTGAAATTTGTATAGTAAAGATAATCCGATATTGGAATTTATTCATTCATACTTAATACTAGCTGTTCCCGCGACTTCGTCCGTATGGAATTTAACTCCATTTTTCTAAAATAAAAGTATCCTAGATTACTCCTTCTTACATCAGCTACCTGCTAAAAAAGTCCCGTCAAAATCGGTCCAGCCATTTCAGAGATTTATCAAAAATTGTAAAAAATGTTGTTTTGGGGTATGTGTCGTGTTTATATTCATATGCATGTAGTAAAAACGGTTATTTCAATATTACAAACAGAGACTCCAATTTTATTTATATGTATAGATATATATACATACATAACCGTTTAATAGCTCTATTGGAGCAGTGAAAATTTTTTATTTTATTACTATTTTAATACTAAACACATACACACACACGCAGTAGTAGATAAGCGTAGCCATAATAAAAAAAAACGGTTAATTTAAGATTTCTGTTATATGACTTTCGTATATTATTTTGTATGCCATCTGCGCCTAATAATTGTGCACTAACATCATAACCAAAAACATGTAATTAAATAAATTGTATGATTGCAAGAATTGTTAGTGATCCTAAATAAAATAACAAAATATGTAACAGCAACATTGTATCTTTATTATTAAAATATATATTTAGTTTATTCAACTAAAACCAGGAAAAACTTTTAAAATCTCTTCATACGATTCTAGATTCTATGTACACTACAATGATGGTAAACAAGTGCCTAAAACACTAGGGTAAACACGTGCGCGTTACCGACCCTTAAGAAACTTAAATTGTGGACCTGGAGAAATACAACCCCGGATTCTTCAAGTCTATGGAGAATAGATATCTTACCCAGAGGTAAGCGCGCTACATTCTAGACCTTGCCATCATTTACCATCAGATGAGGTAAGACCAAGCGCAAACCCATTATTATTAAAATATATATATATATATATACCTTTCTTGAATTTAAATTAACTACAAATATCAATATCCTTGCTTGCTTTTCATACGTGTCCATTTAAATAGTCCGATTAGATGCAATATCTAGGATTGAGAAAGGTTTATTTTTGAAGTTTAGAGTTAAACCTTCATTTATAATATTAATTGGTTTTTTGTTTGTAGTCATTCCTTTTCGAGGTCTAGTTACTGAAAGAGTTGCAGCTTCAATAACTTGAAGTAAGGCATGGCGACGATAGTAATTATCCCTGTCGAGGAGCCACTTGCATTCCACCAATACATGCCTTTCTGTCCCTTACCACAAAGATGGAAAGATTTTGCCCCCTTCTTACTAAATTACTTGATTTGGAAAGGTAGTAATTTTTCTATGGTTTTGAGCTATTGTCAGATGCTTAGACTTCTGGCACTGCGACTTACATATCTTTTTCAAAGTTCGCTATCTAGACTCGTTGAGATTGAAGGATTCTTAGGAGCGATGGTTTTTATATCCTCAGGTAGAGTGTATGCAGTTATATGGTCCAAAGGATATCGTTTATGCATAAGTAAGTTACCATATAAGATGCTATTTGTACCGTGTTTACCTTTTAATTTGATAGCAACAAATTCAGATGACTGAATGAATTATATTTTCAATATAGGCAATATTGAAAATATAATTCATTCATTCATTCATAATTTAAGAGCTACGCTCTTGTCGGTGGAGCTCTTGCCACTTTCCGCGATCTTCCATCATGCTCTTTAATTCTTGATACGACACGACTCCCATTTTGTCCTCAGTTTGTTTGATGTAGCTATTCCTTGGTCTTCCTCTCCCCCTCTTTCCTTCTATATTTCCCTCAATAATAATTTTCATGAAATCATCGTGCCGTATCAAAATATAATAATATACAAAAATTACTTTCAAAAACCTGTGATACTTAACAAACTATGTAACAACAAAGTATTCTTTAAGAACATCAAAGTTTTCCGAAGTAGAATTTGAATAAAGTTGTCTGCTCGACCAGCTCTATTTAACTTATTTCAGCCGGCAAGTAGCTTATTTTGAAACTCGAGTTTCAATTGAAGGTTGAACATACATAACAACGAAATGTCCGTGGTACTGTACCTATAAATATATAGTAACTTTGCTTTACTATATAAATTAATATCGCTATTAAAAAATAAGGAATAGTGGTAGAAAAGTAAATATTTAAGGGTACATGTATTTTAATACTGCATCCCAAACATAAGTACCTCGGGATATTACCACGTTTTATTTATTTTTATTGAGTTCCCGATATTTTGGCAGTGTTTCAACCGCCATGATCACGGGGGAAGTGCATAAAACGTGTTAAGATACGTTCAAAAAGGTATATAAACATATAGGTAGGTCCCATATATATAGTACTAAAAGTCAATTTGATTGCAAATCCAACTACATAAAATCTTGGTGACATCTGAATTTGTCTGTTGAAAACAATCGTGGCTACAAACGAGACAGGAAGATTCAACGGCAGGCCGTATGACCCGGGATAAATGACGTCACGAAATAATCAATAAAAAACGCTAGCCGTCATAAAGTTGTGTAAATTTTAAATATGGCAATTACTCACAGCACTCGAATAAACCACCGCTGGTTTACCGTAGTCATGATTTTTTAATCACTGCCGGATAAACATATATGTGTGTGATTGAATTTTAATAAAATTACTGAACTGTTATCGGTTGCAAGCCTATATTGCAATGCCTACTCAGATAAATGAAAAATTAATATAATATTGGTCTCATTAAATTCAAATGACATACAAATTAACAATCGTAAATAGACACTAAATAAATTGGATAAAAAGAAGCAAATGATGATGATGATGTATATAATATATGTTCTTTGTTTTGTATTTCGCTGTTATTCATCAATTAGAAATTTATTTTATTTCTAATTTATTTTATTATTCATAAGATACAGAAAAATAAATTGTGCAAATTTAAAAATGGAAATAGTTTTATGCTTCGCAAAGATGAAGAGGCCACCAACTTAGCATAAAGCTACAGATAAATCTGCAGCGCTGATATTCCCTTGGCTCCTATAATCCTCCTTGTGAGTATTCAGTAGATCTGAGAATAGGATTTAAACTATTTTTTATAGCAGTAAATTATAAGAGTGGATCCTCGATTTAATTTTAAAATGTTGGATATAATTTTCTTTTATAATTAGGCATTAGAAAAATAATACACAGTATGAGCTGAGCTGAGTTTCTTGTCAGTTCTTCTCATCTCGAAATCATCCCGAACTGACGGTAGATTTGACATATCATAAGTCTGTAATAGACCTACATGAATAAAGAATTTTTTTATTCGAAATTGAATACATCTCTTAGTTTTCACCCCTCTTCTACATTAACGCTTAATTCTTAATACTGACATTAGTATTTTAATTTATATCGCAAAATGAACATTTTTTCGATTTAGCTAATAAATATTAATTACACGTATATCATTGGTAGTTCTCAAATTATTTATTGAGTATAATAAAATGTCCATGATATAAATATTGCAAATAATAACCAAAACGCATTATTAGAAAATTTAAATATCCAATTCCATTTGTGAAAACAACATTTGCAAAGAAGCAATTTAATTATATAGCATCTTGGTTATACAATGCACTTGCTAGCAAGGATAATGATAAATTAAAGGATAAATCTAATCATGATATAAAAAAGACACACACACACATACACATACACTTTGCAAGTAAATAACGATAAACTTGTGTTATTAACTTATTTAATTGTCTTTTTATAAATTGTAATTCCAAACATTGTGAATTGTAAGAGGAGGGAACTGGTACCTAAAATACAAGTTTCTACTTAGTTTAGGTACCAGGGAACAATTTAAATTGTAAATATTGGATGCAAAATAAAATTATTATTATTAATATAAATATAAACTGTGAAATCATGCTGCCAGTACGTCAACAGTAATTATACATAGTTATCGACGCAAAAAAAATATACCTCATCTATACATATAAATAAAATTGGAGTGTCTGTTTGTAATATTGAAATAACCGTTTATTACTACATGCATATGAATATAAATACGGCACATACACCAAAATAACATTTTTTAAAATTTTTGTCTGTCTGTCTGTCGGTTTGTTTGTTCCGGCTTATCTCTGAAATAGCCAGACCGATTTTGACGGGACTTTTATTGGCAGGTAGCTGATGTAATAAAGAGTAACTGAGGTATGTGATGTGATAAGGCGCAACTGAGGCTACTTTTATATTAGAAAATTAAAGTTAAATTCCACGCGGACGAAGTCGCGGATACAGCTAGTAAAAAATATACAAATATAAACAAAGAAATGCTGCGAGTGGGATAACAGGAATTATATAGAAGTTACTAATAAAAAGGTATATTTTCATTTCATTTCATTTATTCATAACAATTTATAATACATTGTGTTAAATTTTATTACTGTTGTAGTAATAAGAAAAAAGACTAGGTAAACGGAGAAAATATATTAATATAGACTACTGACAATTAGGAATAGAAAGAAGGAATTGAAGTATCAAAAACAAGAATGTAATATAAAAGAACTATAAATTCAAATACAAATTTAGAACATAAAATACATATCTGATTAGCCAGTTACAACAATTACATATCATAATTTTTATTAATTAATTATATATCTAAAATAAGAACATGTCTAATAATGAAAAATTAAAATTTCATAATAATATATATATATATATATATATATATATATATATATATATATATATATAAATATCCCCTTGGGCACTTTGTGGCTCAGACGTGCCGTATAGGTAGTTTTTTGTTGATCCTTTTTCACTTGTTGATCCGGAGGCCTTTTGTTGATCTAATGCCAGCTGACCATATATAAATGTTGATCCGTTTTGAGCCACAACTGTCACGACGAGTAATAATAATAATTACGCGATTTATACACGATTTTATACAAATCCACCTTTTTGGCATACGAGCAGTTCTTGATCCAATTCAAACGGGCCAATCAGGGTGCAGCATTTGCCAAGGGCTTCCTCATTGGCACGTTTGGGCTACTACATTATGGCTACAGTAACTTAATAATGTCTAGCTAGTATTTCAAGAATAATAGTCTATCTAATCTAAATATTTATAGAAATCTGTCTGGAGTAACGTGACTCCAGATCAAACCTCAATACTTGTTATTTTTTGGACGGGAATCTTTTCTTTTGTAACAACGTT
Source organism: Achroia grisella (assembly GCF_030625045.1). NCBI lineage: Eukaryota > Metazoa > Arthropoda > Insecta > Lepidoptera > Pyralidae > Achroia > Achroia grisella. Next base: position 1,085,318 of record NW_026712589.1, read on the forward strand.
ACTGAGCGAATAAAGAGAAGACGCAACGGCGGATCCAGGGGGGAGCGTCATGGAGGTCATGGGAGTCATGGGGGCGTCATGACTCTCCCCCCTTAGCCCAGGACTTAGGTAGACCACTAATTGAACTAAAAAATAATGAAACAGCAAATTTTTTTGCACGATCGGAGTGTTGGTGCAGTAGTATTAATTATAATTAAACATTGTTACTTAAAACATAACAGTTAAAGTACTATAACCCTAAAAGCAAAATAGGTATTTTCAAAATACTTTTTCAAAATAAATTACCCTTTGAGTTTTTGTCCAAACCTCAGATATTTTATTTATTTTAGGTATATCAATCATTACATAGTATAGTATAAAACAAAGTCGCTGTCGCATCTAACAAGTACATAAATAAAGAAAGAAGACTTTTTGGCTCTGAATATATTTCAAAAATCAATTACTTGTGTTAATCAATTTATATACTCGTTCTTATTTCATAGTACTTGTTTTGATCCGAATATATACAGATACCGTAACGGTCTATTAATTATGAATTTATTATACCTAACCTAGATATTTTATTTTGACGAAACTCCGTGTAGTAGTAGTATCCGATAAGGGTATGCGAACCCTAAGTATTATTACAAAATGACCAGTAATTTCGAAGAAATAAGCCTTTGAATTTCAAATCAACTTACCAAACGGACGCTCAAGGTTCGATTCCCGCCATAGAATTTTTTTTGTTTTGACTTTATGTTATATTTTAAATTAACTATTTTAATAATTAAATGAATTTAATCGAACAAAAAGTTGTCAAGTATTAAATTAATTTTAATTTACATTAACTATTATACTTTCTGAATTGTAAAGCAGCTAACAATTATAGTAAGATCTTATAAATAATTAACACAACAACATTTCAAATGTATTTTCTTTATTATTACAAAATATTTTTTGTGCATACTATAATAGTTAATGTCACTTAAAATTTATTTAATATTAAACAACGTTTTTATCGATTAAATTCATTTAATTATTAAAATAGTTAATTTTAAATATTACTTTAAAAAAAAACAAAAAAAAAAGTCAATGGTGGGAATCGAACCCGGGGTGTCTGTGTGGTAAGTTGGTACACAGGTACACTCCTAACTAGTAAAATTAATTTAATACTTAACTACGTTTTTCTCGTATAAATTAATTTAATTATTAAAATATTAAATTAAAAAAAAAACAAAAAGAAGTAAATAACAATAGTCAATGGTGGGAATCGAACCCGGGATGTCTGTGTGGTAAATTGGTACACAGGTACACTCCTAACTAGTAAAATTAATTTAATACTTAACTACGTTTTTCTCGTATAAATTAATGTAATTATTAAAATATTAAATTAAAAAAAAACAAAAAGAAGTAAATAACAATAGTCAATGGTGGGAATCGAACCCGGGGTGTCTGTGTGGTAAGTTGGTACACAGGTACACTCCTAACTAGTAAAATTAATTTAATACTTAACTACGTTTTTATTATAAATTCATAATCGTATATAATCATAAATTAATTATTAAAATACAAAATAAAAAAAAAACCAAAAAAATAAATAATAAAAAAAAAGTGTAGGATTCGAACTCGGAGTATTACATTATTATATATATTAGGCATACGACTAGCCTTATGACTGTTACTTTTTTTTTAATCTATACATCTATACATGTAAATGAAATTGGAGTGTCTGTTTGCAATATTGAAATAACCGTTTTTACTACTTGCATATGAATATAAATACGGTATACACCAAAATAACATATTTTACAAGTTTTGTCTGTCTGTCTGTCTGTTTGTTCCGGCTAATCTCTGAAATAGCTGGACCGATTTTGACGGGACTTTTTTTGGCAAGTAGCTGATGAAATAAGGGGTAACTTACGCTACTGTTATTTTAGAAAAATAAAATAAAATTTCACGCGGACGAAGTCGCTGGGGCCAGCTTGTCTATAGATATACCGAGATTTAATATTTAAGTTGCTATTATGTTGTTGACAAAATTTTACTGTAATGTTACTATTACGTTATCCTACACAATTTGTATTATTTTGGATGAATAAATAAATAAATAAATAATAATCTATACATCTATACATATAAATAAAATTGGAGTGTCTGTTTGTAATATTGAAATAACCGTATTTTACTACATGCATATGAATATATATAAGGTACATATACCAAAATAACTATTTTTATAATTTTAGTCTGTCTGTCTGTCTGTCTGTTTGTTCCGGCTAATCTCTGAAATGGCTGGACCGATTTTGACGGTACTTTTTTTTGGCAGGTAGCTGATTTATAAGGAGTAACTTAGGTTACTTTTATTTTAGAAAAATAAAGTTAATTTCCACGCGGACGAAGTCGCGGGAACAGCTTGTTTTTAATAAAAACATCTTTTTTGTGGTACTTGAGAATGTTGAAGCCTGTTGTTTGTAATATTGAAATAACCGTTTTTTACTACTTGCATATGAATATAAATACGGTACATACATCAAAATAACATATTTTACAATTTTTGTCTGTCTGTCTGTTTGTTCCGGCTAATCTCTGAAATGGCTGGACTGATTTTGACGGGACTTTTTTTGGCAGGTAGCTGATGTAATAAGGAGTAACTTAGGCTACTTTTATTTTAGAAAAATAAAGTTAAAAACCACGTGGACGAAGTCGCGGGAACAGCTAGTGTTTAATATATTAGAGATACCTACGTGTTTTTTTATTGATGACTAGCTGTACACGGGATTTCGTCCGTGTTGAATTTAACTTTATTTTTCTAAAATATAAGAAGTTAAATTCCACGCGGACGAAGTCGCGTGTACAGCTAGTTGTCGGTAGTCTAGTGATTTAGCTAGCACACTGCTTTGATTCCTGCTTGGTGGTCGAAGGTTCGATTCCTCGCATGCTGCAAACATTTGTATTCATGAGTATGATTGTTTGTAACGGTCTGGGTGTTTTCTATGTATAGATAATATATATGTATTTACGAAAAAAAATCTTTGTATTTATATCAGTACCCATAACATAATCTTCAGCTAGCTTAACTTGGGTCTAGATGAAGCTGTGTGAATTGTCCTGAGATTACTATTATTACTATAATAAATCTTTTCAAATCAACCGATGTTTATTTTTGCCATAATACGTGCTGTTACCATGTGATAATATTACGTACGTACGGATTAAACTATTAACTTATTATTAAATTATTAACTATTTATACTGTTTTAAATGTGATGCGTTCATTATTTATATTTCCTTTGAATTAAAGACAAATGTATATATATATATATATATAAATATACACTTGCACACTTAGTTGATCCAGCCACGATCCGTAGATATTGCTGATTCCACTGTCTCTCTCTTTCTATCACTATCTTTGTATTCTAATATGCGATGTTGCCGTTCCGGCCGAGACCATGCGTTGTTGCCAAATGTATTCGTCGATAGTAGTAGATACCTATACTCGATATATATTTTTTCAACAATTTCCTGCAATAGTGAATCCGTATCGGCAATTTTTTTTAAATGCACAAAGATTTTTTGGCTCTGAATATATTTAAAAATCATTTACTTGTGTGTTGATGAATTTATATACTAGTACATGAAGTACCTAATACTTGTTTTGATTTGAATAGGTAGCGATATTATGAATTTATTATACGTAATCTAAAGATTTTGACGAAATAAAAGTAATTAGTTATCTGTTAACCTTGACTTCATGCTGGCACCAGTATTATCAGATGATGAACATACTCTTCGAAAACTTACAGCAGAAATATCGTGTTTGGACTCATTAGATAGGTCTCGATGAATAGAGTTTAAAAAACTTAAAATAAATGGTAAATTAGAAATAATGTATAAATACCCCTTACGTAAAATTCAACCACTTTAAACTTAATAATAATAATAATTAGGAAAAGAGAAAAGCTATACATGCACTGAAAGTAATTGATGCCTTCCACACAATATTTTCAGTATTAAACAACTCTGTTTGTTCAGTAAAAGTGTAAATACACTGGTAACCTTTAATCATATTTTATATGCAAACATTACATATACAAACCCTAAAGTTTTATTTCAGAATGGCCAGTAGTTTTCAAGAAATAAGTCTTTGAAATTGTAAGTGTAACTTATATATATACTAGTTTTTTCACCATAACAAACAACACCAATATGGCCTAGTTAGTAGTTTACCTGTGTACCAATTAATAATAATAGTAATCTCAGGACAATTCACACAGCTTCATCTAGACCCAAGTTAAGCTAGCTGAAGATTATGTTATGGGTACTAGACAACTGATATAAATACAAAGATTTTTTTCGTAAATACATATATATTATCTATACATAGAAAACACCCAGACCGTTACAAACAATTTAATAATAAGTTAATAGTTTAATAAGTACGTACGTAATATTATCACATGGTAACAGCACGTATTATGGCAAAAATAAACATCGGCTGATTTGAAAAGATTTATTATAGTAATAATAGTAATCTCAGGACAATTCACACAGCTTTATCTAGACCCAAGTTAAGCTAGCTGAAGATTATGTTATGGGTACTAGACAACTGATATAAATACAAAGATTTTTTTCGTAAATACATATATATTATCTATACATAGAAAACACCCAGACCGTTACAAACAATTTAATAATAAGTTAATAGTTTAATAAGTACGTACGTAATATTATCACATGGTAACAGCACGTATTATGGCAAAAATAAACATCGGCTGATTTGAAAAGATTTATTATAGTAATAATAGTAATCTCAGGACAATTCACACAGCTTCATCTAGACCCAAGTTAAGCTAGCTGAAGATTATGTTATGGGTACTGATATAAATACAAAGATTTTTTTTCGTAAATACCTATATATTATCTATACATAGAAAACACCCAGACCGTTACAAACAATCATACTCATGAATACAAATGTTTGCAGCGTGCGAGGAATCGAACCCTCGACCACCAAGCAGGAATCAAAGCAGTGTGCTAAATCGCTAGACTACCGACAACTACCTGTACACGCGACTTCGTCCGCGTGGAATTTAACTTCTTATATTTTAGAAAAATAAAGTTAAATTCAACACGGACGAAATCCCGTGTACAGCTAGTCATCAATAAAAAAACACGTAGGTATCTCTAATATATTAAACACTAGCTGTTCCCGCGACTTCGTCCACTTGGTTTTTAGCTTTATTTTTCTAAAATAAAAGTAGCCTAAGTTACTCCTTATTACATCAGCTACCTGCCAAAAAAAGTCCCGTCAAAATCAGTCCAGCCATTTCAGAGATTAGCCGGAACAAACAGACAGACAGACAAAAATTGTAAAATATGTTATTTTGATGTATGTACCGTATTTATATTCATATGCAAGTAGTAAAAAACGGTTATTTCAATATTACAAAGAACAGGCTTCAACATTCTCAAGTACCACAAAAAAGATGTTTTTATTAAAAACAAGCTGTTCCCGCGACTTCGTCCGCGTGGAATTTAATTTTATTTTTCTAAAATAAAAGTAACCTAAGTTACTCCTTATAAATCAGCTACCTGCCAAAAAAAAGTACCGTCAAAATCGGTCCAGCCATTTCAGAGATTAGCCGGAACAAACAGACCGACAGACAGACAGACAAAAATTATAAAAATTGTTATTTTGGTATATGTACCTTATATATATTCATATGCATGTAGTAAAATACGGTTATTTCAATATTACAAACAGACACTCCAATTTTTATTAAATGTATAGATGTAGAGATTATTATTTATTTATTTATTTATTCATCCAAAATAATACAAATTGTGTAGGATAACGTAATAGTAACATTACAGTAAAATTTTGTCAACAACATAATAGCAACTTAAATATTAAATCTCGGTATATCTATAGACAAGCTGGCCCCAGCGACTTCGTCCGCGTGAAATTTTATTTTATTTTTCTAAAATAACAGTAGCGTAAGTTACTCCTTATTACATCAGCTACTTGCCAAAAAAAGTCCCGTCAAAATCGGTCCAGCTATTTCAGAGATTAGCCGGAACAAACAGACAGACAGACAGACAAAACTTGTAAAATATGTTATTTTGGTGTATGTACCGTATTTATATTCATATGCAAGTAGTAAAAAACGGTTATTTCAATATTACAAACAGACACTCCAATTTTATTTACATGTATAGATGTATAGATTAAAAAAAAGTAACAGTCATAAGGCTAGTCGTATGCCTAATATATATAATAATGTAATAAATTCATTTAAACAGAAATTGCGGGAACATTATTTAAATTTGTAACTTTTTTACTGTCCTTCTCCTTTTTTCACATCTTTCTGTTATATCCCTATAGTTCTCTCTATATTTTCTGTTTTTCTTACTTTCAATTTGAGACTGTACTTATAATTTGATTATCGGATCATTATGTATTTATTTATACATTTATGGGTTATATTTACATATATATTTGTGTATGTATATTGTTATAGAAATGTATATTTTGCTTATCTTTATAAATCTTTTTTTGACATTTCTTATTTATATTAGTGCACCGCCAATAATCTTTCGCTGCACCACTCATGGTTGCCTGGTAAATAACGCGGCAAAATATTAAGTCCGCCACAGGTACAAATTTTTTTGTGCATTTAAGTTAAATAAATAAAAAAAATACAATACTGTTTAATGAAAATGCGTATTGTCTAGTGCTTTGAGATGTCTTAAGGATAACCAACAATAACCATTTTTTATCTTTTACATTTTACGGGAATTTTTTTTATCGTATGTTTCCCTTAAAATCATGTAAACTATGTTATTATGTCATAATCTAAAGAAATAATAATATTTTATAGTGAAATATCCACTATAAAATACTAAAAAGTAGCAATGTAATTCGTTACGCGCGAATCGGCTGTTATAAGGTCAAAGGTCAGTGCACCCCGCGTATTTGATAAATAGTGCTTCTCTGGATGTCTTTAAGAGAAAATGGCAGTATGTACGTGTACTAGTGTTAAGTGTTAAGTTTTTCAAATGTACAATAAAGAATAAATATTTTTAAGTACAGTACTTACGTACATTAATATAATACCTACTTTTTACTTGTATCTATTGTTATCAAAATTAAATTATAAGTTCTTAACTTGACCACGACTATGTGACCCTCTCTTGGCGCCAAAACGAGTGAAAAAATGAACAGCATACGACGACGACGCAGTACCTATAGAGTGGAGCAACTGCTTATTCAGTTTTATTCAACTATTTAGTCCCTCCACCGTTACAATGAATAGAGGCGGATATTACAATGTATGTAGCATTGAAAATATAAAAAATCTAGATTAGGTATAATAAATTCATAATTGATAGGCCGTTACGGTATCAGAGCCAAAAAGTCTTCTTTCTTTGTTTATGTACTGTTAGATGCGACAGCGACTTTGTTTTATACTACACTATGTAATGATTGATATACCTAAAATAAATAAAATATCTGAGGTTTAGACAAAAATTCAAAAGGTACTTTATTTTGAAAAAGTATTCTGAAAATACCTATTTTGCATTTAGTATTTGAAATACAAAACACAAAACTATTTTTGTTTTTAGAGTGACATTTCTATGAATTCACTGTCGATAGCGAGCGGTGCGATGGAAAAAGATAACCGTTTATAAAAATATAATAAATAGCCCTGGACAATTAACACAGACTGATACTGAACTGATATAAATAGATATTTTTATTTTGTAAATACATATATAATATACATATAAAACACCCAGACCGATAAAAACAATCGATGACCGATGAGTACAATTGTTTGCACCGTGCGAGAAATCGAACCCACGACCATCGGATGTAAAGCGGTGTGACCACCGAGGCAGTCGAAATATATAAATAATCTTATGAATTTAATTTATTCTAATTTGTTTGTGTGCGCGGGGTGCGGTGTACGGTGCTCCCCCCTGCCTCCACCGTTGCTGGAGCTTGCATGTATGGAGCATTGCGAATATAAAATATCTAGATTAGTAAATTCATAATTGATAGACCGTTACGGTATCTATATATATTCGGATTAAAATAAGTATCGCAGTAAGGACGAGTATATAAAGTGATCAACATAATTAATTGATTTTTGGAATATATATACAGAGCCAAAAAGTCTTTGTGTATTCAAAAAATATCTAATTTGTTTGTGTGCGCGGGGTGCGGTGTACGGTGCAGGGGGGACCCTGTCTCCACCGTTGCTGGAGCTTGCATGTATGGAGCATTGCGAATATAAAATATCTATATTAGTAAATTAATAAATTCATAATTAATAGACCGTTACGGTATCTATATATATTCGGATGAAAGTAAGTATCGCAGTATGGACGAGTATATAAAGTGATCAACATAATTAATTGATTTTTGAAATATATTCAGAGCCAAAAAGTCTTTGTGTATACCAAAAATTTAGCCGTTCGGAGCCAGTCATGCACGAATTATTAGTAAAAAATGTGTCGAGTATATCGTACTATCGACGAATATATATGGCCACATCGCAAAATAGAATGCGACGTTGCCATACCGCCTGAGATATACGCGATAGGAGTCAAGTTATTCAGTGCAAAAGGTGGAATCGGCAAGTGTGTAGGTTGTGGCGTGATCAACAAAGTGCCCAAAGAGGTGTTTATATATATATATATATATATATATTTTATTAATAATGGGATTGCGCTTGGTCTTACCTCATCTGATGGTAAATGATGACAAGACCTAAGATGTAGAGCGCTTACCCAGAAGATATCTATTCACCATAGATTTGAAGAATCCGGGGTTGTATGTCTCTGGGAACACAAAAGCTGGAAGTGTGTTCCACTCTTTGACAGTGCATATTAGAAAGGTCATGTTCATTATTACACTTAGTTTATAATTCATTAATTATATAATAACACTTCTTTAATAAAAAATCCTTTAGTTTGCAGTTAAAATCATCCTTATACGATAAACTTTTTAAATCTATGTACTTACCTCATAATATATGTATACAAATTCCGAAATTCTACGTACCATACCATAGTATGGTTAAAAGAGAAAAATGTTCAGAGTTTCATGTCCTGAATACAGGGAATTTTAAATTGTGTAGAAAATAAGTTTCATATTTGCGACTAGTTTGAATGTCGACCGCGAAAGATTTCAGAGATTTACGAATATCTACTTACATTTAGCACTGTAGTGGTGGAGTACTGTAACGGCAAGATTCGCTCAAGTGATAAACCGGGAATTTAAAAGGAAATTCCGGAGAAATTTTAATACCTTTTTGATACTAGCGCTCCATTCCTGCCGGATGCAGGTTAAAAGGAAGCGAATACGAAATAAGCACATATTTATTTCACTTGTATCATAATATCAACTGTTAATAAATAATTAAATTCACCAGTACGGTAATACTGACACCTTGGTGGTCTAGCGATTTAGCTGCTTAACTACTGATAGTCGTGGGTTCAATTACTCGCACGATGCTAGCATTTTAATTTATGTACTGTTTTTAGTGAAACAAGAGTTTTCAGTTACATGTAATTCTAAAGCAAACTTGATTAGAGAAATCTGACTATTATTAAACGTTGATAATAATTGCCTTATTCTAATTTTAAATTTTATGAGTTTAATTAGTTATTGCAGATTTTTTTTTAATTTGATAGTTATTGCCTTATTCTAATTTTAAATTTTATGAGTTTAATTAGTTATTGCAGATTTTTTTTTTAATTTTATATGTATTGCCTTATTCTAAATTTAAATTTTTTGAGTTTATTTAGTTATTGCAATTTTTTTTAAATAGCACATTTTGTATGTAGAAGTCTAAGGGATATATAGCCATAAGTCCCTGCGTTAGTGTAGAACTTGGATGGTATATGGTATATACGGCGCACGAAAAGGTTCGGTGATAAAAACTAGAGATTTAATGTTAAACGCTGTGTGCTTTAAATATTTATTAACTTACGAGTACACCTGGAGGAACTGCAGTCTGAATTATGTAATCTTACTATACATTAGCGACACGGCTGTGCACATTAATCTATGCTAATATTATAAAGCTGAAGACTTTGTTTGTTTGAACGCGCTAATCTCAGGAACTACTAGTTGGAATTGAAAAAATATTTTTGTGTTGGATAGTCCATTTGTCAAAGAAGGTTTTAAGCTATATAACATTACGCTACGACCAATAGGAGCGGAGCTACAATGAGAAATATTGAAAAAGTTGGGGAAATTAAACGCAAAGAAAGTAGAGTAAGTGAACTAGTTATTTAATAATATGAAGATTATGGATTATTTTCTACTTGCTTTGTACAGGTTTAATCCCTTATACAGAAGCTAATGTTTTACCTATATAAGTCGCTTAGCTGCTTGGTTAGTAAGCTGTTTGTTAAAAGCTGAGATAAGGTAGTGAATTATAGGATTTGGATGAATAAAATATTAGTTATCCAAAATGGCAACGAACGAGTGGTATAAAGGGAGTTACCTAGTCATGTGACTATAGTGCCGGTCATTTGTATGGATAACAGTTATTATTTACCACCTGGTCAGCCGTCAGCTTATTTACCATTCAAATATTTAAAAAGATCTCTAAATACTTTCTTTATATATTGTGAAATTAAGGAAATAATTATATATTTCCGGCATATCCGTGTTTATTTTTGTTTTTTTTTAGTTTCGCTAAAGTCATCGTTTTATGGCAATTGCGTAAGGTTTTACAACAAAATACCGGAGTCTGTTATAAACCTGCCAGAAAAAAGATTTAAATGTCATATAAACGACTTCCTTTGCAAAAAAGCTTACTATAAAATTGAAGAATTCGTTAACAATAATAATATTTTATAGAAAAACTTAAAATCCATAACACTGACAATATTATCTGATTACACTAATAATGAGTGCGTAGCAATTTCTATGTTGATTATCGCATGCCTCTTATTTGTTATACTGTAATTATTTATATAAAAAAAACATCTATTAAAAATAGCAACACACAAGTTTCTTGCTCATTCTTCTTGTGATGAATCTGCATTCCGAATGAGTGATAGAATCAAAATATGACTATTCAAAAGTGCTTGTAATGAGTTTGTTTTAATAAAGATTATTTCTATTTCTATTTCGGACTATACTAATGCTGTTGGCCACAGCTCGTCTTTACAGCTTCACTGGACGATACGGGGCAAGTGCAGATGAGACTTCAAATCCGCGGAAGGACTTATGAAGCGGCTGAAAGCCAACTCCCGCCTGACAGATACGACTTTAGACTGTGGGTACCGCTACGGGTTCAAACTTCGGCTCAGGTAATTTCGATACCCGTTTAAATTGAACGGAGGATCAATCAGGACCACATCAATCTATCAGTACGAGTATGAATGACGCATAATTATAATGACGGACACAATTAACACATTTGAGACTGAGAAATCCAAGGATCTTTATCGTAAATTCGTATATTTCAAACTTAATGCAAACAAATTATTAAGAAGCACTAAAATAACAAGTAGGCGCCAATTTTATCAACTAAACTTACGGTATTATTTATTTATTTATATACTCTTTATTGCACCAGAAAATTACATTAATAGAGTAATTAAAATTAAAATTAATTGATATTATTAGGGCAAATTTTGACTTTACGATTAAAATGTTAATGTAATATTGTATTATTAGTATAGATAAACGGGTTTTATCATGAATAATTTCGCGGTCAGAAGTCACGATCTAACCACAGCCAGTGTAATCTAGTCGACACGTTAAATACCTTTATTTACCATAAAATTATTCGTGTTAAAACCCGTTTAACTATATTAATAGTGTGTATTAAACGCGATTATTTCAAAATAAGTACATGAATATCGGCTCATAATAATCATATTTATATATCTTATATATAAAAATCTCGTATCACAATGTATATTGTATGTATTTTTTGAGGGTTGATAATGGAATGGTGTCATGGCCAGCTCTAATGGTATATGTGGTAATGGCTGGCGGGGCATCAGTGGAAGATGAAAAGATGACTATTAGGTCAGATCAGTTAACCAATTGCGACAAATTCACCAGGAATTTTATAATAATAGTAATCTCAGGACAATTCACACAGTACCATCCAGACCCAAGTTAAGCTAGCTAAAGCTTGTGTTATGGGTACTAGATAACTGATACATATACATAGATATTTTTTTTCGTAAATACATACATATTATACATAGAAAACACCCAGACTGATACAAACAATTATACTCATGAATACAAATGTTTTGCCGTGCGAGGAATCGAGTCCGCGACCATCGGACGTAAAGCTATGTACTAGACCGCTAGACCATTCTAGTGGTTCGTCGTTAATTTTTATTTTTAATTTAACATGATGGTTTCCAGGGGGAACCGCGTGGAGGTCAACCTGATGGTATGGTACAATGCTAGCAATGTGGTTATTAGTCCACATTACAAAGAATTCTCTTCTCCCTTGTAGTTAACAATAACAATGTAGTAATACATACTCGTCCGAAACGGCTTGACCGATTTTTATGAAATTTTAAATCTATAGTCAGTAGATCTGAGATTCGATCTATTTTTCATACCCCTAAGTGACATGGGTTATCCACCCTTAACATTTTTATTTTCTCAATTTTTTTTCTTATCATTTAGCATTATAAAATATATACAACCCTAAATTTTCACCCTTCAATCACAAACCCAATTCTTTAATAACGATACAGCAAAACATTTGCCGTGCAACTAGTATATATATATATTTCTCGTGTCACAATATCAGTTACCATACTCCTCTAAAACGGCTTGACCGATTTTTATGAAATTTGATATGCATATTCAGGTTTGAGAATCGGCTATTATTTATGAAAAATAGATAGTAGCCGATTCTCAGACCCTTGGACAACCCTAGCCGGGGTATGCCCCTCAGTGATAAGGGTTGTCCACACCTAACGTTATTTTTTTATTTTTTTGCATAAATTTTTTATTTATTTTATGTAAAATGTGGCATTAAAAATAAATACAACACCAAATTTTCGTGCTTCTACCCTCAACCCCTATTTTAAATAGCGATTTTAATTTATATGCATTATTTATATTTGAAGAATTGCGACTTTGAAGTGGCAATGGGCAGGGCACATAGCTCGTAGGACAGATGGCCGTTGGGGCAGTAAAGTCCTCGAGTGGCGACCACGGACCGGAAGAGGCAGCGTGGGAAGGCCTCCAGCAAGGTGGACCGACGATCTGGTCAAGATCGCTGGAAGGCATTGGATGCGAGCAGCGCAGGACCGATCGTCGTGGAGATCTTTGGGGGAGGCCTATGTCCAGCAGTGGACGTCTTCCGGGCTGCGATGATGATGATGATGATGATTTATATTTGACCCAAATAAATTTCTGGTTGGTAGTTTGTATTCGCACGTATCGACTTGTAAAATGTGAACTTACAATTTTAATCAATAAAAGAGCAGCACACAAGTTTCTTGCTTATTCTTCTTATAATGAGACAGCTTTTCGAATAAGCGGTTGATTAACACCTTAGGCGCCATGTGTATCTTTTTGTCACACAGTGTCTGGAGCACTGTGTATTCAAAAGTATACACATCTTTCTTCTTTGTAAACGCGCTGTGTATCCTTTAGGAACACGTTCTCTATACATCTATTACACAAATAAAAGCCCCGGCCTGTTGCATTTATCCGATGTAAATCGTCTGGGAATCGGTTTTATTTTCTTTTTATTTTTATTTTTATTTTAAATTTCGAATTCGGATTTCATTTTTATTTTATTTTATTTTTTATTTTATTTAGGAAGATTAACGTGTAATTTTACATGTTACTTGTCATATAAAATTGTCCTATGCCAATTAATTATCTTCGCCAATAGATTTTACAAAAAATTGTTTTTTTTTTAAACGGTCACTTAGGGTCTGGCGCTGAGGGTGTTAAAAAAATTGTTGACTATTCAGAAGTGATTAAATTAAGTTTATTTAAATAAATGATTTTCTATTCTATTCTATGGCAAAACAACGTTTGCAGGGTCAGCTTGCTAGCATATTTTATTATTATATTAAGCTAGTTTAATGTAATAATAAAATATGATCTAACTAGTCATCACTTTGTCATATATCTTATTTAAATTATACAAAATAAGGAAAAAAGTGCTATAATAATAATTACTGGGCTAATTTCTATTCATTTAAATAAAGTACGACATGATACAGCAAAACCTAACATTGATTGAGACTGACGAATTAAGACTATATTACGAGATTCTAGACAAGTTTTATCTTTCTATAGAATTTGCTTTTCGATTAAATAACTTTAGTTTATAATTACACTAGCTGTTCCCGCGATATCGTATGCGTGGAATTTAACATTATTTTTCTAAAATAAAAGTAGCCTAAGGTAGTCCTTATTACATCAGCTACCTGCCAAAAAAAGTCCCGTCAAAATTGGTTCATCCATTTCAGAGATTAGCCGGAACAATTATAATTATAAATATATATATATATATATATATGTATATTGTAACCTAACGTTTATCTGTTTCTAATAATATATCATAGTAGACATATATGAACATATATATATTGACGGCCTCGGTAGTTTAGCGGTTTAGCACACCCTACTTCCGTTGGTCGCGGGTTCGATTCCTCGCACGGTAAAAATATTTGTATTCACGAGTACGACTATTTATATCGGTTTGAGTGTTTTCGTGTTTTCTATGTACAATATCTAATAATAATCTATATATTTATATCAGTTGTCTATAGTTTATATTTATGTAGTACCCACACAAGCTCTGCTTACCGTTGTACTAAATGGAGTTGTGTTAATTGTCCAAGCTCATTTATTTATTATGATAAAAAAAAAAATATACCTACATAGTATAAAACAAAGACGCTGCCGCTGTCTGCCCGTCCCTATGTATGCTTAAATCTTTAAAATTTAACGGATTATGATGCCGTTGTTTTAATAGACAGAATGATTCAAGAGGAATGATTATATGTATAATACATGTATACTGGAGCGAACCCGGGGCTAGTAGCAAATATAATATAATAATATATAGTTTATATATATGTGGAAAGAGGATTTATGCGTTTCTTTATGATTATAGTTTTATTTTTAAATTAACAATTGAACGACGTATGATGATGTAATGATAATTTTAATAATTAAAGAAATAATTTATTGTTATAAGACTATTCTTCAAATGATAATTAACAATAAGTATGTAGGATAATATATACTGTATTATATATTACTATTACATACATAATAGACGACCTATGTCTTTTTATAATTTTGAATTTTTTTTTTTTGTAACACAGGGGACAAACGAGTGTGCGGCTCACCTGATGGTAAATGATTACCGCCGCCCATGAGCACCCGCAACACCAGGGGAATTGCAAGTACGTTGTCGGCCTTTTAAAAAGGAATAAGCTCTTTTCTTGAAGGTTTCAATATCGTATCGGTTCGGAAATACCATTGCTGGAAGGTGATTCCACAATATGGTTGTGCGAGGCAAAAAGTTTCTAGAAAACCGCACTGTGGAAGACCGCCATTCATCCAGATAATCAGGATGGTATTTCAGTTTCTGGCGGGTGGTACGGTGGTGAAACTCAGCAGCTATATTAACCGAACAATTCCTCAGAATACTCCCCGTGATATATGCGGTAGAAAATTTTGTAATGTTATAATTCCTACATACATATGTTATATATATTATTCTCTTTGTTGAACACAGGCGTAGCAAAAGGCCGTTAGTTTTAGTAACTAATATCTCCATTTGCGGTAATTATACAAAGAACACTTACATTAGATCTGTTAAATCATATATATTGAGCAAAGCCTATTACTCACTAAACGATTACTTGAATGACGAACGTGCATGGAAATAGTTGTTCATGCACTGGATTTTCATTTAATGTTAGACATAGACACCTATATAAATATACATTGTAAATAAACTGGATTAAAAAAAAGTTATTCAATTGAGTTTCTTGCTAGTTTTCAATTGAATCTATATACCGAATTGGACGGTAGGGAAAAAATTAAAATTATAGTGCAAAAACTTGACGTTCATAAGCGGCTAAAATGTCCTACATGAATAAATTATTTTGAATTTGAATTAGATTAAAATGTACTTACATAAGACCGAGGAGCAGTTACGTCCATCATTTGAGAGAAGGCGGTAGTAGCATAGTACTTGCTTGAATACGTGATTAAAATAAATATAAGAAACGTTGAAATGAACCTCCATATAAATGCTATCTTAAAGAGCTGAAATTAATAACAAAGTCAGTTTTATAACAAGGTTGTTACAAAAATATCAGTGTAATTAACAAGTCATTCTCGCCACTCGAAAACCTTTCTTTCCTGCAGCTATCGGTTATTCCAGCTTTATGAGCGACTAGTAGGGATGCTCAGTAGTTATCGATGTTAATAAAACACGATGTTTTAGTCCGATGTTAATAAAACATTAAAGATATCGTCGATTAAATAGACATTTTTCAAAATTAGAAGCTAGAATTGCCTACTTTTATATAAATCAATTAAATTAAACACGCCGTCTTAATCATTACCTTAATCATTTTAAAATGATATACTTCTGTGTAAATTTTAAATTTTAAAGGAGAAGGAATTAAAAAAAGTTCTCTTCTTCGTAGTAAGAAACTAGTAAAATTTGCATAAATTAGATGGTATAAGCATTATATTGTATAAATTAGACTTGTGGATAAACAGAACAATAATATGTTAATACTTTAGTGTTGTAGTACTGAATATTGTAATTGTGAGAAAACCTTTAATTGGCCTTATTTTTAAGTACATATTATTTGTTATTATTTGTATTTCGCTGTTGGTTTTCAAATTAAACAAAAAGAAAAAAAAAACATTTTGAATACTGCCATTTTTCTATTCAACCGACTATATATCGAATCTACGATAAAAAATAAGAATTGGTAATTGATTTGATTTTAAACCTTATAAGCTAAAAAGTAATTCAACCCTTAAAATGTTATAAGATCAGATAAATTGAAGATAAACATACACATATATGATTTATTTTGATATTTATCGTATATACTTATCGACATCGATGTATTTTAAATATCAACCATCCCTAGTGATACATTGCTGCTCCAACTTGATAATCGTTTAAGCTAAATCGGTCACTTCTGATCTGAGGTTATCCTTGTTTATACCAAGCAATGAAATGTCTAGCTTAGCCCAGTTATATCTCGAGTCTCTAGCAATCCTAGGCGTCTTTTCAATCCCGTACAAGTACGATGCCTTTTTATCTAAATTCGTCTACAATTAATTTATTTTTAAGTGTGCACGTCATAAGGTTGTTTTTTCAAAAATTATAAGTTTTGACTTCGTACGTATTTGACATTGTCAGATTCAAACTACTATTTATATAGAAATTACATATCCTATACCACAGATTAATATGTTTTGATATTCTATATATAATACTATAAAATGGGGGGAAGATGATTGGTAGTAATGTGGATTCATGGCCCCATTACTGGCAATGTACCATGTCAGATTGCCTCCACGCGGTTCCCCCTAGAAACCATTATATTAAATTCCTGGTGAATTTGTCACGATGGGCTAACTGACCTGACCTCATGCTCATCTTATCATCCTCCACTGGTGCCCCGCCAGCGTAAACCGTTAGCGCGGGCGGGTGCAGCATTCCATTGACATCCTCTAAAAAAATATACTATAAAGTTCAATAATAATATTTTTTTTATTTGAATTAATTAGTTTATTAGAGTATTATATATATGAACAATATGGATCAATAGACGGTACAATAGAAAATCATCTCATACACATAATAAATATACAAACTGTAATGTTAATATTATATCGATTCACGTATTGTCCACTGTCCACATTTACGTAAGTGTAAATGTGTGTGATTTGTATGAATTCAAATAAACGTCTTATCTATTTATCTATCTACATAGATAAAATTATGTGCCACACATAACTGTGTATTATTGTAAATGTATGTAATTTGTACGAATTCAAATAAACGTCTTATCTATTTATCTATCTACATAGATAAACTTATGTGCCCCATATAAATGTGTATAAGTGAAGTTTGTACGAATTTAAATAAACGTCTTATCTATCTACATAGATAAAATTATGTGCCACATACAAATGTGCATAAGCGTAAATGTGTGTGAAATGTACGAATTCAAATAAACGTCTTATCTATCTATCTACACAGATAAAGTTATGTGTCTCTAAGCGTACCTTTATAAGTGTATCGTCTGTGACTGTTGTAAAGAAGAAATTGAAAATCCACACCAGAGCGACTGCAAAGAATCTCGTTGTGAGAACGTTCCGATCGAAATATGAAAACGATTTCCTGAAATACGATTTTCTGACATGTATAAATCGGTATTTTACAGCACTAGTTTTAGGGGGGAAGGGGATTGTTAATAATGGGGACTAATGACCAATGGGGCTAGCAATGTACCATGTTAGATCGACCTCCACGCGGTTCCCCCTGGAAACCATCGTGATACATTCCCGGAGAATTTGTCACGTTGGGCTAACTGACCTGACCTCATGCTCATCTTATCATCCTCCACTGGTGCCCCGCCAGCGTAAACCGTTAGCGCAGGAGGGTGCACCATTCCATTATCATCCTTTAAAAAAATGCACTAGTTTTAAGCATCTACTTTTAAACAAAAGTTATTGCTTAAAATAGTAGAAACATATTAATAGTAGGAATATATTAATTACTAGCTGTGCCCGCGGTTTCAGCAATTTAGCTGTTATTCTGATGTCTAAGCTAAAAGCTAAATTTCATCATAATCCATTCAGTAACCACACTCACAAAACCACAAAATTCACACCGCTTTACATCCGATGATCGCGGGTTTGATTCCTCGCACGGTGCAAACATTTGTATTCATGAGTATGATTGTTTATATTGGTCTGGAAGTTTTCTATGTATATTATGTATGTATTTAAAGAAACAATTATGTATTTATATCAGTTGTCTCGTACCCATAACACAAGCTCTGCTTACAGTGGGACTATTTAGTCCCACTTATTTAGTTAGAGCAGTAATACCCAAAGTGGTCTATATCGACCCCCAGGGGTCTATATCAAACTGCAAGGGGTCTACGACAACGGTCATCTTGAAATTTACAAAAAATCAATACCAGGTAAGAATGGGGGTACCCAAAATCGAAAAATATGGTAAGGGGTCTACGACACAAAAAAGTTAGGGGTACCTCTGAGTTAACGCTGTTTGGGGCTGTGTTAATTGTTCAGGGTCATTTATTTATTATTATTAAAAACGTTTTTTGTTGCCAACTAAATATATCATGGCCTTATAGGTTGTATCCCACTATATTTAAGTTTAACACAATATATTATGTATATCAAATCTTGTGAATATTATTTAAAGAGATTTTTCCTTTTTCTCATCCGAGTCTGCATTACAAATATGGCCTTAGAATAATAAATATATTACTATTGTAGAGTGCTAATAAATATATATTTTATTTGAAATAGGATTATATATCTCTTTGATGTTTTTAGGTTATCTTCTACATATCGTAGCTGGCTATATTTCACTCGTAATGTGTTTGTTACTAAGGAGCAGATTTTACTTCGTACATATGCCTACGTTACATTGGAGCTTGTAATTAATTACTTAATGGATAATTTTGTTTAACTCCGCTGTCATTAGCATGTGTGAGACCTCGAATATTTAGTGCGGGAACTTGACTATCATTATTGGAAGTATTACCAACTTCTCTATTGGCGATCAAATTCCAACCACTATTGAGTCTCGACCCATACAGTGCCATGTGTTTCGCCTCTGAACGAGGCGTTATCAAGCATTGGAGTTTACATATATATTGCTTTGACGATCTCGGTGGTCTAGCGGTTTGACCGATGGTCGCGGGTTCGATTCCTCGCATGGCACAAACATTTTGTATTCATAAGTTTGATTGTTAGTATAAGTATAATATGTATGTATTTACAAAAAAAAAATATGTATATGTATCAGTTATCTAGTACCTATAACGCAAGCTTTAGCTAGCTTAACTTGGGTCCAGATGGCGCTGTGTGAATTGTCCTGAGATTATAATTATAGCTTGGAACCTAGTATTGAGGGCGATGAAACTGCGTTGAATGTTATCGAAATTAAACTAAATATTATAAATCCATTAAATTGTGAAATGAATTTCGCAAAATAACACTTAATACGATAAAACTTATATTTTACTAGCTGTACACGCGGTTTGACCCGCAGTCAATTTATATATTTACGTTATTCTAATGTAAAAGCTATATTGTACTTAAACGTACTGAAACTTTACAAAGTTTCTTCAAAATCCGTTCAGTAGATTTTACGCGGAAGAATAAATATATATACATAATTAATTTAAATTATTATGGTCATGTTTGAAATTTAGTTCGACATTAGATTAAGATTAATAATATTTTTTAACTACTAAGGTTATTATATATAAAATTAGTTATTATTTATTAAATATAAAATATATAGTCATTTAAGAAAGACAATATATTTTATATTTAGTTCGAATAAAAAGTACGGTCGCTAAAGCTGAAAGATATATATTTCAAAATTGACAATTATCGAAAAAATAATAAAATGGATTTTATATATACATATATAATAAAAGTTTAAGGTGTGTCGTGCACAATATTAAAGATAAACAATAATAAATTATTATCAATTTGACAACTGATTTTAACAGTAAAGAAAATTGTATATTTATACATTTGTGTGTTAAATACTTGGTCGTATGTTTAATGTTTTTTTATTGATTTACTGTATCATTTATGAGTAATTTTAAAACAATATTAGCATTCTACACTCCATCTCGGTATGAAGTTTAAATTTGCTAAATTTTGATACTGCTCTGTCAGCGCTATTTCGTACAAAGATACGATAGTGCATTCTTCTTTTATATTTTAAACTAGCTGTATTCGCGTATTGTCACGTGGAATATAAATTTATTTTTCTAAATGAAAATATTTTTTCTAAAATAAAAAAACCTAAGTTACTCTCTATTACATCAGCTACCTGCCAAAATTTATTTTTCTAAATGAAAATATTTTTTCTAAAATAAAAGTAGCCTAAGTCACTCCTTATTATATCAGCTACCTGTCAATAAAACTCTCGTCAAAATCGGTCCAGCCATTTCAGAAATTAGCCGGAACAAACAGACAGACAGACAGACAGACAAAAATTGTAAAAAGTGTACTGTGTGTAATGTACCGTATTTATATTCATATGCATGTAGTAAAAAACGGTTATTTCAATATTACAAACAGAGACTCCAATTTTATTTATATGTATATACTAGCTGCACTAGCAACTTCGTCCGCGTGGAATTTAACTTTATTTTTCTAAAATAAAAATAGCCTAAGTTACTCCCTATTACATCAGCTACCTAAAAAAAGTCCCGTCAAAATCGGTCCAG
The DNA here is from genome assembly GCF_030625045.1 of Achroia grisella. Taxonomy (NCBI): domain Eukaryota; kingdom Metazoa; phylum Arthropoda; class Insecta; order Lepidoptera; family Pyralidae; genus Achroia; species Achroia grisella. The sequence continues at coordinate 1,106,822 of NW_026712589.1, forward strand.
CCATTTCAGAGATCAGCCGAAACAAACAGACAGACAAATAAAAATTGTAAAAAGTGTATGTATACATCTGTATAGATTATTCTTTAAGAAACCTCAGTCCGCCTCGGTGAAAGCTTAAGTATCGTTCAACGACTTTTCTATTGAAGCGAGCGAATTTACTATTACGTTATCAGACAATCTACGTGTGGATTATTTTGTAATATTCTCCGATATGATATTTCAATCATTGTATGAGGAACCTCGACGCTGGCTTAGTATTGTTGCAGCGACTTTCTATTGTAGCAGGTCATTCGTGAGAGATTGCTTACACGTAAGACGGTCCTTTGAAATGCACTTTATAACATATTGTATTGTACCTTCTTATTGTCTGAAAAGATCTATTATTACGAGTCCATTCTGTATCTATTTCTGCTGCATTATCCTTTAATGGTATTATAGAATTTTTCCTTGAGCTGGAATTGCAGACAATGTGACGACATATCGGATGAAAAGCGACAACTACCATCTATTTATATATTATAACTGGCTGTACACGCGACTTTGTCATCGTTGAATATAACTTTATTTTTAAAAAATAAAAGTTGCCTAAGTTACTCTTTACATCAGCTACCTGCCAAAAAAAGTCCCGTCAAAATCGGAACCCCGAACTAAAAGACATACAGATAGACAGATAAAAATTGTAAAAAATGTTATTTTGGTGTATGTGATATTTATATTCTTATATTATGCATGTAGTAAAAAACGGTTATTTCAATATTACAAACAGACACTCCAATTTTATTTATATGTATAGATCTGAGGACAATTCTCACAGCGTCATACAGTTTCAAGGTAAGCGGATCTTATGTTATGGGCTCTAGACAGATGCTACAAATGTATAAATATATTTCTTATAAATGCATACATATTATTGCATGCATCTGAACATTCACTGTTGATTTATATACGTATATATTAAATATATATGTATATGTTATACACAAGTCATCATCATCATCATCATCATCTGCTTCTTCCTTCTCTTCCATTCATCCCTGTTCGCAGTCATCGCGTTATTTACTTCCTTTCTTGCCATATCATCTTTCACACAGTCCATCCATCTCTTTTTCGGCCTTCCTCTGCCCTTATAACCATCCACATTCATATGTAACACCTTTCTTAAAATATTATCCTCATTCCTATATGTATACACAAGTATGTAGTTATATTTATAAATATTGAGTACATGAGAAATATTTTTTTATATTATGTATTATATATGGTTATGGACTGGTTTAAATCTGAATCATAGTTTTTTTTAATTATGTACCTACATATTTTTTAAATGCACTGCCCACATAAATCTATGTTTGCCCAATGGTTAATATATGGCCCATATGCATCTCTATTTGTGCATTAAAGTTTTAATAAATAAAATATTATACATAAAACACACGCAGATCGTGAAAAACATAGTCATGAATACAAATGTTTGTACCGTGCGAGAAATCGAACCCGCGACCTTCGGAAGCAATGCGGCATGTTAAGCCGCTAGACCTAATTACGACTTAGTACAAAGTCTATATCGATAAGCCTAATAACAATTTTATGTATGTTTATGTAGGTATGTACATATTTGTTTAATATATATGTATATACTAGTTTTTGCCCGCGGCTTCGCTCACGTTAATTTATCCCCTTAGGGGTGGAATTTATCAAAATTCTTTCTTAGGGGATGCCTACGTCATAGTAGCTTTAGGCAAGCAAAGTCTTAACCTGTCCAGTGGTTTGGGCTGTGCGTTGATAGATCATTATGTCAGTCAGTCACCTTTGAGTTATATATATTTAGTTATATGTATATATGTATAAGAAGGGAAAATTAGGATTGCATGTATTTTAAGTACCACATTTTAAAAAATAAAAAAATGTTCGGGGTGGACAGTCGTTGTCACCTTTGGGGTATGAAAAATAGATAGTATTCCATTCTGAAACTTACTGAATATGCATATAACATGTCATAAAAATCTGTCAATCTTATATATAAAATTATATATATAAGATATACAAATTGTGTTTTATGTACACCATCTACTTTTGCTCCCCTATCTTTAACTTCTCTTCTGCCTAAAGGTTATCTGTAAGAGATTCCTTCGAGATAAGATCTATTTTTATTACTAACTAGCTGTTCCCGTGACTTCGTCCGCGTGGAATTAAACTTTATATTTTCTAAAATAAAAGATTGTTTCTAAAATAAAAGTAGCCTAAAATTACTGCATATTACATTAGTTACCTGCCAAAAAAAGTCTCGTTAAAATCAGTCCAGCCATTTCAGAGATTAGCCTGAACAAACAGACCGACAGACAGACAGATTGTAAAAAGCTTTGTTGTATGTACCGTATATATATTCATATGCATGTAGTAAAAACGGTTATTTCAATATTACAAACGGGCATTCCAATTTTATTTATATGTATAGATTATTGCATAAATTTTCGATTATTTTAATTTTTTCTGTAACAGATGAAGTAACGTGTAATAAATAAACCAAAATACACATCATTATATTGCATAAAACAAAGTCCCCACTGCTGTCTGTCTGTATGCTTATATCTTTTAAATTACGCAACGGATTTTAATACATTCATTCATTCATTCATTCATAATTTAAGAGCGACGCTCTTGTCGGAGCTCGTGCTATATTCCACGATATTCCCTCATACTCTTTAAACCTTGATACTACACGACTCCAATTCTGTCTTTCAATTGCTTGATGTAGCTGTACCTTGGTCTTCTTCCTCCATCTTTCCTTCTATCTCTCCCTCAATAATAACTTACGTAAATTCATCGTGTCGTATCAAGTGTTATAACATTTTTCCTCGTCTATTTACTGTAGTATTCAATATATGCTTTTTTATTTGTTAATATCTACAATTTACCACTAATGTGTCATGACACAAGTGATTCAAGTGTATAAATATGTTTAATACATGCGTTTGATAGTTAACAAGCCGGGAAAATCGAAGATTTGTAATCTATATATATAAAAACTCATTGCTGTTTTAGTCTCGCTAAAACTCGAGAACGGCTGAACCGATTTGTCTAATTTCAGTCTTGCAATATTCGTGGAAGTCCAGGGAAGGTTAAACGATTATAAAGTAGTAAATCGGAATTGCTGATAAAGTAGTAAAAACAACAATTTTATTTTCACATATAAACTGCTACCTGTCAAACAGGGTGCGTTCAGTAATTCATTGCGTAAGTAAACTTCAAACTTCTTTGACATTTAATTTTAATGCGAAACGTAGTTCGTATCAGCTAGTTACATATATGGGATACAGTTATCTAGATACATCAAAATAATAATTGCATTTAATAATGTCTAGTAAGACAAATTCAATATTGTCTACTAAGCACTGCCGTGTCTAAACTGTGTCATCCCACCTTACATTTTCCTTTTTTTTTTTATAACACAGGGAACAAACCGCATGCGGCTCACCTGATGGTAAGTGATTACCGTCGCCCATGAGCACTCGTAACACCAGGGGAATTGCAAGTACGTTGTCGGCCTTTTAAAAAGGAATAAGCTCTTTTCTTGAAGGTTTCTATTGATATTTACTATATAACATAATTATTTCTATGTACATATTGTCAGTTTATTACCATCTGTAATATACATCGTCTCGACCAACAACATCGTATCATAACAGGAGCAGGACATTGTCGATTATATTCGTACCAAGAGTAACCTGACATTGAGGGTGACGCAGCTGAAGTCGAGTCACAACGCGAGTTTCAAAGCGTTTGTGGCCCTGGTCCCCACCGACTTGCTGCCCACCTTCATGAAAGAGGACTACTGGCCGAAAGGTGTGGTGTATCGGCGCTACCGTGGCAAATTGCCGTCTTCAGTGCCGTGATCACACAGACAATATTATTGTATTAGTTTTTAAATATTATATTATATGTATGTTAGTCTATAAGGTATTTATAATATGGGCCTAGTTGCCTGAAATAAATGAATAAATAAATAAAATAAAAATAAATTTACCCGAAACACATACTTACAAATAATTGATGTGTGCAGACGTAATATTCAGATTGGTGAGTTGCTTTTCTCTGCACCGTATAATGATATCCTTTGATGACAAACAGCTGACGTTCGTATTAAAACTTTCTTGACACGCAGACCAAGAAGGCACACTTTGCAAACTTGAGGCGAGGTAGCGGAACGAGTCGGCCAGGTCACTTGCATGCTGAAAGTAATTAATGCTCACTTTCAAATTCAACTGAATTGTGAAAGTAATTAATGCTCACTTTCAAATTCAACTGAATTGTGAAAGTAATTAATGCTCACTTTCAAATTCAACTGAATTGTGAAAGTAATTAATGCTCACTTTCAAATTCAACTGAATCGATGTTCTAACGCTTTAGCACATCGCTTTACTTATAAAGGTCGCGGGTTCGATTCCTCGTACAGTGTAAATATTTATATTTATGAGTATGATTGTTTGTATCGCTCTGGGTGGTTTGTATGTATTTACCAATCTTAAAATGTGTGACTGATAAATTGTGGTCATGACACAATTTATTGGACCGACCGCGAGATTGACTACCTTTTATCTTAAAAAAGAATTTGGTTTTGGGCGAAATAAGAAAATAAACTTAGTAGAAACGAATAAGTTAATAAATAATAATAATTGCTATATGGCACACAAACTTATTATTATATTAATTAAGCAGATTTCCGGAGACACTTCAAATCAAGTCAAAGTACTGTAAAGGTAATATATTGATATTGAACCTTTTATATCGTGTTAACTCAATCTATGCTATTAGGTAGTACTATTTTATATTTAGCTTTATCTAGGGTATATTGCATATATCTATAACTTTCTTCTATTTCTTCCAGTTTTACATAGTCTTATACAGTATGATGTAGTAATAAATAAATAAACGAGGTAAGCAAAAAATCAAATAATAATAATAATAAAATAGTCCGCAAATTTTTGTCTTCCACTTAAAAATTATCCATCCTCATTCATAATTTATACTGTCATTGTTTAGTGAATTTTAGCCGCAATGATCAGTCTATTGCCCCATCTATGGGAGATATATAATATATATATATAAAAAATAATAATAATAATATTTTTTATTGCAGTTATAGGTTGTGTTACATAATTAAGTTGTACATAAGAGTCAATACAGTTTTAACATACAAGTGTAATTGTGCCATCTGAACTAATTAAAATTATACTGTATTTTTTTTTTATATCATAATTTGAGCGCGTTTGACCGTTATCTCACCTGATGTTAAGTGATGATGTGGTCTAAGCTGTTACACGCAAGCTCAAATAATACCTGTTCACTCTTGACTAAAAAGACCCAATGTTGTAAGAGGCAGGAAAAATAGACGCTGGTAGAGAGTTCCACTCCTTAGCTGCTCGCATAAGGATCTCAGATGTCACATACCTTCCCAGGGTGCATATTATTTCATTTATTAACATTTACTTTTACACAACACTAAACCATACATACTACATAACATAACATTACATATTCGATAAAAAAAAAGGAAATAAAAAAACAGGAAATATATACAATATATAAGTAGTGGAATGTGGAATTTATTAAGCAAATTGATTTAAGAAGAAAAATTATAATCCATCACATTTAAAACAAGTAATGTTGCTAAGTAACAGTTTATATGTAATGTGCAACTGTGATCGGAACGAGAATAAATTATATTTACTGCTATATATGTAATCCACTGAATATCTCCATCAGAATTCTGATACTTCATAAAATATTTTTCTACTAGCTACAAGACAAGATAGTTATTTTGCTATTTCCCGTATCGCTGTTCTAGTCTTTAGAATGATATTCAAGAATGCTTGCTGTGTCTGTTGCAAATGCGACATCTTAATATGAAAACTAGGTTAAATAAAATGTCGCATATAAATTATACACGTCTATTTTATTTATTTATTTCAGACTACCATATTATAAATAGCTTTTAAACTAACATACATATGAAATAATATTCTGATAGCCAGTGATCCTCCTTCACGAAGGAGGACAGCATGTTGGTATGTTGGTGGGGACCCGGGGCTACAAACAATTTGGAAATCGTGTTGTAATTCGACTCCAGTTGCTTCACCCTCAATGTCGGGTTACTCCTGCTCCAATGTGTCAATGTTCAAAATTCCATTATTTGTTAAGACATGCCTTTACACGACACTTTCCTACATGCGCAATCACGAGCGTGTGCGTCATTAAGGGCGGGAAAGCCAGCGCGCTCAGGGATTACAGTTTACTATTTTTTGTGTATACTCTTTTATGTATTATAATGCGTATGCTTCATTAGAATTTACTTTTAAATTTTATTTTTTATTCCCATATTTAAAGACACGTTTATGATATATTAATTATGAATAGCTCAATAATTATGTCTTTGTTCCATAGTCAGATATCCGCCATTTTGAAACACACTAAAAAGGCGCTAAAGCATATACAATTAAAAACGCGGAAGCGGTGGCGCGCGCGTCATTCTCGCGCTCTTTATCTATACCTTACTTACACGCTCATTACTTCCTGCATGAAAGATGTATTGCGTATGTTTCTGGTATATACTTGTTAAAGGTTGTGCTCAAAAGGACTTGTATCCAGAGCTGTAAGGCATAATAAAAAAAATAGCGGTTTCATCGGGCAATTGATGAAACGTCAACGCTTAAACGTTCGATTCAAATTTTCACTAACGATCGCATTATATTATATATACATCAATAATGGTTGTCAATAAATGTTTCTTCTTCTTCATTACTCATAATTATATGTACTGTTGTAATAATTTTAATTAATTAGAAAATTGTTAAAACATCAATATTTACACGTTTTTATCAAGCATAAAAACTAAGTAAAATCATTGAAACAGATGTAAAAAAAAAGTTTTCTTAACTGAATTACCAAATACTATTACATATTACATATTGAATATATGTTCCGAAACATACAAGGCTTACAAGATCTAGGATTCCGAATGCCAATATAACTCGTTCATATCAGGTGAGCTGTCATTTACGCGCTAGTCCTACAGATTTACTTAACTCTTCAGTATAATCTCAATATCAGTTTCAGCCAAGCCAGTTCAGCTTATTTTACCGTTCTTTTGTATGCAATCAAGAGTTAATTAAAGACGATTACAATGTCGACTTAATCAGTCCAAGTACGAACTAAGGATGTTAATAACTTAAGCCGCAACTTAATACATTTATGAAAATATCATGTATGCCAGGAAGAATATAGACAATTTCAAAAAAGTTAGTGATTACACTAATAAAAGCTTACGAAACAATAACAAACTGATTTTACTGTATGTCCCTATGTATGCTTAAATCTTTAAAACTACGCAACGTATTTTGAAGCAATTTGTTTATAGATAGAGTGATTTTAGAGAAGGTTTATATATATAATTCATGTACACCTACGAGTAGCTAGATAGATATAAAAAAATGTAAAAATCCAAATTCAATGGCGGAAAATATATGTACGTTATAAAAAAATGTAAGTATAAAACTGAACGGCCAAAATGCTCTATTCAACGTCGATTGATCGGAATTAATTTCAAGAGAGTATTCAGGTTCTTAAAATAATTATGATATGAATGAATTAGAAAGCTGAGTGAATTAATTTTAATGTTTGTAAATAAACTGGCTTTTAAAAAAAAGTAATTCAATTGAGTTCCTTGTTGTAGCTTCAATACATAAAGAACACTCAGTTGACTAATTTGTTACTTAGATTACAAATTTAAAACTATAGCCAGTCACGTGATGTTAGTGACGTCACGATTATGAAGCCACCAATAGTAATAGAGATAAAGAGGTCGGGAACAAGGAGGGAGCAGGCTGCTCTCTCTCTGTTCGAGGCGACCGAGAAGACCAGACGTGAATAGTACAACGACGCAATTAATGTGGAGTGTAATTTGAAAAAGGAATAAATTAAAAGTACTGCTGCATAGACGTATGATTTCTGAAACTTCCCAATACTTCCTAATTCTTCTCAATTGCATCTATATACCGAACTGGACGGTAGGGAAAAAATTAAAATAAAAAAAAGCCTTGCTAACGGAATAAAGATTATTTATGAAGTACAAATAAAATAATATAAATTACATAATAAAATAATTGTAATTGAACCAATTATTTCAAGACCTATGAGAATATGAGAAATTATGTGTAGGTATGTATATGTATGTGTGTATGAAAAAAAATTTTTGAAAAATTGATGAAGTATACAACAGTGTTTCGGTTTATACATAAATTCATCTTAAAATATATATATATATATATATCGCATAAAACATAAGTCGCTTCTTTTGTCTGTTTGTTTATATCTTTTAAATTACACAAAGGATTTTAATGTAGTTTTTTTGCAATCGATAAAGTAATTCAAGAGGAAGCTTTATATGTATAATACATATACAGTACAGAAATCTAACACAATAAAAGCCAAATAAAAAATTTATATCGTTCTAGCTTCTGAAATAAAGAATTACCATACAGAATTTCATACAACTTAATTTAAAGCCTAAAATATAAGCTTCTTGTTTTGAAAATGATAGTTATTATCATTAAACTAATATGAATGATTTTTATTCGAAATATTTTGTCATATATCTTATCGTTATCGCGTTATATTATATATATATATATTACATACAAAAATTTATATATTGTTATAAATGTAATAGTATAAATATTATTATATCACTTTTTATGCCTTGATTTTTTTTTGTTAAGATTATTATTGCACCGCCAACTATTTTTCTATGGTTACCTATGGTATGGTAACTGCCTATGGTTGACTGGTAGAAAATACCGCATTGTGTTAAGTCCGCCAAATTCACTGTTACTTTTGTACTATATGCATTAAAGTTATATAAATAAATAAATAAAAAAAAACAGGAAAAAACAGGAGGTTTCATGTTTTTAATTTTTCCGTCAACTTATTTATTTCTAAATATTATAATTCACGTATTGCGAAATTATTTTTATATATTGCACCAAAACTGATCTATTCGTGGTTTAATTTAAAATTTTACTGGACTGTATGATTGTATAATAATAACGACCGTTCAAATGTGCTCATATTAAGTTTATTCGAAAAAAGAATATTTCTATTACTGCTGGGATCCGAACGTTAGGCTCACCCGAGGCATGCTGGAATATGGATATAAGCGAAATGTGGACATATCAAATATTAAATTCGCTACAACGTTGTCAGCGCACAATGCTCATATAGGATGCATCTCAGATTACAGCAGCGAAGGTATGCATATTCGTATGTAGGTATTTATATGTTACTTTCTTGTTGGAATTTATTTGCAACTTATATTGCTGAAGCCTTTTAAAGTTCTCAAAGATTATTATTTAATACTAGCTGTATAACTATACTCTATATGTTATCTGATGTTTAAGCTATATTACTGTAATGTTTCATCTAAATCCGTTCAGTAGTTTTTGAGCGAAAAAGTAATAAACATCTATCCATACTTAGAACTTTCGAGTATTAATTAATTTAATTAGCATAAGATCATAAATGGTAAGGGATATCCACCCCTAAATATATATTTTTTCGACATAATATTTTATTTTATTTTTATTATTATTGAGGATTGAAAAATACATACAATCCTAAATTTTCACGCTTCTAGTATAAACGTCTATTTTTTAATAGCGATTTTAATTTATATGGCAAAACAACGTTTGCCGGGATAGCTAGTGATAATGTAAACCTTCAAGGTACAGCAGATGTAATTCCTATTTGTATTTACAAAACAAATGCAATTGAAGTATGTTATTGTTGTATAGGCCCCTACTCCCTACAGTATAAGCTCTGCTTGGTTCGACTTCAAACGGCTCTTTGTAGCGTAGCAGAGCAGCTAATATATTGGATCCTAGTTTTAATAGACTACATCGAAAATCGATTAACGATGGGATGTAGTTTATTACCATACTTTGATATAGTGAATATATATTGGGAATTATTAAAGGGGAAGTCCCATACGGTTATACGTTTAAAGTTCACTTTCCTCTGTTAAGACTTGTAAATGAAACGTCTTATTGTTGACTCTAACATCTTGAAGGAACAATATAAAACATTTGGATACCCCAACCAATAAAAAAAATTGTTACCTAAGCAAACCTAAGCAAGGTTAACAGGGTAACAATTTCTTTTAGGTTAATTCACACAACGTCATTTATGTTACAAGTTAAGCTTACTAAAGCTCATGTTATAACTAAATAACTGATAGGTATACATAAACATATTTTTTAAAAATAAATACATACATATAAAACACCCAGACTGTTATCATAAACATTGGCTTGCCCTCAACTATATTTTGTGCTAACATGCCAGCTAATAGGCAAGTCTATCGACGATTCTCGATTAAAACTGTTAAGATATCGAAACGTAGACTGATCATAGAAAGAACGAGAAATTATGTTCCGAATTAAATTTTCAAGAATGTATATTTATGCAATCTGCCAATTAGTAAAGTTTTATTTATATTAATAATATATAATATATAGAAACATAAATTAATACATAGAAAAACAAGATGCACATAGTACAATTTCCTGTAAAAAGGTCAATAGTATAGAACATTTGTGTTGACTTGTGTGAATACTAATTGTTTTTTTAGAAAATCAAACTCTGAGTAAATTTACACTGCGTTTTAATAGTCAGCAACAGCCGTGTGTGAACGAAACGAAAGTTGAAACTATGCAACCACCTGTAGTGTTGAAATGGTTCTCCAATAAAAATAGAAGTGCTTGCAATTTCACAGAAAAATTGCATTGTTTTAAGTTACTCGGGACCTACAGTTAACAAACGTTTATAAAATGAATTTGTTTTTATTTATTCACAGAAACAACATTTCGTTTTAGTTATGCGTGTACAACTGTACAGCTATCGAGAAAATCTAGTTAAAGCGTATTTATAAAGATAACTCAAAAACTACTGTTTATATTTCAATAAAATATATATGGGATTACACGGGAGAGTACTAGTCTTGGAAAAACAAAAGTTTGGGCATTAGGGTCCCTAAAATATGGTCGAGCGCATTGATGGCTGGCTCATCCGTCATACTCGTGAACGAGTGCTGCTTGTGGGGACCGATCTACTCTAATCACTACGACTGCTTTACTCTTATTTAGATACTCAACTAGTTGGTTGTATTTTTAATTTTTTCTCTACTTGAGTATTTAATTGAAATAGTGCTAGTTGGTAGATTGTATTCTAAATAAAGTCAGTTTCAGTTTACTCACTTAAAAAATACAGTAGAATTGATAGTCTCCTATTTTTATTACGTCGGTTAAAAATAAACACAAGTAAATTGTCGAACGCATGCAAGCGTATCACGTTTGCCTGCACCTATTTGACTATGTTCTTTTTTTGTTACGTTTGTAATCGTCAGGACCAGGTTTGTGTGTTAGAAAATTGATTGGGAATTCGTACAAAAAAATTGAATAGGTTAAAAATTTCCATTCAAAATATTGATGGATACGTACGTAGTGGTAGGTACGTCAGTTTAGTTTCTTACTTTGAACTGGTTTATATCGTGGCTACCTCTTTGACAGTACTACTTCCTGGCCACTTATATGGCTATATAATTGATAGATTTAGGCTGAATGAGAGAGACTAATATAATATTGAAAAATACAATAACAACAATACGCTTTCCATTAATTATAATAACAGTCTTATCAGTCCGGTCCGACTTAGACTTTTCAAATGATCCTTCGAGCCGGATTTCAACAAGTTCTATATATCATTATGCTTATTAATAAAGGCATTAAAAGATGGAGCAGATAACTTCTTGGTAGCAAGTAGTTTTTTATGAAATATTGGAATAGAAAAATTTTCATTTAAATAAAATTTGAGTTATTTAAATAGCTATATTATTATTGTTCTAATTTACCACTTCTTCAGATAGCTATCTCATCATAAGAATAAAGAGAACCTGCATATTGCTCTTTTAATTAACTGTTGTAACTTAAATTTTTAAGTCGAAATGTACTAATGTTAAAATACTAATTTATTAGAGTGAATACAACCAATACCTGTAAATTATTGAACCTGTGACTAATAATAGAATATAAAAATCAAGAGGCGTACGTAGCTACTGCGCCGTGTGGGTCGACAATAATGTAAGAGGTATTGTTGTTGTAAAATACATAGACAACAATTCTTATTCCATTTATTATAATGACAATTATAACGGTCCGGACTTACTTAGACCATTCAAATGATCCTTCGAGCCGGATTTCAATAACTTATATACCGTATCCTCATTAATATAGTCATGAAGATGAAGCAGGTAGCATGTTTTGAAGCATGTAGTTCCTTATAAAGGAGTAGAATAGAAAATCTAAATTTAAGCACTTTTGAATAGGCATATTTTTTTTCTAATCTACCGTTCCTTCGTATAGCTGTCTCATCACAAGAATATAGAGAAAGAAACTTGCTTGTAGCTCTTTTAAATAAACATTGTACCTATTTTTAAGTACAACTTTGCGAATATTAAGTAGCACTAATTTATTAGAGTAAATACAACCAAAACGTGTACTTTATTGAACCTGTGACTAATAATCTATATATATATAACTCAAAGGTGACTGACATAGTGATCTATCAACGCACAGCCCAAACCACTGGATGGATCGGGCTGAAATTTAGCATGCAGGTAGATATTATGACGTAGGCATCCGCTAAGAAAAGATTTTGATAAATTCTACCCCTAAGGGGACAAAATAGGAGATGAAAGTTTATATGAAACTTTGTCAATTTTAAACCGATCGGGCTGAGACTTTGCATGCATAAAGCTACTATGACGTAGGCATCCCTTAAGAAAGGATTTTGATAAATTCCATCCCTAAGGGGACAAAATAGGGGATGAAACTTTGTCAATTTTAAACCGATCGGGCTGAGAATTTGCATACGTTAAGCTACTATGCCGTAGGCATCCCCTAAGAAAGGATTTTAATAAATTCCAACCCTAAGGGGATAAATTAACGCAAGCGAAGCCGCGGGAAAAAGCTAGTAGAACATAAAAATCAAGAAGCGTACGTAGCTACTGCGCTGTGTGGGTTGAAAATAACGCAAGAGTTTGGAATACTAATTGTACAAGTTCGATTAGCACTTTGCCTTTTTTATTATTTTATGGGGATGATACTACGTGGGAGTTATACGAGCCAGTTTTCTGTGAAAAGGTAGGAGAAAACACATTGGTTTAATTGCAACAGTGTTGCTTAACTGGCTGATCAAGCGAACATAATGTTTACCGGGCATTTTGCTACTATAGTTACCTTGAAGCTAAGTACAATAATAATACTTATATTAGTAACTAGCTGCACCCGCGACTTCGTTCGCGTGGAATATAACATTATTTTACTAAAATAAAAGTAGTCAGCTACTTGCCAAAAAAGTCCCGTCAAAATCGGTTCAGCCATTTCAGAGATTAGCCGGAACAAACAGATAGAGAGACAGACAAAAATGATAAAGAATGTTATTTTGGTGTATGTACCGTATTTATATTCATGTGCATGTAGTAAAAAAATGATTATTTCAATATTACAAACACTCCAATTTTATTTATATATATAGATTGTTGTTACTAACTAGGAATTTATACATGTATTGCAATGTAATTATATGTAATTAATGTAATTGTATGTAATTGATGTAATTATACGTATTACAATGTAATTGTATGTAATTGATCTAATTATATGTATTACAATGTAATTGTACGCACAATAATCATTGTGTATATGGATAAATGCTTTTATTGTAAGTGTTTATACAGATTCCAAACATTTTGCAATTGCTTATATGTATGCGCAACAATGTAATAGTTGACAGTAATTACTTTATCTTTTTTTTTATTTTCTTTCTTATCTATTTCCTAAAGCAATTTTTATGATATTATTTTTATTGCTTGCACTATAAAAGTTCATTTACAAGTTACATATTAATATAAAAACTAGACGTTTCTAAGCGGCTAAAGTATCATACATGAATAAATAATTTTTGATTCGATTTGATTATTATATGGCTAGTAGGTCAGAAGAACAAATTACAGTTTTATTAAAAAAAAATTACGTACTCTAATTTTAAACACACGATAAGTCATTAGATTTGTTATAAGTTGTTTAGTTATTTTGGTTATTTCTATTGAATAGCTAGGAGCTATTCTGTTCTTTTTACGCATACATATTTTGCATCCAACAGTTACACCAACTGTAACTCAACTTGTGCCAATATCATTCAAAAGCGGGATTGTGTCAGGATTTTGATGATTTTAATCGCTTTTTGATTTGTTGAGTCGATTTACATTTTTTAAAACCGGATTATTTAAAACCGGACAGAAAAATAGGGATGTCATATTTTTGACGTCGTATCGGTAGTATCGTAGCTCGTAACTGAATGGGCCGATTATGATGTAGATTTTTTATTTGTAAGTTATAATGAGTGGGATACTTTCTTAGGTATAATTTATATTTCCTTAAATAAAAAATTATCAGGCGATTTATAATTTTTCATAAAATGTATTTTTAATAATTAATTTTCTTCTTTTTAAGTTTAGTTTAAACAAAAACGTGCAACGAACGTATATTATAATTTATTAGAATAATTCCAAATAAATAATATAACGCCATCTATGTCTTAGATAGAAATTCTTTATTAGTCCAAGCGAGGGCGATTCCATTATTATTATGCACAAATAAATTCAAACACTTTACATGAACACACAATAGAGTATATTATCATTGTTACATAATATAAAATAAAGTCGCTGACGCTATCTGTCCGTCCCTGTGTATGCTTAAAAGTTTAAAACTACGCAACGGATTTTGAAGCGGTTTTATTAACAGATAGAGTGATTCAAGAAGAATGTTTATACATATAATACATGTATGCCAGTGCGATATCGGGGCGAGTAGATAGATCCACATGAAAAGTGTTTGTAAAACACATAATACATTATATATATACACACACAAGTAACGATATGCACATCAGTAATTCTGGTAAACCGCTTTGCTCAGTTTAAACGAAACTTTTAAATGTATTGGACTGTTCCAGTCTGCAATTCAACAGTGAAGCATGAGCTGTACTAACTCTACTAATTACCTAACGAGTACGAACGAGTGAGTACGAAATTTTGTTGTTCATAAACAGTTTATATCATAAAAGGCAATCCCACAAAATTATGCATTCTCTTGCAATTAAATAAAGTTGCGAAACAAATTTTGTTGCGTTCATTTAAAAACTTTTGTGCACACACCACAAAAGGAACTAATACTGAAAATTATGAGGTATATTTATTAAGGCCTCGATAGTCTAGCGGTATAGTACAATAGGAATCGAACTGCGACCATTGGAAGTAAAGCGTTTGCGGAATCGATTGCTCGCGTGGTATAAATATTTGTATTCATGAGTATGATTGTTTCTATCGGTCTCGATGTTTTCTATGTACATACTATGTATGTGTCATTATTACATAGTATAAAACAAAGTCGCTGTCGCTGTCTGTCCGTCCTATACATAGGTCCGTCCCATTCATACACATAATAGAGTATATTATCATTATTACATAGTATAAAATAAAGTCGCTGTCGCTGTCTGTCCGTATGTATATGCTGTCTGTCTGTCCGTGTATGCTTAAATCTTTAAAATTACGCAACGGATTTTGTAGCTGTTTTTTTAATAGATAGAGTGATTCAAGAGGAAGGTTTATATATATAAAACATGTACTCGCGTGCGAAGCCGAGGCGAGTCTTATAGAGCTAGTATAAATATATATAAAATTCTCGTGTCACAGTTTTCGTTCCCATACTCCTCCGAAGAAACGGCTTGATCGATTGTCATGAAATTTTGTGAGCGTATTGAGTAGGTCTGAGAATCGGCCAATATCTATTTTTCATCCCCCTAAATGTTAGGGGTAGTCCACCCCTAAATTTTTATTTTTATTTTTTAGAATAAATTTTTAGTTTCTATTTTTTTATGATACAACATACAAAAATACATACAATCCTAAATTTTCACCCTTCTATCATCAACCCCTATTTTTTTTATAGCGTTTTTAATTTATATGGCAAAAGAACGTTTGCCGGGACAGCTAGTATAGTATATATTTAAGTATTTATATTAGTTTTATTTTATTATTTCATTGAATTAGTGCTAATCGGTGGTTTGTATTCACACACTTAAACTTAAATTGTAAGTAAGAATAAATTATTTAAAAGAGCAACACACAAGTTTCTTGCTTGTTCTTCTTGTGATGAGACAGCATTCCGAATGAGCGGTAGATTAAAAATAAATGTTATGACTATTCAAAAGTGCTTCAATGTAAGTGTATTTGAATAAATGATTTTCTATTCTATTCTATTCTAGTTATTTAGTACCCATAACACAGACTCTTAGGTTGCACCTAGACGGCGTAGTTTTGTATTGTCCAGGGATATTTTTACTATTTATACGTTACCTATATTACATTTTACTAACTGTTTATCGTCGTAACATGGCAGTTAAAGAAGTCGTTAATACCATATCCAAGTGGGAATATCGGGAAATTCTTTCCGAGTGCAAGCAAATAAATTTCTACACTTTAAAGTTTAAGCTTTTAATTCTAGTTTAAGTTTAGACTGTGTATTTGTAGATCAGTCCGATTTTTTTTTACTAGTTTTATTAATTTGTCGTTCGGAAATATATATTATAATAAACAGATTTGAAATTTGTCAGAGTTTTTTTTATAGCTAATGGATGTATGGACTTTTGTGTAAAGTAATTTAATTATTATTTAATTATCATAAATATACTATATTAAAGTTATATTATTTGAATGTAGACTGTCTTGGATATAATGGATGGACTAGCTGTACCCGCGACTTCGTCCGCGTGGAATTCAACTTTATTTTTCTATAATAAAAGTAGCCTAAATTACTCCTTATTGTATCAGCTTCCTGCCAAAAAAGTTCCATCAAAATCGGTCCAGCCATTTCAGAAACTAGCCTGAACAAACAGACAGATGTACAAAAATTGTAAAAAATGTTATTTCGGTATGTGTACCGCATTTATATTCATATGCATGTACTAAAAACTGTTATTTCAATATTACAGACAGACACTCAAATTTTATTTATATGTATAGATTAAGGAACCGTATTAGACACATTGGTTTTTTGAATAAAAAGTATATCTAATCAATAATATTTAAAATTAGTATTCTTGTTGCTAAGTAACAGTTATGTGTAACTTGCGACTATGATGAAATTAATAGTAAATTCTACCCATATGACATTTGCATTTACAAGAAATACAAAAAAAAAAACCAGAATATGCTTTATGGCCGGACAGTTTATATATAAACAAGAGTTTATTTATACTCACGATTAAAGTCCAAAGAGCAGACTGCAATAAAATACCATATGTTATTCCTTTGAGCATCGGATTGAGAGACTTATTGAAATCGATTCTTCTTGTGTATTGCTTAATAAAAACGTCCATGCACATGTATGTCATACCAATAGTTATTTCGAAAATTATAAAATCAAATATTCTTACTGAAACAAATTATTTAATTAAGTCTTGTTACTATATATATATAGAAGCCTTCTTCAGGCTATGTAAGGTATAGATAGATATGGTCGTGAGCAACGCAGATCTAACATTGATATTTAAAAATATATATAAACTAGCTGTCCCGACAAACGTTGTTTTTCCATATAAATTAATAACGCTATAAAAAAATAGGGGTTGGTGATAGAAGGGTTGCAAATATTTTTAAATGACACGTAATAAATAAATTATAATAAAAAAAATTTGCCAATGAAAAAAAAATAATGTTAGGGTGGACAACCCTTATCACTTGAGGGTATGAAAAATTGATAGTAGCCGATTTTCAGACCTACTGAATATGCATATAAAATTTCATAAAAATCGGTCAACCGTTTCAGAGGAGTATGGTAACTAACATTGTGGTGTTCAGTTAAAACTATTAAAATACATTAAGTATGTAATTCTCTTTAGAAACCAATATTATCCTGAACATATAGATAAATGACAGTTCTCCTATTGAGTATACTTTCAAGAAAATTTCTTATTTCTTCTCAAAAGAAAGGCAATAAACTTGCAATTCATCTGGTGTTGCAGGTACTTATGCACAGCGAAATAACTTACCATCAGGTGAGACGAAGCTCACATATCCCCTATGCAATAAAAAAAAAAAACAATATATTGCAGCCTAACTTTATTTTCAGTAATACTACTTACCCAATGATATTTCTATTTCTAAAAATTAAAGACAGGAATTACGAGAATTGACGGATGCAGGTAAATTATCAGGGGAGGCCTAAACACAATTTTATGATTAGATGTATAGTGAGACTTAATGTTTGGAGTCTGCTAAAGTACGTAGTAAGTTTACATGGGACGATAAATGCAAATGTATGAAATGTTAAAAAGGAATATAGGTTTACAATACTTTTATAGGAGGACTAGCTTTTGCCCGCGGCTTCGCTCTTTTCGCGTTATTTTATCCCCTTTAGGGGTTATTTATCAAAATCCTTTCTTAGCGGATGCCTACGTCATAACATCTACTTGCAATGCAAATTTCAGACCGATCCGTCCAGTGGTTTGGGCTGTGCGTTGATAGATCACTATGTCAGTCACCTTTGAGTTATATATATATATATATATATATATAGATATATATATAGATATAGATAACAGTTACTAATAGGTGATCAACTTATTCTACCTTACTCTTAAAAGAACCTATCGTGAACATCATTACATATATAAAACAAAGTCGCTGTCGATGTCTGTCTATCCCTATGTATGCTCAAATCTTTAAAATTACGCAACGGATTTTGAAGCAGGTTTTTTAATGTATAGTATGATTAAGACGAAGCTTTATATGTATAATACATGTACACCCGGGCGAGTAGCTAGTACAGTAATAAAGATAACTTACTATTTTTCAAATAAAAATATAATTACCATTTTCAACTACCTTTGAAAATAAATCGAAATTTGAACTTGACGACGAAAATGTGAACGCTAAGTATATAAATTTCTTTATACTATCCCATTTGAAGTGTTCTTTGCCGAAGTCCTGAAACATATTAAAGATAATATCTATAATGAAAAATAGAAAAAATAATTTTAGTTTTTAATTTCATAATAATTAAAAGAAAAGAATCAAAATTGAACTCAAATGAACTAGAAATAAAAATCGATAATAATATAATTTTAAAAAATCATCTGTGTCAACAATTATGTACCAACTATTTAGGCAGGTGAACAGATTTCCTTGCAAGATGTGTTTCGATTGCAACATAATATAATGCTGTGAAATTCCAGAACAAATAGAAAGCCAGAACAAATTTTGATAATAGTCCACTAGTCCTCTTTTTGTTATTTTGAATATAATAAATTTATATATATCTGTATATAACATAAAACCTGCATCTTAGTTGTTTTTTTAATGAGTAATGGAGGGCTGCCGGAAAATCAGCGCTCTATAGATTCACTTCATTAAGGTTGTGCTTATATTAGCAACAGCTATTGCCAATTTTTGTATGTTATTATCTATATAATATATTATATCTCATTTTGTCTTATTATAAATTGTATTATTTATGTTACGTTGGCAATAAATCCATTATCTGTCTATCTATATCTAGAATTCAACGATGAATTCTGGATGGTGAAAAAAACAGTTAAACCCAGTAAATGACATTATTCCTCTGTAAAAAAATGCGAGCTGAGTTTCTTGTCAGTTCTCGAAATCATTTCGAACTGACGGTAAATTTGATATATCATAAGAGTCTGTAATAGACCTATATGAATAAAGATATTTTTAATTTGAATTTGGATTTATACAAAACGACGTATACCGGATCCGCTAGTAAATATATAAACACCGAAATAAAATCGGAAAAAGGTAATAGAATAGAATAAAAGAACTAACCCTTCTTTCGTCCTGTAATGACACACTAGAAGTCAGGTCTAATAAAGTTTGCGTTCTGTGAGGCATTTTTATTGTTACACTTAACTGAAAATTAGAACTCAAACTAAATTACCTGCAATAGTCGTTCCCGCTTCTACTTTAAGCACAAGTTATATATTTAACGAGTTCAAAGTATATAATATGCACTTAGAGTAGACGCTTGAAAATTAATGGTGTAAATCTGAGTAATACCTAAGGAAATAGAGAACTAAGCTAGCTGCAGTAACCTAGCTTAATGGTTCATTTTACATAATGGATTTCAATTAATGCATACCAGTGCATGCAATTAAAGTAAATTGTATCTGTTTTCATTTATATTTGTATTTATATATACATTTCTAAAGAAATATAAAACAAGAAGGAAGAAATGTTTAAAGAAATATAAATTTAAATAGTTCGAAAATATCATTGTACGTTTTTATCATACCGCATGCTAAATCTATACATCTATACGTATAAATAAAATTGGAGTGTATGTTTGTAATATTGAAATAACCGTTTTTTACTATATGCATATTATAAATACGGTAGGTAAAAAATAAAATTATAATGTAAAAATTTGACGTTCATAAGCGCCTAAAATGTCCTACATGAATAAATGATTTTTGAATTTGAATTTGGTACATACACCAAATTAACATTTTTTTACAATTTTTTTCTGTCTGTCGGTCTGTTTGTTCCGGCTAATCTCTGAAATGGCTGGACCGATTTTGACGGGACTTTTTTTGGCAGGTAGCTGATATAATAAGGAGTGAATTAGGCTACTTTTATTTTTAAAAAATCGTTATTTTCGAAAAAAGAAGTTACATTCCACGCGAACGTAGTCACGGGTACAGCTAGTTAGCAATAAAATTATATTAAAATCCATTGGTAGATTACAAAATCCATTTATTGTATTAATAATGATTCGTACCAAAATATAGGTAGATTTTTTACTTAATAAAAATACTGTATATTAACAAAATATATCTAATTAAACTTTCTTAACTTTACTTTCTCTATCCACCCAAAGGTAGTCTGTAAGAAATTGATTAGTAATAAGACCGCGTTATGTTAATGTAGATTTACTTTAATTATTATCTGTATTTTATACAATAAAGATTATAAATAAATAATCGATAGTAATATTATTAAAGTGAAAATATGTGTGCGTGTCTATATACTCGTACATATGTTTATTGCCCTTATATTTGACGACGTCGGTGGTCTAGCGGTAAGCACACCGCTTTACGTCTGGTCGCGGATTCGATTCCTCGCTCGGCACAAACATTTGTATTCATGAGTATGATTGTTTGTATCGGTCTGGGTGTTTTCTATGTATAATATGTATGTAATTACGAAAAAAAATTATCTATTTATTTGTATCAGTTATTTAGGTCCAGCAAGCTACCTATATCCCACTGCATGAAATATAGTCAACGTTATCAGCTGATAATTTGGCATTTTATAGTTGAAGTAATTATTAAAACAGATCATGTATTTTTTTAATTTATACATAGGTATTATATCAAAAAGAATCATAATTTCTCTTGTTCATGTAATAACTTGAAAACACCTCAACTAATAATTCATATTTCTTTATAATTTTATGATAATATATAGAATTTTTTCACATAATAAAAAATAATGAAAATTACGACAATAATTTTAAAATTTCAGCAAACTCAACAACTATTTCCAATTCGCGTAAACAGGCTGAAACCTCTGTGCGGTCTAGTTATTTTGAAACTAAAATTTAAATATTTCTATTTATAACATTAGTATAGATAATTTATTCATTTATTCAGTTACCAAAGAGTAGAATAATACAATGTGAATAAAATAACTTAAACGCTATTGTTGTGAGCGAAAGAGCCTCCACTCGACGCTTCCAGCCGTCTATCACTATATTGCGCTTCGTCAATTCTCAATAGCGAAATAACCGGCCGTGGTGTAACTTTTGTACGCGTTCAAATCGAAACAACTGACGATTTAATTTACTGGAACTTTCGCGTTTAGCATACAATGTTTTAATAGTTTGTTATATTCATATAGTTCCATAGTTCTGTCATCTACAGGAATTATACCAAGAAGTCTTAGCAAATACCTTATGTTGCAAATCCCCTCATCTACAAGAGAACTATTACAAAGAGCCATCATTCTTAACATATGTAAGGAAATTTCTTTCGTCATCACATGCATACCTAATCCTCATATAACTTTTAAACTCATCCATGCTTGGCAAAACCCGCGTGTTTGAATATATTACCCTTTAAAATGGGAGATAAAATGTATATAAAAAAATATCTCAGGACAATTCACACAGTGCCCTCTAGTCCCAAGATAATCAGATCTTGTGTTATAATACTAAATAACTAAAATAAATAATTTTGTAATGTATATTTTTCTTTGTAAATACATACATAATATAATATACAAAAAACCCAGACCGATACAAACTATTATACTCATGAATATAAATGTTTGTACCGTGCGTGGAATCGAACCCACGACCATCGGAAGTAAAGCTGTGTACTAAACTGCTAGGCCACCGATACCGTCTTATTTATATAGTTTAAATAGAAAATGAAGTGTTAATTTTTATTTATTTATATGCTTTATTGACCAATAAAATAGAACTCAAGAGGAGTTATAGGATATGATAAATGAAATTAAAAAGTGACGAAATGCTACCCCACCCAGGGAAAGTGAAAGAAAAAGAGGCAGACCAAACACAAGATGGTATGATGATATGACGGAATTGTGAGGAGCAATGGTGGAGTAAGGAAGGACAGAATGGCTCAAGAAAGAGGAGATTAGACACGACTGAAGGAGGCATATGCCGATTACCAAAAAACACCTGCAGAAAGTAAATAAAATGCAAATACTATAATATAAATATTAATTGCTGTATTTTTAAATAAATGTAGACAGGGCATGTAGCTAACATTCCCTGTCCACATGATCGGTATATTGAAATATAACATGGCGGAAGTCTAGCGTCACCTTGAATCGAATTATCTTGATGATTTGTCATCGATATTTCTAACAGTCAGTAATATAAAATCACACACAATTTTGTTTCATCCATATTCGAATCTAGGATATTCGGTCAATGTAGTGTTAGGAAACTACGACGCTCACAGGTAAATGCTCAAGAGTAATTAGTTAATTCAAAATTTAACTATTTAAATGAAAATAAACTTATAAACAAACTCTATTAATAATGCCTCAAAAGGTCTAAAATAAAGAAAAACTAATAACTTTCATTATTAGAACAATAATATTGCATTACTTAATAATAATGTAATTTATTCTATGTTATTTTATTTTCGATCATTTGGGCGAAATAATGCATATACCTCATTAATTCGATATCATTTCGACTCAAACCCCTTTGGATGAAACAATATCATTTATTTAACGATATATTTATCAGGGATGCCAATCATGCGAGAATCCTCTTGTATCTTGATTCTTATGTACGAGATTGGTCTTCGGTATGAAGACATAGATGTCTTCAATATGATAAATATTATCTGATTGCACTAAGAATGAATCCCATGACTCTTACTTGTTATTGTGAAATTGTTTATATAAAAAAGTATATTCAAAAGAGCAACACTCTAGTTTCTTTATCATTTCTTGTGATAAATCTGCGTTCCAAATGAGTAGTAGAATGAAAAATATGACTATTCGAAAGTGCTTGTATTGGGTTTATTTGAATAAAGATTTATTTCTGTTTCTATTTCATCATACCGAAGATCGAATATCAAATAATGAAATCCTGGTACATATTTGTATAAGATAAAATCCGAATATGAAATTATTACTAGTTCGGAGAGTTAAATTGTGCCAACGTTGGAATGTTTAACTACAAGGCTAAATTTGTTAAACCAACCTTCTTGTTATTTGTGGAAAATCATCCAAATCTACCTCTCGGATGTATGAGAGATCTCCACCCACTAAATACGACGTGGTGTACATCGAGCCACTATTTCCGGTGTCACGGAAACGCGTTAACTCCGGCGCCGGTGGCCCGTTGAATATTGTAGGGCCGATCTCTTCGACTAGATGCTCTAACAGAAAATCGCCTTATTTATTTGACGAAGTATATGGACATACACATATTATTAAACGTCTTGTGGTGCATGGAATTTTGCCTTCCTTAGCAATAACAGTACTAATGCAATAACGGCTCTTTTCAGTTACACGCTCTAAACAAAGACCTCCCTATTTATTTAAAGAAGCACATGGCTATACGAACTCTCTTAAACATATTCTGGGACATTTTGGACTATTCTTTCTTAAGACAATAACAGCCATAATGCGAGTCCGAGCGCTTTTTGGTTACACGCTCTAACCGAAGATCGCACTATTTATTCAAAGAAGCACATGGCTACACGAATACTCTTAAACGCCTTCTGGAACATTTTGGATTGATGTCTTCCTTAAGGTATGCGAGATAGAGAGGAAGGAATAGGTTCAGAAGAAGAAGAAATTTCTCGACGATGTTTTAGAGAAGCAGAAGAATCAAACTGCCGCTCCCTTCGTATATCTTCTAGATGTGTTATCTTGAAGATATACGAAGAACCTTTTAGAAGAAATTAACGCCAATCTTGCTATACTATGTCAAAAAGATATGACCACATTTTAGACAATAAAAAAACTAAGAATATCCGTGTAGACCTCGACCATCCTCCACCACCCTCTCTTTGCATGACTGTGTGTATTCAACTTTTTCCCGCAGTATTCTTTATATACTCAGTCCTTTATTTTTGTTCTGCTACGCTCCTTTTACTTTTTTGCCGCGACCATTTTGTTATTAGAATAATTCGACTGCACTGCCCAATTCCATTTTTGATTTAAGCTCAACTGGAGAGCACGTGTCAATTTGATCTTCATTCAGATATCTGTATTTCTGGTAGTTTGCTAATCACACTCCGGCACAACTAAATTCGGCATCGCTGGAAAATTGGCAACCCTAATTTCGATTTAAATCCGATGCGATCATGTCATAATTCGGTCAATAACGCGCCCACGTGGCACGTTGCGGTATTTCAGAATTAAGGCTACATCACACTATCGGGTTAATAGGATTATATTGGAAACCAATTAACAGTTGGCGTTTTGGTGCTTAAAAATATTAAATAATCACAGAAATATACTTTTAATTGCACGACCCATTACGAAGTGCTCGCTATCTTATCAATCAAGGGGATTGTCACTAATAATTAGGCTAATAATATACCACAAAAGGTTGAACTCCATGTTTAAATTTAAAAATCATCGGGTTAATTCTTGATGAATTAGTTATAATAGGAAAAATAACACGACCTGATGCTCATCTTATCATCCTGATGCTTAACAAATATATAGTATTTTATCATCCAATAAAAAAACCTGTAGGCAAACTAAACTAGAAGTCTTCTAAGACAGTCTAAACAAATTTTAAAGTAAAAAACACGAATATATATCCATTAAAAAAATGCAATACCTACAAGAATTGCAACCGTGCTCAGGCAAGGCTTGTCGCAGTCATAAATACAGAGTATAATCGCACTACTGCACCTGCATGCTATTTGTTACATTACGAGACTGTACACCTTAATTAAAAGTACGTCAAGAATCCAAGGGATTAAGGTTGCTTTTACAATTTACCTATACCCCGAAATCGGCCGAAATTTCCGTGAGCGTCCGAAATTGTATCCAATCATCGTGCACTACGATTGCACGGCATGCCGTCCGCCGGAAATTTAAAGGCATCTTCAATTAACATACATATCGATGTATCGGGAATGGTGAATCGATGGGTGGTAAGGTAAATCAATGTGAAATTCGAGCTAAATCAACAGTATTATATCCACATAGCTATAATCCTAGAGTAGCCAGAGGCATTATTGAGTGTCGGGATGTAGAGTTAAACTAAACACGCGATATACTGCATAGTATAGGCATACAAAGTGATTGGTATCGATCAGATTACATCAATCAAACATGAAAGCCTATAGACCAGTGTTTCTCTAACCTTTTTATAGCCTTGCTGCAACTTAGCCTTTCTAAAATTCCTATGAATCCACCTCCGCTTCGCTCCCTCCATAACATATGTATTTTATACTAGCTGTACCCGCGATTTCGTCCGCGTGGCATTATACTTTATTTTACTATAATAAAATAATGTTTCTAAAATAAAAGTAGCCTAAGTTACTGCTTATTACATCAGCTACCTGCCAAGAAAAGTCCCGTTAAAATCCGTTCAGCCATTTCAGAGATTAGCCGGAACAAACAGACCGACAGACAGACAGACAATATTTTTAAAAAGTGGTTTTTTGGAGTATGTCCCATATTTATATTTATATGGATGCAGTAAAAAATGGTTATTTCAATATTACAAACAGACACTCCAATTTTATTGATATGTATAGATATAGATATAGATAATAGGTTTTAGACAGAAATCAGTCTCATCATTTACTAAGTAAAACAATAAAAAAAAAAGTTTAATTAAAGTTCACGTTCCATATCACGTTTATAATTTTAATAAAGAGTCCATATTCGAAATGCCCCACTTTACAATCAAATTGTCCCCCAGGGGGTCCTGGGCCCTTCTTTGGGAAACACTGCTATGGACGGTAGAAACCCACTAAGCAACGATGCTGTCGATTAATACTACATTAGTACTACCTATAGTGTAATTTACCCTTACATAACCCTCAACAAGTTACCTATTCTCACTAAAACCAAAGCTATGTTTATTGTCAATTATCATTTAAAATATCACAAACTACCCTTACATTTAAGAAAACATTATGCGGAATATTCCAGTCAGTTTGTATTACATTTGTCTAAAGGGAAATTTAAATAAATCTATGCTAAAATGTAAAAAAACGCCAAGTCTAGCAATACAAAGTGTTATGAGATCTCATGTAAAATCAAATTAATTATTTAATCTATAGAAGCAACAGTCCAATAACTATCTATATAAATTATTTTATATACTGGGTTACTGTATAGATATTAACTAAACCTATTCAATACTGATTACCTTATTATTATAATAGACGTCATACTACCAATATGTTGCCACGTAATTGCTAAATTATTATCGAAATTAAGATGTCTAATATTGATACAGTTAGAACAATTATAAATATATAGATTATTAGTTCAACATATACAAACAGGTGTTTCCATAGACACTAATTTAATAACTGACTTAGTTTTACATGATTACTTACTACTTTTTGAAGCGATAGAACTGAGTTGCGAGACTTTGCGTATTTTTACATTTTTGATGGGACAAATCTATACGAAAATTTCAACTGACCTGATAATTTAAACAAATTGAAGAAAGATTTCTATAGGGACCGTAATTATACAAATTTTCCCTTCTAAAATATTGCTCCTCCAGTTGTTAATTACGATATTGTTTCTATATTACTGTTGCTTTTTTGGAATCTTATATAATCATTATTTATTAAATAATAAAATCTTACTAAAGTCATAATAATTATCTAATGTGACATAATTGTTCATATGACATATGCTTTCAAGTAGATATTAGAAAAAAAATAATATAAGAAAATATTACTGAAGACAATAGCTGTATGGGCTGAGTCCTTTTGCCTTTCCCTAAAAAGGGAAAAACCGAACCAAAAAAAAATAAACTCTATGACTATGCCATAGTGAAATATGATAACCATTACAAATACCACCTTTTTACTGAGTATTCCGAAATCACCTAGATTCGAATTTCAGACTATTTCTAATATTATTGAAGTAGTGTATTAAGCAGTTAGAGCTTTTTTAATTTATTTTATTAAAAGAAGTTTATTAAATGCTTTTTACATTATGCTAGAAGTATCATAGTTTGTAGGTAAGGATTACTAAAAATCTAATCTAATTGATTATTATAATATATTAATTTAAATTTATTACTAGTATTTACATAACCTAATTTAATTATTATAAAAAGTAAAGTTACTTCTGTTAACGCCACTGAATATCATTGTAGCTTGCTGCGCACATCATGGTCCATGGTGCTTTTATAATAATATTATGTCAACCATTATTGTAACACTGGAATGCAAATGAATAAATAAATAAATCAATAAAGTATTGTTTGTAACACTTTTTTGTACAGTAAAATATTTCTAAAATATAACAGAATACAATGATCTTAAAAAAATATATAACTGATCCCAAATGAGGGATTTCTTCTTCTTAAATGACTCTATCATTCTACGTACATATTATTTTGAAAATTGATGACGCTGATCATATTAAAACTTTTTCATATTCAAAAAGATCATATTAAAAATTAAAAACCCATCGGAAAGAAAGGTCTGTCATTTCATATAAATACATATATTTTTTTAATACATTTAGTACATATTTGTCTGTAAGAGTTTGCTTTAAGCGATAAGGCCGCCTTTTGTTTGCATATCATTCTTTTTTTTATTTCCTTTTTGTAATTATTTGTTTCTTTTATGCACAATAAAGAGTTTATATATTCATTATTTTTTTTTTCCAAATATTCTCATCTCCCTTCTTAAGGAGAGGAGATGGCAACATACCCCCGGTAGAAGCACAGTCGGCCGGGGTTCAGGGCCCCAGGGAGAGAAAACGGCGTACAATGCGGGCAGAATCTAACAGCACCGCTTTCTGCATCTTTCCCGGGAGATCCCGCCTCGGAATCCCAACCGTCTGAGATGTTGCTCCAGACTGGTTGGGATAAGACCGTTCACCGACATAACGATTGGAATGATTATTATTATTATTATACATAGAAAGCACTCAGATCGATACAAACAATCATACTCATGAGTACAAGTGTCTGTATTGTATCGGAATCGAACCAGCGACCATCGTAAAGTAAGCGGTATGCTAAATCTCTGACCACCTAGGCTGTCACTTCACTATAATGTACATAAAAGAATAATTTCCGTTCCTAGTAGTTTGTTTAATATAAGCATTCCGTTTAGCTTTTATTTATGTTAATTGTGACCTTACTTCACATTCGTCTTGGAGTAATAAATTGTTTTACTGCTGCTGGCGTGAACGTGTATTTTAAAACTAACTATAGTTAGTTTTCCACAATTTTTTTAATTTAACACAAAAGTTAATTAGTTTTAATTTAATTTTCTGAAATAATATTTGCCTAACGTACTCCGTATAACATCAGCTACCTGCCAATAAAAGTCCCGTCAAAATCGGTCCAACAATTTCCGAGATTAGCCGGAACAAACAGACAGACACACAAAAATTGTAAAAAAAAATGTATACGGTTTAGCCTAACGTACTCTGTATTACACCAGCTACCTGCCAATAAAAGTCCCGTCTAAATCGGTCCAAAAATTTCCGAGATTAGCCGGAATAAACAGACAGACACACAAAAATTGAAAAAAAAAATGTATACGGTTTAGCCTAACGTACTCCGTATTACATCAGCTACCTGCCAATAAAAGTCCCGTCAAAATCGGTCCAAAATTTCCGAGATTAGGAACGAACAGACAGACACACAAAAATTGTAAAAAAAATGTATACGGTTTAGCCTAACGTACTCCGTATTACACCAGCTACCTGCCAATAAAAGTCCCGTCAAAATCGATCAAACAATTTCCGAGATTAGGAACGAACAGACAGACACACAAAAATTGTGAAAAAAAATGTATACGGTTTAGCCTAACGTACTTCGTATTACACCAGCTACCTGCCAATAAAAGTCCCGTCAAAATCGATCAAACAATTTCCGAGATTAGGAACGAACAGACAGACATACAAAAATTGTAAAAAAAAATGTATACGATTTAGCCTAACGTACTCCGTATTACACCAGCTACCTGCCAATAAAAGTCCCGTCAAAATCGATCAAACAATTTCCGAGATTAGGAACGAACAGACAGACATACAAAAATTGTAAAAAAAAATGTATACGATTTAGCCTAACGTACTCCGTATTACACCAGCTACCTGCCAATAAAAGTCCCGGCAAAATCGGTCCAACAATTTCCGAGAGAACAAACAGACAGACACACAAAAATTTAAAAATTAAATGTATACGGTATACGGTAAAATACGCTGTATTTATATTCATATGCATGTAGTAAAAAACGGTAACCGTTTTTTACTACATGCATATGAATATATTTTTCAAACACTGGACACTCCAATTTTAATTATAAGTATAGATGTATGCATACATCTATACTTATAATTAGAGCATCTATACTTACAGAGCGAGCCTTCGAGGTTCGTACAACGTGGCTTTTAGGGCCTTGAGCGAGTGCAACAGTTAATAGGTTGTCACTAATACTTTAATAGGTTATTCTGCAGTTCCCGTTTACCGATGCACCGCTGTCACTCACGTAGCGTTTCTTCTCCATTAGTTACCTAATGGCTCCTTTGCTGACGACCGACCTACATTTCAGTTCGTTGTCATAGTCTAAATTAATATTCTCTTCAAATAATGCTTTATATAACCTAACTAGCCAACTTCGTCTGATTCACATTTTCCACTTTTTTGCAACATTTTCCATTGTAGCCCGGCTCCTAGTAGTGTGATGTATTTATTTGATGGCTTCGTTGGTATTGCGGTATAGCACAGTTCCGTAGTTCCGACGGTAGTGGGTTCTATCTTATTTATTATTGTACAAAAATCTGAACGGTACTAGATCTGGATCCTACAAGTAAATAAAATACAAGGATTGTAGTGAACTGTGTATATTCCGTAATATGAATATCATATTTTGCATCGTGCAAATATTTGTATTCTTAAGTATTCAAATTCAAAAATCATTTATTAATGTAGGACATTTTAGTATCTAAATTTTGAACGTAATTTTTTTTTATATTATAATTTTACCCTACCGTCCTATATATTCGTTCTATTAACGTTTTAATAATAATAATAATAATCTCAGGACAATTCACACAACGCCATCTAGTCCCAAATTAAGCTAGCTAAAGCTTGTGTTATGTGTACTAGGTAACTGATACAAATACATAGATAATTTTTTTCGTATATACAAAAAACACCCAGACCGATACAAATGTTTGTGTCGAGCGAGGAATCGAACCGGCGACTATCGGACGTAAAGCGGTGTGCTAGACCGTTAGGTCGTTTATAATGGTATGTGATTCTCTTTCTATATATATAACATATTATACTCATATGAGTTAGTGATGTAAAAAGTATGTTTAGCTTGGAATTATTTAGGATGGGCCTGTGTGAATTGTCCTAAGATGCAAAAAATACGGTAATATTAAAAAAAATCAATTCAAATATTGAGGCTGAATTGAATTATTTTAAATATATAGTTATTTATATGGTTGTAAATACCGTAACATTAACAGAGTTAAAATTCAAAGCCACAATATCTACAACAATATTACCCGATTGAACATGTAATAAAATGAGCTCAAACTGCATTCGAATAGGAAATCCAATGTTACAGCATCACGTAGCCTATGAAACGGTGTGTCCAGTTGATCTGTACACGTGTTTATAACATTATCAAGTGCCGGTAAGTGGCGTTTGCACTGTAAACACGGACAGTAACTGTAGCTAATATTAAGTGGACTCTATAAAGGCCTGAGGTTTAATATTTCCAGCGAACTGGAATTATACTATTGCGAAATTTGATTAAATGGATCATTCATTTAGGTACTTGGCTTTGACATCCTATTTGTATAAATATTGGTATGTAATTCAAGAGGTGTAATGCGTATGCATTACACCTCTTGAATTACATACCAACAACAATAGTATGCAAGCGGTATATAATTGGACTAGTATAGACATACATTAACTAATATTGTGATATATTTAAATGTTTTACTTATTTTTTATATTATTCACATTCACGGCAATTTTTATGATATTGACAGCCCTGGTGGTGTAGTGGTTTAGTACACCGCTTTACATCCGACGGTTGCAGGTTCAATTCCTCATACGGTGCAAACATTTGTATTCGTGAGTATGATTTTTTGTATCGGTCTGGGCGTTTTCTACGTATTTATAAAAAAAATGTCTAAGTATTTATATCAGTTGTCTAGCACCTATGACACGAGATCTGCTTACCGTGGGACTAGATGGCGCTGTGTAAATTATCCAGGGGTTATTTATTAATTAACTATGAGAAAGAGTATGACGGATAACCATGAAACATTCCACTGCACTGACTCCACTGACAAGAGTGTTACTTCGAAATCATAAATAAATGTAGGCGACAAAAAATATGAACAGATTAATATAACATATATTTATTATTATTATTATTTATTATATATTAAATTAGTACATAATACAACGTAATACTTCATATTACACTACATATAAGTTTGCCGCTCACATAACAATGTTATGATCTCAATACAAAATCGATTGTAAATGGTTTAGGTCCCGATATAAGACCAATAATTGGATCATCTGATGGAAGTACGCCATTGCTGCAAACGATCTTATATTTTTGTAGTATACCCACAAACATAATGAAAATAAATGACTTTGCCAATGAGTCACCTGGGCAGCGTCTGCGACCTGAAAGTAAGGAAAATTATGTAAAACAGCTGGTTTTATATAATTGGTGGCTGATATTATATTATATCTTATAATTGGTGGACTTATCCCTAGAAGAGATCTCTTCTAGGGATAAGTCCACCTTTGCACATATTGTCTCTAAATTATAATATCTTTATATTATCTGTGCAATAAAGAATATTGAATAAAACTCTCGTGTCACAATGTTAGTTACCATACTCCTCTGAAACGGTTTGGCCAATTTTTATGAAATTTTATATGCATATTCAGTAGATTTGAGAATCGGCTACTATCTTTCTAACATACCCCTAAGTGATAAGGGTCGTCCACCCCTAACATATATTTTTTTTTGGGCAAAATTTATTATTTACATTTTTTTATGTGTCATTAAAAAATACATACCTACAACCCTAAATTTTGACCCTACTATCACCAATGCCTAATTTTTTATAGCGTTATTAATTTAGATGGCAAAACAATGTTTGCCGGGACAGCTAGTAATGATATATGTAATATAATATCATATACTATATTGAGAACATTTTATTGAATAAGTGTTACTATTCTGTCGATACTATTATAACGATGACCAAAAAGACTACCTTTAGCACTATGCTAGCTGACATAACGACATTTACTGCATAAAAAGCTGTTATGTTAAGAGCTTCACTGGACAATAAGGGGCGAGTGCAGATGGCACTGCAAACCCGCGGAAGGACTTATAGAACAACTAGCTGTCCCGGCAAACTAACTTATTATTCAGTTCGACTATTTATTAATAAGATATATAATAAACATCAATAAATAAACTTACCTATTATTCAGTTCGACTATTTATTAATAAAAGATATAATAAAAAACAATAAATAAACTCTCTTATTATTCAGTTCGACTATTTAGTAATAAATACTCAAACTGAATAATAAGTGAGTTTATTTATTGAAGTTTAATATATGTTATTGATAAAGGAAAACCGCATATTATGAAATAATGACTTTTATTTATTAATTTTATTTGCTTTATTGAGAGATATAATAAACTTCAATAATTAAACTCTCTTATTATTCAGTTCGACTATTTATTTGTATACGATAAGAGATATCGTTCTATAATGAAAATAATTTAACGGCTGGCATTTTCAATCGAGAGTTTATTATAGCTAATCAGTTTTGTATTAATTTTGCTACAAAATATGTGTAATATTAAACTTCAACGAAATACACTTGTGGTATAACCACATGAACACAAACATAATGTTGGAAGGGTTTTTTTGGTTAATAATATATTATCAAGGTGTAAAAGATAAGAAAATCATTTCAAATAAACTTAATTTAAGCACTTTTGAATAGTCATAACAATTTGTTTTTTATGTACCACTCGTTCGGAAAGCTGTCTCATCACAAGAAGAACGAGCAAGAAACTTGTGAGTTGCTCTTTTAAATAATCCTTATAAGTTTACATTTACAAGTCGAAACGTGTGAATACAAACTACCAACAAGCACTAATTTTTGGGTCAAATATAAATATGCAATAAGATTAAATCAGTCGTAGTGATAAAATTGGTATATATCAAGAAAGTATTGGATAAACTAAAATCTTAATAAATTATTTATTTCTTTTATTGCTTAGTTATTAAAACTTTCTTACATAATGATTATTTCCTTCTTAGATGCATATGGCGGACTTAATACGTTGAGGCATTTTCTCCCAGTTATTATTTAATGAATTTTGTACTGTTGTTTCTTTATATAATTAAGTTGACAAGTCGTCATATTTTTTTTACAATACAATTCATATTTTTAATAATAGTGATATAACTAAATAAATGTTCTATTAGAATGTTACTTTGTTACAAATAAAGAAAATAGTGCCAAGCGAAGTATCCTATGCGTTCAAGTTATTTTCTTCACTGAACGGTTCAGTTTAGTTGTTGTAGAGCTGAGAATTTATATTTATATCCCATGTTGCGTTTAGATACTATAAACTTTTTTGTTTGTTTTGTACTGTTTGTGTATTTTAAGAGTTTTAAGAGTAAAACGTGAATATCTGTGAATTCTTAAAAGAAGCTACATTATATGTAGTTTTTAAGAACAGTACAAATTGATGAATCACTTGTTATACAGTATGAAATAATCAGAATTGTATTGCGTTAGTATTTGCATGGCCTCGGTAGTCTAGCGGTTTAGTACACCGCTTTACTTCCGATGATCGCGGGTTTGAGTCTGCGCACGGTAAAAACATTATTCTTATGATTGTTTATATCTATCTCGATATTTTCTATGTTTATAACATTTTTTTTACAATTCACACAGTGCCATCTAGACCCAAATTAAGCCACCGAAAGCTTGTGTTGTGGGTACTAGACAACTGATACAAACACATAGATCATACTCATGAATACAAATATTTGTGCCGTGCGAGGAATCGAACCCGCGACCATCGGAAGTAAGGGGGTGTGCTAAACCACTAGACCAACGAGGCCGTAAATTATTAAAAGTATTATTAAAATAATATATTTATGTTTAGTACCTATAAAACAAGCTCCACTTAGCTTGGGACTAGATAGCGCTGTGTGAATTGTCTTAAGATATTATTATTACAATACAGATAATATATTTAACGCCAGCGATTCATTTTTTGT
Source organism: Achroia grisella (assembly GCF_030625045.1). Classification (NCBI taxonomy): domain Eukaryota; kingdom Metazoa; phylum Arthropoda; class Insecta; order Lepidoptera; family Pyralidae; genus Achroia; species Achroia grisella. The sequence continues at coordinate 1,142,039 of NW_026712589.1, forward strand.
TATGTATTTTTTTTTGTATAACGCAGGGGACAAATGAGCATGCGGCTCACCTGATGGTAAGCGATTACCGCTGCACATGAGCACTCGCAACACCAGGGAAATGCAAGTACGTTGTCGGCCTTTTAAAAAGGAATAAGCTCTTTTCTTAAAGGTTTCAATATCGTATCGGTTCGGAAATACCATTGCTGGTATGTTGTATTTACTCTTAATCGTAAAAGTAAATAAAAACATTGAATTCTTAAAACTGTAAAAATGAGAAAAGGGCGTAAACTATATATAGTTATAGGAGTTATATACACACAAACATAGTATAAATAGGATCATATTACAGCGCGTTGCATTTCCCTAGCGTAGTTGTAATTTTATTATCTACTTCATCCGATATTATCACTCCGGAGATTTATTCGCGATATTATATGTCATACCACGGAACAAGCACTAATGATAGCCGTACTATATAAATATACCTTTTACATAAAAAACTATTTCGTTTTTAGAAACTACAAACTGCTCTCAATACAATACACAGCTTACAAAATTTGTAATTTTATTATCTACTTCATCCGAGATTATGACTCCGGAATTTTATTTGCGATATTATATGTCATACTGCGGAACAAGTATGAATGGTAGTCGTACTAATACGAACATACTACCTTTTACATAACAGTGACATAGTTTTTAAAAATTACAAACTGCTTCAACACCTAGAAATTCCACTGTCGTGTCCTCTCAATACAATACACAGCTTACAAAATTTGTAATTTTATTATCTACTTCATCCGAGATAATGACTCCGAAGTTTTATTTATGATATTATAGACATCAAGCACTAATACTACCTTTTATATAACCGTGAAATAGTTTATAAAAACTGTTAAATATCCCACTTTGAATGTTGTCTAAATATTATAATTATTATCAATTTGTTAATTGTAATAATATAAACATAACTGTTTAGTTTTGTTCCGTTGCCTGTACTCTCAGTCTTAATCATATTAAAAAAGTGAAATAACTTTGGCGCCAAAATACTGACAAAAAATAAAAAAGAAATGTTATAGAGATTGAAGGGGGCTATAGAGCAAATATATATATATTGTCATATTTATTATAACAGTTTTGAAGCGATGTAATGGTTGGAAGTGCATGTATAATTAAAGATATTGTATGTTTAGTGATTGCACTTTTCATTGTTACTATAAACAAAAACTTAATACAAACTGCTTCAATACCTAGAAATTCTGCTGTCGTGTCTCACATCTCAATCCAATACACAGCTTACAAAGCATGATTGGCGGCTGAAATAGGTTAGATATACCCTAGACCTTAGCACGACTTAGACGACCTTGTACATAGACAACCTCAGTAAATTATATTCTGCGGAATGCTAAATTGGCAGTTGATTTTACACTGTCAGTGGATTAACCTCAAATGTCGAATACATGTCAATAACAGTGTCTGTCTGTATCTAGATATGTACAGCCAATCAGGCTTGTCACGGTATCCCTTAACATCATCTCTCCATTAATTCAGACGGAACCTGAAGACTAATTGATTGAAGGTGACCTTTAACGTAGGCATATCACATATCAAAGCCGATTAATAATTCTAGGTATCTAATTCTGATAGACTCTAACATTAGCTGCCTTTACACGTACGCTCATTCGCACGCGATTAGGGTTTTACGCAATAAAGAACCGCGCGCACCGAAATGCGCTAAGCCGTGTTTTAGCGCCATTTTAAATAACTGATTGTCATTCCAAAATGGCGGACTTTTTTTAAGGATGTTAATGGAATTACGTACTCGTCTGCTACTACTGTACTACTACTGTAATGGTTTACGCTGGCGGAATGATGGCCAGTGAAGAATGATGATGAACATGAGGTTATGTCAGTTTGTCCATCGTGATTAAATAACCAGATTATAACCATCGTAACCGCATGAAAGTCGACCTAACATAGTATATTAATAGTAATGGGGACACTAGACCGCATTATTAACAATCTACTTTCTCCCCAATGGCGGCCATTTGACTATGAAGCAAAAACATAATTATAGAGTGATGGAAAATTTATTAATCTTAAACTAGTCTATTGAAAATTAAAATTAAACGTTAAAAGAAAGTATATTTATAAGTAATGTATAAACAGACATAGTATTATGCAAATAAATAATAAAATATTCAGAATTTGTTAATACCTGCCTTTACATGACTTATGATGATCACGCGCTATCATTAGCGCGCGCGATTCAATTGTTTTGGCTCATTCTATTACACGTGTTTGCGGAAGTCATTTTCATAAATCACGTAAACACGTGTGAAAGAATGAGCAAAAACAATTGTTGAAAGTAATCATAATGATTGCGCGCGCTGGTTACCGCGTGCGCTCAAGATCGCGCATGAAAGAATGTGTCATGTAAAAGCATCTATTAACCGATTTTAAATAATAATAATATCTCAGGATAATTCATACAGCGCCATCTAGTCCCAACTTAAGCAGAGCTTGTGTTATGGGTACTAGACAACTGATATAAATACATGGATACTTTTTTTTTGTAAATAAATACATATTATATATAGAAAACACCCAGACCGATACAAACAATCATACTCATGAATACAAATGTTTGTACCGTGCGAGGAATCGAACCCACGACCATCGGATAGTAAAGCGGAACCACTAGACCACCGAGGCTGTCAAAATGTCTTATTATTTATTTCAATAATATGTCTAATGATACATTACTTAGAAATATATTAATCTGTTTACTTGCATATAAAATTCTTGGGAAACAATGCTAGTTACCATACTCCGAAGCGGATTGAAACTTGGCAGATTTTTATGAAGTTTTATATGAAAATTCAGTAGGTGTGAGAATCAGATACTAATTATTTTTCATACTCATAAGTGATTAACAAGTAAAGGTTGGACAACACTTAACTAACTTAATAATTTTTTTTTGATTAATTTTCTTTTGATAATGTGGCATTAAAAAATACATACAACACAAAACTTTCAACCATTTATCACCAACCTTTATTTCTTAATCAGACTTTTGATTTTTTTTGTCAATTCGGTTTATGTCAGTTGAGTTTCAAGTTAATGTGCTTCAGAATAAAGTCTACTTTCGCTAATCAATTAACTTTTCAGCATCTCATTCGTAAACAGAAACAGTAGCTATATCAATAGGAAACTGTAAGCTATCTAATCACAATAGACACCTATTAGCGCTACGTCAAAACCTAATTAGTGAGCATCCTAACTAATTTCGATTATAGGCTATATCTGTGCATATAAGGAATCTATTACGATATCATTGTATATAATTAATTAAACGTCATGACTTGACTACCAATATTATTGTGTATTGGCAATTTACTATTATTAACACAAACAATAACGTTCAATTTGTAGACGTGTACCTAACTGCATTATAATACTAGCTATACCAGCGGTTTTACTCGCATGAAATTTGTTATTCTGGACAAGCTGTATTACAGCAGTTTCATCAAATGCTTTTTTATGTATTACATAGCTGGCAAAGAAGCATACGGCTCATCTGATGGTAAACAGTTACCGTAGCCTAATGCCTGAAACACCAGGGGTGTCACATGCCCGTTGCCGACCCTTCAGAAACCTTAATATACCCTTTTTTTTATTATTATTAACCGGGTCTTAACACGAAAAGTTTTATGGCAAATAAAGGTATTTATCGAAACGTCGAGACAGGTGTATTTGCCATAAAATTATTCGTGTTCAGACCCGGTTATTAATTTAAATAATGTATATTAAACACGAAAGTTTAAAATTAACTTAATATACCCTTCTAGAAAAAATATTCTCTTATTATCCGTTCAGTAACTTTTGCGTGAAAGTGACGATTTTTTCTTTATTTGGTCAAGGTGACTGTAGCACTCAGACGAAGTAGAAGAGACTGTACTGTACATAGAACACAAGAACACGAAGGCTGTACATAGCTAGTATATATATATATATATATATATATACGAGTATACGTATAGCTGTCACGGCTATAAATATAGGAAATTATACTGACCTAAACCGAAGGGCAACAAATGGTTCACATTCTTTAATATCCCCATCTCATCTATGAACCTCTCCGGCTTGAACTCCTTTGGATTCTCCCATAATTCTGGATCGAAGTGCAAATCACCCAGAGATATGAGTACGGTTGTCTCTTTCGGTATCATATAGCCATCTACCACGGTGTCTTCTAGAACCCTTCTAGGTCCCGCTATAGGTACTATGGTATAATATCTCTGCACCTCCAATAGGAATGCTGATGTATATATAAGTCTGAAAATATTTAGAACAAATTAATAACATGGATTTAAAAATCCAGTACTCTGAATGTTTTTTTAATTGTCTATTTTGAAACATAAAAAATCTAAGTTGATTAAACATAGAACCCCGCACTAGACGAACTTGTATAATAAATAAATAACAAATAAGTTAAGTTAACTAAAGCTTGTGTTATGAGTACTAGAGAACTGATACATATACCTAGATATTTTTTTTTGTAAATACATACATCTGATACATAGAAAACACCCAGACCGATACAAACAATCATACACATCAATCCAAATAATCATCATCAATACAAATGTTTGTGCCGTGCGAGGAATCGAACCCGCGACCATCGGTCGTATAGCAGTGTGCTAGACCGCTAGACCACCGAGGTCGTCATAAAGTACGGACGACCTGATGTTAAACGTATGTTTAATTTATCAACATATTATTATTTTTTTGCAATTACAGAATTTATTAGACATACAATTATGTATATGAACCTATATGTTCATTGAACAGATTTGTCATATCATAAGAGCCTACAATAGACCTACACGAATGAAGAAATTTAGTTTTAGTATTTTTGATTTCAGAAAAACATTCCAAATATTGTATTGTTATTCTTATTATTTTGTTTAATTCCACTATCAACATCATGTATTTTTTTTATATTTTTACGGCTCTGGATACTAGTACTTTTTAGCCCGACTTAACAAGTATACTAACTCGTAGTTTTACAGCAAACATTACAAAAAATAAAGTAAATGTCCCACATAACTAACATAGAATATTCTAATTAACATAGAACTGTTTCGCGTTATTTATAGTCTTTCATTTCATGCTGGCGAATTAACTATTATGCAGCGACATCGTTGCCTACTTACGACGTTGAGAATAGAATAGAATAGAAAATCATTTATTGAAATAAACTTAATTTAAGCACTTTTGAATAGTCATCACAATTTTTTTTATCTACCGCTCGTTCGGAAAGCTGTCTCACCACAAGACGAACGAGTAAGAAACTTGTGTGTTGCTCTTTTAAATAATCCTTGTAAGGTTACGTTTACAAGTCAAAACGTATCAATACAAACTACCAACCAGTACTCATTTATTAGGGTCAAATATAAATATACAATAAGATTAAATCAATCGCAGTGATAAGATCAGACCAGAGAAGAAAAAATAACAAGCCTGTCATTCGAGACCGTATTGCTTACTTGTATATATCTGTTGTAAATATTTCGTCAATCTACATATTGTAAATAGACACTGGACTCATCATTACACATCTTCCTTTCCTGCTGCTGTTGCTATAAAGAACACTCAATCGGAAATAATAGCGGTCCCAACATAGCCGCTAAACATGTATGAGAGACCACAAATATTCACAGCGGAAATCTGACCATCGCTACCGGAAGCGATATGACCTTCCGTACCAACGATCAAACTCCAATCGTTATCGGATCTATACTTATTGCTTTTTTAATTATATATCTGTACATAGTATAAAACAAAGTCGCTATCGCTGTCTGTCCGTCCCTATGTATGCTTAAATCTTTAAAACTACGCAACGGATTTTGAATCTGTTTTTTTAATAGATAGAGTGATTCAAGAGGAAGTTTTTTTTATATAATACATATACACTCATGCGAAGCTAAATAAATTCAGATATTACGATTATATTACACTACTGTTAAGGAAACGTCAATGTCAAACTGACAACGAAATGTCAATATTGTTATATGTCAAATTAGAAAATCGAGGTTTGTTTTATGCTTATATCAAAGTATTTTATATATTAATATGTGAAGCAAGACATCGAGATTAACCTTAGAAATGTATAAAGTTTCAATCATTTATCTAAATTAATAATCTTTTTTATTTTTTTGTTTCAGATCATTAGAAAACTTGCAATCGTGATAAGATTGGCGCGTCATTTTGTTTGTATATCCCCGCTTGAACAACAGATAACATCTTATTTTTATATTTATTGTCATTTTTTTATATAATTTGTATTCTTAAAACATTAATAAACGTCTGTTAAGAAATGGATAGTAAAAATATCTTTTGATTTTTATTTATAGCACCCGAAAAAACACCTCTAATTCATGGCTTTACACTAGAATAACCCCCTTATAACTATGATTGAATTACGACTACTATGCGGCCACTAGTATACATAAATAACAAACAGATGTAGTTGAAAATTAAAAGTGAAATTGCATTAACAAAATGGCGTCTTCGAGACAAGAATTCTGTCTGTGATAAAGTTGTCGGATGCTTCAAACTTGGCGATATTGTCGAGTGTTGTATAACGAGAGAGATTGCTGTTTCTTAAATATCACACCAGTGCACTTCCAGTACCGTCCGTTCCGTTCCAAGCATTTAACTCGAAACCTACCGCTTCTACTTTAAACTCAATTATTTTCCTTCCACCAACACAATTATGCAACTAAGTGGATGTGGTGTAGTTTGAAAATTTCACAATTCATTACAGCTTTCAATAGGGGCAGTGGAAGTGGCATTGTTTATTAGTAGGAAATGGTATGAGTGTATTATATTGTGTCGAGTCTGAACTAGGCATGTTGCGGTGTTTATTATTTTCCTGTCGTATGAAACGAATAGCCAATAAATACACATTAGCTATTTTTTTCTTATGAAATATTTATAAATAATAATAAATAAATAACATTTTTATTATGAAAATCTCAGTCAATAACCTATGAGTTATCCAAGAACGATGAGAATGTACAATTTTTTTTTTTATTTTATACTACGATGATGGCAAACAAGCATACGGCCCATCTTATCATCATAAACGGTTACCGTAGCCTAAGGACGCCTGAAGCACCAGGGGTGTCACGTGCGCGTTGCTGACCCTTAAGAAACCTTAATATACCCTTCTTGAAAACCCTATGCTGTAGTTTCTCGAGAAAATTTTAACATTAATGTCAAATCAAAACTGCTAATTGACTACTAATGAGGGCCTCGGTAGTCTAACAATTTAGCCGCCTTCTTTCCGATGTTTGTGGGTTTGATTCCTCACACGGTACAAACATTTGTATTCATGAGTATGATTACTTGTTTCGGATTGGGTGCTTTCTATATTATGTATACTAGCTACCTGCCCCGGTTTTGCACGGGTGTACATATACTATACATATAGAACTTCCTGGTGAATCTATCAATTTTTAAAAACTGCATTAAAATCCGTTACGTAGTTTAAATACGTGGAAGTATATAAGTGGTGAGAAAGTTAGAAAAATAAATGTATCTATATATTTATATCAGTTGTTTAGTACCCATAACACAAGCTCTGTGATCTTGTAACTAGATGGCGCTTTGTGAATTTTCTAGGGATTATATTAATTTATAATGACTAAGAACCTACTCTGACTTCACACGATACTATTTTTTTTTATATAAACTAGCGTAATATATATTACATAATCTTAAAACAATTCACACAGCGCCATCTAGACCAAAGTTAAGCTAAAGCTTGTGTTATGGGTACTAGATAATTGATACAAATACTTTTTTAAAAATACATATATATTTATTATACATAAAAACACCCAGACCCACAAAAAATCATACTCATGAATACAAATGTTTGTGCCGTGCGAGGAATCGAGCCCGCGATCATCGGAAGTGAGGCGGTGTGTTAAATCGCTAGACCAGCGAGGCCATCCATCCGCTGAGTGTTATTAAGGTTTATTGTCTAGCAACAAAAAGCCGAAATATTTTCCATTCATAATAGCTGGTATTGTAGTTTCGATATAATATTCTGTTACTTTTGCCGCTACAGACCCAAAACCTTGTTAGCCTGTGGGCGATTGGTAACCAATGCTGTCGGTAGCAATATTGAATATCGCCGTAGTGGTACTACGGCGATCGTACGTACATTTTTAATAGATTCAATAAATTGACGTTATACATGAAAATTCTATTTTAATACTAGCTGATTGGCGCAACTTCGTTTGCGTTTAATTTCCCGATCTTTTTCAATATTTTTCAATGCAGCTCCGCTCCTATTGGTCGTAGCGTAATGTTATATAGCTTAAAGAGGAATCGAGTAAGCGATAAATGGACTATCAAACACAAAAATAATTTTTCAATTAGAACCAGTAGTTCCTGAGATTAGCGCGTTCAAACAAACAAACTATTCAGCTTTATAATATTGGAACAAATTCACAACTTCACGATATCTACCTTGCATTTTAGAATATAGTAAACTAAATAAAATTATTACAAACGGTAAAGTCGGTACGTTAGTATATTTGTTACACTTTCATGTCTTAAGCGTAAGCAGTTATCATAGGATTTGGTATATATATAACAGTTGGGATGGACAGACGGCACGCATTAATTTTTACCGCTTTTAATTAAGTTAAAAATAAAATCGCAGGTAAAGCCAGGTCACAAAAATAATATCTCTGGATAATTGCCAGCGCCATCTATTACCAAACCAAGCTAAGTTTGTGGGTACTAGACAACTGATATAAATACTTAGATAGAATCTTTTTTGTAATACACATAATTTACACCTACCCAGATGTAAATAATACTCATGAAAATAAATATTTGTACCGTGCGAGGCATCGAACCTGCAATCATCGAAAGTAAAGCAGTGTGCTTAACCGCTAGACCACGGAGGCTGTCAATAGAATTTCAGTAAATTAAACGAGTACTAAAGTATAAATGTTTTTATCCTAATTAATCAAAATCAGTCTCCTTAAATCTAGAGAAGTCTGAATCAGGGATGTTAGGTAGCTCCGTAACCGTAACCGAAACTATCGGATATCCGATATAAAAAAATATTCGTAACCGTAACCGAATCCGAAATAAGAGTTTCGGATAATATCCGATAGGGGTGAAGCCTAATAGAGACACGATATGTAACCATTTTATGAGCTAATTGTATTATAGTTTTGACATTCCTTAAAAAATTAATATCCGTAACCGAAATTATACGAAACTAACGGATAATCTGAAATAATTTCATAGCGTATCCGGTATAATAATCATTCCTATATCCGAAACCTATCCGTGACCGAAATTTCATATCCATAACATCCCTGCTCTGAATATAAGTGTTCTTAAAGACACAGGTAGCTAGGTACCTAATACTTTAATAATTACTTTAAAACTTGTTATTTATCTACATCTGTTATTGTAGACTATATTAATAAATCAAAAGAAAATTAAGTACAAGAATGCTATCCAGATGTGTTACAAGAACAAAGCCTCTCAAGTAAGAGCCCAAACGATTTTCGTCTATAAATATGTCCATTAGACCAGTCGTTACCAACCGGTAGCCCGCGAGTTCCAAATGTCTACTAGCTACTCACCCCGACATCGCACGGGCGTACATGTGTTATATATATAAACATTCCTCTAGAATCACTGTATCTATTAAAAAAACCGCTTCAAAATCCGTTGCGTAGTTTTAAAGATTTAAGCATATATAGCGACGGACAAACAGCTACAGCGACTATATTTTATATTATATAATGATTTCGTATCACGTTGTTTGCCCGCGATGGACCCCTAAACTAGTGAATTGATTGCAAATTTGATTTGCATATTGTGTGCAGTTTGATCCAATTTGAAAGATAGGATAGCGTACACCTCAATTTATAGTCGCAATATTATTTTATTCAAGAACGTTAGCCAAGCAACGTGTGGCCGGGTCGATTAGTAGTTTATAAGTTATTTAATATGAATGATATTTTATCGAATTATATAAACATCGTATATTATGACCCTTACGATCGATCGTCCATTATATTTAAACGGGGATCGAAATTACGACGGCCTGAGCCGAGGTTTGAACCCCTAGCGGTACCCTCAGACTAAGATCGCATCCGTCAGGCGGGAGTAATATAAGTTCTCCATAAGTTCTGCGTGTTTGGAATGACATTTCACTCGCCCCCTATCATCCGGTGAAGCTATAAAGGCCAGTTGCGGCCAACAGCACACAGGTCGATACCTGTGTATTACTAAGCCACTTAGCTTGAGGCGAGACTTCGCATCGCTTTGTGTGTTTTACCGAATTTACAACAGACTGTGTTCTGAAGAATTGTTTGACATGATGCCTACGGCTACTTTTTGCCATCGCACAGCTCGCCATCAACAGGGAATTCATCCCCCACAGGCTGGGACCTAAGTGGTCTCGGATAGTGCGGTTTCAGAGCAGCTTCCTCTCGCGTACACTTAGAATATGGAATGAACTACCTGGCGAGGTTTTTTCGAGAGACTAAAGCATAAGGTTTTTCAAGAAGGGTATATTAAGGTTTCTTAAGGGTCGGCAACGCGCATGTGACACCGATCACCGTTTACTATCATCACTTGTTTGCCACTTAAATGGTATAAAAAAAAACAGCGTTAGAGTGGTTCGAAAAAAGACTAGCATGATTTGAGGTCAGTTCTTCAGATATTTTTTTACTTTAGATTAAGTTTCTGTCATAGATTATTTTTTTTTTAATTTTTAGAATATGTTCACATTTTTTGGTCTGAGAAGGATTGGGTGAAGATGCAGTACGCATTGGATGAAGGTAAGCCGATTACTTATTATTTTTTTCATTTCACATTTTTCAATGGACATATTACACATAAGAACTATACAGATATTATTGAAAAATATTAAAAATAGTACGGAGATATATCTTTTTTTTTTAATACGTCACCGTTAATATTTCCCGAAAATGCGAGAAGATGGAAGATTGAGTATGATTTTATAGAACATGTTTTTAAATTTAAGCCAACATAGTGACTATAGAAATATCAGGTAAATACTAAAAAGTGCTAATCTTGTAAATATTTTTTATTAATTTTAACTACGCCTATGAATGGCCTGGTATATATATTTTTTATCTTAATAAATATATGGCGACTGCAAAAAACGAAGTCGAGGTTTCCTCTAGAGTCTACAGCGTGGAGTTTTTCAAGAAGGATATATGTATTAATAGATAGGATAGGCAACTCGCACGTGACGCCTCTGGTTTTAGGCGTCCATAGGCTACGGTAACAATTTACCAACAAACTGGTTTTATATAAACACCGTTTGAGGAAAGCTAGTTATTTATTTTATTGGATTTGCGTAAGGTTATACAACAAACTGCCAGTCTGTTCTCAATCTGACGATAGGTCTTAAGCTAAATCGCCACCATACTAGTATAGAAACAGGCGAACATATACAGTAGTTAAAAAAGCACTTATTGTATCAATTACCTGGAATTATCAGTCCAACATGGTGTCTGATCCCCTATTACATTTGTAATTTCGTCAAATATTTTCTCTTGAATAGACTGATTCCTCAAGGCTGTTAATAAAGCAAATTCAAGTACATTACTAGTTGTCTGGGATCCTGCTATGAGCAGATCAAGGCAGATCGTCTTCAATTGTTCCTCTGGAATAAACAATGAATGTCATTATAAATATTCAACTAAAATATATCGAAACCATGTTAAAATATTCCGTGGAAATAGATTTAGTCTATAGTTTTAATTACTTCATAGAATTTTATATTTAGTGATGATTAGGCGTTAAATTTATATATTGGATGGGTGTTATATTCTGCATTATGTAGAGGTGTTTTTAGATTTATATTGTTGCCGTATTGTAAGTATCATCACTTACTGTCAGTTTGTATGTCATTTAAGTTACGTAAAAATAGAAAATTTTAAAGTACTTGAGCATACTTGTATGACAAAACTATTGTATACTGAAGTACAGTTCACAAAAACTACCAAAATCCCGTTTACCACAAGGGGTGTCGATAGGTGTCCACATTTCAGATTTAAACTAGTACTAATCTTGGAAATAAAGCTTTTTTTTCGGACTACTCTAATGCTGTTGGCCGCAGCTGGCCTACAGCTGCACCGGATGAAAGGGGCTAGTGCAGACGGCACTTCAAACCAAAGGAAGGACTTATGGAGCGGCTGGAGGCCAACTCCCGCCTGACGGATACGACTTTCGTCTGAGGGCACCGCTAGGGGTTCGAACCTCAACTCAGGCCGTCGTAATATCGATCTCCGTTTGAATTGGGCGGGGGATCGATCGGAAGGATATGAAGCATAATAACGATTCTCTACCTGTATATCTAAAAATGTATTTGTACTTACCAGTATATGTATGTTTGTTTTTATACATTTCCTGTAGAAATGAATATATAAAATCCTCGCCATCAACTCCATTGCATTTATGTTTATTTATTGCTTCCTGTGAGAAATGCAGATTAAATACAATTGTTAAATATTGAAATACGAAACATACATATCACTGTGTAACAGACACTGCCGTCATATAAAAAAATTATAAACAAAATTCTTTGTGAGTAATATTTTGACGGAAGTTTGGTAAATATACCTATAAAAAAATAGAAACTTGATAAAATATAAAAGTTTCTGCTGAAAAGCTGCACTTTCTTAATAAGATGAAAAAAGAAAATAGATCCGGAGAATTGTTAAGCGGGTCTGAGTAATAAAATTAACCGAGTAATTTCGAAATATGCTTTTAATAATGGTTAAGAAATAATTCCCAAAATACTCTTTTTAGAAGATAGAAAAAAAAGAAAGAAAGATAGATAGAAAGATAGAAAAAAGATAGAAATATAGATAGATCATAGAAAATAATAAGAAATAAGATAAATATCTTATTTCTGTTTATTTTCTATGTGTGTATATGTGTTATACAATAAAGAATATGAATTTAAAACCATTCTACAATATCTCCTAATAGAAGATCACAAACTTTCTTTGCGTATGTTTTATGAATTATCAGCTGTAAATTCAACAGTATAAAGTTCAATAACTCTGATAATTTATTTTTAATTATATTAGACGGTCTCTATGGTCTAGCGGTATAGCACATCGCCTTTCTTCCGATGGATCGATTCCTCGGACGGTATCAACATACGAATATACAAATATTCGTATGTTGGTGCCGGCAGGAATCGAGGTACTCCTGGGGTTCGTTAACCTCAGGAGTATGATTATTTGTATCGCTCTGGGTATTTTCTACTTATATTCATAAAAAAACTAGCTAACTCAGCAAACGTTGTTTTGCCATATAATTTAAAATCGCTATTAAAAAATAGGGGTTGATGCTGGAAAGGTGCAAATTTAGGGTTGTATGTAATATTCAATTCTAAATAATAATAAAAAGAATATAAAATATTATGCCGAAAAATAAAAAAAATATTAAAAATAGGGGTTGGTGATAGAAGGGTGAAATTTAGGTGAAAATTTTCCCAAAAAAAAACAATGTTAGGGGTGGATATCACTTACCATTTAGGGGTATGAAAAATAGATAGTAACCCATTCTCAGACCTACTGAATATATATATAAAAATTTATAAAAATCGATCAAACTGTTTGAGAGGTGTATGGTAGCTAACATTGCGACACAAAAATTTTATATATAAGATTACACACTCTTATGATATGTCAAATCTACCATCAGTTCGGAGTGAGACATAAAGGAAAGTACTATTTTTTTTAAGAATTGACTACCCCATTATTATAAAATCAACCCTTAATATTGTGAAGCACGATGAGGGTTTCCAAGCAGTAAGGCTCTTTAACTCTTTGCTCCACAGTTTAATGACAATACACAATTTGAAACTTTTTAAGAGCAGGTTGCGTTCTCTTCTGTTGGAACAGTCTTTTTATAGTGTTGATGAATTTATTAGTAGTAAAATTTTATAATTTCAAACACAATGCAAATTGTTATTGAATAAATCTTATATATAAAATTCTCGTGTCACAGTTTTCGTTCCCATACTCCTCCGAAACGGCTTGACCGATTCTCATGAAATTTTGTGAGCGTATTGAGTAGGTCTGAGAATCGGCCAATATCTATTTTTCATCGCCCTAAATGTTAGAGGTAGTCCACCCCTAAATTTTTTTTTTAATTTAAGGAAAACCAACGTTTGCCGGTACAGCTAGTAACAATATATTTAATTGTTACTGTAATATCTTAACTGTTCATTCGATTCCTTGCACGATGCAAACATTCATATTAATGAATATCATTGTTTGTATCGGACTGGGAGTTTTCACACCACCCCTAACTAACCACCCCTAATTTTTTTATTTTATTTTAAGGCATTACAACATTTGCCGGGACAGCTAGTATATATATAATAATATCTTTACGACTATAATTACAAATTGGGTCATCAAGGCTTTATTAAAGTCTGGCATATCGGCAGTAATTGACATAGACTTGTATATATATTTTCTTATATGTTTGTGTATCAATTCCACCTCGAAATAATTCGGTTCATTATCATTAGAGGAGAAAGAAGAAATATTATTTGACCCAGAAAGATTTCTGGCGTCATGTGTACCAGAATAACTCACGACTTTGATTGTAAGTAATCGTATACCACTTGGTAATAACGCTCTCAATAAATAAATAGAAATGGTTACTTGAAAAAAAAATGTAAATTGTTATATGTGTTGTGCCCTTGATAGCAACTCTATAGTGGTATAAGTTCTACATGATAGTTTTTAATTGTAAACTAAGTATAATCGTAAAAAAATAAGTGTACTTATTCGCCAACAAACTGTCAAGCTGTTTGGCGATTATTGTAAAAAAATTAACGTGTAAATCTAATAAATAAATAAAAAAAAATTAAATATAAGTCTCAAGTTAAGAAGAACTTGAGTTATAGGTACTAGACAACTGATATAAGTACATACTTTAAGTATATTATGTACCTATATATTTTATTTTGTAAATACATATATAATATACTTAAAGACGTAGACAAACAATACTCATGTATACAAATGTCTGTACCGTGAGGGAAATCAAACCCCGGACTATTACAACTAAAACTTATACTACAACGCTGAACCACCAAGGCTTTCAAATATAATGAATATAAATTAGAAATTGAAATTTATACTCGTATTTTACCTAATGATTCTATATCATAAGGATATTGAAGTGCCTCTTTAAAATCGATGGAACATAATGATGTTATTAACTTGTCTAGACATGGTATTCCAATAATAACACTTAATAAGGAGTTCGTTGCTAAGAATATCGTAGCTTAGTTAGGTATAATATTTACCTCGATTATAGCGGATATTTCTTGGTTCAATTTGTTAATGAGTGAATATCCGCTTAGGTCGGGGAAAAAGAATCTACACCAAGGCATTTGCATCAACCAGCTACCAGCCATCGAGAATGCTTTTGATCTCGCGTGAAAAAGATCTATCATAGTCTTCAATCGGTCTTCCTTTATAGTTTCTCCTGCAAAAGAAAACATTTTTTTTATAAAATTGAGAGGACAAACGAGTCGTAGCTCGTAAGCTCGTAGCTTCGCTAATAGAAAGTTAACTAAAATACCATCCTGATCATCTAGATGAATAGTGATGCTTCACCGTTTTTCTAGAAATTTTTCGCCGTGTACAAAACTACCACATTTTGGAATCACATTCCAGCAATAGTACTTCCGAACTCGTACGATATTCAAAACTTTAAGGAATGGCTTATTCCTTCTTAAAACTCCGGTAATACACTTGCTATTCTTCTGGTGTTGCGGATGCTCATAGGCGGCGGTAATCAGTCACCATCAGATGAGCCGCAAGCTCTGTCACTATGCTATTAAAAAATGATCGTTGCCACTACTACAATATTATATAAAAATAGTTATTGCTGGCAGCTCCATTATTTTTATAAATATTAATATTGTGACACCCTTTTTTAAATCACTTTTTGACGACCTCGGTGGTCTAGCGGTCTAGCACACGCTTTCCGTCCGATGATCGCGGGTTCGATTCCTCGCACGGCACAAACATTTGTAGTCATGAGTATGATTGTTTGTATCGGTCTGGGTATTTTCTATGTATAATATGTATGTATATACAAAAAAAAATTATCTGTGTATTTGTATCAGTTGTCTAGGACCCATAACACAAGCTTTAGCTAGCTTAACTTGGGTCTAGATGGCGCTGTGTGAATTGTCCTGAGATTATTATTATTACTTTTGAGTTACGTTGCGAGCCATTTAGAGAAATATACATATGTATTATAATTATTTCTGTTTAATAATCGTATACTCATCCCACTCTAGCACAATTGTTATTTCCAATTATATAATATTTGTTGACAGTATAATTCTTGTTTCATAAATAATATAATTTGTACATTTTTCTAGAATGCGTCAGATTAAATCTCGACTTTTCTAACTTTAATGTAATATCCTCCGATCGATTCCACGTCCATTTCAAACGAGGATGGAAATTACGGCGGCCTAAGCCGAAGTTCGAACCCCTAGAGGTGGCCTCAGACTAAAGTCGTATCCGTCAAGCGAGAGTTAGCCTTAAGCCACTCCATAAGTCCTTGGTTTGGTTTGGAGTGCCATCTGCACGCCTCCTATAGTCCGGTGAAGCTATAAAAGCTAGCCGCGACCAACAGTATTAGAGTAGTCCGTAAATGAAATTTATTTTAATATTTTCTATAATACAATATTATTATTTATTATTTTGAGCTTGATACCATATAGCGTTCTCAAATGCTATTATATCTGTCTCCGAAATTTGTATATTATATAATTTGCGCTGAAACTAAGTTTAAATCTATTATAATATTTTAATTTCGTCGTTCTAACTGAAGCGGAAACACAACGACTATTTTATTGAAAATCAGAATAGTAGTGATCAATGTGTATATAAAAAGCAGATATCAAAAATACATTATAAAATGTCCTTATGTTACAATTAAGTATTAATAGCGATAATTATTTTATAAACGGCAACACCAAGAAGCAGATATCAAAAATGTGAAGAAATTGTGATATTTGTAAATTTATGTTTTGAATAAGTTCGTTAGAACAGAGAAACAACAATTGACATCTATTATAATATTGTGATGACAGGAGCGGTGGTGAGAGTAAACACACACAGCAGGGTGTAACTTGTATATTTAACTGTTACATCTTGAATACTCTAGCTTACACTAATTACATAAACTATATATATGAGGTACTGCGTGACCTACGTGTCGTTATACAAAACGTACACTCGCACAATCTTTTACTGAACGTGCTGATTTGCATCACTATACCACACCTCCCCTGAAAAGTAGGGTGTCTATGGTGAGGGTGTCCCCTCCCTCTGAAAGTTTAACATTACAAGGACAATTTTATTATTTAAACATACAAAAAGACAAAAAAAAACAGCACTAAGGATTAATTTAACTCAACAATTTCTCAAGGTATATCATACCTGAGTACAAAAAAAATACAAACTTTTATAATTACATTGTATTGTTAATACATATTTGTCATCATCTAACAGATCTTGTTTTCTACTAAACAAGTAGTAACCAAAAATTAAAATTAGGCCTTTTACTCTATAACAATTTTAAGAAATTTTATGCTTTACATTATTGGCCAATGTGACAATGCTCACTTCATTATCTGTACTTATTGACTTACTATACTTATCTATACATTTTACAGTATACCTACATAATCGTAAAAACTCATCATACTTCTGTATATACCGACAGAACTTATTAACTTGAGACTTATTGTACATATTTTTAATAATTATAACTTCCATAATATTATGATCCTTGCATATCTCTACAAGTTCTCTTAATGATTTATCTACGCCCACCTTTGTTAATAGAGACGTTTGATTTAAATATATTATAGATCCGGATAGAACTACATTGCACGTATTATCATGCATATTATGCATACCTAACACTTTTCCTAATGTCTCCTTATTACAAATATTTAATTTCACACGAAACTGTGATTTTCTAGTAATTCCTGCCATCTTTGATGGACTAGATTTTACTTTAACTTGAGAACATTTATTAATTTTCTTAATTGGACCTTGCGTAATAACGCCTGGACAGCATGAGTTTAATTTTTTTAACTCATCGGACGTTACAGTTATTTTCGATAATTCGTCCGCTGTTCTATTTTTCAAACAATTTACATTTTTCTCCATATAGTCAGTTTTCCTTTTATTAGGAAAAGTAACATATTTTATACCATTTTCTCTTTTTTGAAAAGGTATATGGACCCTATCAAGTGATCCGTGGGGCTTTACACTTAAACAGCCCAATTCAAAATTTATAATACCTTTAAATTGTATTAAAAAATCTTCTCCTAATATACCATGGGAACTGCACTGTAATTCTTTAAATACATAAAACTTTTGTCTAAATTGCAGTTTCTGAAATTCAAGATTCAGGTAAACAAATCCCATTGCCTCTAGATTACCACATACGCCTTTTATTATAGCGTTATCTTTATGAATCTTAATTGAAGGCAAATTTTTTAACCAATCATACTTTAAAACTGACATTGATGCTCCTGAGTCTGCTATCAAAAATATATCATTATTAAAACAATTAAATTTAACTACATTATTTGTGTTAAAAGCTAAAATTTCGGTATTCTTATTTTCATGAACAAAATCTAACGATGTCTTTCTATCGCTATTCCTACTATCAGCTGACGCTTTGACGTAATTCATATGCTTACTATAACAAACTGCGCGACCTTCTTTACTATGCATTTTTGTATTTTGCTGACTTCGCGCCTTAGTATTATTACGCTTCGCTTGACATTGATTTGTTCTGCGATCAAATTCTCGTGCGTCATAATTTATTTTATTTATTAAACACGTTTGGAAGTTCTTAGGAATGAATTCCTCCTCTTCTTAATCACTACAACATTTGTAGACCGCTAGCACCCTTTTATTCAATCTTCATACTTCCATCTATGGATGCTTCAATCAATTTTAGGCACAGGTATGCGGTGAACCTCAATTTGAGGATATTGGACACCGATGGCCTAGGAACATTAATTTCCACCGTATAATATATTGAGGGTAAATAATTTATACCTCTTTGCTGCCCGAAGATCTTCAGAGTATAGTCTGATCTTGATCCATTTATGCAGCTTCTTTGTCACGGTCGCCATGTGATGACAGGAGCGGTGGTGAGAGTAAACACACACAGCAGGGTGTAACTTGTATATTTAACTGTTACATCTTGAATACTCTAGCTTACACTAATTACATAAACTATATATATGAGGTACTGCGTGACCTACGTGTCGTTATACAAAACGTACACTCGCACAATCTTTTACTGAACGTGCTGATTTGCATCACTATACCACAATATATTATTTGACAGTGGACATTGACTTTAATTTTTGTAATTTATTTTGTAAAACTTTATGTTGGACTAAAAAGGTAAAAGTATCTAGAGCCGTAAAATATTAATAAATAAAAAAAAGATATCAAAGTGCAAAGTTTATAAAAAGAACGGTAGACAACAAGTCTAGCAACAGTCCTATTGATACAATTAAGTATTAATAGAGATAATTATTGTATACACGGCAAAGGCAACGACGTAATAACTACACTGTGACTTCCATATTACCTGACATGCCTTGCAATTTCTGTGGACTAACATGTCAGGCCTGTGTGCCCTGTAATTTCACAGCGGAACACAGCTTAGTGGTAAGCGGCAGAATTAGGTTAGAAAGCAACACATACACCTGAATTTGTATATACGAGAGCCCGTCCAGTTAGCGACTCAATATATGTAATAAAATTGTAGAAGTGGAATGTCTGTATATAGAAAGGCCAAAAGTCAGGGTGTTGGAAGTGATATAGAAGACTTTTATTTTTTGTCTGTTTGTACGAGCTGATCTTGTAAACTGTTAGACCAATTTAAATTAAATTCTACATGGTAGTAGGTTACATCCACGGTTATTATTTTAGGTACTTTTATTGACGGAAAATTAAAGAGTTCCCATGGGATACTCAAAAATCTATTCTAACTTATACAGTTTAGAATATAACCTATTTAAGTTAAATCATTTTGACCTAAGGCAAAGTGAGAACCAGTCGTCATTTTTTTAATTTTGGTGCAGTATTTTCAGACATAATAAATAATCAGCTACATACCTACATCAATACATACTAAAATATAAATACTTACAAATATACTTAAAATGTCAACCCTACATTCTGGCTTTTCCAAGTCGAATAAAAAAACGGAATATTACAATTGTAAAAATGATTATAATAAGATCCCTAAATGAAATATTATTTAGTTGAAACATGCTAACGGAAGGCTTCAGGGACTCTGCGTAACTACACTACATTCTTTAAAAAAACATAGATGGCGCTAATTATTATTGAAACTCGCTAACATAAGAGTTCTCTGTGAAAGCAAATGCAACTTTTTACTATATTTTTAATTTTAATTATCAAGCAAAACATCTTCCACTAGTACCACATTTTATTCACAAAATCGCCTATGTAATGACGTAGAATACATATACATAATCAATTCATAATAATTTATGTATATATTAAAACCCACATTCCATTAGCTACTAATGAAAATTTGCATAACATAGAGTAGAAATAGAAAATCCTTTATTGAAATAAACTTAATTTAAACACTTTCGAGTAGACATTACTTCAACTGATCATTTGGATATGCCAAAAAATGACGTCCCGCAGATAGGTGGAGCTACGACATACGTAATGATGCGGGTAGTAATTGGAAGAGACGGGCCCAAGATCGTGCCCAGTGGCACGCCATCTTAGGCAAGGCGTATGTTCAGCAGTGGACTTTTTTTTTTTATATCATAATTTGAGCGCGTTTGACCGCAATCTCACCTGATGTTAAGTGATGATGTGGTCTAAGCTGTTACACGCAAGCTCAAGTAATGCCTATTCACTCTTGACTTAAAATACCCAATGTTGTAAGAGGCAGGAAAAATAGACGCTGGTAGAGAGTTCCACTCCTTAGCTGCTCGCATAAGGAAAGATGACTGAAGTGAGCTGATGACGATGAAAAATTAAAACTGTATTGCATCTAATAAATTGGTCATGGATTCTAGGTCTGTACAAACACTACGCGAAGAAAGTACCGGGCATCAAATGGCATTAAAATAAACTGAATTTAAACACTTTTGAACAGGCATAGTTATTTTTCTACCGCTCATTCGGATCTAAAAAAAATAAAAATTGCAGTGCGTGTAATAAATTAATCAGTGACTCTAGGTCTGTATAAATACTATCCGGACAAAGTAACGAGTATCAGCTAGTTCTTTATAAATTTTCATGCACATATAGTGCTTTTAAAATGGCAGTCCGCAATTTAGTTGACCAATGCGGCAATCGGACGCTACCATCAAATACCCATTAGAGCAAATTTTATCCTATTTTATTCGATATGTAATCTAATAAGATCTAATACGCATATATAATCAATTCATAATAATTTATATATTAAAATCCAAGTTTCATTACTTTAATTTAAAAATTGCATGGAATAGAATAGAAATTCCTTAATTTAAATAAACATACACACATTTAACAGAAAATATATTGATTGTATTTTGGTGAATAGATATCTTCTGGGTAGGCGCATTACATCCTAGGTCTAGGTCTAACAATCATTTCCTATCAAATGAGGTAAGATCAAGCGAAACCCCATTAATAATAAAAAAAGAATAAAAAAATTGACAGTTTTCTTTACCTTTCTATACTGCTCATTAAGGATATAAAAAAACTGTAGTGCGTCTAATAAATTCATCAGAGAATGTAGCTCTATACAAGTATTATATATCATGGACAAAGTAACGAGCAATACCCTCTCATGCACATGCATTTATGGTTGTATGTATTTTTCAATCCTAAATAATAATAAAATGAAAATAAAATATTATGTCGAAAAGATAAAAAAATAAGTTTAGGAGTGGATATCCCTTACAACTTAGGGGTACGAAAAATAGATAGTAGCCGATTCTCAGACCTACTGAATATGCATATAAAACTTTATAAAAATCGATCAACCCGTTTGGGAGGAGTATGGTAACTAACAATGTGATACGAGAATTTTATATATAAGTGCTATTAAAAACATATAGTGCTCTTAAAATTGACAGTCCGCAATTTCGTTGACCAATGTGGCAATCGTACGCTACCATAAAATACCAGTTAGGTTAACTTTTAGTTGCTCTACCGTCAGCGATAGCACGCTACCCCACGGTACGATAATTTGGTAAATTGCTATCCATTATACCGACACTATATCGCTGCAATATAGCCAATGAAACATTAAAATTCGATGCAGTTGAAATACGGCCTATATTTAGACCCGGTCCCAAATTTATTCACATAAATATATCGCTTACAACATTATTATATATCTAACAGACCAACAGATAAATCTATATATATATATAAAATTGGTGAGTCTGTTTGTAAAATAGAAATAACCGTTTTTTACTACATGCATATGAATATAAATACGGTACATACACCAAAAAAATATTTACAATTTTTGTATGTCTGTTTGTTCCAGCTAATATCTGAAATCGCTAGACCGATTTTGATGGGACTTTTTTTTAGCAGGTAGCTGATATAATAAGGAGTAACTTAGGCTACTTTTATTTTAGAGAAATAAAGTTAAATTCGGACGAAGTCGCGGGAAGAGCTCGTAATAAATACATAAATAGATATCAAAAATGTTTCCACGAAAATATAAGATATCTAAATCAGTTAAGTAACTTTATGATTTATCCAATACAAAAAGAACATCAATCCATCACAAATTTATATGAATAAATATTATTTCTATTTCTATTATAAAGATAACTATACATCTCTACATATAATAGAAACAGAAATAATCTTTATTCAAATAAACTAAATATAAACATATTTGAACAGAACAGAACAGATCAGACTCAACACAAGAAGATAGAGCAAGCTACTTGAGTGATGCATTTATAAATAAATGTTGTTCAGAATTACATTTGGAATAATATTGTACAAATACAAACTGTCAAACAGCAAACTTGATTTAAATTATTATTAATTATAAATACAGATCGTGAATTTACATTACAATAATTTTAAGACTTAATTCATGATGAATATTGATTTGATGATGATTACGATGATAGACGAGGATTTGACATTTCATGAAAGGGCTAATGTTTTGTGAGATAAATTATTTATAGAATTTAATATAAAAGACCAGTTGGTAATTATATCATTTTGATAACTCGATATTATATGCCTAAATGCGCAAACTTATGGGGTAATATTCCAGTATTTCAGTCGTCCATAGACTACGGTAACTGTTTACCATTAGATAAACCTTTTACTTGTTTACTACTTGTCAGTACTTAAATGTGAACTTGACGAATCTTACGGAATTATGCGAGTGTTAGCAGTCTTGTAGTTACAGGATTACATACGAGTGTACAGAGTGATATCTCCTCAAGTGATTTAACAGTGAAATGCTGTAATCGTTACATTAAAATATGGTTGACAGCATCGAGAGCACATCCGTCTAAGTCCGTCTCACTCGTGAAAAGATGCTTCCTGCTGATTTGTTCTCATTTGTACAACTCATTTATTTTCTAATTATAGTCATCTGTATCGATTTTATATATTAGTATTATTATTTTGTAGAATAGTTATATATATAAACATTCACAAAAAAAATCATTGTAATCCAACGCGAGACATCGAGGCAGCATACCCAAGATACAGGCAGCGTTGCTTCTTTAAATGGATGGCCATATACAGTTACATATATAAACATTCACAAAAAAAATCAATGTAATCCAACGCGAGACATCGAGGCAGCGTACCCAAGATACAGGCAGCATTGCTTCTTTAAATGGAAGGCCATATACAGTTACATATATAAACATTCACAAAAAAAATCAATGTAATCCAACGCGAGACATCGAGGCAGCATACCCAAGACACAGGCAGCGTTGCTTCTTTGAATGGTCATACTTAGCTTCTGGGCAAAGTAGTTACTAGTTACCGGCTCACAAGTAACGATGGGCTGAAATACTTCTGTTAATTATATTTTTAATACGACTCTTTTTTATTTATTTATTTATTTTATTCTTTATTGCACTTTTAAAAATTGTACAATTTGGCGAGCTTAATGCCATATGGGATTCTCTACCAGCTAACGTATAATTTTACCTAACATAGGTAAATAGGTTTTTTTTACAATACTTACAAAGATACATACACAAATATAAATATATACCTACTATAATACATATAATACATAATAATATATATATACACGTCACATTTATACACCAATAAAATTAAATAAAAGAGAAATTTACATATATATTATGACAACAATAGATAATTAAGAACCGTTTTGTTCATTCAAGAGATAATCAAAAATATTTATTAAGTGGTTTAATTCAAATATCTATATATAAAGCTATTATACTAGCTTCTTTTCTTTAGCGTTCACTGTCTGGGCCCGTCAGGGACAAGAATTGAAGGATATTCTTAGGAGCGATTGGTTTTATACCTTCAGGATAGAGTGTGTTTCCAGAGGAGATATTTCATGTACGAGAGAGCTAATATTGCATAGAATTTATCGTGGTAACGAATCTTTACTTTGTGTCATTTGTTAAAAAAAAGTCTTATAATGTGCCAAAAATCTTAAATGTAAAGTTGTACAACATTTATTCTTATATTTCGTACTAAGTGTACTAACGACTTCGTCCGCGTGGAATTTAACTTTATTTTTCTAAAATAAAAGTAGCCTAAGTTACTCCGTATTACATTAGATACCTGCCAATAACAGTCACGTCAAAATAGGTCCAGCCATTTCAGAGATTAGCCGGAACAAACAGATCGACAAAAATTGTAAAAAATGTTATTTTGGTGTATGTACCGTATTTATATTCCTATGCATGTGAAAATCGGTTATCTCAATATTACAAACAAACAATCCAATTCTATTTATATGTATAGATATATTTCAATATTGTTAGCAACAACGTTTGGTTTCTTTAATTAATAATATTTATTGTTTCTTGTATTAATATTTGTTAACTTTTCCAAATGTAACCAGTGCTCAAGTTTATGCTCTGTTTTTATTATATAGATTCCTGTGGTATGACCTAGCTGAGAAATAAGTGTACTTCTCTGAGGCTTGCTGTTCTCAAGAGGGAACATCTTAAAGGTTAACAATGTCATGAAAGTGAACTTACACGTGTAAAGTCAACAACAAAATATATTTGACCATGACATGTCACGACATGTTTAATATCCAGCTTTACAACAACTTTGTATGAAGGTGAAGTTCTTTTGAAACTATTTATCAAGATGAATGTTTACAATATAGTGATAAGTTTCCTGTATTGATAAGAATGACATGAGTATCTTATAAAATATAAGATTTTCTTTTATTTGTTGAACTTGTTAACTCATTTTTAACTTAATTCTCTAATTTGATAGCCTATTTATCATATCTTATACATAAAATTCTCGTGTTACAGTTTTCATTCCCATACTCCTCCGAAACGGTTTGACCTATTCTCATGAAATTTTGTAAGCATATTGAGTAGGTCTGAGAATCGGCCAATATCTATTTCTCATCCTCCTAAATGTTAGGGGTAGTCCACCTCTAATTTTTTTTTTTATTTTAAGGCAAAACAACGTTTTCCGGGACAGCTAATATATATATAAAATTCTCGTGTCACAATGTTAGTTACCATACTCCTCTGAAACGGCTTGACCGATTTTTATGAAATTTTATATGCATATTCAGTAGGTCTGAGAATCGGCTACTATCTATTTTTCATACCCCTAAGTGATAAGGGTTGTCCACCCCTAACATTTTTTTTTTGGGTAAATTTTCACCTAAATTTCACCCTTCTATCACCAACCCCTATTTTTAATAGCGATATTAGTACTTACATTTATATGGCAGAACAACGTTTACCAGGACAGCTAGTATATTCAAAATAACTAACTAACTAACTAACTCTATAATCAATACCAGCTAGTATATTTAAAATAACTAACTAACTAACTAACTCTATAATCAATACAGAAGCGGAACATCAATAAAAAATGCTACAATAACTGGCAAGGTGCTTCATTCTTCCTTATGTTATACAGACGAAGTTAGCCTATGTTTAGTTGAATTTTATACAACGCAATATTTAATTTATTTAATGCTTATTTTGTGTCATATAATTATTTAATTCCTACCAATAAGATTCCAGAAAAATATAAGGAAATGCAAAATGGCATTCGCGACAGAAATTATCACATCATTACTATATTAATAAAATTGTATCGTATTGTTAATGAAATATTAATTATGGGTATTTAATACATGTGCTATTTTATTTATATACTTTATCGATTATCTGCTAAGTATTAATGTTTACGTAAAACGTAAAAACGTACGAAATTGTGATAAAAACCCTACAAAAGGGTACAAATAAAGAAGCCTTGCCTTCCATAATTACTAAAATAAGAATATTTTTATCATCGTATAATTTTAAGTAGTATAAATAGTTTTAAAATATAAACGTGTTGGCAGTTAGCTGAAAGTTTATATTGTGTTAATTAAATAAAAGAAAAAAAAAATAGTCTAGAACAAATACCTCTCTTTTAATAGTAGTTAGATTGTTATTTTTTAAAGCCATCTATTAAGTGAAGTACTAGACTCTACGTGAGAGAACAGCATTAAAATTAATAAATTTAGCACCTACGCCGTCGGCACCTCTATGCAATGCATCTTTCCGAGCTTATAAGGCTGCTCTACACACTTGAAAGGTATTACTTGGTTAACGGTTAAATTATTATTTAATGGCGACTGGCCCTTACTACGCACGGAATATAACATTTTCTTGCAACAAAATGAAGCCTACATTTTAACTTACACTTCAATTTAAAATTATATCACAATACTTGTAGTATTTATATCACTTATGTTAAGTCCAGTTTTTTATTTTTTTCCGTATTAATATTAATACTTTCCCAACTGTCCTGTTCAGTTTATAGACTGACTTGAGAAGATTTGATAACTAAATCGGAGAATTTCATGAAATATTGGCAGAAGCAGCTTCCGATGCAGCCAAGTTGTTGTTGGATGTTACTGGATAGTATCATATTAGTTTAAGTTTTTTATGTTAATTCTTAGTAAATTTTTGTCATTTAGTATCGGTACGATGGGATTGTCATCGTCATATTCTGTGTACAAAATACCCAAAAAAATATAAAGAGAAAAAAAGTAACTTATTCAAAAAAATTTTTTTAGACTTTTAGTTCTATTTGTTTAGAATCTATGGCTAAGATTAAAAGAAAATCCTGTATATGAATAACTATTTTTGTTCAGGTTTTTGAGTCAAATTCTTTTTTCTGTCACTTTTTAAAATATAGAATGCTGTATTATATTATATTTTTTATGTATTATATTTAGAAAATTTTCAATAATAATTTTTTTTCTGTTCAGTTTTTATATTAGTTTTTTTCTGAAATGAGACATTCACAATTTCCATGCACGTACGTCATTGAAGTAATATTTTAGTCTCTAGAAAGAAACTGTATCCAATTCTATGTATTAGTTTTATTAGTGTAGACTAAGAGAAACTCTAAAAACTGTAATATTGGGTTTTGCTACTTTTGCCTAACTCTATAATATAATACCTCAGGACAATTCACACAACACCATCTAATCCCAAGCTAAGCAGAGCTTGTGTTATGGGTACTAGACAACTGATATAAAAACATGGATACATTTTTTTTTGTAAATAAATACATATTATACATAGAAAACACCCAGACCGATACAAACAATCATACACATGAATACAAATGTTTGTACCGTGCGAGGAATCGAACCCACGACCATCGGATAGTAAAGCGGTGTGCTAAACCACTAGACCACCGAGGCTGTCTATAACTGTGTAACTTCATTCCTGTGCCCATATATTTTTAAAACTCATGTTCATTTTTACACTGCTATCATTATAACTTTTTACGTCAATTCTGATTGATGTAACGACAGAGTTGTCATGAAAGACGAAGACAAAGTAAGTTCTCTAACTTTACACACATTGATATAAAAATATTATCTACCTATAGTGTAAATAAATTTACAAATAAATAAATAGGTATATGGTAGGGTAGGATAGGGTAAGGTATGGATCGCTATATACTTTGAACTTCTAGAAACATATTAAACTTTTTTTATGGTTTAAAGGCAACTCGAGAGTTTCAGGAAATGCTGTTTCCCTACAAATGTAATTATACAACTGCATACAGGAAGACGTTTATGTAAATATATTATTTAACAGTCTGTATTCACCTCCGCCTGTCTAACCCTATGGGACCAGTTTATGCTAATGCAAAAGATATAATGAAGCCTTTTCAAATGGGTTGCCTTTCCTTTTTTTTCTTTTTTATATTTAAAATTCTTTTTACAGTTTCTAGAATTATTTACCCGTATAAAATTTATCATTTCATGATAATTTCATTTTATTTATCGCATTCTATTTGGCATCGCTTTAATATGTTTTTCTCTTTCTTTCATCTCTTCGCAGTCCACTCGTTCACTCCCTTTCTTGACATATCATTTTTCACTATTCATCCAACTCTTGTTCGGTCTACTTTTGTCCTTTATAACTGACTGAATGAATGAACTGTGTTTTAGCCACAATTCACATTTTCTCTAAAAGAATCTCCTAATTTCTACAAAATTTAAAATGAGCCTGCTGTAATTTTCTAAATTCATTGTGCAAACCGTAATGTTGCTATTAGATTTATCACAGGCGCTAGATACAAATTTCCAATCTTAGAAACTGTAAAACTATGTTTATAAAACATTTGATTCAGTGAAACGGATGAAATACGATTTAGTATTTCTACGAACCATTACAGTACAAGCACAGCTTATTTTTAATTAATTTTAGTACAAACTAGTTGAATTAATTGGCAGTCTCTATATTGCAAAAACAATTGCTTTATAATATGGCATTCGCTGAAAAAAAGCCATTTTTTGTTTATTGTTTTTATAAGTCTATTATAATATACAATTATTTTTCTAATAATATAAGATACCTGAAGCTTCAATGCTTCAGGTATCTTATATCATTAGAAATATAATTCCCGGGAAAGAATTAGTTCGAAAAGATTAGACGGTAATTCTCTCTTTATGCACATTGTTGTTTTCAATATTGTATGTACATATTATATGTTTGTATGTCGGTTCTTTATGTGCAGAAAGCTATTGCATCTACATAACATAGTATAACAATATATAATACATGTATAAGTATAACAATGGCATAGAAAAAAAATCGATTAAAAAAAAATTGGAGACTTTTCTTATGTCACAAAATTAACAAATTAAACTATATACATTCTTTTTTAGTAAAATAATGGCTTTTACCTGGCCAGCAATAAACTATGAAGTCGTGATTATTTAGTATAAACTCTAACTTTATAGTACGACGTTGGGAAGCAATTTGATGGTAAACGGTTACCGTATCGTATGGATGCCAGGAACTATAGGGGTGTCATGTTCACGTTGCCGACCCTTATGTAATCCCAAACTACTGAGCCAATTTCGACGAAATTTTATGTCTACTCAGTAGGCCTAAGAATAGATTGTTATCTATTTTTAATACACTTAAATGCTAAGTGTGGCCAGCCCAAAAGAAATTTTTATTTTTGTGGAAATATTATTATTTTTATACACCTAAGGGTGGTATAAAAAAAAATTAAAATGTTTTGATATATTTTTTTGTGGTTATCTTGTTTTAATACTCCTAAGTGCTAAGAATGGCCTAGCCCAAATATTTTCTTTATTTTTTGGAAATATTATTATTTTTTATACTCCTAACTTATAAAGGAGTCCCAACCCAAAAAATCTAATTTTTTGATATATTTTTTAGGTTTCTTATGGGTTGGGACATAAAACCCTAAATTTCCACCATTCAATTATCAACTCGTATTTTTATAGCGATATTCAAATCTAATCTTCAAATATTACGTACCTGCAACATATTTCCACAGTACATTCATGACAGCCGTCGCCAACAAGTTTTTCGGATGAATCGGCTTATCATTATTCTTCTCTATATATCTCAATACGTTGCACATTTCGTTTTGTATTTCTTTCTCCATCAATGTTTTTCCGAAGCCGACATTTCTTAAATGTTTCACGGTAAATTGTCTGTGCTCCCGCCATACTGGCCCGTCTGTGAAGGTTATACCTGGAAGTGATAAGTCGAAGTAAGTGTCAATTTTAATTACATTCTTCGAAACGTCAGTAACATGCGAAGATCAAATGAGCTGCTGAATACACTACACACCGATATAGGTAACCTGTGACACGAGAAGTTTTTATATATATAAGACTATCTTCTTTTAATGTATAAAATTCTCGTGTCACAGTAACAATATATAAAATTCTTGTCTCACAGGTTTCGTGTTTATATTCCTCCGAAACGGCTTGACCGATTTCGATGAAATTTTATATGTATATTCAGTAGGTCTGAGAATAGGCTTATAACTAATTTTTATACCTCTAAGTGTTAAGGGTGGTAAATTTTTTTATTAATATTTTGACAATTTTATTTATTTTTATTTTAGCATTGAAAAATACCAACCCCTATTTGTAATAACGATTATAATTTATAAGGCAAAACGTTTGCCGGGTCAGCTTGCAAATAATTACATATCATACATGTATAATTCAATATCTGAGGACAATTCACAGCGCCATCTAGTCCCAAGCTAAGCAGATCTTGGTTATGGATACTAGACAACTGATATAAATACACATATACATTTTTTTGTAAATACACACATAATAAACATAGAAAACACCCAGACCGATACATTCATAAATAAAAATTTTTGTACCGTGCGTGAAATCGAACCCGCGACCATTAGAAGTAAAGAAGTGTGCAAAACCGCTAAACCATTGGGGCCATCAAATTAAAAATTTATGTAACTTAGAATAGCAGACAAGCTGACAGCCAATCCGCTGGTAAGTGGTAGCCGCCCCTTATGTACATGAATATATAATAGTTCAAATGGAATCACTGTTTGATCACCGAACAGTGAACACTAGACTACCAAGCTATATATATCCTCGGTAGCCTAGCGGTATAGGACGCCGCTTACCTTCCGATGGTCTCGGGTTCGATTCCTCGCACGGTACAACCATTTGTATTCATGAGTTTGTATCGGTCTGGGTGTTTTCTACGCATATATATTTCTATTGATAGAGAAATATATATGATAGAGCTGTACTCGCGACTTCGTCTGCGTGGAATTTAAATATATTTTTCTAAAATAAATGTAGCCTAAGTCAATTCTTATTACATCCAATAAAAGTCCCGGCAAAATCGGTGTAGCCATTTCAGAGATTAGCCGGAACAAACAGACAGACAGACAGACAAAAATTGTAAAAAAGGTTGTTTTGGTGTATGTACCGTAATTATATTCATATGCATGTAGTAAAAACGGTTATTTCAATATTACAAACAGAGACTCCAATTTTATTTATATGTATAGATAATGAAATTGCTCTAACGGTTTACGCTGGCGGGGCATCAGTGGAGGATGATAAGATGAGCATGAGGTCAGGTCAGTTAGCCCATCGTGACAAATTCACCAAGAATTTATCACGATGATTTCCAGGGGGAACCGCGTGGAGGTCAACCTGACACGGTACATTGCTAGCAATATGATCATCACTTCACATTACTACAAAAAAAATATCTAAGTATTTATATCAGTTGTCTAGTACCCACAACACAAGCTCTGCTTACCGTGGGACTAGATAACGCTGTGTTAATTGTCCAGGAAATAACCCTGTTATTATTATTATTATTATATAAAGAAAGAAAGAAAATTGTTTATTTGGTACACAGAAAATAATTAAATTTTAATTTACTAGGTCTTAGGTTAAATAGGTCTCCGCTCAGTATATGTCGTGACGGGGTGCCACGACGCTGGTTTTCAGCGGATACCTTCATATATAATAAATATAATAATAATAATACACATACATACATAAATCTAGGCGGATATAGAGCTTTATTAAACGCCTGCTGATGCCTTGTTCAGAGGCAAAACACGTGTCACAATATGGAGTAAAACTTAATAGGTAACGGTCGGAATTCGACCATCAATAGAGAAGGTCACATAACGCTTCCAGTAGCCGTGGTCAGGTTTCCGTACTGAATATTTGTGGTCTCACACAAACACACACTCGGTATGCTAATTGTGGCGGAATTAAATAATAGTATATTACTATATAAGTGTATTGTGACGGTTATAATATACTTCAAATATACTCAACCATAAAACTGTGGACACTGTTGCTTTCCCGCAGTTTTACTTTGTTAAATCAATGTCACGCAACCGTATTTATAACACCTTCTATCTTCAGGTGTACTCAAATAATACTTCTTATTATAATCCAATAGTTCGAATGTGTCGCCAATACAATGAAATTCTTGTCTCGAATACAAATATAGATATTTTCCATTCAACGCTGGTCCAGTTCCGGAGACAATTAAATTTCCACCGTAAAGAGACAAATTATATTTAATATTGTACCATTTTTTTTTCTTTAATGTAAATAAAATTCTATTAACATGATAATTCATTGAAGTATATCATTTTATATTTAGTTTACTTTTCATTATATAACCTTATCTAGCTATCTAGCGTATATTGAATGCGTCTATATAATTTAGCTCTTAGACATACATAGTGTTGGATTACAATCCAGTTTTGTACTGAACTACACGCTCCTAGTTATATTATTATATTGACTGTAATATGTTTTGTATGCTAATAAATAAATAAAATAAATGTGCTGCCTACTGGCTGGCGTCGCGTGGCAATCACTTCGAAATTAGAATAAAAAATAGCAAATTCAAGTTCATAAATCATTTATTCATATAGAACATTTTAGCCGCTTATGAACGTCAAATTTTTTATGTTATAATTATTCCCTGCCGTCTAGTTCATAGATCTAATTGAGAAGAACTGGCAATAAACTCAATTGAATTACTATTTTTTAAAGCCATTTTATTTACATAGGTGTCTATGTCTAACATTAAATGAAAATCCCGTGCATGAACAACTATTGCCATGCTCGCTCGTCATTCAAGTAATCGTTGTGTGAGTAATAGCACAGATAACATAATATTACATAGTAATAGTATGGTTATGGAATATAACTTCATTATTTGCGTTTACAACGCACGTGTGTTGTATGAACTAATATCTAATGTGTTGGAAAAATAATATAAATCCATTATAATCAGTGATATTATTTAATAGCAAAATTAAATTCTGTAACCTAATTATTTGTATGTCTTGAAATGTAAATTGTAAAGGAGCTGCTCATTCTAGTATTAATATTCATATACTCCGCTAAATTATTAAAATATAAGCCTGACTCAGTATCCTGCTGTGACTAGCTTGGTAATTATGTATGTAGATACCGCCTTAGACTACCACAAATTATGCTTTAAGAGCTTATTATAAGACACAATTTTGTAAGTCACATATATGTAGGTATGTTGTTTTATATGTCATTAATATTAAGGAATAATATCAAGTGATAAAATATAAAGCTATGATTAGCGAAAGTGCTGTTCTATATTAGAAATTATATCAATAAAACAGTAACAATTTATAAAATCCAGAGATATTAATCGATCATAGAGACATGAGATATCAATTCGGAATGATTCGTTTCTACCGACGAACAATTTGCGGGAAGTTGTCTCTATGGATATATCTGTCTTATAATATTTCATTCGACATTCAGCTTTCTTTATTATATTTAAGAATTGAACAGAAAATTCTTTATTCAAATAAACTTGAATTGAAGCAGTTTTGAATGCATTTTTTTTAATCTACCACTCATTCGTAAAGCTGTCTCGTCACAAGAAAAAGAGCAAGATACTTGCGTCTTCCTTGAATAATTGTTGGAACTACATTTTTAAGTACAAAGGTGTGAATACAAAATAGCATTAATTCATTGGAATAAAATAGTAAATACTTAGCCAGCTATTTGAGTAACTAAATAAGAGGAAATTAGAACAAACAAGTCTCAACAAGCAGTACTGTACACGACTTAATGAATGATTGAAATTAAGTTTCGCTTTAATACATGAGATATGGCAGTAAATTTGAATAAACACATGACTACTTATTCCACACTTAAGTAATTTCAATAGTTCAAGCCATCAGGTAGGCTATCCACTTTATCATTAAATTTATAGTTACACTAGCTGTTCGTCATCGTCGCGTGGAATATAACTTTATTTTCTAAAATAAAAGTAGCCTAGGTTACTCCTTATTACATTAGCTACCTACCAAAAAAAGTCCCGTCAAAATCGGTCAAGCTATTTCAGAGATTAGCCGGAACAAACAGACCGAAAGACAGACAGACAAAAATTGTGAAGTGTTTTTTTGGTGTATATACCGTATTTATATTCATATCCATGTAGTAAAAAAGAGTTATTTCAGTATTACAAACAGACGCTCCAATGTTATTTACATGTATAGATATGTATATGGTATATATGTAGATAAAACTCTAGTGCTGCTTTATTTTCATTTTTGGTGTATGTAATATTTTTTTTTCTCTCAAGGGGGGAATATCTGTGGGACACAGTTACCTAAATACATCAAAATAATAATTGCATTTAATAATGCCTAAGTAAGACAAATATAATACTGTCTACTAAGCACTGCTGTGTCTAAACTGTGTCACCCCACCTTACATTTTCCTATTGTTATTTAGTATATAAGATCATTATTTCTCATATTGTCAGTCAATTACCATCTGTAATATACATCGTCTCGACCATCAACTTCGTATCGTTCACCCGCAACAGATACATGGTCTAGTATAGAACTTACTGCAATACAGGGATTTTTTGGCAATTTTAGAGTGATATCTAGAAAAAAAATCTTTAGTCATAAACTTAATATAAGCACTTTTGAATAGTCAAGTTTTTTTATTCTACCGCTTATTCGGAATGCAGATTCATCACAAGAAGAATAAGCAAGATACTTGTGTGTTGCTCTTTTAAATAAATATTGATTTATTTATATTTAATTAACAACAAGGATTAGGCATGCGACAATCAATATAGAAACCGCTACGCACTTAATCTCTGTTCAATCAGATAATATTGTCAGCGCTATGAATTTTAAGTTAGATATTTTCTACAAAAACATTATTATCATTTATCTCTGGTATGCCTCCCTCTCCCACTTCGATGTCATATAAATTAACCAAAATAGCCTTTGATTTTACTTAGTTCTTTTAATAATAATTTAAGAGCTGTGCTCTTGTCGGTGGAGCTCCCGCCACCTTCCACGATCTTCTATCAGTCCTTTTAGCTGTTGATACGACTTAACTTTTTCTTCTTTTATTTGTTATATTTATTTGTTTTTAATGCATGGTCTTCAGGTATATTTGTTTCCCATGGTATAATGAGCTCTACCAATATTACACGTTTAATTTTTTTTATTCAATAATAAAATAAGAATATATTTTGTCTGAATGATGAAAGACCTACATCCGCTGGGATTTTATTATGCATTTCGTACGTATCCATTAAAATATTCCGGTCAGGTAATATCTAGGATTGAGATTGGCTTATTTTTGGAGTTTCGAGTACGGCCTACTTTTATTAATTAACTAGCTGTACCCACGACTACGTCCGCGTGGAATTTAACTTTATTTTTCTAAAACAAAAGTAGCCTAAGTCACTCCTTATTACATCAGCTACCTGCCAATAAAATTCCCGTCAAAATCGGCCCAACCATTTCAGAGATTAGCCGGAACAAACAGACAGACAGACAGGCAAAAATTGTAAAAAATGTTATTTTAGTGTATGTACCGTATTTATATTCATATGCATGTAGTAAAAAACGGTTATTACAATATTACAAACAGACACTCCAATTTTATTTACATTTTATTTGTATGTATAGATTTTATATTATTAAAGTTAATTTGTCTTTTGTGTGTATTCAATCTTTTTAAGGTACTATACGTAACGTATCGTATATTAAAAAATATTCCGTAAAATATATCTGGATTTTGTTCTGGATTCGTATATATATATATACGACTAGACCAACATTATTCTGATACCGGTTTACGTGCCTCTTTTCCGGTTTAATAGCAAAGTACAATTCAATTTTTTTAAGTGTAAAAAATAAATAAGAAATGTTTATTTTAAACGCGTATAAGAAAACTTACGAAATAGATATTAATAATATTAGCAAACATAGAATAAGTCGTAGTTATTAACACCTATTCCGTAACATG
Organism: Achroia grisella; assembly: GCF_030625045.1. Lineage (NCBI taxonomy): Eukaryota > Metazoa > Arthropoda > Insecta > Lepidoptera > Pyralidae > Achroia > Achroia grisella. The sequence goes on from NW_026712589.1 coordinate 1,178,546, forward strand.
TGATTGAGAAATACAATTTAAGAAGGTATCAATTGTACTAAACTAGCCACTCTACTAGTACATGTACACTAGTACATTATATATATAAACCTTCCTCTTGAATCACTCTATCTATTGCTGAAAGCTGCTTTTTTTTAAATAATAAATAATAATAATAATAACCGTTTCTCTCCCTGGGGCCCTGAACCCCGGCCGACTGTGCTTCAGCCGGGGCTATGTTGCCATCTCCTCTCCTTAAGAGGGGAGATGAGATTTTTTTTAATGTTTAGTAATAAATATAAAAAAAAAAATTTGCAATAGATTTTGTGTACATACATATATAATGTTATACAAAAACATGGCCGTTGCAAAATCTGCTTATATCAAGCGTACAAATCTTAAGTTAATTAAATTATCGATTGTTTATATAATTATGAATTATTGTATGTAGGTATATGTCAATTTGTATATAAATCTAAATGTCATGAGGAACAATTTATTAAAACAATTAAAGATATATACGTGCAGACATAAGTGGCGACTTGTTTTTTATTATATAACTATTATTATTATGACGACCTCGGTGGTCTAGCGGTCTAGCACATCGCTTTACGTCCGATGGTCACGGGTTCGATTCCTCGCACGGCACAAACATTTGTATTCATGAGTATGATTGTTTGTATCGGTCTGGGTGTTTTCTATGTATGATATGTATGTATTTACGAAAAAAAAATATCTATGTACTTGTATCAGTTATCTAGTACCCATAACACAAGCTTTAGATAGCTTAACTTGGGACTAGATGGCGCTGTGAGAATTGTCCTGAGATTATTATTATTATTATAACTTGCTAGTCGGCCCGGCTTCGCACGGGTGTGTATATATATATAAAACTTCCTCTTTAATCACTGTATCTATAAAAAAAACCGGTTCAAAAACTGTTGCGTATTTTTAAAGATTTAAGCATACATAGGGACAGATAGCGACAGCGACTTTGTTTTATACTATGTAATTATGAAGATGTATTCTTTGATATCGTATACTAGAATTAATAATAATATAATATAATAATCTCAGGACAATTCACACAGCGCTATCTAGCCCCAAGTTAAGCTAGCTAAAGCTTGTGTTATGGGCACTAGATAACTGATACAGATACTTAGATTTTGTTTTTCGTAAATACATACATATTATACATAGAAAACACCCAGACCGATACAAACAATCATACTCATGAATACAAATGTTTGTGCCGTGCGAGGAATCGAACCGCCACCATCGGACGTAAAGCGGTGTGCTACACCGCTAGACCACTGAGGTCGTCAGAATTAAGATATAAGTTGTAATATGTAACGTAATTATTCTAATCCATATAATTAGTATACGCAAGAACCTCGATGGTCTAGTGGTTTCATATAGCTTTACATCCGATGGTTGCGGGTTCGATTCCTCGCACGTTACAAAAATTTGTATACATGACTGTTTGCACCAATCTGGGTGTTTTCTATGTATATTATGACTTCTTACAAAAGAAACTAAGTATTTATATCAGTAGTCTAGTACCCATAACACAAGCTCTGCTTACCTAGGGAGTAACGTGACGTTGTGGGAATTATCCAAGAGTATTGTTACTAATACAATAAAAAAATCCTATATTGAACTATTGACTTACTAGCTGCATCATACTCACTTAACATTTATCATTAAATATCGCATGTTTATTACTCTTTCACGCAAAAACTACTAAACTGATTTTGATGAAACTTTGTAGTAATATAGCTCACACATCAGAACACTTAGGCTATAAATTTCATGCAGGCAAAACCACGGGCAGAGTCAATGTAACATATCTCATACCCACAATTAAGACGTACCAAACTACACCTATTAAAATCCATCAAGTCGTTTAGGTTGCATGACGATAAAGATGCGGACCAAAGATATAAATAAATTCAGTCACGTATACCCGTTTCCCAATAAAGATATTTTTGAAATACACACTAACCACGAAGTATTTCTATGTGAGGGAGGCACTTCTTTATTCGGACGGTTAACAATGTCATGATTACTTAGGATTCTGAGTGATCTTTCATAATTAGAATACGTTTTTATGTAATTGGGATAAAAAAATCACTGAAGATGCTTGTTATAGAAAGGAACAGTTTAGCACACCGCTCCACTTCCATATAATCATACATTTCTCTCATCTTCGGTATAATAATACATATTACATATTATAGTACTAGCTATTCCCGCGGCTCCGTCGGAGTGGAATTTTATTTTATTTTTTACAATAAAAGTAGCCTAAGTTACTTCTTATTACATAAGCTACCTGCGAAAAAAAGTCCCGGCAAAATCGGTGTAGCCATTGCACCGATTTGACCGGGCATCTGTATAGATATAGAAATTAAACCGAGAATTTCAAAGATTTGTAATTCATGCGTACGAATCGCTAGTGTACGTATAAATAAAATTGGAGTGTCTGTTTGTAATATTGAAATAACCGTTTTTTACTACATGCGTATGAATATAAATACATACACCAAAATAACATTTTTTACAATTTTTGTCTGTCTGTCTGTCTGTTCCGGCTAATCTCTGAAATGGCCGCACCGATTTTGACGGGACTTTTTTGGCAGGTTAAGATATAATAAGGAGTACCTTAGGCTACTTTTATTTTAGAAAAAAAAAAGTTAAATTCCACGCGGACGATGTCGCGTGTACAGCTAGTCTAATATAAATAATTCACTTGTTATATTATACTTGAGTGGGATCAATTTAGCATGATTGCGTCTATTGAGGAATCATTTCGTTCATAGACTCATACAAATCTTTCAATTGTTACTATTAATACATTCCGTACGTAACTGAAAAGAGCGACTTCATTGAGTGTTGTTACTAGCTTCCCAAAAATCTTTAACGTTCAGAAAAAAATAGAAATAAAAGGAACTTTTGACTAAGAAGAAAAATAGTTTTACTCAACGAAAAATAAAAATGATATACTCTATAGATTTCTGTATTCATACATCTTAATAAAAAAACTATTGGCAGACAAGAGAAATAACTTTATTCGTCGAAAAATCCAAAAGAGAATTATTCTTAACAAAAATTGTCTTATATTTTAATATATAAAAACATTTCGTATCATGTTGTTTGTACGCGATGGAATACTAAACTACCGAACCGATTTTGATGAAATTTTGTAACATGTGTATTTGGTAGGTCTGAGACAGTATTGTTATATATTTATAAAACCGTAAGTAGTTTCAACGCCAAAAAAATTGTTTTATTGATATGATATTTGTATCTTTTTTATTTTTCGCCATTAAATAATACACACAACCCTAAATTTTCAGACTTCATCATCATTTCATCATCAACCCGAACAACGATAAGAATGTTTATCGCTTGGACGAATATATAGGCTATCTTTCATATCAAATGCAAACAAAACCGTAGGTAACAACTATTCAATAAATATTCTAAGACAATATTGATCACATTGTATGTTTTTCTAGGAATGTTATATATATAAACTTATTTCAAACTTTATAAACATGTTTACACTGAAATGGTAGATGTTTTGTTTTATAACTCACTAATGCCTAAGTGATTGAGCGGATTTTAATGGAATTTGGTATATGAATAGTCTAAGTGTATTCATAACCATACATATATAACAATAGTAACAACCCAAGACAATTCACACAGCTCCATCTAGTCCTAAGTTAATCAGAGCTTGTGTTATGAGTACGAGTTAAGTAATACATTGTTTTTTGTTAACACATACATAAAAATACTCAGAAATAAACAATCATACTCATGAATGTTTGTATGTGCAAGGAATCAAACCCGCAATCATTTGAAATAAAGCGGTGTTGTTGCGCGTATGAATTATATACAGGACTAGCTTTTGCCCGCGGCTTAGCTCGCGTTAATTTATCCCCTTAGGGGTGGAATTTATGAATCCTTTCTTAGGGGATGCCTACGTCATAGTAGCTTTATGCATGCAAAGTCTCAGCCCGATAAGTTTAAAATGGACAAAGTTTCATACAAACTTTCATCCCCTATTTTATCCCCTTGGGGGTAGATTTAATCAAAATCCTTTCTTAGCGGATGCCTACATCATAACATCTACCTGCATGCCAAATTTCAGCCCGATCCGTCCAGTGGTTTGGGCTGTGCTTTGATAGATTACTACGTCAGTCACCTTTAAGTTATATATATTTAGAAATATATATACGATTTTGTATATGTTTAATTGAATAAAGAATTTATCTATCCATTTTTATAATATATAGAGCATAGATAGAGCATGTTCTAACATGACTCAACACATGTAGTTATATTTACCTAATGTGACCATTTATTCTTCGACTCAAAACGGGACACAATTAACAGACAGCCAATGAAAAAAACTTTTTTTTAAAATTATCTATTCAAAAAAAGTTATCAATTAAGAAATATATCCGATAAATATAATTAAACATTTTGTTTATTCATAGATAGTTTATATTTATCCGATAAAAATAAAATGTTTTGTTATCGGAGGAACAAATTTGACTTTTTAAGAAGTATTTAAGTAAGAATGACACTCTTGGCACATTTTTTTTATACTCACCTTAATTACCAACAACTAACAACCGGCTCGTCTACCCAAAATTTCGCACCGTTACCGAAAACGGGACAATTTTGCGTCCCAGAGTACGTTTCGGGGACACCGGGACTCGTAATTATAAAAAGGGACTGTCCCGTTCATTACGGGACGTCTGGTCACATTATATTTACCTGCTCGTTTCCCAAGACATCGCAGTCTTAAAAAGAAGTTATCCGGTCTTCCCTCGAACTCTGCTTCAGTAAAGACTTGCCGTATATTCTTCTCACCGTATACAACTATCACTAAATCTCTTCCCAGTTTTAATCCAAGAACTTGTGTTGAATATTCTTTGGCCAGCATGGAAAGACCTTTCCACTGGGAGCCGTACATCTTCGACATATTTTGTACCACATTGCTTGAACCAAGGAAAGGAAACCAGCCTGGACCTGGAACAAAGAAAAAAGTCTAAAGTTTTAATTAAAAATAAAATGCCATTCTCACTGTTGAAGGCGTAAATGGCAAAAACAAAATATTACAGTTTTAGTCTTCTATATTGATTTTTCCCCCCATTCGTTCAGTTCTTTTTTTAATGATGAAACTGGCAAAGATCAATTACCATACAGCCTAGTCTAGTTTTTATCAGGTTTAATTTTATATTCACGGAACGAGCCAAGTTTAATGCAAACGTATGACTTTTTTTATCTGTGCGATATAAAATGAAGTATAATAGGTACAAGAAAGCGATTCAAGTGATATTAACGCAGCTAAGTAATTTGTTTATTCTGCGGAAGCAGAAAGCAATTACATTGTCTATCTAGCTCTTAGAATAAGTTTTTGTTAAATAAAAATATAAAGTTTATATTTAACAATCAACGTAATGAATATGATATTTCTCTGTCCAATTAAATTAAATGCATTTACAATCAATGTGTTCCATATTCCGATCAGGTATTATATTATGTGTACATACAGCTAGGCTTCTACTTTATATGGAGTCTCTGTATAAGGTTTTTTTACCGGAACATATTTCATCAATTTCCTTTATTTATTACACTGAACATTTATACGTTTTAATAATTGTTTTCAGTAACAATTCCCGTTACAAAAGCATTTTAATAAAATATTTCCTTTTATATTAGTTGTTAATTTTCTAGTAGAAACAGTGCACCATCTTTTTACTTGTTTTTCTTTTATATAACAGGCAAATCACTTTATTATTCCTAAGAGAAAAGAACAACTAGAAAATATAAAGTGTTATTTAAGTTACTAATTGTAATGGATCGGATGATTAGATGTTGTGAATGTAGATTAGAGGTTCCGGGTTAACAGAATGAATGGATTTATACATGAATGACAATAAGTCGATTAAATAGAAAAATGGCTCAATTCAAAAAGTACATTTTTTACAAGACAAGCATTTAAAGTTTTTAAATTTATTTAAATAATTTTTTTTTCCTTCAAAGTTTTGACAAATATTTAGACAGAAGTATTATATATCATTTTAAAAGTATTTAGATAATGATTAAGACGGCGTGGTTAATTTAATTGAGTCATAAAAGGAGGTAATTCTAGTTTCTAATTTTGAAAAATGACAATTTTCTATTTAATCTACGATGTCATTGTGTTGATTTTTTTATCATCGCATGATTACACTGTTCCCTAATTTTTTTTAGTGGATGATAATGGAATGTTGTACCTGCCTGCGCTAAGAGTTTACGCTGGCGGGGCACCAGTGGAGGATGATAAGATGAACATGAAGTCAGATCTGTTAGCCCAACGTGACAAATTCACCGGGAATTTATCACAATGGTTTCCAGGAGGAACCATTGAATGATTGGAAAGGATTGCTAGCAATGGGATCATTAGTCCACATTACTATCAATCCCCTCTCCCCACTGTTCCCTAGTTATGATGGTAATAGTCTATTACGACATAAGTGCGTTATAATAGTTATAACACACGACGCCGAATTTCATCCCGTACCGAAGACGAGAGCGTAATAGGGCCGTGTTTTTTTTCGGACTATTCTAATGCTGTTAGCCGCAGCTGGCCTTTACAACTTCACCGGACGATGGGGGGCGAGTGCAGATGCCACTAAAAACCCGCGGAAGGACTCAAGGAGCGGCTAAAAGCTGATTACCGCCTGACCTATACGACTTTTGTCTAAGAACACCGCTAGGGGTTCGAAACTCGTTTGAATTGTACGGGAGATCAATCAAATACGGGCATATATCGTTGAATATTTTTCAACACACATGTAAGGAAACAGAATAAAAAATCATGATATTCTACATATTTTGTTGATTTTGGTATTTTCTCTCAGTTGGTAAGTTTTTACAAACAGCGCGCTGAATACTACTCGGCGCAGCGGGCAGTTCAATATTTGATAAAAAAAATAGCAAATAGTATGACTATTTGCTATTATTTTGTTGATGTTAGTATTTTCACTCAGTTGGTAAGTTTTTAAAACAGCGCGCTGAATACTATTCGGCGTAGCGGGTAGTTCAATATTTGATAAAAAAAATAGCAAATAGTATGACTATTTGCTATTATTTTGTTGATTTTAGTATTTTCTCTCAGTTGGTAAGTTTTTAAAACAGCGCGCTGAATACTACTCGGCGCAGCGGGCAGTTCAATATTTGATAAAAAAAATAGCAAATAGTATGACTATTTGCTATTATTTTGTTGATGTTAGTATTTTCACTCAGTTGGTAAGTTTTTAAAACAGCGCGCTGAATACTACTCGGCGCAGCGGGCAGTTCAATATTTGATAAAAAAAATAGCCAATAGTATGACTATTTGCTATTATTTTGTTGATGTTAGTATTTTCTCTCTGTTGGTAAGTTTTTAAAACAGCGCGCTGAATACTACTCGGCGCAGCGGGTAGTTCAATATTTGATAAAAAAAATAGCAAACAGTATGACTATTTGCTATTATTTTGTTGATGTTAGTATTTTCACTCAGTTGGTAAGTTTTTAAAACAGCGCGCTGAATACTACTCGGCGCAGCGGGCAGTTCAATATTTGATAAAAAAAATAGCAAATAGTATGACTATTTGCTATTATTTTGTTGATTTTAGTATTTTCTCTCTGTTGGTGAGTTTTTAAAACAACGCGCTGAATACTACTCGGCGCAGCGGGCAGTTCAATATTTGATAAAAAAAATAGCAAATAGCCATAGAGTATAACTTCAATGTTTGCGTTTTAAATCACGCGTGAGTTGAGTTTTGCTTTGCTAAACTGAGCTTAGCTTTATGAACTTCTTTTTATATCGAAAGTCGGTGTAATCAGTACCATTTTACTTGTAGGTGTATTTGTTGAAAAAAAGTAACAAACAATTTGGCTCGGGACCGAAACTCTTCTTGTATTTATCTCATTAGTGTAAATATTTCTGCAATATAAATAAGTACATAGCCTCAACTGATTTCTTTTGATTTGATGACCTCGGCGGTCCAGCGGTCTAGAACACCGCTTTACGCCCTATGATCGCGGGTTCGATTCCTCGCACGGTACAAACATTTGTATTCATGACTATGATTGTTTGTATTGGTCTGGGTGTCTTCTACGTATAATATGTATGTATTTAAAAAAAAATATATAAATGTATATGTATCAGTTATCTAGTACCCATAACACAAGCTTTAGCTAGCTTAACTTGGGTCTAGATGGCGCTGTGTGAATTGTTCTGATATTATTATTATTATATTATTATTATTTCTTATAATACCTTCAGGCAGAAGCAGTAAAAAGGGACTATTGGGGTCGGCAAGTAACAGCTAAACATACAGCAGTTCCTGCTATTTCGTCCGCGTGGAATTTAGCTAACTAAATGTTAAATTAAAAGATAATAAAAAAAATTGCCTAAGTTCCTCCTTATTACATAAGCTACCTGCCAAAAAAAGTTCCGTCTAAATCGGTCCAGTCATTTCAGAGATTAGCCGGAACAAACAGACAGACAAAAATTGTAAAAATTTTGTTTTGGTGTACGTACCGTATTTATATTCATATGCATGTAGTAAAAAACGGTTATTTCAATATTACAAACAGACATTCCCATTTTATTTATAAGTAGGTATAGATATATATACTGATAAATAGAAAAATAAAATATTTTAGTAAATTAAGGAAATAAATATAATATCACTATTTACAATGATATATATATATATATATAGTGAATAAATATATAGATAGATAGATAGACCATTAAAAATATATATATATTAGGGATCATCACGCGGATGTATTACAAAACTTTGAAATTCTTGGCTTGTTCTATGCTATAACACGCATTCAGTATACATTAACTGTGCCCGCGGTTTCACTCGCATAAAATTATGTATATGTTATTCTGATGTATAAGCTATATTACTGTAAAGTTTCATCAAAATCCGTTCTGTAGTTTTTGCGTGAAAGAGTAACAAACATCCATCCATACTCAAAACATTAGCGTTTATAATACATTCTTATATATAAAATTCTCGTGTCACAATGTTAGTTACCATACTGCTCCGAAATGGATAGACCGATTTTTATGTAATTTAATATGCATCTTAAGTAGGTCTGAGAATGGACTAAGTACTATTTTTTTTCATACTCCTAAGTGATAAGGGTTGTCCACACCTGACATTATTATTTTATTTTTTAGACAAAATTTTTTATTATGTATCATTAAAAATACATACAACCCTAAATTTTCACTCTTCTATTACCAACCCAAATAGGGGTTTAAACACTTTTTTTTATAGCATTATTAATTTATATGGCAAAACAACGTTTGCCGGGACAGCTAGTAAGATATAAATATATTGAATCACTATATCTATATCAGATAAAAGAATTAAAACCCGTTATATAATTTAAAAGATAGATCTAACCGAACAGACAGCAGCTGCGATTTAATTTACTATGTAAAGATTAGTTTTTTAAAATAAAAAGTATAACGAAACAGGTTTCACCACTTGTAATAAAAAAGTATTAATTGAAAGTGTACATTCATTCTCAATATTGTATGAGTAGATGTACGAGTGCTATGTAATCTATACATGTAAATAAAATTGGAGTGTCTGTTCGTAATCTTGAAATAACTACATGCATCATCATCATCATCATCTGCTTCATCCTTATCCCATTTATTTGGGGTCGGCGTAATATGTTTTTCGCTTCCATTCATCCCTGTTCGCAGTCATCGCGTTATTTACTTCCTTACTTCAAATAACTACATGCATATGAATATAAAAAACGGTACCTACACCAAAATAACATTTTTTACAATTTTTGTCTGTCTATCTGTCTGTTTGAACCGGCTAATCTCTGAATTGACTGGACCGATTTTGACGGAACTTTTTTTGGCAGGTAGCTTATGTAATAAGGAGGAACTTAGGCTATTTTTTTTATTATCTTTTAATTTAACATTTAGTTAGCTAAATTCCACGCGGACGAAATTGCAGGAACTGCTGTATGTTTAGCTGTTACTTGCCGACCCCAATAGTCCCTTTTTACTGCTTCTGCCTGAAGGTATTATAAGAAATAATAATAATATAATAATAATAATATCAGAACAATTCACACAGCGCCATCTAGACCCAAGTTAAGCTAGCTAAAGCTTGTGTTATGGGTACTAGATAACTGATACATATACAGGGACCGATTTGACGGGGCTTTTTTTGGTAAGGCTTTTTTTTGGTTAGGCTACTTTTATTTCAGAAAAATAAAGTAAAATTCCACGCGGACAGAATCGCGGGAACAGATAGTTTAAAAATATTTGTCATAAATTGCTATTCTGTACAATAAATGAGAAGTAAAGATAAGGTAGAGATATGTTGAACAGGTCTCCCCTCACAACATCCTTTGGTCTAGATAAGATTAGCAGCACATTCATTTCCTGTATTTAGTCGTGTTGCCATGACTTTGCATGTTCCATATGGTTATTTTTTAAAAGTTCAAATGTAAGACCAGAGTATGAGAATAAAATTAAAAAAAAAATAAGACCTACATACTATACTATCTATACATATAAATAAAATTGGAGTGTCTGTTTGTAATATTGAAATAACCGTTTTCTTACTACATGCATATGAATATAAATACGGTACATACACCAAAGTTATGTTATGTATATAACATGTTTTACAGGTTTTGTCTGTCTGTCTGTTTGTTTCGGCTGATCTTTGAAATGGCTGGACCGATTTTGATGTGACTTTTTTGGCAAGTAGCTAATGTAATAAGGAGTAACTAAGCCTAATTTTATTTTATAAAAATCGTCTAATTACCTTTTTTGTTAAATTCCACGCGGACGAAGCCGCGAGTATTGCATATCTATACTACTACTAACCTACATTGCTGTGACAATATTCGCAATAAATACATTTGGTAAAAGATAGCGTTGGTTATCTCTAAAAAAGAAAAAAACTGATAATCGTAATATTACGGGAAGCAAACTTTGTTTACGATAATTCCTCGGATGGAGTATGAAATTTCACACACATAATTTATATAGAGAAGAAGAAAAAAAAAGAAAGAAGTAGTGCAAAAAGTATATTTTTAATGTGCTTAATAAATAAATCCCCCTTCGATCAATCCCCCGTCCAATTCAAACGGGGACCGATGTTACGACGGCGAGCCGAGGTTTGAACCCCTAGCGGTGCCCTCAGACTAATGTCGTAACCGTCAGGCGAGAGTTGGCCTTCAGCCGCTCCATAAGTCCTTCCGCGGGTTTGGAGTGCCATCTGCACTCGCCCCTTAACGTCCGGTGAAGCTGTAAAGGCCAGCTGCGGCCAACAGCATTAGAGTAGTCCGAAAAAAAAAACTTAATAAATATATTTAAACAACGAGAAAAAGGTGACACACACCCCCATGCATTTTTACACAACAACCATATATTAATGTATTTTCACTTTGACTACATACTTCAACTATAAACAAAATAGTTATTTTGTTTGTTTTATATCTAGTCTACAATCAGGGATGTTAGACTGTCCGTAACTGTAACTAAAACTATCTGATATCCGATATAAAAAAATATTCGTAACCGTAACCGAATCCGAAATAACACGTTATGTAACCATTTTATTACCTATTTGTATTTTACTTTTGGAATTCCTTAAAAAATTAATATCCGTAACCGAAATTATCCGAAACTAACGGATAATCCGAAATAATTTCATATCCGCATCCGAATCCGGTATAATAATCACTCCTACATCCGAAACTTAGCCGTATCCGAAATTTCATATCCATTACATCCCTATCTACATAGAAACAGAACCGTAAATACGTGATACTTAAGAAACAGTAAAATATAACAGTCAACAAGGGGAGAAGTATTTTGTTTAACAAAAACGAGATCCTGAATTTTATTATTAATTCGGAGTTTTTAAGAATTAAATCTAAATACAATTTGTTTGTAATATCTTTAGGAATCTCTATAAGTTTTAATCATCACAATAATGTATCACTATTACGTATAACCTATAATATCAATTTCTCCTCATAAAATATCATATTACTTACTGGCTGACCCGTAGAGATTTATTTCCAGTTTTACTTATCTTAAACTAACATATTTTAGTCTTTATGTAATTGGATTAGCAAATGTAGCAAATAATCACGTGATGGTAGATGGTTAACTAATGGACGGTAAGTTACGCCTGTATTGTGCAAATGCATTGCTAATCTGGGGGCTATTGATCCGTCCTCGTCTAATTCAAAAGGGGATCGAAATTACAACGGTCGGAGCCGAGGTTTGAACCCCAACCGGTGCCCTCATACTAAAATCGAATCCGTCAGGCGGGAGTTGTCACTCAGCCGCTCCATAAGCACTTCCTTCGGTTTGGAGTGCCATCAGCACTCGCCTCATGTGGTCAAGTGAAGCTGTAAAGGCAAGCGACTATAGCATTAGAATAGTAAAAAAAAATATCCGAAATAAATCCTATAACTTAACTTAATTATACGGAATAAACCCACAAAGACTAATAGCTATTTACGACAACTTGTGGATAAAATACGGAACTTTGTGACTGGATCTCTAGGAATGCAGAATGGCATCTCATGTGATATCAGACGGCACGCGGTCTTTTAAATCACAATAAGTCATTCCAAGAATCTATTGGAGCCTGCATTCCTCTCTTTCGTATTGTATAATTATTTATTGTATCTTTATTCAATAGTTTTTCGCATGCTCGGACTTAAGATTGCCTGCTATTTTAAAATAGAGTTGGTTTCAAATTCAGTTAATATTTTATTAATACGATCTGCGATATTCTGCTTAATGCTATTTCAATTAGTTTTTCAAGTTTAGTGTCTTTTAACCGCAAAAGAGTGCTGACTTTTTGTCAATTTTTAAAAACAACATTCTTTTCAAACGCAAAGGTGTAATCACCTTAATATCAATTTTAATAAATAATATTTCTGAACTCTATTTTAAAAGTACTGCTATAAATAATATTTCTGTTCAAGTATATATCGAAGAACTGTATAACCTAGACAACTAGATTTATTAACTAAATTAGTTGGTATGCTGTATTATATTGCTCAAATTAATAACAAAATATGACTCCTACCATAATAGTGTACTCATATTAACCATTATCCAATTTCAAATAATTGGACATCAATTATCGATAAACACATATTACGTTAATATCAGTTAAGGTGACGACGAAATGTACCGATACATTATTTAAAATTATTAACAATTTTAACGTTGTGTGTACGTAACTTTTGGTGTCGCTTAAACACAAAATTGTTGTAATTTAATAACTCTCATGCAATAGTTCGACATGTTTTCTATGATAAATATCATTGCATAATATTTAAGTTCTTGCATAATACACACTTACTTGTATTTCAGGAAATCTTCTTGTAAGCGAACAGTACATAGGTTAGACATAGTTTCTGTATAACAACGTTATTATTAATACTTTAAATAACAACCGAGTTCCATTAACACTTTGAGTACATTCAGAAAACGATCTATCTTTAGATAACAAACGCCGAACCACTAGTTTGATGCACGTGTCAAACTATTAAAATAGACAGAGTAGAAATTGAGAGACGACTTGTTAAATTATCCGCGATTTGTAATACTATAATTCTGAATCAAAGAAAGTTAAGTCGACTTTGATAACGTGAACTTTGAACTATTAAGTAAATGATATTTAGGATATGGTATGATACAGTAACGAGTGTAATGCCTTCTCCTAATTTACCTGGAGGGAATTTCTTCGGCTTCACTATGGATTTCAGTATGTAGCCAGTAACAATAAGCACTAATAAAGCAAAGGTCAATGTTAACATTTTGTCAGAGCGTGTTAACCACAATTCAGACGAGTCGAGTAAGCATGGGCAGCCGCGTGCCAGCTCCCACGGATACCGAAGCGAGACTGTACTGGACTGTGCAGTGAATTGATTTATATCAAGAAGCTTTTTTAGGAATTTGAAGGAATTGCAAATAACATAACCTATAAATTATAACCAACAAATGTGATTGTAGCGTTTTTATAGCGTAGCAGAAATAACAATAGAATTTATGTAGGTCTCTCTTAAGTGAAGTGGTCTAGTTAATGATGATTGGATGTCTCGTGTATTGTGTGATGAGGAAATCAATAAGAGGCTGTTTAATTTTTTGAGCGCCACTAAATGGTACGCTCTCTGGCTACCTTTCATGGAAATTATCTGACTGGATGTTATAAATAAGATTAGAATGAAGTTAAGTGTTTGAACAATAATTATGAATGCATCCTTGTGTTTTTCGATGTTCGACTCAGTTTATTAATTAGTCTAAATTGATTATTGTATTTTTTTAATGGATTTCTATATCCTTTTCTACAGTGAACAGTGAAGTTGTCAATATTAATTATAACTTTGTTTATTTTTTTTATATATTTTATATTCAATATTAAAAATAAAATATTCAGTAATAACACACAGATATCATGCAGTACATTTTTCATCTTATTAAAATAAAAACATAATAAAATATTTTTCTCGAATAAGAACTATGCCTTAAGTACGTGTTTGAAGTCTTTATAATTAAAAATGTAATACGGAGCATTTTCATTTCCGTTGCAAAAAAATAAACTGGGACTCATAGTGCGGACGTTGTCCATTTGTCCGTCTTTCTGTCTATCCGTCTGACACATTATATCTGCAATATCTTGGAGAAACTAATGATCAATGACTTGAAATTTGGATTAGCTCCAGATAATATCTGTTAAATCTGTAAAAAGAACTATTTTCGTTAAAGAGGAGCTGTAGGAGAAATTTTCGGAGAAGAAATTTCTTCGTAAATTTTACAATGATAAAAATATACAAAAATATAAAACTTTTAGTAGTAGGTATATTATGATTTATAATTTTTTGATGAAAATATTACTTATTTATATAGTCGGTTATTCTTGTAACCACACATTGCCAATAAATCTAACCAAAAAACAAAACATTTTATTTAAAATAATTTAAATGTAATAAATGACATTTAAAATATTTTAAATAAATTTATCAATTATCACAGTCCATCTAAACATGGGCTACGGTAAACATGGTAAACGGTTACTGTAGCCCATGGATGCTTGAAACACCAAAGGAGTCATGTAACTTAAGTAGCCTTAATATACCCTTCTTGAAAACCCCATGCCGTAGAATCTCTAGAAAACCTCAGCAGGTTCATAGAACAATCTAAGTGTTCACGGGAGGAAGTTCCTCTGATACCACACTGTCCTAGATTAGGTTCCATGGTGTCGTGGTAATTTCCTGGTCAACGGCAAAGAGTGCGATGGTAAAAAGCACTTGACTATTTAGGCCGGTAACCTTTAAAACCGGCCGGGAAAAGTTGCATAGCATATTTTGTAGGAGAGAGAGATGCGTACTTCCTAGCAGTCCATATTCCATGGATTCACCGTACGGGTGTAGGGTCCATCACGTCGCAGAGAGGGAAACTTCGATCAGTGACCGGAACTTGTGACCCGGTTTCAAGGGGCCCCGAGGTCCCTTTGCCGACGTAAGTCTTAGACTTCACCGCTCGTGTTTCTATCCCAGCCCAGCCAAATCTAATAGGAGCCTGCTAGTACTGCTTTAAATACACGTTCTAGTATATAACTTACTGCAATTTTACGTAAGCAAGATCCTTTAGAAGATTCTAGAAACATTAATCAATATAATAGTTATGTAATATTTCACGGTGATGAAACTATTGAAGTCGAGTTGTACCAATTTTACTACATGGTCTTTTCAACTCATCAGTGGCCTTTCTAAAGGTCTTTGGTGATCTGTTTGTAGTTATAGCAAAAACGATATACAAATAAAACTTTACTATACTTATATAGATATGGGAACAATGTAAATATTAAGAATTAGGTACATACTATGAATAAGGAAGGACCTATTAATCTAATAAGATAATATAATAATAATAATCTCAGGACAATTCACACAGCGCCATCTAGATCCAAGTTAAGCTAGCTAGAGCTTGTGTTATGGGTACTAGATAACTGATACATATACATAGATTTTTTTTTTTTGTAAATACATAAATATTATACATAGAAAACACCCAGACCGATACAAACAATCATACTCATGAATACAAATGTTTGTGCCGTGCGAGGAATCGAACCCGCGACCATCGGTCATAAAGCGGTGTGCTTGACCGCTAGACCACCTAGGTCGTCAAAAATAAGATATATAATAAGATTAATAATAATATTTTATACAATTCCAAATAATAATCTTGGTATGAGTATTAGGCAACTACTTACTATACATTAATGAATGAGTAAAATACTTAGAATAAATAATATACGTGTAAAGTAATCGATTGTCTTTTCCTTGAATATTTCCTTAAGTGGTGACAAATGCAGGTCGACCTTCTGGCAGTTGGTTAAGAATCGCTTATGAGGTGAAAAAATATTAATACCATATTTATTTTGATTAAGATTAGGAATAAAATTGTTGAATTAAAAAATATAAAATTAATTGTTACAAATCATCCCGGAACCCAAAAAAAGTCAAAAATGTTTTTACTGTAAGGAAATTGATCATCAGAACCTGTTCCTTGCTCGTAGGGCAGCAGAATTACTTTCATATTCAGTGATAGTGGCATTAGTTCCTAAATTACAATTTCATATGGAAATCTCTTCTTGGAATGACTTCGTTTTAGATGACTTTCAAGACTGGCGATCAGATGACTTGAAAATTGTAATAAAAATAGTATATTAATGATATCAATTTGTCGGTGGTCAATATTAGAATAGAAATAAAAGAAAACCTTTTTATTTAACATATTTTATCACTTTCTGTTTTTATAGGTACCTAATTAATAATTTATATAACTATTTATTTCATTACAGCGTGAAACAATGTTTTTTTTAAACTTATTTTATTACTTTTTATTTTTATAGCTACCTAATTAAAAAAGTTTTATTACACGTACATTCCAGTTAAAATGAAGTGCACTGGGACATCTAGCAGATATATTATGCTTTACCAAAAATTTCTACATTTGACTTCACAAGATGGCGCCCTGAATTGATAATTGCCATCACTAGATGGCGAAAATTATATAATTTGTAACGTACAAAAATAATATTCAAATTAAATGTTTCATTTTCCTGAAACCTGTACTAAATAAAAAAATCAAATTAAATAAAAACAGACATTAAATATTCATGGCTGTTTAGATGAGATTCCATAACGTTACTATTACTGTCAAAAATATTTCAACATTGACATGACATTAATGCACTCGTCTTCGGGAAAATAACAAATTCCGCAGTTAAGATAATTATATTGCCTCCAATAGTTTTATTTCATTCCACTAATCATTGTGTATATTTTAATTGTTCGGCATTGTCTTCTAGTGCGGTAGATGTCGCAAATCAAGTGTAATTATATAAGCAATTCAAATTAAATAATTCATAATATTTACTTGTAATTATGTCTGAGTATGGAATATTTGGCCCACTAGTTGGCTCAATAGACGAGGGCACTTCAAGTGCACGATTTATAATATTCAAAGCTAATTCATGCGAAGTAGTTACATCTTACCAGAAAGAATTATCGCAACATTTTCCTCAAGAGGGCTGGGTGGAGCAAGATCCTTACGAAATATTAGAAGTTGTTACGACTTGCATTCTCAAAGCTGTTGAAAATTTAGTGGACTTAGGTGGGAGACCAGAGGTAAATATCATAAATATATTTTTTTGTTTAATTATAAATTATATTTATAAAACAATTTCGACGAATATAAAATAAGGTCTCTCATATTAACCTGTTTACCGGGAAATTCTTTTTTTAATTACGCAGCATATACTTAACGGGCATTGACTCTCACTACGACGTGTAAGTATGTCACAACAATATCATTTATAATATTTGTTTTTTTATATGAAATATATGTTTTATAAGCAACAACAAGGGAATATACAAAAACTTACTTGTACAAAACTATACATCCCAACTATATGTACTACACATACATGCAATTGTTTATGTTTGATGTATTTATATGTACCACTCGGTTAACAGGTTAACTCATAAAAATTATGTGTGTATACATATTTAATGACTGTTTTCAGGATGTAATAGCTATAGGTGTGACAAATCAAAGAGAAACAACAATTGTATGGGACAAGGCGACGGGCAGGCCTTTGCATAATGCTATAGTATGGCTGGATATGAGAACATCATCTACTATTGAGAAGCTACTGGATACTGTGCCAAACAAGACTAGAAACAAGAATTATTTAAAGGTATTTGTGTGAATTGAGAAATATATCTTAATCATTTAATTATTTCTGTTTTAACTGGCATTCGAAAATAAAAAATAAGTAATTCAATTGAGTTTCTTGCCAGTTCTCCTCAAATGTATATACTACACTGGATGGTAAATTATAAAAATGGGGTGAAATCACAGGAACAGTCAGACTATAAAAATTCATCCATTACAATAAAATCTCTTAACTAACTTTTATTTTAGTTTATTAGAAAAGGTTATACAGTTATTATTAAATAAACTGACTGCAATTTAATATTAAAATTAACTGTAGACTTGCTCATAATGTAAGCAGTGTACCTCTTAATTTGATTGCTCTGTGCAGTTGAGCTGCATATGTTAATAATGTTACATATATAAAATAGTAATAAGTGCAGATAATAGAGTCCAACATAAATTTCTTTAATGGATGATAATGGAATGGTACACCTGCCTGCGCTAACGGTTTACGCTGGCGGGGCACCAGTGGAGGATGATGAGATGAACATGAAGTCAGATCAGTTAGCCCAATGTGACAAATTCACCGGGAATGTATCACGATGGTTTCCAGGGGGAACCGCGTGGAGATCGATCTGATATGGTACATTACTAGCAGTCCCCTCCCTCTGCGCCGTTGTGCTTGTAGAGCCGAGACTACTACAGTAGCCAGTCAAGCTCCTCACTAACACATGATTATTAATATTATGTATTTTAGGACCAGCCAAACTCCTCCCAAAAGTGCAGAAGACTCCTTATGTCTTCACGGGCTTCACAGAGGGACATGACCGTTCCGAGGATCTGTTTTAAAATTTCACTAATCATTAAATTAATTGCAGCCTCTATGTGGATTGCCACTTTCTCCATACTTTAGTGCAGTGAAGTTGAGATGGCTGAGCGATAATGTGAATGCTGTTAAAAATGCCATGAAAAATGGCACATGTTATTTTGGGACTGTCGATACTTGGATTATATGGAATTTAACAGGTATTTATATTATTTATAAAAATTTTTTTGTTCCTTTTATATCACTTATGTTCGGATTGGTTGGTGAATGAGTATGCAAGTTTGCAGTCCAGTGAGTGCACAACTTTTATTTAAATGATGCCTCCAGTGCTATTTTTTTGTTCCTTATGTATCAGTAGTGTTCGGATTGGTTGATAAATGAGTATGCAAGTTTGCAGTCCAGTGAGTGCACAACTTTTATTTAAATGATGCCTCCAGTGCTATTTTTTTGTTCCTTATGTATCAGTAAGTGTTCGGATTGGTTGGTGAATGAGTATGCAAGTCTGCAGTCCAGTGAGTGCACAACTTTTATTTAAATGATGCCTCCAGTGCTATTATTTTGTTCCTTATGTATCAGTAAGTGTTCGGATTGGTTGGTGAATGAGTATGCAAGTCTGCAGTCCAGTGAGTGCACAACTTTTATTTAAATGATGCCTCCAGTGCTATTTTTTTGTTCCTTATGTATCAGTAAGTGTTCGGATTGGTTGGTGAATGAGTATGCAAGTCTGCAGTCCAGTGAGTGCACAACTTTTATTTAAATGATGCCTCCAGTGCTATTTTTTTGTTCCTTATGTATCAGTAAGTGTTCGGATTGGTTGGTGAATGAGTATGCAAGTTTGCAGTCCAGTGAGTGCACAACTTTTATTTAAATGATGCCTCCAGTGCTATGTTAAGATTTCTGGAATACACTTATTCCTCTTCAGTATTTTGTGTGTGTGTTTTCAGATGTTTTGAGGTTTTGTTAATAAATAACCTCTGAGCTAGCTCATTAGGGTGGACCCTTATATTTTTAACTACCCGCGACTACTTCCGCATGGAATTTAACTTTATTTTTCGAAAAATTCTTATTACAAAATATATTTTATTTAACATTTTTTTCTAATATAAAAGTAGCCTAAGTTAGTCTTTATTACATCAGCTACTTACCAAAAAAAGCCCCGTCAAAATCGGTCCAGCCAATTCAGAGATTACCCGGAACAAACAGACAGACAAAAATTGTAAAAATAAAAGTTGGTGTATATACCGTATTTGTATTGAAATGCATGTAGTAAATAATGTTTATTTAAATATTACAAACAGGCATTCCAATTTTATTTATATGTATAGATAATTAATAAGTCTCTGCCTAGCCTCTTTCCATTTCATTTGGGGTTTGCTTCTTCTTCCTACTTCTTCCCTATCGGCCGTCATAGATGAGCTTATTCTGCTTTTATACA
The DNA here is from genome assembly GCF_030625045.1 of Achroia grisella. NCBI lineage: Eukaryota > Metazoa > Arthropoda > Insecta > Lepidoptera > Pyralidae > Achroia > Achroia grisella. The sequence goes on from NW_026712589.1 coordinate 1,199,090, forward strand.
TGTCATCCCACAATTCATACATTTTGTTTTGGCCGTCCACTCCCTTTTTATTTTCCATCCATCCATTTTTTTTTTACTTAAAGAATATAACCTTTTATTTAATACTAGCTGTACTTGCGACTTCGTCCGCGTGGAATTTAACCTTGTTTTTCTAAAATAAAAGTAGCCTAAGTTACTCCTTCCAAAAAATCAGCTACCTGCCAAAAAAGTCCTGTCAAAATCGGTCCAGCCATTTCAGAGATTACCCGAAACAAACATACAGAGAAAATGATAAAAAAAATGTTTTGGTTTATGTACCGTATGTATATTCATATGTATGTAGTAAAAAACGGTTATTTCAATATTACAAACAGACACTCCAATTTTATTTATATGTACGTATAGACTATAGATTGTGTCTGGTATGAAATAAATTCATATTCATTGCATTGGTACCATCATTTTGCATCGTATATTCTTACCTTAATGGTTAATTACTTGATTTCAAATTGCTTAATTATAATATTATAATTAATATATCTTATGTTTTTTATTGCTCTGGATCAATTATTGTTAGAGTTATAGTAATAACGTTAATGCATGACGAAATTAATTTTAATATTTATGATTATTATTATTTAGTTATCAATGAATGTTTCAATTTATGTTATTTGTGAATTAGAGTTTATTTGCTTCTTAGTGCTTGAATGGTTCAAGCAATCATCATAAAACTTAGCATACACTTAACAAGTTTATTATACTTAATTAACTTAATGTACATTTATGTAAAAATGTAATAGGTACACTGAACATAATAATAATGGCTCAGAACAATTCACACAGCGTCATCTAGTCCCAAGATAAACACAGCTTGTATTGTGGCTACTAGACAACTGATACAGATATTTTTTTTTTGTAAATACATACATAAT